>NC_135723.1:39864891-40511734 GCF_964656455.1 Halichoerus grypus
TCCTAACCACAAGAGTGCTTCGCAAAAATAACTTCTTATAACCCTCTTCCGTGTGTTACAACAGAAGCCAAACAATTGTCCAGGATTAACGGCAGAGATAAAAGTAAAATCGAACTCCAAAAACTCAGTTCCAACCACCAGACCACCCAGGTTCAAGTATCTGTGAATGTCGAGGGGGAAAAAAAACACAGAACTGGGCTTTCCTGAGATCACCAGTTTATCAAAAGAGCTTTGGCCTCCATGATTTTAACATCTTTAATAGCTTTGGGGGTTTTCCAGCTCTTTTATCTCCCTCCCAAATGCCTTGCAAATATATGTGGTTCAGGCCACCAAGCAAATATGTTCCCTGCGTCTCTGATATACCAGGCAATGCCCTAGGCACTAAAGATACCATGAAAATGAATAAGATGGACAGAATCCCATCCTCAAGGAATTCCATTCTAGTGGAGAAAGCAGGCAATGAGCACAAACATACCGACATAAAAATAAGATGATTCATAATCAGATAACTTCTGTGTAGAGGATAAAAGAGAGGAATGCCTTAAAGCAGTTGCTTCTCAGCCCCAGAGGGCCTATTTAATTGGTCTTTAGAGGGACCTGAGCAGCCTTTTGTTTCTTTCCACTTCCCAAGTGATCCTACCCTGCGGCCAACCTTTGAGAATGATGGGGATGGGAGATGGGCTGCTCTGCCTACATGCCCAGGAAATGCCTCTTGGGAGGTGGCATTAAGATCTGAATGAGGAGGAGGAAGCACTGGGAAGATGTGGAGCAAGAGTTTTTGGGGCAGAAGAACCTCCATGCAGGCACCGGCCCTAAGAGAGGCCAACCCTGGAAGCCCCGTGGGGCAGGGTGCCACCAGAGCGCTGGAGACTAGGGAGGAGGGGAGCAGGAGGGAGGCGGGGATGAAGGAGCATGCAGGGCCAGACAGGCGATGTGGACTGTACTGCAAGCATGCATGGGGGACAGCCACTACCGGAGGGTTTTAGACCCAGGAATGTGGGATCCCATGGGAAGAACACTCAGGACACTGCCGGGCACAGACTGCAGGGGGAAGCAGGGAGCCCAGTCCGAAGAGGCTGCGGCGGGCTGGGCCAAGGGCTTACTTAGCAGGAGAGAGAACTGAGAAGGGTTCAAATCCAGAGCTTGTCTGAGCAGTCCCAGCACACAGCTTTTCAAGCCCGGCAGGTCAGGCGCCCATGGGGGACATCCAGTGGCCTGTGGCTGCAGGAGCTACGGCAGCCACAGGCTCGGACTGAGGCCCTGCAGTCAGAGAGCACATGAAAACTACTAGTTAGGCAGACGGCGGAGGAGCTCATAAGTAAATGAGGCTGGCTGACGGTCAGTGAGAAAACAAACTAGGCCTCACAACCTCAGTTGGGCAAATTCATTTCAGTTGTTCTTAACACGCTTTAAAAAGACAATGAATTCTTGTATATGCCAGAATCATCAGGAGTAAGGTGGAAAGAGGCCCGAGTTCCAGTTCTTCCTTTGCCTGAGTGGCTGAATTATTTTGCTGGGCAAGTTGGAGCAGATCTCCTTTCCTGATCTATGAAGGAGGCTCTCTCCAATGCCTTTCAGTCCAGAATCCTGTTTTCTTCCACATTCGGTTACAGGGAGCCCTCCCATGCCCACCCCGGTTCCAGCACTGGCCTTGGCATTCCTGGGAGTACATCTGTTCCGAGGCCAGCTGGGCTCCTCAGTTCTACACACTCTTGGGTTCAAATCTCACTGCAGCATTTGCCAAGGGGCTATTTAAATTCATTGGCTCCAGTGAAATCTGGCAGATTGAATATTGTTCAAACAGGCTACTGCCTGGCTTTAAAAACCTATTAAAGATTTTATTAGCAATTTTACTGTATTGTTATCATGAATTTCGCCTATAAATACCACCTCTGCATATATCACTGCCTCCATATTGCCAACAGTAGATAAATACACAGGCCCTCGTAACTGTGAACTTGACTCAGTAAGTGATAAGCCCATACTCCAGGCCTACCTGTCTGTCCACCCCTTGCAGTTCACGCCAAACAGCGCTGGAGCTGCCCAAGGCTGACTGTGCCAACTGCTGGGATTTACAGAGGGCATTCTTATACCTCCAACAATTCCTTCCTTATCAGAGGGATCTACACATTTAACAGGTATGACTCACCCCCATTCTACTTCCCTTTTGCTAATAGTTCGCTGAACTACACACTCAAAAAGGTCTTTCACCTATACACATTCTATACCCCATTCTTCCTTCTGCCTGTTAAATAGTACTACTCACTGCCCAATGACCTCAGGAGAATCTGTCTTCATGTCCTGTCACCTCCCCAACCTTTTAAACTTTGAATCATAAAAAAGTTCTAATCATGGCCAATCCCCACAAGAGTAATATTGCATCAAGGAAAAGAATTCCCACAGGGTTTTTAAAGCTAGAGACAAATCATAATCTCCATTAGACTCTAGATAAATACCTCTTTGTTCTTAAACACTAATAGGGATTGTAAAAACAAACAAAACAAAACAAAAAAACCCAAAACCTCAAAAGTTTAAAGGGGACCTTTAAAGAAAGAAAAAAATTGAAAGGGAGAAAGACCACTGGTTCAAAAAAAAAAAAAGGGGGGGGTAGTCATTCTAAGCCATAATGGAAAATTCACTCAGGTAAGCAAAGTAGATTGAAAAAAATCTATTTCCTAGATCTTTCTTTGTTCTTTTAAGGCTGGATGAGAAGGCGTCAACTCTATTAAAATGGTAAATGAAAAAGGATAATGGAGATATATAAACTCTAGATAAGAAATCAGGACCTAAGATGCCACCAGGCACAGAAATTTGTTAACGAGCATTTTTCCAGTGACTGCTGTATACTGGCTATCACTCTGCATAAAGCAGCAGGTTAGCTGTTAGGTTACCACTGGAGAAGCAGCTACTGTAAATGCTTCCAGTAGAGCGCGTGCTGCCAAACCCTTTACTTACCTGACTTCAGTCTTCAGTTTAATTTCCCCTTGGTTTAGAGCTGAAAAGCATGAAAAGTACCTTCCACTCAAGAGATTTTGAGTACTTAAAGCCCAGGAGACAAGGTGAAGAACACAATTTTCTCATGCATACTTTTAGCACAGGCCCATATTAACTAGGGGTGTTCTTCGCTCAAATAGCATTTTAAAATACCAAAAATCGATTGACTTAAATGATTTTTTAATTGGGACACAATGCCTCTCTCAATGTGTTTTTCTGAATCTTTGAAGCAAGGTAATGATGATTATAGTGATAAGCGAAAACAGATAAGCACCTAAGCACAGACACACAGAAAGTGACAAGAGCAAATGTGCTACTTTCTTGCATGTGCCAATGACAATTGCCAGTTAGTCACTTTATTAAAAACAAAATTAAAAATAAGAGGTAAACTAAATATTTTAAAAATCCATGAAATAAAGTTTTACTGATTCCTTTTCAGGGAACATTATCAATTACTCAGAAGTATTTCAACATTTTATTTCATTCACTTGTAAGTCTTTCACTATAGATACACACAAAAACCTTTTTCAACGTGATCATAACATAAGCACTTGGCAAAGCAAAAATTAAGTGACTGAAATAGCCTTTATCAGATTTTTAAAAATAAAATTATTCATGCTGTGGGCAAGAAGAAATAAAAGCACACAGGCTTAAGCCAGAATATCATACACACAAAAAAGCCAACATTAATATCCGCTGTGCCAGCTGAATTCAAATTAACCCAATTTTACATGTTAATTAAACCAGCTATTTTCTTCTTATTGTATTTTTGCTTCTTAAATAGTAGAGTCTACAAGTGATTCCCAACAGACTTGTTCCAACAACAATGACGTATTCATTTACTTCTATTATGACCATACAATACAGTAACTGAGCAGTAATTTTTCACAGCCAATTACACGTGTGGTTCTTTATGCTTAAAGATGCTGAAATAATGTGTACTATAGAGCCATATGCCTGCATCTCTAGTCTGCCTGAGGCAGTTGCCTGGGTAACACATTTTCTCTTCGGTTTAGCATAACCCTTCACTGAATATCATTAGGTGTCATTAAATAGCAAACATTAACATGAACTTCAATACACTACTTAGAGAGAGTCATTTTACCCATGTAAACAAGGGCTCCATCATTTATAAGAAGCTTAAAATAGATTATGATTTTCTGTACTTAAGACCATGAAAAAGAAAAAAAAAAAAAAAAGAAGTACCCACATGTTGATTCCAAATTGAATTTGCAGAAATTTCTGATAACATAAGAGAATTCAGACCAAGTTTCCGGGGTAACACTTCTTATGATATTCAATGTAAGCAAAGAAGGACCGGGCTTTTTACTCAAAGTTTACTTTAGATTTACTCAAAGTTGTAAAACAACTCCATCAATTGCATCTCAGACCATCAGAGACTTTTACTCTTTTACAACAAGGTGTGGAGAAGGCACTTGAGTTCAGTAACAAAATTAACTTAGAGGATAAGGTGCTTAAAAATCAAGACACACAGTAATAAATAGAAAGTGCAGGAGACATCATGCATTATCTAAAATATCTTAAATATTAAAAATTTAATAATGTGTTCTATAGTTTAGATATGGCAATATACAGTTTATACAGAGTTTTCTAGAGCCAATGCCTGCATTAAGAGTAGCCACCATCCCCAATAATCTCCATCAGCCCTCCCTCCCATGCCACCGCAAACCAGCATCCATGTCTAAGAAAAACAATGTGCTTGCTCTAAAAACACAGTCTCAATCAACACTTAGAGGCTCCCCACCCACCTTCCTAACCAGATTACTGTTCCAAAACAGTGGACTTCTGATTTTTCTGAGACAAAATCGTAATTCCAAGTCTAAACTCCCAACCTAGAAGAAATTACAACTTGCCTTCTACCATCTGCATTACAAAGGGCCTCCGAATTTACAATGTTCATTTTAAAGGACACCTACAAAATGGAAATGAGGCATCAGAGGGCAGCACCATCTCCAATACATTTTCTCACCTTTCCCAGCACAGGAGGAAGGCAGGCTCCAAAATCCCGGAAAGGGGAGGTGGCAGGTGAGGTTCAAGAGTGACCAGGGTGGAGATGAGGACTGATCAAGGTTCAGGAGTCAGCTGCAAAGCTGTCCAGTCAACCTAAGAGTAACTAAAAAGAAAGCTCTGCCAAGAACAAATGAGTTCTTGGTTATGGGGACTGAGATCCCAGATACATCTATGATGATGAACTGTGTCTTTTTCTCCTTCCCACATGTGTTTTCTAATCCATGATAAGGAAGAAATGGCCACACAAAATACAATGACTTAGCCTCAGGTGTCATGCTTCCACCTCCCACTGCTCCACGAATATTCATGTAGCTGCTTGAATAAAACCTCAATCACCACGTTCAGTCCAGGGGCTGGGATGTAGTTGGCAAAAAAAAAAAAAAAAAAAGATTATATTTGATATTAAATGTATGTTCCACTTCGGTTTTAGCACGCTGCTCTGAAGTGAGGTAAATTGTGAGAAACAAACTGATAGCACTGATAAATCTTTAAGCAAAACATTTTCAGGATACACTGGGATCCGTAGAGATTCAGTCACACCCCTGATGCCCCTATGAGAATTCGTGTTCTGAATGATTACCTAAGACACTCTGGAATTTCAAATAAAATTTTAAAATTAAGACTGAGTTGTATAAATTGCCATTATTGCAAAAAGGAGCCTAATAACTTAAGAAACATTATTAATGAGAATGGAAATAAAAAGTGATTTCTGATTACAATAGTTCGATTAAGTAGTGTTTCTGGATTTTACCCCAAATCCACAATAAACAGAACGGTATTTCCATCCTTATAAAGATTAATTAAAATTTTACTACATGGACATAACTTGCTTGCCTAAGAACTGGTAAAAATCTGGAAAAAAAAAAACACAAATTTTTATATTTAATTGTATTTTGCTCCACAAATAACCACGAACAAAATACAATAAATTCATCTGTTAACACAGACCACCCACAAATGTAGATTCTCATTAAAGTAACCAAAAACATTTATTATAACTTTTTAAGCCTGGTCTACGTAGGTTTATATTTTATTTTATTCTCTGAAAGAACCTATATAAATGCTGAAAAACAGGTAAGAAAAGAAAAATTTTCTGCCCACCATGTTTCCCCATCCTATTCCACACTATCTCTGTATTCATTAGCAAGTCCTATTTCTAAAGGTCTCCTCACAATACCAAGCTTTTTTAAAAGCAGGCAATTACAACACAGAATAGTGATTGTAAAGAATAATCAAAATTAGAAACTGCTGGGAGTACTTTATATTTTTGCAAAAGCAAATTAAGCTGCAAGACTTTTGAGACTCTTTTGCTTTTTCTGGGTATAATTATTGCTAATTGTAGAAAAGCAACATCAGCGTTTTAATGCTTTTTCCTTCAGTAAGTTGGTGACTGTTTTACTTCCTGACTTAGAGAAAAAAAAAAAACCCTGTAGAAGAAAGCACTGACCAGGACATTGTAAAAAGCACAGAAAGAGGGTTTCAATATGAATTACACATTCAGCCAATCCTCAGATACTTTAAAAGGGGGTTCTCACCCATGGAAATGCAACACCATTAGTGAATTTTAAAATTATATTTTAAATTAACAACCAGAAGAATAATGTGAACTAAAATGCATTCAGAGAGAAGACATGACTATATTTATTTAACTCTACTGCAGAAGGCCTGAACTCACCAGACCGTAAGCAGAGATGAGAAGGGCAGAGGACAGAGCTGCACAGGCAAGAGGGACAAGGGGCAGAGGAGCAATGGCGAATGGCACGCAGTAAACACCCAGGCCTTCGCAGGGTGCTGAAGGGAAGGGTAGGAGTCTAAAAGGGATCAAAAACCTAATCCTATGAGTGGTTTTCTCCATACAAAGAATCTCTCAGAGTAATTTTACAAAAACCAGAATGACCCCAGACTATTGTGGCACCAGCCTATTTAAAGAAGATGAAAGTGAAGACATGAGAAGAAAGAAGATTTGCTGAAAAGTTTCAGCACCTGTTACAGACTGCATAAAGTGTTAGTGACCCTGGGAGAAAAATGACAATAGGGGATTTTAACATGCTGAATTTCAATATGGAACCAACTAGAGCCTGAGACTCTCATCCCCTCATCACCTATCTGATAATATGTCACACACTCATGGCACTTCATGTGTTCCATCCATTCAAAGTCATTCCACAGATACGATGGAGGGCTCCTACGTGCTGACCATACCGTCCCAGGATCTGCAGATTCAGCAGTGGACAAAACAAACATCCCTGCCCTCATGGAGCTTACAGGCAAGTGTGTGTGAGAAGGTGGAGGGGGGCACAATAAAGCAATGAATAAAATCCTTATGTTACAAGATAACCACTATGAGGGACACTAGAGTAAAAAGGAAAAGGTATGTTAGGGGTACAACTTAAAATAGCATGTGCAGGGAAAGCCTCCCTAAGATGATGTCTTCAGAGCAAAGACCTAAAGGAAGGAAGTGAGCTTCTTAGGGGAAGAAGAAGTGCAAAGGCCCTGAGGTAAGACTGAGCATGGTGTGTTCAAGGTGCAGCAAGATCAAGGTACTAAGGAGGAAGAACAGTAGCAGATGAAGTAGAGTGTAAGGGAACGAAAGTGGCCACTGTAAGGCCTTGCTGGCCACAGTAAGGACTTTGGCTTTTACTCTGGGTGAAATGGGGAGGCAATATGGGTTGTGAGCCAGAGAGTGACATGATCCAAGTTAGGTATGAACAGGATCACTCTGGCTGCTGTGCTGAGCAGACTGAAGGGAAGCAAGAATAGAAGCAGGGAGACGTGTTAAGAGGCTATGACAATAATCTGTGTGAGAGATGGTCTTGCCTCACACTAGAACAGTAGCAGCAAAGAAGGAAAGAAATGGTCACATTCTGGATATACTGTATCTTTCGCCACAATGCTACAAATGGAATAAAAAAAGAACCTAAATCATGTAAAATGCGGGGTCACATTTATTGGGAGATCAATCACGCACTAGCAATGAATCTAAAGAACTAGTCAACCGGGGGCCACACGCCAATCACCAGTTGCACTGAATCACTACACAGTGAGTTAATGAGAGTTTTAGTTCTTTCTTTCTCTTCCTTCTTTCTTCCCTTCTTTCTTTCCTTCCTTCCTTCTTTCCTTCCTTCCTTCTTTCCTTCTTTCCTTCCTGCCTTCTTTCCTGCCTTCCTTCCTTCTTTCCTTTCCTTCCTTCTTTCCTCCTTTCCTTTCCTTTCTCCTTTCCTTTCCTTCCTTCTTTTCTTTTTCTTTCTTTTCTTTTTCTTTCTTTCCTTTCTTTCTTTCTTTCTTTCTTTCTGTTTTGGTGCTCATTTAATACAGTTTTAGTTTTGAAAATTTACATTTAGATGAGCCTGAAGAAAAACCAAAAACGAAGCAGAACTGCAGTGCTGGGTACCTCTGCCCCCCTGCTGTCCCTCTTACACATCCTCCCTAGCAGCCGGTGTGGTCACCACCTTTTCTGGTGCGGGTTACATGGGCTCTGTGTTAGAAATCCACCTGCTGAGTCTTTTACTACGCACCTCCCCTCAAGGGATGCCCTGGTCAGGGAGCCTCAAATTGCCAGTCCTCCAGAGAGGACCACAGAAGTTATGAAACTGATTTGTAAACTTCCTTATAATTTGTCCCGTGCCTTTAGGAAACAAGACAATGTAATTGAGCTTGTCTTGGAGTTTGCCTTTGAACCTTTTCTCATGTTTTGGACTTGCCCCTGACTTCTACTAGGTCTTTGTCTCTCAGTCAACTTTCTGGCATCTTCCTTTCCATACTGTTTATATTGGCATCATGAAACCTGATGAGAAGCAGTTGCTCCTGCCACTGTGCTAAAAAACTGGACAGAAGGAGTTCTATATTTTGAGGGCAAAGCCAACTAGATTTGATGAAAGATTAAATGTGAAGTGTGAGAGGAAAGGAGGAAGCAAGGATGTCTCCAGGGTTTGGACCTGAGCAACAGTTAAGATGGAATGTCCTGAGATAGCAAATAAGAAAGGAAAAACAGGGGCGCCTGGGTGGCTCAGTCATTAAGCATCTGCCTTTGGCTCAGGTCATGATCCCAGGGTCCTGGGATCGAGCCCCGCATCGGGCTCCCTGCTCGGTGGGAAGCCTGCTTCTCCCTCTCCCACTCCCCCTGCTCGTGTTCCCTCTCTCGCTGTGTCTCTGTCAAATGAATAAATAAAATCTTTTAAAAAAAAAAGAAAAGAAAGGAAGAACATTTTTTGAGAAAAGAATTAGGAACCTAGTTTAGGACACCTGAGGTTTCCAGAGGCCGGACAGATATGCAAATGGAGATCTCAAGTAAGCAGCTGGGCAGATAGGACTCTGGAGTTCAAGCAGGAAGAGAGGGCTAGAGACACAAAAGTAGGAATTATAAAGTATTTAGAACTGTGAGGTGAGATGAGAGGAATTAATGATTGATCATGCCTACATGGTGAAGCCTCCATAAAAATCTCAAAAGCATTCAGGGAGCTTCCAGGTTGGTGAACATGTGGCAGTTCTGGGATAGAGCATGGAAGCTCCATACTTATGCATCTCTTCCATTTGGATGGTCATCTGTAGCCTTTATCATATCCTTTTATAAAAACCTGGTAAAGAGGAAGGAAATTGTTTTCCTGAGTCCTGTGAGCCACTCTAGTTAATTAACCAAACTCAAGGAGGGGATCATGAGAACCTCCGATTTATAGGTGATCAGCCAGAAGCACAGGGAACAACCTGGTCTTGCAACTGGCATCTAAAGTGAAGGCAGAGGGAGGCGGTCTTGTGGGGCTGAGCCCTCAACCCTCACGATCTGATGCTAATTCCAGGCAGACACCGTCAGAATTGAGTTAAATTATAAGACACCCAGCTGGCGTCACAGAATTGCTTGGTGTGGAGAACCCCTCCCCCCATGTGGTGACCAGCAGAGTCAGAGTGAAGTGTTCTGTGTGAACAGTAAAGGAGACACACACAGGAGGAAGACTGTTTCCTCCTCAGGATCTTAACAAGAGCAGAACACTGGAAGAAAATCCGAGGGGAGTACATTCAAACATGAATAGGTGGGGTGAACTGTACAGGGCCAGAAAAGAATGCTCTTGATGAGCTTTCCAGAAAGAACAGAAGCGAGGCAGAGCTGGAGGAGAAAGTGGAATCATGAGAAGATGTTCTTCATTTGTTAAAAATACCGGAAGGTATGTGTGTCACCAAGAAAGATGCCAGCAGTGGGGGCGGAGGGGTGGCAGGTGATATGCAGAAGAGGGGGAAGGAATGCTGGAACATTCCTGTAAGAACAGGGAGAAGGGAAAGCTGACTACACCATCACAGATGGTATTTCACTGGGCGGCAACAACAGAAGTGTGCACAGAGCAAGGAATAATCCCATTTAATCAGATGAGAAAACTGCCTCCGAAAGCTTAGGTCACTTGTCTCAGCTAAGATTCCAGAGCTTTTAAGAAACTTATTTAAGGTGTTGGGGCGCCTGGGTGGCTCAGTCATTGGGTGTCTGCCTTCGGCTCAGGTCATGATCCCGGGGTCCTGGGATCGAGCCCCACATCGGGCTCCCTGCTCAGCGGGAAGCCTGCTTCTCCCTCTCCCTCTGCCTCTGCTGTGTTCCCTCTCTCGCTGTGTCTGTCAAATAAATAAATAAAATCTTTAAAAAAAAAAGAAACTTAGTAAGGTGTAAATGTGGCTTTTTTCAACCACTATCCATGTTCCTTCCACTATACAGTGTCTTTCCCATTTGAACAATCCTTTCTGTCTGAGGGAAGCAGTGACCAGAAGAGTAACACTGAGATCTCAAACATCGAAGCCCTTTTCCTGTAGGAGTGGACAAGGGAGGCAAACACTTGGAAGCGTTTGATGCAGGAAAGTGTGAAGTAGATAGAAGTAAAAGGATATCCTAAGTATAATTACAGTTCATCTAGTTCCTACTGGTGTGTCCAGTTCTCTTTGACAAGAACCCTGGGAAAATTTCCTTATGACCCAAATAACGTAAGCCTCCTTAAAAAGCA
Organism: Halichoerus grypus; assembly: GCF_964656455.1. NCBI lineage: Eukaryota > Metazoa > Chordata > Mammalia > Carnivora > Phocidae > Halichoerus > Halichoerus grypus. The sequence goes on from NC_135723.1 coordinate 39,875,892, forward strand.
ATGGCCCACAAACTTTAACAGGTATTAGAATAAACTGGGGAATGATTAAATGTGTATATTTTTTTTTTTTTTTAAGATTTTTATTTATTTGACAGAGAGCGAGAGAGGGAACACAAGTAGGGGGAGTGGGAGAGGGAGAAGCAGGCTTCCCGCTGAGCAGGGAGCCCAATGTGGGGCTTGATCGCAGGACCCTGGGATCATGACCTGAGCCGAAGGCAGACGCACAATGATTGAGCCACCTAGGTGCCCCTAAAAATGTGTATTTTTATCCTAAGTAGCCATAAAAAGGAATGAGGGTGATTTCTTTATATATTTAGAGTGATCTTTAGGATATATGGCTAAGTGACAAAAGCAAGTGTATGTATGTCCTAGGGATAATATTACCCATATGTTGTGATGGTTAATTTAATGTGTCAACTTGACTGGGATCTGGGGTTAAACATTATTAAACATATCCAGATTAAACATTATTTCTGGGTGTGTCTGTGAGGGTGTTTCTGGGTGAGATTAGCATTTAAATGGGTGAACTGAGCAAAACCCTCCCCAATGTGGGTGGGCATCGTCTAATCTGTTGAGTGCCTAAATAGAACAAAAGGCAGAGGAAGAAAGAACTTGCTCTCTGCCTGCCTGACTGAGCTGGGACATCCATCTTCTCTTGCCCTCAAACTGGGACTCACACCATTGGCTCCCCTGTTTCTCAGGCCTTTGGCTCCAGAGTGAACTACACCACTGACCTTCCTGGAACCCCAGCTTGCTTTCTCAACTTCAGAATCACATGAGCCAATTCCTTATAAAAAAAATCTCTCCCTCTCTGCTCCCTCTTCCCACCCCCATATATATATATATATATATATATATATATATATATATATACATACACACGCATGCACACACACATATACATATCTCCTATTGGTTGTGTTTCACACTATATATTGTCTCTCATAGGGATATATATACATATGCAGTATAGAGAGAGTTTACCTAGCTGCCTCTTGGGTATGAACGGGAACAGAAAAATGAACACAAGTTTACTTATACTTGGGGGAGAAACACTGTGTGGAAGAAACCAAGAACTAACTGAAAGGAGAGTGACCTCTAAGGGAAGAGAGGAGGCAGAGTGAAGGAGGCAGACATGTTAAGTCACATTTCTGAGTACACCTTGCTTCTGTTAATATAGCTTTGACTTGGGCAACATATGTTTTACATATTCAAGAATTAAATTAAATCTAAAAGAAAAAAAGCAATCCCTAAAAATTGAAAACAAACTGAAACGAATGAACCTCAACCATATATCAAGTTGGTGGCAAAACCACACAGAGAAATGAATTGTTTCAAATAACTTTAGAACACAGTCTTTTCACTCTAAGTATTTAGTGGGATACATTCGAAGCACAAAAAGAGCTGAAAGGAAATCTTAAACGTCATTCAATATCTAAATGTTAGCAGCAATACTGGTGTTATTGTTTTGAATATAACCTACATAGTGCAAATATATAATTACATGAATGCTGCTGGTAACCAAGATTTTTCAATGAAAGAGTAAAGAGATGACGGAAAAAGCAAAGAAATAAAAATACTTCAAATTTAATCTTGTCAATTGTTCAACTTTGAGTTAGAAATCCCATATGAACTGAAAACTTTTCCCCCATTAGCTGCTGGAAAGACCTCAAAGCAATGGGAACCCAAAAGAAGCACACCTGATACCTAGACTGTGGTCTCTAACTACAATTGCCCATTAAAAAGAATAAAGACTCCATGAAGAGTGGACAATTCTAGGTCTGGAGCAGGAAATACACAAAACAACGTCCTGTTGTACCAAAAACCAAGTAAGCTATCAAATACTACTGGATCCCTAAGGAGAAAATATAAATGGGCCCCCACTGGCCAAAATGAGATAAATACAATTGATTAAAACATGCCAAGTATTAACTTAAAAAGCATTCTATGAGTTCATGATACTCAATATAATAAAGGCCCCCATTCCCACAAAAAACAACCCCCAACTCACTGAATCCTCAGAAGTTATTACAACACTGGCTGCTTATGCTGAGAACTGGCTCAGATCAAGGAATCTGGCTGACTTCTACTTCTAAGCCGACCTCCCCCCTGAAATCCAGATGCAAACATCTAACAGCCGAGCTCTCCAGGAACACGTGGAATGGGCACGTCGATACGAACATGTCCTACAGAAGTCTTGCTTTTGCTTTCAAACCTATCCCTCCTGCAGGACTCCCTCAGTTGCTTAGCTTGCCCTTTCCCATCTCAGAGGCAATCCAGCAAGAAAACCCAAAATTCAACCACTTAACCACCATCTCCACGATGAGCGCTCTAATCCTGCCATCTTCTGCCTTCTTCCACTCTTGCCCACTTCATTCTATTCTCTACAAATCAGCTAGGGAGATCCTGTCATAAAAATTAGCTAGGGAGATCCTGTCAAAAATTAATTCACATTGGGAGAAGATATTTGCAAATGACATATCAGATAAAGGGCTAGTATCCAAAATCTATAAAGAACTTATCAAACTCAACACCCAAAGAACAAAGAATCCAATCAAGAAATGGGCAGAAGACATGAACAGACATTTTTCCAAAGAAGACATCCAAATGGCCAACAGACACATGAAAAAGTGCTCAGTATCGCTTGGCATCAGGGAAATCCAAATCAAAACCTCAATGAGATACCACCTCACACCAGTCAGAATGGCTAAAATTAACAAGTCAGGAAATGACAGATGTTGGCAGGGATGCGGAGAAAGGGGAACCCTCCTACACTGTTGGTGGGAATGAAAGCTGGTGCAGCCACTCTGGAAAACAGTATGGAGGTTCCTCAAAAAGTTGAAAATAGAGCTACCATACGATCCAGCAATTCCACTACTGGGTATTTACCCCAAAGAGACAAAAGTAGGGATCCGAAAGGGTACGTGCACCCTGATGTTTATAGCAGCAATGTCCACAATAGCCAAACTGTGGAAAGAGCCAAGATGTCCATCGACAGATGAATGGATAAAGAAGATGTGGTATATATATACAATGGAATATTATGCAGCCATCAAAAGGAATGAGATCTTGCCATTTGCAACGACGTGGATGGAACTGGAGGGTATTATGCTGAGCGAAATAAGTCAAACAGAGAAAGACATGTATCATATGACCTCACTGATATGAGGAATTCTTAATCTCAGGAAACAATCTGAGGGTTGCTGGAGTGGGGGATGGGGTGGGAGGGATGGGGTGACTGGGTGATAGACACTGGGGAGGGTATGTGCTCTGGTAAGCGCTGTGAATTGTGCAAGACTGTTGAATCTCAGATCTGTACCTCTGAAACAAATAATGCAATATATGTTAAGGAAAAAAAAAAAAGAAGAAGATAGCAGGAGGGGAAGAATGAAGGGGGGGAAATCGGAGGGGTAGACGAACCATGAGAGACGACGGACTCTGAAAAACAAACTGAGGGTTCTAGAGGGGAGGGGGGTGGGAGGATGGGTTAGCCTGGTGATGGGTATTGAGGAGGGCACGTTCTGCATGGAGCACTGGGTGTTATGCACAAACAATGAATCATGGAACACTACACCTAAAACTAATGATGTAATGTATGGGGATTAACATAACAATAAAAAAATTTAATTCACATCATGTCAGTCCCATGCTCAAAACTCTCCAATGACCTCTCCTACAGTTGGAATAAAACTGTCCAAGAGCTACACAACCTGGCCCCTGGATACCTTTTTGGTTTCTTTCACTTTCCTGCTCTTTGCCAGCCTCGGTCTCCTTGCTACTTCTCAAACGTGTCAAGCACTTTCCTATCTCATCTGCATCTGTTATTCTCTCTACCTAGAAAGCTCAACTCAGATTCTCACCTGGCTCACTCTTACTGCAATCGCTGCCCACATGTCATTTTGCAAAGGTCTTCCCTGACCACCCTACCCACCATGGCACCCCAGCGCACACAGCCAGCCACTCACCACCTCCTTCCCGTGCTTTAATAGATGCAGCCACCGACCTCCGTATCTTATACACTATTGGTTTACACTATTTGCTATAAGAGTACATTGTTTACCGTTTTGTTTAGAACAGTGCCTGACACATAGCTAATGTCAATAAATATGTTAAATGAATTAATAAATCTGAAATTAACCTAGATTTTTCAAGTATTAGGCTCTCTCAGGTCTGTAACACCTGGTCACTTTACCGTACCGCATGTCCTTTCTTACAGAGACTAAGTTACTTTATAATTTCTACACAAGTTCAATAGTCCTCTTCTTTCATCTCTTACTCTTCTAGACTGAAAAATCCCAAAACCCCACCATCAATGGGAAAGTTAACAGGCACCAAATCTCCTCACAATTCACTTCAGGAATCCCTCGCAGCTTTAGTACAAGACTCTTTTAATTCCAGCAACTGCCATGCCCCGTGCCAGGACACTGCCATTGGTAGAGAGACAGATCTTCGAGCAGCCAGGAAACAGAGCTTACCCTTGATTTCTTTGCCTTTAACATTTTAGATGTGAGTTTTAAACACCTCTGGTACAGAATAAAGCAAGACTAGACAACCAAACAAGAAAGTGGGAGAGCACTTGTTTTGCTCTTTCATTTTCTGAGCACCTCCACATGCTGAGAAGAATGTGGAAGAAGGGGTTGGTATTTTCAGTTGGCCCAGTAAAGAAAAATAAGAATTCTGAGAATATGGTATGCAACGGCACTCAAGATTGAGTCTAAGAATAGTGAAAGGGGAGAATGATCCAAAAACTAACCCTGGGGCGCCTGGGTGGCTCAGTCGTTAAGCGTCTGCCTTCGGCTCAGGTCATGATCCCGGGGTCCTGGGATCGAGTCCCGCATCGGGCTCCCTGCTCAGCTGGGGGCCTGCTTCTCCCTCTCCCACTCCCCCTGCTTGTGTTTCCTCTCTCACTGTGTCTCTGTCTCTGTCAAATAAATAAATAAAAAATTAAAAAAAAACAAAAAAAAAACAAAAACTAACCCTGGCTTAGAAAAAAATGGATGAGAGGAATGTGAGAACAGTTTTTCCTAAGTCTGTGGGTGTGGATGATAGTTGGCGGAGGTTTTAGGTCCACCTTATGTTGGCCAAAGAATGACTCTTGGGGGCTAAGAATCTTGCAAAGGACATCAGAACTTGTAAGCAAGGACACAGGCAGAGTTCTCACGCAAAGGTCCATTTTCAATATTCTCCTCTATGTGTAGAAAGTCCCATGGAAGAACAGATTGGGTACAAGCCCAAAAGAACTGGGTCCAAATTCTAGTTCCAGCAGCTCACTATGTTACTTTGGGCAAACTACTTAAATTCTGATTCTGTACCTCCCTTTGTAAGTAGGGAGTGAAAGCACCAGTTTTAAAGACTTGTTATGAAGATTAAATAAGAAAATGGATGGAAACTGTTAGCACCAGACTTGAAACTATATACGTACTCAGTAACTATTTGCTTCCTACATTCTTTGGTCTAATCATCTAGGAGGAACTATCAGAACTCCAATCCCACAGGATATTTTTGCTTTGAAAGTTTTTCAGGTAACAAAATTGCTCCTCTCGAGGCATTCTTACCACTCTGCAAGATCCCTATCTCCCAGGATGCATGATCTGGAGTACAACAGGACTAATCTCATTGTGCCCTTTATCCTGTGCATGTCAACCTCCACTGGCAGCCCTACATTTCCCATTCACCTCCCCTCCATCACCTACATCTAATCCCCAGGGCTCTGTACTTCCCCTATTCTGTGCCATCTCTCAAAAACCCTTCCACTGTGCCTTCTACAAGACATAATGAGCAAAATCTTGCTCAATCCCCTCTCTAAAGGGATCCCTTTCAGAGGAATCCTCTAAATATCCCTTCGCCTTATTGCTCTAACCAATACCTGGCTCTTCCTTGAGAGCAATCCTCTGCAGCCCCCTCGTAAATACGGATGGGCTTTCTTCTGCCATCCTAGGTAGACCAGGCTTATAAACAGGGCAGGTATACTCCTTCTTCCTCATCACCTCTTCCAGGCCATTCCCCAGCCCTTCCTTCCTTACCACACTCCTGTTTAAATACTCACACCACCTGATTACACCACACAGCAACCTTCCTGGTTTCTATCACCTAATGACCCCTGATTCATACCCCCAACCATATTTTAGCTCTGTGTACTAACACTTCAACACTGAGCCTTCAAACACCGAGACCTGAGGCACCTGGGTGGCTCAGTTGGTTGAACATCCAGCTCTCGGTTTCAGCTCGGGTCATGATCTCAGGGTCATGAGATCGAGCCCTGCATCGGGCTCCACACTCAGCACAGACTCTACTTGGGATTCTCTCCCTCTCCTTCTGCTCCTCCCCCATTCACGCACGCGTGTGCACACGCTCTTTCTCTCTCTCTCAAATAAAATCTTACACACACACACACACACACACACACACACACACACAAAACACCTTGACCTCCCAAACACTTGAGCTCCTCCTCTCTTCCAGTGATTTTTTTTTCTGCCCTTCTTCAGACACTCACGCCCACGGTCAGACTCCAGAGGTCTGCCATTACCGATACAATACTTCCTTATTCTCAATGTCATGCATCTCACATTTAGGCCACTATCTCCTAATTTTCCCGCTCTTCCTTCCTCTTATACCCTAACTCAAACAGTCTTCAACCACACTCAAACATACAATTCAATAAGCCTACCACCCTCTCATTGACTCCTATGCCAATGTCCTCTCTTTGCCCCTTACCCAGATTCAATCTACAGGCAATCATTATAATCACTCCCCTGCATACTCCTCACTTCGCTGGCACCTCTCCTACTCTGATGATTCAATGTTCAAGCCCTTAACCCTGCTTATGTTGGTCCCTTCCTATTCCATGCCAGGAGCCAAGCAGCTGAACTCTGGAAAACACTCAGCCACACTAACTGGTCTCATTTTGAAGTTCATGACCACAAACCCTCAGGTGGGCCCTCAAGTGGGTCCTGCCCGGGATCCTTTCAACACTCCCACTTCTAGGTAACTATGTAGTATACTCTCCTCTCTCCTCAAACTGCCAGTACCTCAACCCACATCCTCCCTCTCATCTATCTCCCAGAGCAGAACCAAGGAAACCAGAAGTCAACTTCCCCCAAATCCCATCACCACATCTACACAACATCTCTACCCTATACTCTACCTGCCCTTCCATTTCTCTAGCTCAGCGTTTCTTAGGGTTTTGGGGTATTAGGACCCCTTCACATTCTTATGAAATATTGAGGATTCCAAAGAGCTTTTATTTACGTGGTTTATATGTATAATTACTGTACTGGAAATTAAAACAGATAAACTTTTAAAGTATTCATTACTTCATTTACAAGTGAATAAACCTATTACATGGCAATATAAATAGCATATCTGTATGAAAAATAACTTTTCTAAAACAGAAAATGTAGTGAGAAAAAAAGTATTTTATGTCTTTGCAAATCTCTTAAATGTCTGACAGAAGACAGCTGCATTCAATCTGCTATAATACATTGTTTTGTTGGAGGGATATGAAGGATTTCAGCCTCATTAAGATGCATAATTAGAAAAGGAAGAAGTATTTTAACAGCCTTTTCAGATAACTGTGGCTACTCTACAGTACAAGACCAAATCCTAACAAGTGATCGTTCCTCAGAGATCAGTTACAATGTGGAATCCGAAACTGCATCCCACTGTGTTACATTAAACTCCACGGGTCTGTCTTGCACTGGGAGTAGATCTTTTACCCAGGCATGATTTTGAAACCCCCTGTACTAGACAACGAGAAAACACCTTTCGCTAAGTTATGCCCATCTTCCAAATGTTGGCACATTTCATTACACTGTATTATAAACTCGCAATCATTAATATCCCCACTAATTACATCAGAAAAGTCTAAGTATTGGGAAACTGTCACATGAAAATTTTAATTCTCTCAAATAAAAAGTGTTCTATAAAAAAAATGACTAGCTCAGCCAGCAACTCAAATCAGCTGCTCAAGTGCTTTTCCTCAACCAACTACATGACAATAACCAGCAGCAATTCTTCATGCCAATTTTCCATACAGTCACCCAGAATTTTCAAATTATGTGTACTCAAGGGTAAGATTTAATAAAAAGCACTGATTTTTACCGCTTCTTCAAGGACATTCTGAAGTGGACCTGACATCCTCATCACTTCCGTCACTGTGAACGTGTGGTGGTGAAGAGCATGACTGCTCACTCGTCTTGTCTGGCCTGGTGGCACTCCTTAACTGCAGCTAAGGCATCACACGTTGACCGACCCCCCCCCCCCGCCCCAACTGCTCTTAGAATCATCCGTTCAAAGAGAACACAGTGAAAAAGGCAGATATGAATCTTAGTATTATTAGGTAAACAGTTCTGACCTCACGGATTCCTTGAAAAGGTTTTCAGAGCCTCCCAGGGGCCCAAGGACCACACTTTGAGAACAGCTGTTCTAGATGAACTCACCCAGTTCTCACAAGAACCTACCTCGTTCTCAGACAATGCACTAGAATTTCTTCCTTTTCTCTCCTACATGTCAGAGCTCCGCTCTCTACAGTCATTCCTGTCAGCTTACATTATGCTGTCATCTCTCCACAACCCTCCTTTCACCTCCCCTCCCCCTCCAGCCCTGGCCCCATTTCTCACCTTCCCTTGACAGCAACACTCTCCAAAAGAGGGCCTGCATTTCCTACGTAGAAGGGGGAAGAGGAGGAGGGCTGTCCCTACATATGAATGAGAAGTGAAATCAACACCCAGTCATTAATCAACCCTTTCCCGAATTAAAAAGAAAAATAAACCCAGGCACCTGACATTCCTAAAGGTTTTCTAATATACCAGCGACATAATACAAACCTTTTTAAGAATTCTTTTTAATTTGCTCCTTGCAGACAGTGTCTAGCCACCACATTGCACGCACCCCCCTACGATTTCAGACATCAAATATTAACACAAAGTGAGAAATGCAAAAAGAAAGGGGGTTAATCAGACACCTTGAGAGAAAGAAAAAATAACACTGATTCAATGAGAGCTGCTAATGAGGCTTTTTGTTTTGGTAGATTAATTTGGGAGTCTGATGACTAAGAAGAAAATTTAAGCTTCTCAGGTGACTGCTGTTGATTATTACCAAGTTTTTTTTTAATGAAAGAGATGCTTTTGCTTAATTCTATAGTTTATGAATTTCAGGTGTTTATCTGAAATCTGTGTCCACCCTAGTATGTAGAAAACGCTCCTCATTAGCAAACTGAAAGACCTCCTCTTATTGATTCCGGATTATATTTGACAGATGATGAGCATTTCAGACTGTGAACTGCTGATATTTAAATACATTACCCTAATACTCTTTAAGCATTGCCAATTGTAAACCTCATTAACTCCCAGCATGTGGCCAAGGCCTGGATCTCATCGCAACAGCCTCACAAAGTGAAAACAGGTATATAAAAATGATTTTATCATCAACAACATTATTATATCCTCCTTCACCTTGTGAAGTATTTAAAGGCCATACTTTTTTTTTTTTTTTAACCTCAGCTTAAGAGTGAACACGGGAAAGGCAGAGAACACACTTGATTTACACAGCCACACATTTTAAAACCCTAGATTTCTTTTTTATTGTTTCTTCTTTGACACTCTTATTCCTCATGTCTCAAAAATGAGAACAGGCCCTGGACTCTGTCCTCTGAAGAGAAAAGAATTATGTGTTGATTATGTAGCTGTCATTTTAATACAATAAAGTGGGGGCTGTGATGGTAAAGTGGACATGTTAGCTCATTAAGAAATCCGGACTTCTGATATCCCTTTTTTCAAAAGAGGAGCCAACTTCTGTTCTTGCGCAGAGCACAAAGAACTTCTATACCTGAGATGGAAAATGTGTACGTGTTAAAGTCATACATGATCTCAGCAATCTGATTAGATGCCGGAGCCAGCCAGCGCCCACCCCACACAGGCAGGGTTCAGGTTGTACCGGGCAGTGAGCATCCTGAGTCCAAGAGGCCAGGCACCCAATATCTCCAGCTTATTCAGGCCCCACTTAGTCTTCCCAGGTAAGAAGTTCAAGTACTAGGGAAAACAGTTTTGAGCCCAGCTCTCTCTAGTGAGATATCCCTTAATAATAAACAACAAACAGCAAAGCTCAAAAGGACATGCACAAAATTTATTTTTACTTGCTCCTGGTAGAGAGCTGTGTGAATAATGTATAAAAATCACCCTTGGATAATATACAAAGAAAGCTTCATTCCCATTTTAAACAAAAACATAATGATGACAAATCTAAAACACACATCAAAAATCATACAAATAAACCCAACATCAAGCAGAGAATTCATACTGTTCAGCTAAGGTAGGAGGGTCTGGCCCCTAAAACAGAGGGTCCTAGAGACCCTCCGTCCCCTCCCTCTCCATTCTCCTCAAATGCTGCAACAAGCTCTCCTTATCCATGAGGCCCACCAAACAGAGAGTTTCCAGGACCAGGCATTCAAAGTTTCTTCTCATCTGTCTCAGGGAACTTCACAAATTGATTAAACCCATTATTAAATCTATTAAAACAGTGCAATTTGGGGAAATCTAAACACAACAGGTAATTAGAAGAGGGGTGGGAAAAGGTGAAATCAAAGACTCTGAGTAGGCTATAACATAGGCAAATTGTGCCAACCCCCAGACTCAAATTATCCTTTGATGGCTCCCCATTGCTCTCAGAATAAAGATCCCCAATCCTTGACATGAAGTACAAGTTCCTACACAGTCTGGCCACAGCCTGCCTCTCCCATCACTGTGTCCTGCACTTCCCATGCTCCTGGCATGCTAGCCTCTGCATTTCAGAAAATGAGCGAGAAGCTCACAGAATGGAAGTGTGACCAAGTCACTACCCAGTGAAACACTGAATCAGAATGAAGAGTGCTCCAGAAAAACAGAATCCCTGTCCGGGAAGTTCATGCAGTGCACAAGCGTTTAACTTCCATGCCTAGAGTTCGGCCCAAACCCACACAGAAATGAAGCCTTCAGGAAGGGGCTGTGCCCTCACAGAGACAGGTTGCAGCAGGGGTCTCCTGGAAAACACTGGGATCTAGCCAGAAGTTACTACTGGAAAAAAGGCTGTTCACGATCAGGCCGGTTGTGACTACAGGCTTTCTAAACCACAGAGAAAACAGGTATGTGAGGGTATGAGTTTCCGGAGCTGCTGTAACAGACTAGTACAAACTAGGTTGCTGAACACAACAGAAATTCATTCCATCACAGTTCTGGGGACCAGAAGTCCAGAACCAAGGTGACAGCAGGGTCACACTCCCTCCAAAGGGAGATACTTTAGGGGAGGAGCCTTCCTTGCCTCTTCCAGCCTCTGGTGGCCCCAGTGTCTGTGGCACATCTCTCTCTACTTCTCATAAAGATACAGCATTTAAGGCATGCATAAGCCAGAGTAATCTCTTCATTTCAAGATCTTTGATTTAGTCACATCTACAAAGATACTTTTTCCTAATAAGGTCACATTTCCAAATTCGAGGGATTGATATCTTTAGGTAGACATTATTCAGCTACTACAGTGAGTAACCTAGAAACTGAACTAGAACTTCCATTCCTCAATATGCCTGGGCTCTCATCACTTAAGGGGGGAGGGGGAACAAATACTTCTTAGTAGATTTACCTATGTTTGGTCAACAAATTGCTGTGAAACAGGCCAGATATTGGACTAGACACCGGAGACCTGAAAATATGCAGCACCTGGTCTATACATGCAAGAAACCACAGCTGGTGGGCCAGTATCTACCTAAGAATAACTATTTCAATTCACCCTGACATCTGGGTCAGCACAGCTGCCACTATCCTTAAATCCTAAAGTCACCGATCTACAAATAGTTTTTCAGATTTTACTAAGCTTAGGCACTAAAATCCCTCTGGCCAGCCAAGCGACGTGAAAAGAGCCTGGAGAGACAAACAGAGCCCACACCAGTGCTTTCCCTTTGTTTGATGTAGGTGTTGTGCTTCCATGGGCCAACATGTGGCTTCATCGTGGGATTTTGTCAAGGAACAATAGTTGATTTGGGAAGATGATTTGTGACTTGTGAACTTGATAAACGCTATGCCTCCAGAGAAAGGGAAAGGAAGGGGAAATGAAGGCATTCGCAGTTTTACACTGAGAACAGATGTATGGTTACACCTATTTGTGAAGTAAATACTGAGGAGCTGCATGTCAGGGTTAGGCTTAGGGAAAATGGCACGTGAACATCTGAACAGGCTTGGGTCTTAGGCAGGTCTCGGCTCAAACACCAGCACTGTGCTACTAGCTCAGAAAGCCTAAATAGTTTGGACAAGTTCTTCAACTTACTCCATGCTTTTGGAAAGAGTTACAATACATATGGTGAGACTTAAAATATTTCTACCCCTGCATCGAGAATGCCTCTAAGTTCTTTCAAGGGAATTAATTAAACAAAAGGAAAACTAGAAACAAAAAGAAAACTGAGGGCGCCTGGGTGGCTCAGATGGTTAAGCGTCTGCCTTCGGCTCAGGTCATGATCCCAGGGTCCCGCATCGGGATCCTTGCTCAGCAGGGAGCCTGCTTCTCCCTCTCCCTCTGCTTGTTCTCTCTCCGTCTCTCTCGCAAATGAATAAATAAAAAAATCTTTAAAAAAAAAAAAAAAAAAGAAAACTGAAATAACTCTAGAAGGGCATGACTTCATAAAGTATGGTACATAATTTCACAGAAAATGATGAAGCTATTTATCACTGTTAATATGAACCGCATACAGAAATATGAGAATTGGCTGATGCAGTCTAAAAGATTATAAAAGAACTGCAATTAAAATACATTCAGATTATGGAAAATATTGATGCAGGTTAACAAATCACAGGAGACACTGAAAAAATTCTAAATAATCGTGTCGAGATGAAAAGATTATGGGTGGTTATTTTCCCTTTTGAAACTGAGGTTTTTGCAACTGGAGGAAGAAAAAGTCATAGGGCAACAGATTGAGGCCATCTAAGATTTTCTCTGTCACACTGAAACACTGAGATTTAAGATAATACAAAATCTGAAAGAAAATGTCAAGTTAAAGAGGATGACAGGATTATGACAGAAAAGGCAGTCTGAAACAGTGGAAAGGCCACACGGTCTCTGGAGGGAGCCAGGCTTGGTGGCAAACAGCTTGATAACCCACAGCCCCAGCGAGCTCATCTGCACAACCAGGAAAGCAGAGCCAGCATTTTAGATTGTTATAAGTTTTGAAAAAATATACATGTTACGTTATGTATGTACAACGTGTGTTACATTACTGTATCTAATGAATCAAAGGCTATTATTTTTGGAGAGTACCTATAAAAATAAATAGGAAAAGCATGTATGTTAATGGGGGGAAAAAAACATTAGAAGGTATTACAGTTATATAAGTTAATACCCATAAATACATTAATTTAATAAGGAACCAACACGTTCACCAAAAAGGATCAAATATTAGAAAAAATCCTGTCGTGTTAAATTTAAATAGGAAATGTCATTATGAAGTTTTGATTTTTTTTTAAGTATATGTCTCCGAACTTTCCACTGAGAAGCCAGAGAAGTAGTAACAACCTAGTGACGATAAGCCAGTGCCCAGCTTTCTGTTTCTAAGCACCGTTCCCAACCTGAAAGAACCAGGACAGGACTTCTTGAAGAAGAGTGATTTCCAGGTTAGAAGAAGGAAATACCGACAGTGGGCGTGGAACATCTTACTTGCCTGAAGCAAGGAGCACTCACAGGCACTGGAGTTAGACTGAAGGGACTCCCCCTGCCCACACTGGGACAAGCTGAGCATCCACAAGAATAACAGTAATAGATTATAATTCACTGAATTTAAAATAAAAACTTCCAGGACTTTATACTGATATAAAGAGAGAAAGAAAACAGGGTGGAGGGAAGAAAGCTTTCTCTTAACAAAGAATGCTAGACAATAAATATAGGAGAAATGACAGAATTAGAAAAATCACCACTTGTCTTTCGGGGAGCCTAGGTGGCTCAGCCAGTTAAGCGTCTTCCTTCGGCTCAGGTCATGATCCCCGGGTCCTGGAATCCAGCCCCGCATCGGGCTCCCTGCTCAGCAGGGGAGTCTGCTTCTCCCTCTGCTTCTGCCCTTCCCCCTGCTCATGTGTTCTCTCTCTAATAAATAAATAAAATCTTTTAAAGATCACCACTTTTCAAACCGCAACATAATAACTAATTCAGGAAAGGATCATCATAGGTGCTAACACTAGTGGATGAAAAGTTGCTGGGAGACAGGATATGCACATGGTCTCAGGATTTACTAATTACAAACAAAAATGATCTCTGTACAATCTAGGGGATGCCACCTTAACCAAGTGATCAAACTTCCCATCACCAATGCTGTGACAACATGCCTCCTGAGGAGGTACAATAAGTAGTACAGAATCACTCCTAACTTGCACCAAAAACTTGAACATGAATCCAGGCCTGAGAAAGCAATCAGACGAGTCCAGTATTGTGGGATTTTCAATAAAATAACTGGTCTGGGTTTTAAAAGTCAGTATCATGGAAAAAAAAAAAAAAAATTAGAAGGCAAGGGTCTGTTCTAGATTAAAAGAGATATAACAACTAAATGTAATAAAAGAACCTTGACTGGATCCTAGATTTAAAAACAAAAAAGCAAAAAAAAAAAAAAAAAACCCCAAAACCAGCAATGAGCCATTTGAGGCTGGGGGCAGGTGGAAAGATCCAGTATGTTAGAATACAGACCGGAAATTAGAAGATACTTCACAGCACTAATTCTCCTAAGAAAGATAATGGTATGGCGGTTATGTAGGAGAATGTTCTTATTCTTAGAAGATAAATGCCAAACCACCATGACGTCTACAGTTTAAATAGTTTAGCCAAAAAAGAAAACGATGTGTATGCATATATTTGTATGTAGAAAGCATGTGTGTGTAAAAAGAGAAGACAAAGGTGACAAATGTGTTAACAACTAGTCAATCTAGGTGCAGAGCATGCTTTGTTCATTATATTCTTTATAGGTGTTTATTATATTCTTTCAATGTTTCTGTAATTTAAAGAATTTTTAAACTATCAAGTAAGAAAAAAAATGAATCTTAAACCTTGAATCAGACCATTCTTGTTGTATGTGAGCTTGGTCACACTTCCTACGAATCATGAACACAAGGCATGTGAAAGTAACCAAACTTCCCCCCCAAAAACTACATCTGGGGAATAAATCTACGTTCTATCTAGCTTTTGCTTCAATGGACTAGTGTGAAATATACATCAGCCTCTCCAAGCACCACCCAGCAGAGGCCCTGTGAGGGAATGACAGCCTGCTCATACATTACACACACTTTCCCACCAAGCAAAAAATGCTGTGTTGGGGTGGAGACAGAAAATAGAAGTAACCCAAATAACCTCTGTCAGAATAATAAACAGAGAAGGCATGATCCAGCAACTCTCCGGGATGTTATTGTAAGTATCACAGCCAATATCCATCCCTCTCCCTCCTATCTGCAAGACCTTCATTTTAGAGGAGATTACTTCGATGGAAGATGGGACCACAGGCGCATAAATAAGAAAAGGGAAACGCTAGTAAAAATTGAAAGCATTTGCAATACATCAACAAATTTTACTATAGTTGTATCTTAACCAGTACATGTGGGAAAAATCAGGTGACAGAGAAGGCCCAGAGTAGAGAACACCACTCCGGAACAGCAGGCAACTGCAATCTACGGAAGGGGGTGCTGACAGGTAGAGCAAGGGTAGGAGGCTGGGTCTACCACAGTTAATATGGAGAAGGCCAGTTCTTGGACATGGTACTTGGCTATTAGGGGACACTGGTATTTGTATTACCAAGAGTGTGGGGCTCAATATTCCACACTTAATGGTACAAGCCAACTGCAATCTTAAACAGCTTAGGAAAAACTCATTTTTTAAATGTGACAACACTGGTAAGGGAAAAAAAAATCCAAAGGCATTCAGCAAAGTGTCAGTCTCTTCCAGCTTGGGTAGAATGCCCATCTTAGTGATTTGGAACCATCATATTATTCTGTCTGTTAGATTCATACGATTTAATCATATGGAAGATTTCAAAAGTTATTTGAGCAGAGGAAAAGATCATAGAAAAGTTACGTTCATAGAGCTATATTTTACATTTACTCACAATTTTTACAGTTCCCTTGAAAAATACCAATATATGTACAAATATTCTAGTAGATCTCATACCACTCATCGACTACAATAAGTCTCTGAAACTATAAGCAGTTCTTTACTGTCAAAAAATACACACATAGGGGTGCCTGGGTGGCTCAGTCGATAAAGCATCCGACTCCTGATGTCGGCTCCGGTCATCATCTCAGGGATGTGAGATAGAGCCCTATGTAGAGCTCTGTGCTCAGCGCAGAGTCGCTTGAAATTCTCTCCTTCCCTCTCTCTCTGCCCCTCCCCTCCTCAAGTGTGCTCTCTCTTTCTCTCTCCCTAAATAAAGTCTTAAAAAAATACACACATAGGGCGCCTGGGTGGCTCAGTCGTTAAGCGTCTGCCTTCGGCTCGGGTCATGATCCCAGGGTCCTGGGATCGAGTCCCACGTCGGGCTCCCTGCCTGGCAGGAAGCCTGCTTCTCCCTCTCCCACTCCCCCTGCTTGTGTTCCTGCTCTCGCTATCTCTGTCTCTGCCAAATAAATAAATAAAATCTTTAAAAAAATACACAATAGAATCCCCAACTGTGATAAGAAGGAAATGTTAAAGGTATTATTCCTAAAATAATGAATTAATTGTAATAGGGAGAGAAAATGCTCAAGATGGAAAAGTATTCATTGACTTCCTAATCTTTAAAGCAACAGAAAGCTATTTCAAACAAAAAAATTAAATGAGATAATTAAAAACAAACATACCCATCTTTGGTCTGATCCACTACACCACTTAAAAGCTCCACAGTCTTTGGATTAGGCTGGCTTTCTCCAAAAATGTTCAAATATCGAGTGACGAAGTCATTGGGAGACATGAAAAACTCACCATTTTTTTCAATGCTTGCATACTGTTTAGAAAAAAAAAAAGATATTTTACCCTCAAAAGTATATAATCATGGGATCAATATGTGAAAAAGCTGAAAATATTCAAAGGATAAAACATCAGATATGATAATACACTCTTCACAAACACAGTTATTTCCCAACACCTCATAAAAAAAAACAAAAACATGTTAAGTGTGCCAAGTTTTATGTTTATACCAGTGGTTCTCAGGTTCTCAACTGCGGGCAGCTTAGCCTGATTGTCCAGCTTATAAACACCAACATCCCCTAACAGCCAAGAACAACCTAAGAGGCCCAGCCTTCTCTCTAGGTTTCCTGCCTTTCAGGGATGGGGGAGGGGTGGGCGAGGTTTCTCTAGCCCTACACTTCTTCCGTTTGTATTTATTTTTCCCCACAGAGGACATCTGACAGTGTCTGATGACAAATTTGACTGTCATAACCTGAGGGGGAGGGACGCTACTAGCATCTAGTTGGGAGAGGTCAAGACGACCCCCTACAACAGAGTGATCCAGCCCCAAATGTCAACAGTGCTGATATTGAGAAACCCTAGTTTACAGAAATTTGGAAAGACAAATTACATCTTGTTTCTATCAAGAACATACAGCTTAAAAAAAAAAAAAAACAGATTTAATTATAAAATCATGGATGGAAACAACCTAATTCTTTTGCCCCCATTCCTGTTTCAAGGGCACCAATAATGCAAGAAAGGAGGACAAACAAGCTAAGCTGGAAAGAAGCCGTATGGCTTCTCGTGGGATTTTATGGAAGAAGATATAAAAGGCTGCTCTAGTTAGTGTCTTCTCCATTCTAGAGTGGAAATGGTCAATGAGAATTAGGTGCACTCGATGCTTTTTCACAGTGTTCCTCTTGCCTTTAGTGATAGATTCCAGTGCCCATAAGCGGGAAGCTGCTCATTCCTGTTCCGTGGAGTCCCAGGGCCCATGAGAAATGCTGAAAAACAACATGAGATCATACGGTATCCTGATGGCGCAGGAGAGGGCCTGTTGATCCCGGGGACAGAATAGTGATTTGGGGCTAGGGAGGTGAATTCCCTGAGCTACTCGAAGAACAAGGCGAGATGGATGACAGCGACCACACCGGAGGCCACGGTGATGTGGGGGCGCCCGGGAAGGGAAATGCAACCATAGTATCTCCACTCCCTCCGCAGCTGCCGCAGAGTCAAGTCCCATTACAATTGTTTCTACAAGTCACTTGTTATTTCTACATTTTAATTCCAAGGCAGGACAAACTCTTGCTTAGATACTCAGTAACAAGCTCTGGAGTCCCTCAGGCCTGGCCGGTGCTGAGCTCTGCTTTTGCCTCTCACCACCTGTAGGACCTCAGGTAAGTAAAACTTTCCCGGCCTCTGGCTCCTCCCCTGTAAAATGGGGATAACATTACCTGCTTCTTAAGGTCGATGATAGAAATAAATGAATAATCATGTAACACACTTAGCACAATGCACTACACACAATAAGCACTTTATAAATGTTCTGTACGATCTGTTTCCATTTAACATTTTTTTTTTAGCACGGTACAAAAGAAAAGCTCAAAACTGGTCCAAGAATCCCACTATTCTTCACTTAGCATTGAATTGGATTTTTGGAAACGTAGAAGAATTATATTTTGATTTTCCTGAGGCAAAACAAGACAGGAAGTACAAAGGAGATGTCGCTGCTAATTACAGCGATCCTATGATTGAGAATCATACCTATGTTTGCTTATAGCAGTAAGTAATTAATTTAGTTAAAAACACAATTTAACTCTTCTCCCACCACTAGACGTTTACGTTATTTTCCAGTTTGGGGTGTTTTTAAATAAAGCTAAGGTAACCAGCCTTGTATATAACAATTGTCCAAATTCCTGGCAATCTTCAATGGCTAGACTCCTGGAAGAGAAACTGAGTCAAAGGAGAGGAACTTGAAGGCTCTTGATACCTATTATCACACTGCTCTCCAAAAAAGACTGTACCTATTTACACTCCCATCAGCAGTGTGTGAACATGCCCTTTCCCCCCTTTGTCTATCAGATTTGTTGCAAATATTTATCCAGTTTGATACCTGTAGATAATTGAGTCTGTAGATTTTTTTTCCTCCTTTGCAATTTCTTCCATTACTTACTTCTAAGTCTAGAAGCTAAGCCTTCCTCATCTCAAGACTAATATTCACCCACATTTTCTCTTAGCTTTTAAATAGGTTTATCTCTTAAGTTTCAATACATTGTTACTTTATTTTTTTATGTGGCTTGAGGTAAGGATCCTCCAACTTTAGTTTTTTCCACTTAATCTCTTGGTTGTCCCAGGAGCACAAATGAAATCATTCTCCCTTCCCCCGTCTTTAGAATGCCATGTGTATCACAAACTAATTATCATAGGATCAACAGGGAACAGCTTGGCAAGTAAGTCCATCTTCAACGCCAGTTCTCATCAGTCGGCAACAAATGGCTTCCTAAGGTAGAGGCTCCCCTCTGGGGCTGCCCCCAAATTCCATGGAGAGATGCCAGGACGCGCTGACAGCTCTTGCAATCCCTGCCGCAGGAATCCTTGCCAACTGACCTGTCTACTCCTGCAAGACTGCATGCACCTTACTTGCTACAACTAGAGAGAAAGCTCTGTCAGGACAGGATTTTTTCCTGGGGTTCTCACTGCAGCATCCTCAAGGTCCTGGACTGGTGGCAGGCAGAGAGTGAAACGTGTCCAATAAATATCTGTCAAATGAAGGAAAGTTTAAAATTATTGTACTACTTTCCTCTCGGGAGTTTTCTGGGCCATGATCAGTGTTTGATTTTTTTCCCACAAGTAACCTTCAGAATCATTGTCAAGCTGCTGTCCCCTAAAAAAAACTCCACTGAAAGTGCAAAATAAAATTACAATGCCATACCTCTAACCCTTACACAGGACAATTAAAAAAGTATTTGCAAAAACATGGAGGAAATGCAATTCTCAAATACTGGTGTTACGAGAGTAAACCGTTAAACCCCTTTAGAAGGCTGCTCGGCAGTGTCTCTAACAGAACATGCACGGAACCACAGACACGGCAATTTCAACCATAAGTAGGTCTCTAACAGAAATGTGTGGAGAGAAACGTGTGTGTATTTTTTTACTTAAAAACACGCTTTAGCATTTTAATGTCCACAGCAGCATTACCTTCAATAGCAAAAAAATAACTCAAACATCAACCAACAGTTATTGGAAAATAACTCAAACGTCAACCAACAGTAGGATGTAAAAATAAACTACTGTGGTACACTATGGAATACAACACAGCAATGAGAATAAACTAACACCAACCACATGTAACAACGGGGATGAATCTTAACAACTAAAGCAAGAGTGAAAGAAATGAGGCACAAGAAAACACACTGTTATGATTCCATTTCTATAAAGCTGAAAACCAGACCACTGGTTACCCTCAGGAGGGGTGGGTAATGACTGGAAGGGGCATCAGATGGCTTCTGGGGTGGTTACATAGGTGTGTGCTCACTTTGTGAACATTAATGGAGCTGTACATTTATGATTTGTGCACTTGATTTATACCTCAATAATTTACATTTAAAAAAAAATCGAGATGTTTTCTGCCCCAGTTTTTAGAGGTGATAATGAAATAATTTTGTAAATGTAAGAACTTATTAATCTGAACATGGAAAACACAGTTTTCTTCAGTCTGCAAAACCAGCTCATTACCAAGGCTGGGTGGTCTGCCTTGTGATTACGGTAAAAATGTCAAAGGTTGCTCCTTCGACTGATAGAGATGGATTCTTCGTAATATGAATGTACTGACAAAGGTGCCCCGCTGCCCTTGCACCAGTGAAAGGAGGGGCAAATGGTATTTAATCCTTCTTTGGGACTAGATTTTACAAGTGACCTGAAGCCTCTCTCTCCCTTACAATTTTTTGTAAGTTTTAATATGATTAAACATTGCAGGCTATATGCAAAAAAACAGGTTCAAGAGTGTTCATTACAATGTTGTTATACGAGCAAAGCAGAAAAGACAACTAAGCATCCAATAATAGGAAGTGGCTAGATAAATTACTGTAAAAACAGCCATACACAGGAACAGCACACAACAATAAAAATACTGTAGAAATACATTCAATTATAGGAAAAGGTTTTCCTAACATATTAGGTGAAGGGAAAAAGTGGATAGAACAGTATTTTTTCTCGTGTTAAGGAAGAAGTTTTAGGGGCGCCTGGATGGCTCAGTCGTTAAGCATCTGCCTTCGGCTCAGGTCATGGTCCCGGGGTCCTGGGATGGAGCCCCGCATCGGGCTCTCTGCTCAGTTGGAAGCCTGCTTCTCCCTCTCCCACTCCCCCTGCTTGTGTTCTCTCTCTCTCTGTGTCTCTCTCTGTCAAATAAATAAATAAAATCTTTTAAAAAAAAAAGGAAAAAGTTTTATATACATACACAGAGATAGAGAAACAGAGATAGGCATATAAAATACATATTTATATATAGATATAGACATGGATTTTATCTATATGGCAGAATCACAAGTTACTTTTCTTTACATACTTCTGCTTTTTAAATTTTTGCCAATGAATATGAACCATTTTCTCATTTTAAAAAAGTTTTCTTTTAAAAAAAGAAATTAACTGTTTTTCCAATTTTGTTAAAAAAAATTCTAAATACATACATGTTGTGTTGACAAAGAATAATTGTAAAAAATCCAAGTGTAATTCACTATGTATCATCATTACAAATTATCATAGGGCCTATTCCCCTTGTCTAGTCCCTTTACCCAGTTTTCCCATCTCCCACAGCTTACACCACAGGCATTCAGCTACTTCCACCTGTAAACAGTACACATCACCCCCTTTGCTCTCCCCTGAGCTAACCGTTTCCTTCTCGATTTTCCCCTTCTTATTACTAGCACCTCCCTGACGCAGGCTATTTATCCAGGGGTCATATTTATCCCCTGTGCCCTCTCATCCACTGTACAAGATCATTTCCATCAAGCAGTCCTTCAAAATGTCTTAACCTTGCCCATTCTCCATTCCCCCTGCGGCCACAATCCTAATCAAGTCTTTAGGGCCACGCACCAGGATTACGTCCAAGGCTGCCTAACTCATGGCCCTGTTGCACCAACCAAATCTCAAACCCATCCTGCCAGTGTCACTGGATGACCCAGAAAACCCCCAACAGCTTCCTATTGTTCAGCTGACGTGCCAAACTCCCAATTACCTTCTAATTTTGTCACCCATACCCTGTAAGGCTTGGCAGACTCCCCGGCACAGAGTTGAATTTAAATAAACATTTGAAGGAGCAAGAATCCTTCAACCTGGAGAGGCTGTGTGCTCCCGAGCCCATCTCCCAGCCTTCCCTCGAAGGTGGCCCTCTCCCCCGGAATTCCTCAGCTGCCCTCCTCCCTGACTCCCCAGTTCCCACTCACCCCAGGGCTCTCCCAAGTCCCTCTCCAAGGAGCCTTCTCTGACTACTCCCCACCACAGGGACCGCTCCCTCCTCCCATTCCTGTGGCATTTGCTTTCACCACACTGGCAAGCAGGCACACCTAGATTCTCTTTCACCTACTGTGTGCCTGTAAATCTGGTCTCACGTATAAAAGCTGAACTCCTGGAAGACATGGTCACTGCTTATACCTCTCTTGTACATCCCACTCACCGCAAAGCTTCATGGTGTTTTATTTAAACTGTGAGCACTCAGACACCTGCTCAAATTAACATGCAGTCAGGGAAAAAACATGTCAACACCTAGGTTAGAAACAAAACTGACCACACCTGGACTTCAACTTCCACACCCAGACAAAATGTTAGCTGCCACTTATCACCAGAAGAGGCTGCATCATAAACTCAGCCGCCTCAGGCTAGGAATGCTAGACACCAGTCTAGCCCTGCCTACCACCCAAGTGCACTGCCCAAGAGCCTGTGCTCTGGGTCACCCCCACCTGGCACTCACAGCCCTTTGTTCCACACCTGCTGCTGCCTCTGCCCAGAACGGTCTTCCTCTGCCCCACAGGCCTCCTCTACCTTCTCCAGCTGGTAAGTACCTACTCACTGTCAAGCCCAGCTCCAACATCACCACCTCTCTGTAACTGCAATGACCCTTGCTAACAAGATGTAATTAGCCCCACATCATCTTCCTACTAATTAACGCCATATAATGCTTATCAACCATATCATGGCTTTTTTTTTTACACTTACACACAGTGAGACAGGAAATGGCAGGAGCCATGATTTATGCATCTTTACATCCCCAACACTTAACACTGTACTTCACATACAGTAAGCAAATCCCCCCCCAAAAAAGAAGTGGGATTTATTTTAACTCTTCTCAAGAATAAAATAAGCCACAATTGGGCCCACCTCAGTCCTCCAGGACCCCTCTCTCTTTCCTTCTCTCTGCCAGTTCCACTGGCTCTCTCTGACCTCTACAGTTGCCAACTCCTCTGCTATCAGCACATCTGGTCCAAAGGTCCACCTCCCCCCCGAGCTACAGAAGAATCCTCTAACTAGTGTAACAGACAGAAGGTTGGGATATTTATCAAGAATAAAAGTCAGGAAAAAGTCATAGAAAATCAGCAAAGTAGTCAGGTTTACCGAGTGCTTACTGCTGATCCATACTTAACGGAAAAGCCCAGCCACAGTGGAGACGTGCCTGGCAGAGCCCCCATGGGCCTCATCCCTATTCTCCTCCCACCACAACATCATCTGTGGCAGATGGTAAACAAGAGATCCCCCACATGCTGAGCCAAGGTGGATTTGTGTTGGTACTACACTGCCCCGGCCTGATGAGATCACCCAAACCTCTGCCAGATCCACAATCCCTTCCAGAAACTGCTGATCACTGTTTTCTGCATGGATGGTCCCCCCCTTCCTGGCCCCATCATCCCCTAGGACTCTAAGTCACACTCTCATTCAAAAGCCATGTAGTCTTAGCCACCCCAAGAGAAGACAGCATTTCCCTATGTGCTCCCAAAGATCCCACCCCAGCCTTCAGGCTCACTGACACAGAAACCTCACAGGTGGCTCTCCAGAACTCTGCATGGAATTCCTACCCGACCAATCTGATTTGTCTCCAGTACAGACTTGCCTCCTGTTGATAGGGAGCAGCTGAAAAAGACCGGTTGTTCCAAAGTAGGATCTCAACCTAACCAGCTGCCATGTGGCTCAAAAGGTGGACACAACTTTTACCCGGGTGGAGCGTTTCTACTGGATCACGCCAAAAGACCAGTAGGTATCCAAGATGCACCATCTATTGAGACACTCAGAGTTTTTCCCATTTCCTGTCAGAAGGATGCCCACAACTATCGCTGGTTTACAAAACAGAAGTAATAGAGAGGTCCTGAGTTCAAAGAATGATTATGACTTTGCCAGCTCAGGTTAATGAGCTTTTATCCATTTTTCTAGGGTCTCTGGCAACCCACTACAAGTGGTCTCCTAGAATTATACTATGAGTTTTATATTATAGATCTTAAATACACACACTAAAAATGTCTACGGTTCCCTCATACACACCTCATCCCAATCACGGTGGGCCCCCCAATGCAGGGCAACAGACACTAGTCCAGGTGCAAAACAATGCATTTCTATTTCCTGGACTTTCATGATCTAGAATGCTTTTCCACCTTAGAATCTCTATACTGTGTTGTCCTTTCAGGCTAAAACCAGATTTATAAAGAATTCTATTTTCTTACACATAATCCAAACCTCCTTACAAATTATCCCTTTTCCTCCCCTCAAACCTACTCACATTTTTAACCATTTCCTTTTGAAGCCTCTGTCTCTCGTGTTTGAATTATTTAATTTCAAGCACTTACTGAATCAGTTATCTAATGCATATCAGGTGCTGGGAACTTTCATTCAGGTTTTTTTACTCAATCTTCACAAATTTTTATAACTCAGGAAGATGTTCACACATGTACAAAGTAGACAGACCAGGGTAAGAAACTCAATGTTCCATTTACCAATTTCAAAAATTATCACCACGCCAACCACGTATCTTCCCTCCCCCACCAAAACTGGATTATTTAAAAGCAAATCTCAGACATCATAATCTCATTCGTAAACACTTCAGTGTGTATCTCTAAGAAAAAAAGACTCTTTATAGCTCCTGTAATCAGAATACCATCATCCAGACTAAAAAATCAATGAATAACAATTCCTTGATATCAGATAATCCTGTCAGTATTCAAATTCTCCGATTTCTCAGTAGTTTTTAATAATACATTTTCATGAGGAAAGTGATGCTCACAATATTAGTAACTTTCCAGGCTATATATTTGGTACACAGCAGAACGTCAAGTGTCTCATTTGAAGTCTTGGTCCTCTTTACGTATAGCATAGTTGCTTTCCCATCATGTTTAGAAAAGGCCCACATACATACTTTTTAAATGATCTTTACAAAAGCGGCCTTTTCTTTTTTGAGTACTTTAATCCAACATCACGTGATTCCATGTTTGGGACCTGAGGCAGACTTTTATTAGAGTATCATTCATTCACTGCCCAATGTCACAAAGTAGGGGAAATCTAAGAAACTAAGGAAATATATGGTATCTGTTGTGAACTGATATGTACTATTACTCATCCTGGGCCTCCACCACGAACCACAGTTGCAATAAAATGATGATAATGATGATGATGGTAACAATGATGGGCTTCTACCAACAAGAGGCAAGGACAGCCCTCTCTGGATGGATGAAGGATTACTGAAATGTTAACAAAGAGCTTTCAACTTTAGAAGAAAAAGCATGATCATCAAACCGCACAGGTGAATCCTGGAAAGGTAAATGAGTTGTGAGACTAAATCCCCCAGCAACTCCTTTCCAGTATCTGACACCAAGTGAGAGAAAAGAAATTAAAATGTAAACCATACTGCCCTCACAAAAAAATCACCTGCAAGTTTCTGATACATTTCAAAAAAAAAAAAAAAATAGACATAATTGTAGTAGATCTCTTTCATAAGTCTTAAGTAAAGATACCTTTTGGGATTTTTTTTTTTTTACATATATAACAATGAAATAAAGAGCTGTTTGAAAATAATCTTTAAAAGTTCGAGAACACAAATCAAACAAGAAACAAAATAGATTCCTTTATACTGACCTTCAAAAATATTGTTCTAAGCTCAGCTGGATCTGCTCTCTTGGTTAAAACCACCTATAAATAAACATAAAAATGTTTATATTATTAGAACAAAGCTGAGAAATCAAGCTAGCAGACTGAAAGAAAATAAACTCCAGGTTAGAAATTAGTGGATTTCATTTTTGTACTTAAAGCACCAAATTTCCCCATTGCATAAACTACTCCCTGGATTTTAAATTAGACTCCTATGTGGCTTCTAGAATGACAGCAGTCTGTGCAAGAAACCAGTAAAGCTCTTAATATGTGGTATTTAATGTATATCTTTTTTTTTTTTTTTTCCAAAAAGTAAGTAGAAAAAAAGAAAACTTGAAACAGATCTGTAACCACCCGGCATTTTTAAACTACACACCAGAGTGATCCATACCCTTCCAGAGGGGAATATTAAATATTAAAGTACAACTTGTTAACTATGCAAGAGAACATAGTTCTTAAAGAAGTTGGTGAACAAGGCAAATCACATTAACAAACAAGGGAATTACTTCCCACAGTTCTGCCAGGAACAGGCATGAATGCCTAGCTATCTGGGCATGCCAAGCAAGGTCTCCTCCTCTCCCTGACTTTTAAGAAGTCAGAAGTCTCCAAAGGTATGACTATTATTCTCCACATTCTAGAAATACAAGGGGCTACGGTTACCTTTCAAGAACAAAATTTGACAGATTAGCTCAGAATAGGTGTTGTGCTTAATTTCCCAGCCCACAAAGTCCAAAAACATCAGTGGAGAAAAAGCAAGACAAACTTGAATATGGGTACACCGGGCCAACACAATAGAGTCCTTATGTGGAACCAAACAGTGGGCTTATTCAGTGTCCCATCACCCAATCCTGTTGGCAAAAACCATCATAAGACTGAATTCTCACTAAGCACAGCGTCACCCCATGATACAGCCAAGGAGGGGTTCCTGGAACCACCCTAATACCGGAGCCATGTCGCTATCCACAGGGAGATTTATGCAAATTGTTCTAAATCCCTTCTGTGTGTTTGCAAAGGCTCTTCTGAGATCTTTGGACAATGGGTTCTCTGTCTCTAAATATGTAACTGCCTGAGCTTCTTGGCCTGCCGCTGTCAGGAATAATTTTATTAACTAATCACTGGAATGGGAGAGGTAGTTTTTCTGAAACGAGCTGGTTGGTCACCTTGTTTCCCAAAGCAAGACTGATAACTCCTTTAATTTCAGCTGAGTACTTGTAACCTCTAATGCATTACCAAATCTTTTTAAAATTCTAAACTAGTTAGTACTCTTTGGAGAAATTATTCAATTAAGGAGGAAAAAAATAGAATGCTAACCAACCTAAGACTGATGATAATGCCAATCTATAGGTTTCAGGAGAAGATTCCTTCCTTTCGGGTTTATAGTCTGAGGAAGGGAGGATAGGCCAAACACTATTGGAGAAGATGAAACAGCATAAAAACGCCTCCATCCTCTTAAGAGCACAGAAATTCCCTCCAAGTTCCATATCTCACGACAGTCCATAAGTAACTTTTTTTTAGAAGGCAAATGGTGACCCTAGGTACTTAGTTGGGTTTCCTTTTAAAAGCAAAAGTAACAAAGTGAACGATTCTTGATCCATCTGAATACCACATCCTTTAAAATCTACTTAATTCACTATGCTGTGCACTTCATAAAGCTTTCCCTGGGCAATGCTATTTTACAGTGAACTTCCCCTGCCCTAAATTCCCACGGCATTCTTCCATTGCTAATCCCCAACTGCACATCAGTGTTCCCCACCAGGGCTGCACCTCTCTAAGAAACAAAGCTTTCACTCTAACTCTGCCAGGATCTAAGGCACAGGAGAACACAATCCATAAAGGGAGAAAATAACGAAGATTAGAGCACAGATCAATGAAATAGAGACTAAAAAGACAATAGGAAACATCAACGTAACTAAGAGCTGGTTCTTTGAAAAGATGAACAAAATTGACAAACCTTTAGCCAGATTCACCAAGTAAAAAAGATACAGATGGCACAAATAAAATCGGAAATGAAAGAGGAGACATCAACAACTGGTACCACAGAAATACAAAAGGGACTACTGTGAACAATTATACTAACAAATGTGACAACCTAGAAGAAATGAATAAATTCCCAGAAACACACAACTTACCAAGACTGAATCATAATGAAATAGAAAAATCTGAAGACACCAATTACTACTAAGGAGATTGAATCAGTAATTTAAAACCTCCCAAAAACCAAGTCTAGGACCAGATAGCTTCACTAGTGAACTCTACCAAACATTCAAAGAAAAATTAGTAACAATCCTTCTCCAACTCTTGCAAAATATAGAAGAGGAAGAAACTCTTTCAAACTCATGAGTCCAGCATTAGCCTGATACCAAAACCAGACAAGGATGCCACAATAAAAAAAAAAAATTACAGGCTAATATCCCTGATGAATATATATGCAAAAGTCCTCAACAAATACTAGCAAACCAAATTCAACAATATATTAAAAGGATCATATACCATGATCAAGTGAAACTTCTCCAAAGAAGATACACAAATGGCCAAAAGATACATGAAAAGATGCTCAGTATCACTCATCATCAGGAAAATGCAAATCAAAACCACAATGAGATGTTACCTTACACCTGTTAGACTGGCTATTATTAAAAAGAGGAGGAAAAAAGGCAAGAAAATAACAAGTGTTGGCAAGAATGTAGAGAAAAGGAAACTGTACACTGCTGGTGAGAATGTCAATTGGTGCAGCCATTATGGAAAACAGTATGGAAGTTCCTCAAAAAATTAAAAATAGAACTATTCTACTTAGGGGTATTCATCTGAAGAAAATGAAAACACTAACTTGAAAAGATATATATGCACCCTCATGTTCACTGAAGCATTATTTACAATAGCCAAGACATAGCAACAACCTAAGTGTCCACTGATGGATGAATGGACAAAGAAATTGTGAGATAAACAGATATAAATAAATATAAAATGGAATATTATTCAGGCATAAGAAAGAACGAATCT
Organism: Halichoerus grypus; assembly: GCF_964656455.1. NCBI lineage: Eukaryota > Metazoa > Chordata > Mammalia > Carnivora > Phocidae > Halichoerus > Halichoerus grypus. The sequence continues at coordinate 39,904,920 of NC_135723.1, forward strand.
TGCCATCTGCAAGAACATGGATGGACCTCAAGGGCATATGCTAAGTGAAATAAATGACAGGGAAAGACAAGTACTGTATGATCTCTCTTATAAATGGAATCTATATATCTATATAAAAACAGATATAGAGAAAAAAATAGAACAGATTGGGGGTTGCCAGAGGCAGGGGAGTGGGGTGGGAGAAATGGGTGAAGGGTGTATAAGTTTATTAAAAATTTTGTTTAAAAAGCAGGACTTATTCACCAATGTATGACCAACATCTAGTATAATGTCTGGCACATAGAGGCATTCAATAAATATTAGCTGAAGTACTGAATTCTTTGAATTAATTTTTTAAAAATCCATAGAGTGACCCAAAAATCTAAGTCATGCCACCTAATGTGTATAGAACATTTTATATTTTCAATGCATGACTATTACCTCATTGGATCTTCACAGCAAAATCTGAGACCTGCAGAGAGCATAATATTGCACCCACTTTACACAAGGAGAAACCAAGACTCAAAGAGGGTCAATTATTTCCCCAAAAGTCAGATCTGGCACCAATTTGTGCTTCCATTTCTAAGTGTTGTCTGAGCTGAGATCAGATTCCAAATCTTTCATCTCTTACTCTGTTGGTCTTTCCACTGAGCCGCACTGTAGGCAGCTTCAAACTGACCATAACTTACATTAACCACTAATATAATACATGCCTAGAAATCAAGAATCTCCCAATTTCTTCTACCACCACCAGTTTGTAGTGTCCATCCAGTGATGTGATTAAGAACATGGCTTTAGGGGGGCACCTGGGTGGCTCAGTCGGTTACATGTCATCTGACTCTTGGTTTCGGCTCAGGTTATGATTTCAGGGTCCTGGAGCCGAGCCCTGCATCGGGCCCTGCATTGGGCGTGGAGTCTGCTTGGGATTCTCTCCCTCCTTCTCCCTTTGCCCCTCCCCCACTTTCACTCTCTAAATAAATTAATTTTTTAAAATCTTAAAAACAAACAAACAAACAAAAAAACATGGCTTTAGTGTCAGGCCACCTGTGACTGGGGATCAGGTGTGACATCTAAACTAGCTATGTGACCTTGAGCCAGATCTCTGACCTCTCAGTCTCACTTTCCTCACCAGTAAAATGAGAAGTCCTGGATGGTTGAAAGGGTGACAGGAGATAATAACATCCAATGCTTAGCACCACAAAGAACACAGAGTTAAAGCACTCGATAAATGAAATCTATTATTTGTATTATTTATGGAGAGGTGTTTATATTCTACCATGCTTACTCTTTAAAAAGTCTAAGTGATGAGTAACCTGGCTCATAACTTAAGAAGGAAAAAATGAGGAGAGAAGGGAAAGGAACTCATGGATCTTCAAAAACATTCAGCAAACCACTAACCACAGACGTTTTCCTAACTCATCCCCTCTGCTATCTTAGCCCCAACCAATGCTACTTCTTGAAAACACACCCAAAGTTCCAGATATACCGTGGAATTTCCCTGAGGCCCATGGAAATGTGTGTTAGGTCCTGAAAACACTGTAATGAAGCACAAAATAACTATGGTTCAATAGGGGATAAATTCAGAAAAAAATGTTTACCAGTCTCTTGGCCTCCCCACTGCTGTATGACTAGTCAGAATTCCCAGTTCTACTTCTACCTCCCATTCTTACCTTCTTGTTTGGGTATCATGTGCAGTGAAGGAATAACACTTACACAGCTTCTTTCAAGACAACGTAAGTTAGAGCTAGAAGTACCAGTGTTCTGAGGGTGTGCTGAGATGGATTCTACCTGGTGGCAAAAATCAATACCCAGGAAGTTTGAGGAGCTGGAAAAAGGGAACTACAGAAATGTAGCCTCCCTTTTTAAGTCAACTCAAAACAGCTGCTCGGCACGCACACTCTGCAACACTTTAACAAGCCTTTAGAAGATTCATCAAACCTGAGATTGTTTCCAGAAGTCTGAATTTCATTGTTATATTTTTCTTATACTAACAGCATGTAAATATTTACAGCTACTGTTCTTACAATCTAATTGCCTGATTTTATCATGCTTCTGAATTTGCATTTGTAAGAATAGATTCCACTATTAAACAAAATTTGTATATCAAGACTTTTAAATAAAGGAACTAGTTTTCAAACATAGTTAGGAAAATCACCAAGAAGGAAAAAAGTTCTTGGCAGATGACTATGAAATATTACTATTGCTACTTAAATCAATACAACAGAGAATCTAACTATAGCAGCTAACTTTCACACACAGTCAAGACTCAGGGAAAAGAGGGAGGGCTAAAATAGAAAAAAACTATGCATTATATATTTTTTCCACAAACTGGGAGGTCAATTCAATGAATCTATGTTCTATGGGACAAAATTTCAGGACCACTGAGTATGTAAAATTTTTGACAAGACAAACATTAGATATAATAGCTTGAACAGTTAACAATAGCATTTGCAAAACAGGTGCACTAGCTAGGTACATCCTAGATATAAAAAACCAGCCAACAATAACATAACTTCAATGACTGGGCTTTTAAAAGGCAGTAGCAGGAAGCATGGCAAGGAGAACCAGAAAGATACTTTCAGGACGAATAAATTCACTCTTACTTTAATATGAGTTAGGGCAGCCAAAAGAAGGAGAACACCAGGAAAGATTTTTCTACATGGAGGAATATTGTTTAAACGGGCTTTTTAACACTGGAATCAAGCCACAGTTGTAGGCTCATTAACAAATCACAGTGGTACAGAAATGTGAACCCAATAGGGCAGCAGGGAAGAACATAAGAAAACCTACACAGAATAAGGAATACTAATTTGAAGAAGAAAGTGTAAAGAAAAGAAAAGCTCTCTCCTTCCAGTGAAAAGCTGTAAGATATATATATATATATGCATGATCTCCTCAAATGCATCTTACTCCCAACTCCTGCAAAGAACAAATTAAGGGGCGCCTGGGTGGCTCAGTCGTTAAGCATCTGCCTTCGGCTCAGGTCATGATCCCACGGTCCTGGGATCGAGCCCCACATCGGGCTCCCTGCTCCGCAGGGAACCTGATTCTCCCTCTCCCACTCCCCCTGCTTGTGTTCCCTCTCTCGCTGTGTCTCTGTCAAGTAAATAAAATCTTAAAAAAAAAAAAAAAAAAAACAGAAATTAAGCAGATGCTCCAAAAATGCTGACTCAGGAAGAAAGTCTTCCAGATGAGTAGAAATCAAATCTGTATAATGAAAACAGACAGCACCTCCTTCTAGGCCAGCGGTGCTCAAAGTGTGGGCACTGGACCATCAGCCTCCAATGGGAACTTTTAGAAATGCAAATTATCACACCCTACCCCAGATCTACAAATCAGAAACTCTGGGGGTGGGGCCAGCAATCTACAGTTGAACAAGTCCTCCAGGTGATTCTGATGCTGTTAAAATTTAAGAACCACAGCTTTAGCTAATGTCCAATTCGGTCTGTTTAGGACTGCTATTCTCAGCCCCAGCTGTATATTCAAGTCTCCCGAAGGACATCTGGGTTTTATCAATGCCCAGGCCTATCAAATTAGACTGCAAAGGTTAATCCAAGCAGAATCTCTGAAATGGGTACCTTTAAAGCTTCATCATGAGATTATAATGAGGGGCTCGGGTGAGAACCACTGAGTTAGGACCCAAGATCCCAACCTGAGCTTTGCTACTCCCCCAACTGCATAACACTGCCTTCACTCAGCCCTGCGCCCATCTCCCCCACCGCCCCCCCAGCCACAAACCTTAAAGGTCTGAAAGCCAAGACAAGCACAGGCTTACACTGAAAATTCTACTGTCATGAAGTCATTATTTACCTTAGATATGAAATAAAAACCAGAAAAGACAGCTCATCAAAAGTGAGCTAGTCTCTGTTGTACGCACAGGTCCACATGCAGCGACAAGCAGAAAACGGAGGTGGAGGGAGAAATGTCTCTGCCTGGTCTTCTGAATCTGAGGAAGTAAGTGTAGTGGGTGGACCTGAATCCCAGTGGAAAGCTCTACTGGGTGTGGCCCAACAATTCAGAAGCTGAGGCCAACTCTTCTTCCCATCTATCTTCCCATATCTCCACATCTATCTTCCTGTACTGCAGAGACTGGAAGGTTAAAATGACATTTCCCAGACTCCCTTGCAGCTATGTGGCCTAGGTGCTGTCCATCAGATGAAGCTGGGTGAGATGTGGAAGGCAACATTTTGGAAAGCAAAGACTGGGAAGGTGGGGGCCATGCTTCTGCTGTTTCTGCCAGCATCATTGCTAGAAGTGTCAGATTTTCCCGTGGCAACCTCCTGCCCACGTCAGTGGCAGTATGGGTCTGAACACTCCCCTTCTGGCAAGCCATTTCATGACTGCATGAGAGGTAACTGCTCCCTTGGTGGCCTTCTTTGCCATGAGGGCCTGGAAGGCACTCCTGGAAGCTCAGCCTGAAGTCTGTTTCTTCGCCTTCCCAACCAATTCTATAAGCCATTTAACACCCTGTAATAAATCTCCCTCTCCTTAAACCAGCTAGAGTGAATTCTGTTCTCCGCAAGTGAACCCTGACTGATAACAATCAGTAACTGCAAAAGAAATTTTGGAATTCCCCAAAACCACAGTTAGCATTAACTCGAGAAGAGGTAAGAATGAGGTGTCTCATCAAATTGAAGAAAAATAATTTTTTACTGAATTCACTGAGTCCCTCATTCCTCATCCTACAGTTTCTCTAAGTTCTACTAAATGAAGAGCAATGATTATGAAAAAGTTACTGAAACATAAATTAGTATAGAGATAAGATGCCTTGCTAAGCATGCTTCAAACCACAGCCTTTCTGTGTAATCAACCCTCAAAAGTTCACATCACTCAACAGTTGACTTATAAGGTACCAGATACCACAAATGGTAACCTGCCAGGTAATTACACAAACGGGTCGTGTCAGGGGTGCTGGAGATGTTTATCAGAAGGATTCAATAGCTTGTGAAGCGTGTTGGATTTAACTCTGCACAGGTGTAGACAAACATTAAACAATGATAAAGTCATCGCCATTACAATTCCATATTAAGAAGTACAGTGCAACAGTTAAAGAAATGAATGGTGATGTTTTAGCTGTGGGTTCTGTTATGCTAAAATAACTTTAAACACACTAATTTTAGATTTTATTATTATTGTTATTAAGCTAAAGCTAACATTCCAGTAAACGTTCCCAAGAGTAAAAATTTGAAAAGAGACAGTATGAGTCTTTTCTAAAATAGACATTTTTCTGTTTATATTTTCAACTTCTTAGGGAGACAGAAGGTGTTTGTTCACCCTGACAAAAGCAAACATCACCAGGTTCAGAGTAAAGATTTGGGTCCCAGTGTATTACTAACCTGGTGACCCTGAACAATCAGTTAACATCTCCGAGTTAGGTTCCTCATCTATAAAATGGGCAAAGTGACAAAATCTACTTATCTATTTCAGGAAGTCATCTTAAGGACCAATTAGAACCTCCACAGGAACCAGTGTTGGCATAGGAAAACCTGAACTGTGAAAGACAAACTGCGGAGGCTCAGTGTGGACCAAACAGAGATTTAAAAACTCTAGGAGGTCCCAGCCATAGGAGGATCTCCACATTTTTGTGAGTTTTACCTCTGGGAACTCAACCTGGTTCTCACAGTGAATATGGGAGAAATATCATTTGCACGTCTCACACAAGGACAGGAAAAGGAACCATTTTGAAATGCATCGAGTATTCTGTTCTTTTTTTTTTTTTTTTAAAGATTTTATTTATTTATTTGAGAGAGAGAATGAGAGAGAGCACATGAGAGGGGGGAGGGTCAGAGGGAGAAGCAGACTCCCTGCTCAGCAGGGAGCCTGATGTGGGACTCGATCCCTGGACTCCAGGATCATGACCTGAGCTGAAGGCAGTCGCTTAACCAACTGAGCCACCCAGGCGCCCTATTCTGTTCTTTTTAACAAGATCTGTCCTCAGGAGAAATTATTTATTAAGAGCCTAACCTGCTGCGGTATTATCAGAGCCTACCTTACTGTTGGGATGATAAATATCCTATTCCAGCCACCCCTAGCCATTCTCTCCCACCTAAGAGGAGGGGAAAAAAACACTTGTGAAGTATACTGTCCAGAGCCAGAGGCTCTCTAATGGGCAGAGACCTAATCACAGGCCTACAGAATACTTCCTCTCCCTCTACAGTCTACCACCAACACTACCAATGGCCAATTTGCAGCAGTTCCTTTTATCCATCCAGTACATCATGTCTGGCTACCAAGAAAAAATTACAAAGCATAGCAAAAGGCAAAAAAAACTCCATAATTTGAAGAAACAGAGTGAGCATCAAAACCAGCCTCAAATATGGCAAGAATGTTGAAATGACCAAAACAGGAACTTAAAACAACTATGATTAGTATGCGAAGGGCTCTAATGGATAAAGTAGATAGCATGCAAGGACAAATCAGCAATGTAAACAGAAAAATGGAAATTCTACGGAAGAACCAAAAGAAATACTAGAGATCAAAAACACTGTAAGGATAATGAAGAATGCTTTTGATGGGCTTATTAGTAGACTGGACATGACTGAGGGGAGAATCTCTGAGTTTGAGGATATATCAATAGAAATCTCCAAAACTGAAAAGCAAAGAGAAAAAGGATTGGGGGGATGGCGGAAACAGAATATCCAAGAACTGCAGTACAGCTACAAAAAGTGTAACATAGATGTAAAAGGAATACCAGAAGGAGAAGAAAAAAAGGAATAGTAGAAATTACTTGAAATAATGATTGAGAACTTCCCTCCAAACCAATGTCAGACATGAAACCACAAATCCATGAAGATAGAAAAAACCAAGCAAGATAATCAAAATCACCTTAAACATTAATGATCTAAATGCACCAATAATTAAAAGACAGAGCTTGTCAGATGCATCAAAATACAAGACCCAACTATATGCTATCTACAAAAAAAAAAAAAAACACTACAAACATAAAAATACTTATAGATTAAAAGTAAATGAACAGAGGGGCAGGCACTTGGGTGGCTTAGTCAGTTAAGTGTCTGACTCTTGATTTCGGCTCAGGTCATGATCTTAAGGTCGATGGATTGAGTCCTGTGTTGAGTCCCACAGTGGGGCTCCGCACTCAGCCCTGCATGGGGTTCTGCGCTCAGTGCAGAGTCTGCTTGAGATCCTCTCCCTCTCCCTCTGCCCTTCCTCCTGCTCACACATGCTCTCTCTAAATAAATCTTTAAAAAACAAAAAAGGAAATGAACAGAGAAAGATAATGCCATGCACACACTAATCAAAAGACAGCAGAAATAGCTATATTAATTTCACTCAGAGCCCATTTTGAAGCAAGGAAAGTTACCAGGGATAAGGAGGGACATTATAGAATGACAAAGGGATCAATTTTCCAACAGGATATTAACAATCTTCAGTGGAACAGAATAGAAAACCTAGGAACAGACCTACATAAATACAGTCAACTGATCTTTGACAAAGGAGCAAAGACAGCCTCTTCAACAAATGGTGCTGGAACAATTAGATATCCACATGCAAAAAAAAAAAAAGACCCTAGACACAGTTCTTACACCCTTCACAAAAATTAACTCAAAATGGATCAGAGACCTAAATGTAAAACTCCTAGAAGATCATAAAGGAGCAAACTTAGATGGCCTTGGGTTTGGCACGGACTGATGCATGAAAGAAAGAACTGAGAAGCTGGACTTCATTAAATTAGAAATTTCTGCTCTGCAAAAGACAATGTCAAAAAAATGAAAAGATAAGCAAAAGACTGGGATCAAGTATTAGCAAAAGACTGGGATCAAGTATTTGCAAAAGAACAGCCAATTAAGAACTGCTATCCAAAATACACAAAGAACTCTTAAAACTCAACAATAAGAAAAGAAAAAAAAACCCAATGCAAAAATGGGCCAAAGACCTTAACAAAAACCTCCAAGGAGGATATATAGATAGGAAGTAAACATATGAAAAGACGCTCCACATCATCTGTCATCAGGGAAATACAAATTAAAACAGTAACAAGATACCAATACATGCCTATTAGAATGGCCAAAGTCCAGAACATTGACAACACCAAATGCTGGTGAGGATGTGCAGCAAGAGGAACTCTCAGGGATTACTGATGGGAATGCAAATGGTACAGTTATTTTAGAAGACAGAATGGCAGTTTCTTACAAAATTACAATAGTCTTATCATACAACCATGAACTGAAAACTTATGTCCACACAAAACTTACTTATGAATGTTTACAGCAGCTTTATTCCTAATTATTGAAAACTGGAAGCAACCAAGGTATATTTCAGTGCATGGTTAAATAAACCATGGACATCCAGATATTGGAATATTATTCAGCACTAAAAAAAAAAAAAAAAAAAAAAGAACTATGAAGCAATGAAAAGACATGAGGGAAACTTGAATGCATATTACTGAGTGAAAGAAGCTAATCTGAAAAGGCTACATACTGTATGACTGCAACTATATGACATTCTAAAAAAGCCAAAAGTATGGTGATAGTAACAAGATCAGTGGTTGCCAGAGGTGAGGGAGTAGGGAAGGAGAATAGGCAGAATACAGAGGATGTTTAGAGCAGTGAAAATACCATGTATGATACTATAATGGTGGATACATATCATTATACAATTTGTCCAAACCCACAGAATGTACACTACCAGAAGTGAAGCCCAATGCAAACCAGGGACTTCGGTGATAATGACGTGTCAATGTAGGTTCATCAACTGTAACTCATGTACCATTCTGAGGGAAAATAAAGGGGAGACTGCGCATGCTTAGGGATAGGTGGTATACAAGAAATCTCTGAACCTTCCTTTCAATTTTGCTGTGAACTTAAAACTACTCAAAAATATTAAGTTTATTTAAAAAAAAAGGATCATTAGTAGCCAGGACAATCAAGATTAACTTAATCAGGGGCACCTGCGTGGCTCAGCCGTTAAGTGTCTGCCTTCGGCTCAGGTCACGATCCCAGGGTCCTGGGATCGAGCCCCGCATCAGGCTCCCTGCTCTCCCTCCTCTCTGCTTCTCCCCCTGCCTTTCCCCCTGCTTGTGCTCTCTCTCTCTCTGTGTCACATAAATAAATAAAATCTTAAAAAAAAAAAAAAAGCCTAAATTAGGGTAGAGTAACTAGGCACACACCTGTATAATCTCCCTTTATTTTCAAAGAACCCTTGAAGCAGGTTGGATTCTTTTCCTTTACAGTTGAGAAAACTGCAGTCAAACAGGTTGATCTACACCGAACCCCATGCCTATTCCACAGGGCTACAACCCAGGCAGTTAGGTTACCTTAGAGCAGGGTTTCTCAATCTTGGCCCTACTGACATTTTGGGTCAGATCATTTCTTGCGATAGGGGGCTGTCTGGTGCACTGTAGGATGTTTAGCAACATCCCTGGCCACCCCCCTCCTCCCAGATGTGACAACCAAAAATGTGTCATTACCAAATATGCCCTGGGGCAGAACTATCCCACCCTGATTGAGAACCATTGTCTTAGATGGTGCTGCCCATTCATGCAATGCAATCACCTCTGGGAAGCCTTCCGTGTACCAGGCCCAGTGCCAGGCACTGAGGACACAATGTCAAATAAACCAGAGAACCTGCCTCACGAGGGGGATGACGGACTGACCAATGAGTGGTTGGTACAATGTGGGTGGAGATACGCGCTTCCTCAAATTAGAGTGGTGGCAGAACTAAGACTGTAATTCTGTTGGAGTCGGGGGTTGCAGAGGTAAAGTCTCTGGAGCTGTTCATTATTGATGACAGCAATTAACAGTGACCAGGTAGCTTTTACTGGGTCCTTAACTCTATGCTAGGCATGGTGCTAAAAGGCTTTTTATCTGACCTCATTTAAACATCCCTAAAACTATTTAAGGTGAAGAGTCATTACTATCACCATTTTTCAGATGAGGAAACTGAGGCTATAAGACTCTTAGTCTTAAGTGAGTAGGTAAATCACAGAGCCAAAAATGACCCAAGAGCCCAGGTTGTTTGGACACCAATTATAATACCTGGAGGATGTGCCAAGAATTTGGCAAGCAGGGATGGGGACTTGAAGCTATCCTTATGAAGGGGACCACTGGACAACACTGTAGCCGAAACTAATTGAAAATAAAGTCTTTTTAATTTGGCGTTACGATACACAAGTGCCCATGGTTCAGCAGAAGGCAGACCTGCCTAATGCAGAATATTATTCTCCAGTATTACAGGTTGAACTCAGTCTTAATTTTTTTAAAAGCATCAAGGTTACAATATAATTAGGAACCAGCTGCAATTGTAATTACAGTTCCCAATATAATTTGTTACATATTAGCAAGTGTCAAATTACTACTGCTCCTTAAATGAATAAAAACTGATTGTGCTGAAGACTGGGATGTATGTTCCAGATGGGGAACAAAGGAATATAAAAAATATATGACATATTTATAAAGTGCTGAAAGGTTCTACTTAGGAGATCACCAAGTTGCTGGAGCCCAGATAATGCCATAGAAAGTTAAAATGGCTTCTGAGAGAGAACAGTTAACTTAATAAATGCAGAGGAAGAGAAAGCAACAAATCAAATGACAATAGAAAAGTTGCTTCCACTAAATAATACCTTACCTGTTCAAAATTCTGCTGTGCATCAACATCATCGAACTGAAGAATAGTCAAGGACCCAGGAGGAAGCCAAAAGAAAAAGAACAGGAGCCCTCTACACAGCCAGGACTCTCATCCTAAAGAATGCATACAATGTCACTCACGTGAGCCCTCCTCTGCTCTCTCCCACAGTCCACAGACTTCTGACATTACTCTGAACAACTTCTCAGATTCCAAACCCACAGCTCACACTTCTATAAAGCTACCGACGTCACAGGCGTGGCTCTGAGCTTTGCAAACATGAGCACACCGACCCAGGAAACAAATACAACCATGCCCCTCAGGAAACTGAGGTACACGTCGAGTAACTTGCCCAGAGCCATAGTTCGAACACAGAGTCCAAGATTTCAACCATTATATTATACTGGCTTTCAGAAGAGAAGAGAGAATAGAAGATTGAAAGAGCAAGAGAACCTAGAAATTAAAAGAAAATTAAGGTGTCTTAATTGCATCAACCAATTGCAATGCTTGGGTCTTACTTAGATGACAATTTAAAAAACTATTTAAAAAAATTATAAGAAATGGGGAAATGTGTAAAGTGTGTACAGGATAGATATTTGATAATATTGAAGAATCACTGAATTTTTTTTAAGATATAATATTTTGGTTGTGCATTTAAAAAAATCTCTTTTAGAGATACACACTGGTATTTACATATACAATGATATGATGTTGGGGATTTGCTTTGAAAAAATCAGGGGGATGGAAGGAGGAGCGATAGTGCGGTATAAATGAAACAATATTGGCCATAAACTGATGATTCCTAAAACTGGCTAGAAAGGACATGGGGGTTCATTATACTTTTCTATTTTTTTTTTGCACATTATGGAAAATATCCATAATGAGAAGTTTAAAAAATGCTGCAGTTCTTTCAAGACCTAAGTCAAATGCCAATTCCTCCAGGAAGATATCCTGATGGAAACCAAATTCCCCTCATGGAATGCTATTTGCCCCTATTTTATGGGCCTTGCAATTGGACATTTAAATTTTCACCCTATCCCTAACCAACAATATGACCTCCTGTGTTCTCATTTGTTAGAGAAGTGGGGGGAGAGAGGGAAAGGATTGAATGAAAGCAGTGTAAGCTGGGGCAGAATCTAACAGTGCCTTGCTTCCCAGTTACTGGTACCCTTTCCATATTCCTATTCACAGCAGCTGAGTTGATGGAGTCGTTGGAGGACAGCTGAGCCCTAAGGGGAGGCTCTCCTGGACTTCTGAACTAATCGTCATCTAAACTATTTTCTCTGAAGAATCTAAGCCAGCAGAGCGTCTGGGCTGAGGGGGCAGCAGGTCATGCTGGCTGGTGATGTGGCACTAGTGAAGGTTAATGACCTCCTGGGGTTGAACAACAACAACAGAAATTAAACTGGTTCCCTACCTTTCTTCTTATATGAAAATAACTACAGATAATTAGTAAATAATTTCAAAAAGCGAGAGACTTATAAAGAGTACTAGAAAAACAACTGGTTTCTTATATAATATTAAGTGGGGAAGCCATGTTTAAACATCACAGACAGCTCAGAATCCATAAAGGAATCCATAAATGAAAAGATTAATAAATATGTAATTTTTCAAAAATGAGTATGAACCAGCTAAATATCAAACTACCACCAAAAAAAAAAAAAAAAAAAAATGTGCAACAGACAGGGCAAAGGGCCAAGGTTCTTAATTTAAAAGTGCTCTTAGAACAAATCAATGTGAAAAGACAAATAATCCAAAAGAAAACTGGACAAAGGCAAACTACTGGTGGACACCAAAATAGGGCTATAACAAATCTCCAAGAACCACCAAAAAAGAGAACCAGGGGCTGAGCTTTTCTTTCTGGTACTGAGAGGGAGACAATGGAAAGAAGTGGAATCCTCAAACCCAAGAGTCAACATCAACCTGCAATAAAAGAAGTGTGTGAGTGCTCACAAGAAATCAAATTAGGACACAGATGCAACGGGAAGACCATGTGAAGACACAGGGAGAAAAAGGCCATCTAAGAACTAAAGAGCACATTCTAAAGCTTGTCTCACCTTGCCAACCCTGCCAACACCTTGGTCCTGGACTTCTAGCCTCTAGATTTGTGAGAATATAAATTTCTGTTGTTTAAGCCACTCTGTCTCTGGTGCTTTATTATGGCAGACCTAGCAAATTAATATAGAATCATTTAATATACACCATGCAAGGTACACCAGTTGGGCATTCTTTTATTTATTTATTTTACTGTTTCATTTATTTATTTTGGATCCAGGGTCAAGGACTGCATTTGGTTGTCAGGTCTCTTTGGAGGTCTTATAATCCAGCCTTTTCATTCCCAACTTGACATTTTTGAGGTCAGACCAGAGGTCTTACAGAAAGTCCTACTTTCTGGATTTGTCTGATTGTTTCTGATGATTAGACTCAGATTCAACATTTTTAGCAAGAATTCTCCAAAAGTCATGCATGTTATATACTTCCCACTGCACCACATCAGTGGGCTGGCAATGCTAGCTTGTTCCATTTCCTGATGATGTTAAATTGTGTCACAGATGGAAGCAGAGCCCTTCACTGTACAGGTACTTCCCACTCCACCCCACCCCCCCCAATTAGTAATTTACAAGGAGACACTCAGAGACAATGGGAATTCCAACAGTCTTTTACTGAAGAATTTTAGCATCCACTGGAGACCCTTGCCCAAATCAATTATTACTACAGGTTGTGAAGTGATTTTTTTTTTTCCTTTTCCTTATTCTATCAAGCCTTCTACCTTTATTGGCTGGCATTCTTTGGTAAAAAAAGAGCTTTACCTCCCACTCTGTCTCACTTTGACTTTTGGGGGGATGAATACTATTCTCTCATGGAATGATAGTGTTGTTGTTGTTGTTGTTTTTTTAATTCAATGTGTTAGTCTATTTGCAACTGATTTGTTTTTATCATGGTAAAACATACACAAAACTTAACATTTTAACCATCTTCAAGTGTACAATTCAGTGGCATTTAGTGTATGCACAATGTTGGACAACCACCAGCACTAATCATTTCATCATTCCAAACAAACTCTATAGCCACTAATATCCAATTGATTTTAATAGCCATTATTTTTTGTAATAATTGTGACACACTCATTGTAATATGTATATGTATACATATATATGTGTGTTTAAAGAATGAAAATCATAATACACAAGAATGACTGCTAATATTAAAATTTGGCCAACTTAAATAAACCATTATGCAAAAGTTGTTGGAATAGAAAGGCAACATCCAAACCCACTGATCAAACATAACATCACAGGAACAACCAAGAATTATGTGCCCCCTGAAGTAGCACTCAGTACCAAGTACCCAATAACCTGAGAGAGGCACCCAGCACACCTTAGGAAATCCTCAAGCCAAAAACAAAAAATAAAAATTAATAAAACCCTAAGCTTGATCAAGCCTCCAGATCTAACTATCACTTGTCAAACACTGGGGAAAGAAGAACACCAGAGGGAGGCAATCAGCAAAATCCAAATTGTAGGAAAGTACAGGAAAGATGATCCAATTCCCTCATCAAATAAACTGCAAGGAAATAAAATAAAAGAGGCAGGAGAACCTATAGATTAACAGGATTTAAAAGGGAGATCAGTCAAATGCCATGTGTGGCCTGTGTCTGAATCTTGATTAGAACAAACCAACCGTAAAAACTATAAATTTAGGACATGGGATTTAACATCCTGGCAGGTGCTTCAAGGAATGGTGAAATAAAACTAAGACCCTTATACCTAAGAAGAACTAAAGAGAACTAAAAAAATAAAAATAAAAAACTTAAAAAACCTGCCAACCGATATAGAGAAATGACAAGAACACTCCTGTCTCTGACTGAGCTCTAAATTAAACAACAAACAAACAGGCTCCCTTTCTCCCTGGGAGTCACACTGTTGCCACAGCTTTATGGCAAGGAATGAGAACAGGGGTCCCATTCACAAACCACTGTGAAGGATGTCAGATGGGAACGAGCATTAGGTAGTACTGGGAAAATCAGACAACAGCCAAGACCAAGGAGGCATTAGCTGGCTAAAGAGATTAAATTTTATTCTGTAGGCAGTATGAAACTACACTGTGTAACAAGGTAAATTAAAGAAGGCAACGTCATACAGTGGTTACGTGCCTGGACTCTGGACCCAGGCTGCCTGTCTTGAAATCCTAGCTCGGCCACTTCTAAGCTGTGTGCCCTTGGACAACTCATTTAACCTCTCTGTTCGACAAGACAAACGCTGTTCAGATGAGTTTGCCCATCTGTATAACAGAGATAAGAACAGCACTTATACGTCATAGGATTGTTGAGAAGATTAAATTACTTCATGTTCACAGTGCCCAGAACAGTGCCTGACTTTGTAAGTATTAAATAAATGTAACCTGCTATTGTTGTTATTTGCATAACCTTTCTGAGCCTTAAGTTTCCTGTCAAATGAGGCTACAATACCTTCCCTGCTATGCTGTAGATGATTATAAAGATAATCATAAAGATAAGCGTGGGTCTTCATATTATCTGGTTATTTTAGTCCCCGTAGACTGTGAGTTCTTGAAAACATGCCCTTAATAGCTTACTCATCTTGGTAAGCCCAGTACAGTATGAGCTGGTAGATGGTTGGTATCCACAACACACGTGAATGCATCTTCTCAAACTGTTATGTGCTGTCCACATGAACACAGTACTGCTATTAGCATGGCAGTGCGAGCCAGTCTTAGAAGCTGCCTTTGACAGATCTGGACAGAATGGCGAGGGAAGTGAAGAAAACAGACCAGAGGCAAGACCAGCCTGGAAGCTACAGCAACGCTGTAGCTAAAAAGGAATGAAGACCTGGACATAAAGGGAAGAGACAGGACACTCTAGGGCAGAAGGGTTTACTGAACCCATCTCTCTGTCCTCTTGCAAATTCCTGCCTGAGGCCTCTCCTGGCGCCCACAACAGGTACTTAACTGAGCTCACTGGAGACTTTAACCAGTAGGAAAGTTAAGTCGCAGGCTGAAAGTGAGGAACAACCAACAAGATGAATTCAATTCTAAGTAAGCTGAGTCGGAAATACCTCTGGGGCAGCAAAGTTGAGATTTCCAACGAACAGCTGCCAGTGCAAAGGCTGCTGCCTGAGAGAGCTACCTGGACTGGCTGACACGGAGCCGGCACCCTCAGAGGGACGAGGACCTCGGGACACCCACATTTCAAGGGCAAGCAGAAGGATGAAAAGAAGCCTGCAAAGGAGAATAAAGGACTAATGTGAGAGTTAAGAGGCCAACCGTGAGAGGGGACATCATGAAAGCTGACAGAAGGTGTTACAGGCACGAAGAGGTGGGACATGGGGTCCCAGGAGACCAGATGTAAGGAGGACAGGCCAACAGGTTCAGATCTGGTGACCCTGAGGAGGGAATGTCAAGAAAGAGAAGAGACACAAGTTCATTTTCAGGGACTTTGAGTATGGGTGGGTCGTCAAGAAATGGAGAAAAGTACAACCCTTGTATAATAATCATACATTCCCTTAAATAATAATTCAGGGATGTGCTCCAAAAATAATACCCTGACCCCAATGCAGAATCAAAATTAATCCTAAAACCCTAAAATTTATACTGGATTTTATCACTATGTAGTTAATTCTGCAAAAAGTTGAACTTACAACCAATTCAAAAGGTGCTGCACCCCTGGCTTAGGAAGGCAGCTACATTTAATTACACAGTAATGAGAGTTCCAGACCAATACTTTAAACTTTAATGTGCATACAGTCCCCTGGGGATCTGGTTAAAATGCAGATTCTGATGCGACAGAATCTTTGGCCTGGGCTGCATCCAAAAATGCTGCAATTCTAACAAGCTCCCAAGTAAACCAATGCTGCTGGTCCATGGACCAAAACTTCCGATAGCGAGGCTCCAGGAAGACCACTCAGAGAATCTGGCTAAGCAGCCACACCCGCTAGCTATTATGGTGAACAGTGAATGGATCACAAGCTTAAGAAAAGCACACTATGTTTTAAGATTTTATTGATTTATTTGACAGGGAGAGACACAGCGAGAGAGGCAACACAAGCGGGGGGAGTGGGAGAGGGAGAAGCACGCTTCCCGCAGAGCAGGGAGCCTGATGCGGGGCTCGATCCCAGGACCCTGTGATCACGACCTGAGCCAAAGGCAGACGCTCAACGACTGAGCCACCCAGGCGCCCCAAGAAAAGCACACTATGTTTTGTTCGGGTAAGTCAAATAATGTCTATGTCCCCCAGTTCTCAGTTAGGTAGAAATGTCCCACAGCCCGCAAAGACATCTCTTGGCCATCCTATAGCACTTTCTAATTCCCGAAGTGTTTTGCACACGTTATACTGCATTTGCTCATCACACGTCACAGACAGTCCCTGCTTTCCATAGGGTGATACTAAGCACCTAGAGAAGTTAGACTCGTCCACGTTGGCACCATCAGCGGAAGCAGCAGGCATGTAACCCACTCCTGCCTGGCTAGCTCCTCACTAAACCAGAGCTACTTAAAAATAAACAAAATATTCTTCGCAGCCTCTTCCCACTTAAGTCATCAATTCTGAGCTCCTCTGCAGCTCAACCTACCACTGTAACCAGACTCAGACATATGAGAATCACAAGTCTAACTTGGAAAAACGTCTAAATAGGCATCTGGGGCTTCAAGGCTGTTCAAATCAGGCTTATGATGGGGTTCAGGACACGCACCAAACGCAGCACCTTGGCATATGGAATGTCTGAAGCCAAAGGGGTCTGAGAAAACAGCAGAAGCAGGAAGGTCACTCTGACCTCCTCTCCCACAACCCTCTTTCCTGAAATCGGTCATGTAACTCCCATGTGAAGGGTACCCTCCCTGTACCAGGAGGAGGAAAGACATTCTTATCACCAGAGATGGGGATCTGGGGACCCAGACGGCTGTACAAACAAACCTCGTTAAACTAACCTTTGTCTTCTAGTTACTTCTTCATCATTTACTACTCCTGGCCCAAACCCCTTCATCTCAATTCTTTACAAATCCACTTTCTTTGTCTAAAAGGAATAAAAGTTTCCTGCCCTGGTCACTTCTCTGGGTCTTCATTCTCTTGTGATGACTCCCATGTACTAGTAAAAATTCAATAAAATTTGTATGCTTTCCTCCTGTCAATTTGTTTTTGTCAATTTAATTTTCAAATCCAGCCAGGGACCCCTAGGAGGGTCCAGAAAAACTTTTTCCTCCTCTACACTCACTTATACAATTTTCTTACAAATTGTACTGCGCTAGTCTTATGCAAAAGACATTTTACCACAGAACGGTAAGTGTATCTTGAAATATCTGACTCTTATATCAAGTCAACAATTTTCATGGATAACATGTGGAAACTGTGACTACATGTGGAAATCAAGACAAAGCTACCAGCCTAATAACAGTCATTAAATAGAGTGGTTTATTTAGGTTAAATTACTAAGAATTTCAACACTGCCAACTCTGCTATGTTGTCAGCACCTAAAGTCAAAAGGAACCATCCGGGCTTATTTTCACTCACACAACTGCACAGCAAATTTCCAAAGGAAATGGTTGAGTATGAGTACTCTATCTTGTAAACGTTTCCAATCAACAAACCAGACCACCACGCTACAAATCAACCAATGGGAATAATTCTGAGGTAACAGACCAGAGCCACCATTAATTGGGCCGATTTAACCCAACAAGAGGGTCTGGTTAAACAGGGCCCGCTCAGTTGCTGTTAAAGACATTGCTAAGGGAATTCTGTCACTGCGGAGAGGGCACAGCCCCCTTAAGCCCCAGCAAAACCAACACGCATCTGCAGAGTCACACATTCCTCTGTTCCAAGACCCACTGGAAGGCATTATGGCAGGAAGGATGGGTGCTTATGAAGCAGCAAATGCTGAGCAAGGAGGGTTGGAAGAAACCGTGCTCAGCAGGCCTCATCCTCATAGAGAGCGGAAAACTTAGGGTGGAATGATTCCCTTTAAGAACAGAACAAAAGCAGAGGCTTGACTAGGACAAAAGGTCAAAGGAGCAGGAGTCAGAGCCCCTCCAGCAATCTTATAAAGAACTCCATAACCAAAAAGACCTGCTCCCTAGTTTGTTTAGATGTTTTATTGTGGCTTTCAACCCTTCCCACCACCCCCACCCCCCAGTTCTCTACTGACTGACCAACACTTACAAGAGGTGTGGCCTAACTGGGGAACACCCACAGCACAGGGGCCCCAAACAAGGTAGGCCAGGGAAAAGGCTACCAGACCAAGGTTACTCTGTAACATTTCTCTACCTTTCACTTGCTGTTTCTTATCACTGGAATGGGTCTTCCCTCTTCTCCCCAACCATTCCTGCTGAAATACCACCTCGGTCGTCCACAGAAATGGTCTCCTTCCCTGATGCCCCCATAGCCCTTATTATGGCACTAACCCTACTTAGGGCATTTCCATGAGAGGAGTCAGCCTGTACTATGGTTGTGGTTTTCTTGAAGGCCCAAAGGGAGGCCAATTCATTTTCATATCCTCAGTTTAGCCCCATTTGGAACATTAGAAAGAACACAATATGATCATAGCAACAACTCATCCAAGAATGGAGTATCAATACTAAGTGTACTAGTCCTACAGACCAAATTTTCATTATTATTAATGCTTTAATTTGTCTCCAAATTTATTTCTTTTAGTTCTAGGCTAATTTTACACAAATTATTGGTCCATGTCCAGTTTTGATCTGAACATCTCTGAACTTGAGTGAGCATTCTCTAACTCTTAACAGTTTCATTTAGTTTCATTTCATCGTTACTAATGTACAAACTCAACCAATGATGAAGAAGGAATGTTCGCTACAACCAAACTGGGGGGCGGGGTGGGGGGGGGGTGTGTGAAGGGGAAGGAAATGTTTTTCCCCTCTATTACTACTTTTTAAAAATGCATTTTTTGAGGACTTGCATGAAATATAATTTTAAAAACTCATCTGCATTTTAACACATGCGGAGCTTGGAAGTTTTTAAAAGAAATCCTGAAAACAACAGAAATAGTACAGGCAGACCACTTACCATTTACCATATAGCCAGGGAACCCATAAGGATTATTTTTACAAAAGTAGGCAGAACAAGAGAATGGAAGCTTTTTGAGTTTGTCTCAAAATACTAAGAGTTAGATCAAGGTTACATCGTGAAAAAACAAGTACCTTTTGCATTGTACTGGATTTAAAAGGGTTAATGCAGTTTCCAAAAATGAATACCAGGGATCCTCAAAGAATCTACCTAAAATAGTTATCTATACCCATATGTTCTCACACACACACACACACACACACACACACACACATAAATACACTCATGCACACACCCAAGAGCACACTCCTGAGGATGGAACTCAAGAGTAATTACAGAAAAGAAAAAGGCCACTTAGGCCAGGTAGTCTAGGAACATGAAGAAGTCTGCAGATTTGGGGAGCCTGGAGAAACTTAAGTCATAGAACAGCATTTAAATATATTTGTCTGCTTACAATTTCCATTGCAAATGTGATTAGTTTGCTTGAATAAATAGGAATATGATGTGTTGGCCATGTTTTCCTCTTGAGGGTTATCACAGAGTTTTGATTAAGGACAAATGTTTCAAATGTTGGGTATATTTAAGTTCACTGCACTTAAAATGAACTAAGAAGTTGTATAGGCTTGATTAAAGGGCTGCCTTCGTGAACTTAAATTAAAAGCTATAAATTCCAATGATTCAAGTGATTGGGACTAAATATGGTATTCTGTCAGAAAAGTTGAAATGGAGTCCAAAGAGACTGAAATGGTGTCCAGGTTTCAAAAAACGGTGAAAGAGGAAAGGTCAAGCTGTCGGAGTTGCCTTTCCTCTGGGTTAGTGAATGATTCACATTACGCAGAATTCCTTTTAAGTAAAACATCACAAGAGTTACAGGCTCCCAGAACAATCTGTTTTGTCATTTCTAAAAAGAAGCCTCCCAAACGCTCAGAGGCCGGTATGTAAGTGTTGTCAGATGGGGAGAGGAGGTTGAAGGATGAGAAGTGGGGGTGGGATAGTGGTCCTCTGGAGTTTTTACACACACGCGCACACAAGCCAACTATTCCGGGCAGCCTCCAAAACGGAAGTCAAGGTGACTTCCCCACCGCGGGAGGGCGGGGCCTTTGAAACCTAATAGGATCAGGCTTCAGCCCGGGCTGTCGGGAAGAAGCCCCAGTCAACAACAACCGGGGTCAGAAGCAGGTGCGCTCTAGGGTGGCCGAGGGGCTCTGATGACCCCGGGCCCGCCGGGCTTCTCCAGGCCGACCTTGGCTCAGCCCGCAGGGCGCCAACCAGGCACCGACTCCCCTCCCGGGCCAAGTGGGAGGGTTCAGCCGGCAAAGTTTCCTACCGCAAGGTCGGGCCTCCGTCCCCGCACAGGCCACATGTGCTGCCCGGGAGGAGCGGTCACCTCCCTTCTCCCACTGATGCAAGGTGGAACAGCTGCCCCGCGCCCCTCTCTCTTTGTTTTCCACGTTGCACCAACTCGGCACGTGAACGCCTGAGGCTCCCGAGCCCCGGGGTCCCGGCTGGCCGGCACGCGCGCCCCGGGGCAACGGGCCGACGCTTACCTTGGCGGCCGCCATGCTTCGCCCCGGGTGCGGGCGGTTGCAGGACCCTCTCGGCGGCTCACTTCCCGTCCGGGCGGCAGCGAGGATGGCGATACAGCCCGGCAGCGTGCGCGCCCGGCCTGCCTCCCCACGCCCTCCCGCCGGCGCGGGTCATGCGGGCGCCGCCAGCCCATTGGCTGCGCCCGGCCCGGGCCGGCGGGGCGCGCGTGATCCGACGGCCTCTGCCCTGCGGCCGGGGCGGGCCCGGGTCCGGGGGCGGTGGACGCGGCGCGCGCACGTGACGCCCGCTTTGCTGTCCAGCGGCGGCCACCTCGGTGGCCAGGGTTCAGGGGCTTACGCGGGGCGGGAGCCGCCGTCCTGGGGGTAGGTGACCTGAGGAGGGAAGCTGCGACTTCGACCGGGGCCGGCCGTACCAGGGGCTGCTCCAGGGCGGGTAGACCCGCAAGGAGGGGCACGCAGCCTGAGGAAGTTGAGAACTCCACTAGGTACTGTTAAGCCCGATTTTCCATGTCGGTTCGCCTGGGAACGGGCTCCACTCTGCACCATCCTAGAATGTATCCAAAGGCATTGGCCAGTTAAGGGAAGATAGCAAGTATCACTGGCGAATCTACTTTGAGGCCAAATCTGTAAACTCTAAGTACCAAACAGGTATATATAGTGCAGAACGTAATATTTGTGAGGCTACTTCATTTCAGCCCTGGGTATTAGGATGGTAGAGGTCAAAGATTCCGCCCCCCCAACCCCCCGAATATAGGCCCTGCTAAAATAAATAGGTCAGAATTTTAATGGAAAAATTAAATATATAACCTCCGGAGATCTTAGTCCTTTTTATCAAAATTCCATTCGTCTCTGCCATGAAAATTTATAATTAAGGCAACGGTGGTCAGAGAAAAGGGCTTTAAATGTTTTGTGGCTTATGGATATAATCTTTCAGCAAAAGTGTTTATTACTGGGGCGCCTGGGTGGCTCAGTCGTTAAGCGTCTGCCTTCGGCTCAGGTCATGATCCCAGGGTCCTGGGATCGAGCCCGGCATCGGGCTCCCTGCTCCGCGGGAAGCCTGCTTCTCCCTCTCCCACTCCCCCTGCTTGTATTCCCTCTCTCGCCGTGTCTCTCTCTGTCATATAAATAAATAAAATCTTTAAAAAAAAAAAGTGTTTATTACTAATTATTTTAATTAATCAACACCAATTGTGTGCCTACATGTGCCAGACACTGTGCTAGATACGGGAAACACCAAAATGACTTGAAAGATGGTCCCAGCCCTTAAAGAGATTAAGTGCTAGTGAGGAGGCAGACACATAAATAGTTAACTTCTATATAAATAACCTGTTAAGGCAACAACCTGTTCCCAGGGTGCTATGGGAACACTGAGGACTCTGAAAGTGAAAGTACCTTAGGGGAGATGATACCTAAGCTGAATGCAGAAAACTGGCTGTGTATTAGTTCAGTGAAATGGAGGGGAAGGGTTTTCCAGCTAGAGAAAAGGAGAGGCAGGAGGCCCAGAAATGGCTGGAGAACCACAGCAAGTTATGAAAGTAGTTGGTCATGAAAGATGACTTGAGCTGTGGCACTGGTGGATGGAGGGTCTGTGTGGACAGGTAGGGACCATGTCATGGAAGGTGTTGGGTGCCATGCTGAAGGGTGTGCACCGTAATTGAAGGGCTTTAGAGCTGGAAGTAGCGTGGGAAGTTTTACAATATAGATGGATCATTCTGCTTGCAGCATGGAAGATGGGGCAAGACTGAACTATTGGTATATTCAGACAAGGCAGGCTGAGGGCCTGACACTATAGATGGGATGGGGCTAAAAGAATATATAGGAGGAAAAATTAGTCACCTGTGATGACTAATTATATGTGGGGGTGGGAGAGAAAAAGGGAGTCATCCTGTCTTGCACCTACATCCCTGGTGTATGGATGTTGGAAAGACACCAGAGATCAGTAATACGAGAGGAGTGTTTTGAAGTGCGTGTCTTTTTGTAAGAAGAGTATGTGCAATATACAGACTACCTTGTAAAAGCCAGAAAAATAAGCATTTCAAAAAGGAGCAATTGATTAACATACTCTCAAGAGATCTAACAGAGCCCTGAAAAACTTGGACATGTTCATAGGCAGAGGAGAAAGACCACGCAGAGTGAAAGAATAAAAACAAAAGCAAAAACAGGGGAATTGATAGAGAAATGAATGGCAGGGGACGAGTCTAAAGCTCATGTGGAGAGGTGGCCCCAGCTGCTATAAAGGAATTTAAAAGGTGCAGAGAAGACAACCTCATGTAACCAAGATCACATCACATACTGCATATTTATTTTTAAGGGCATCACTGAAGCTCTCCTTTTATAATGTAGATGAACTTTAAAAAATTTAAATGTGGTTTAAATCTATCTTAACCAATTTTAAGTGTATGGTTCAGTCCTGTTAAGCACACTCACATTGTTGTGCAATCTCCAGAACTCTTTTCATCTTGCAAAACTAAAACTCTATGCTTATTAAACAACCACTCCCAGTCTTACCTCCCCCGCAGCCCCTGGCAACAACCACCATTCTACTTTCTGTCTCTATAAATTTGACTACTCTGGGTACCTCATGAAAGTGGAATCATATAATATTGTCTTTTTGTGACTGGCTTACTTGATTGAGCATAATGTCCTCAAGTTCCATCCATGGGGCAGCGTGTGTTTAGATTTTTAAGATTCTTTAAGATTGAATAATATTCTCTTAACTTTAAAAAAAATAGAAAAAAGAATCAAGAACCTGTTAGATTTTCTCTAGAAATCTTGGCAAATTTAGGAAATCATAGTAGTGACCAAAAAAAAAAAAAAATCACTCATAATCCTACCATCAGAGTTAGCCGCTATTAAAGTTTTTACTGTATTGTCTTCAAGTCTTGATGTCTCTATGTCTTTATGTAGAGATAGTTATATATTTTTAAATTTTATTCAGCTTTTTATTTTAATTCCAGTATAATTAATATACAGTGTTATATCAGTTTCAGGTGTACAATAGAGTGATTCAACAAATCTGTATATTACTCAGTCCTCATCATGTTAAGTTTTCAGAAAGAGTTATATTTTTTAATTTAAATACAAGGCATCATACTCTTGTTTGTAAGTTTCTTATGGCTGCTCTTACAAAGGCACCACATAGTTGGTGACTTACAACAGAAATTTAGTCTCTTACAATTCTGGAGGTCAGAATTTCAAAATGAGCCTGGGGCTAAATAAGGGGCTAAAATCAAGGTGTCAGTAGGGCTATGCTTTCTCCAGAAGATTTAGGAGAGAATCTGTTTCTTTACCTTTTCCAGGGGCTCACGGCCCTTTCTTCATCTTCCAAGCCAACATACATAGCTAGCGTCTTCTGTGTCTGACTCTGCATCCCTCACATAGCCTCTTCTGTCTGAGAAATCCCTCCACCTCCCCCTTATAAGGACACGTACTGTGGCATTTAGAGCCAACCTAGATAATCCAGGATAATCTCTCCACCCTCCAGATCCTTAATCACATCTGCAAAGTCTCTGACATGGAAGTTAACATTCATAGGCTCTAGAATTTAGGATGTGGATGTCTTTTGGGGGAGCTATTAGTCCACCTACCAAACCTACCACACTATGGATGCAAGTGTATCTACATATGGATAAAAGTGAACTTCACATTTGGAGTCAGACTCAGGTATTAAGCTTCTTCCTTCATTCTAGAATTTCCCAAAATACGAAATTTTCAAAAAGTTTTGCAAAATATGAAATTTTCAATCATAAGCCCTGAAATAGGAAAGATGCTCCTTGATTTCCTTGTAAGCAGTAGTGTGATGTGAAACATCATCTGGGAAGATAAATGTTAGTTGCCTGGGCACCTGCCACTTTGCCTCCGACCACTTCATCATGTCCTGACAGGCTTAGGTGCACTCTTGATAAGTGACTTGTCTTACATCTGTCCCTTCTCTCTATTCCCAGACTACCGTCTTCCCTTCCATTTAAAAGCAACTGACACTGATGTTCTTATAAGAAGCCGCAGAGACACACCAGGAGAAGGCCAGGTGATAAAAAGGCAGAAATTAGTGTGACCCAGCTACGAGCCAAGGAATGCCAACAATCAACAGCCACCACGAGAAACTAAGAAGAGAAAAGACAGGATTTTACCTGGAGTCTCAGTGGAAGCATGGCTCTGCTTGATTTGATTGGGGATAAGCACCTTGACTGGGGACTTAGAGTCTTCAGAACTACAAGACAATAAATTTCTGTTGTTTGAAGCCACCCAGTTTGTGGTACCTTGTTATAGCAGCCCAAAGAAACCAATACAGAGCCATCTGTCTTGTAGCACTGAATGCCAACCTGGCCTGCTGGGAAAGCAGCCAATCCAAATCATGGGGAAAGCTCATGGACTATGAAGGCACACAGCCTGAGCGTGAGCTCAAGCCCCAGGAATTCAGAAAAGTGAACAGCGTGTCCTGCTCTGAGCTTTCACCTTTCCCAGAGCAGCCACACCTTGTAGATGCCCTTTGACCATGCTCTCAAACTATTTGGTTTTCCTCAGCTCCCTGAAAAGCAGATAAGCCAACAAGAGGTACCCCAGTTACCCCTACCACTACCAGCCTGCTCCCAGATCCCAGCATGCTGGAAAGGCTACTCCAGCAAGAATGCTTGCAAAACACATCATCTACCGGAAGTTTTAGGCATTTACTACAAATTGCAGTATGATCCTTTGTATGGATTGCATTTTGCAAAGGTAATGCCAGAGCTGGTAAAGGACATGTGTACCAGAGCAAGAGGAGCACCGTGAAATAAGGAAATGAAGAGCTCCCAAGTTTCTGACCTTGCACAGGACCCAGGACCCTCTGAGGCGGTCATTTGTTTTGGGAATCCTGCCGAGGGTCAGATCAAGCATGATAAGGCTTCCCTGAGAGTGGGCTAAAGGTAGGTCAGAAATGAATATGACCTAGCTTCTCAGTAGATGGAAAAGAGAAAGCTGTGTCAACATTTTTAGAGTTAAAAAGGACGGAAGGGGAGGGAGGGAGTCAAGATAAGGAAACAAGACATCTTGAGAAAGTGTAATTGAAAACAAATCCCCAAAGTTTTGAGATATGCTCTGAAAGCAAGGCCTTGAACAGCTCGTTTCTGAGACCAGAGCAGGTATACACAGGCACGTGAACACTTGTCCCCACGGGTGGACCTTCAGTTTCACTGAATAGAAGAGGTGAGCATTGAAAGTCACCCAAAAATGCAAGTAGGGGCCATAGTAGCAACTACCAATGGTCTGCTGGGGAAAAGGAATCACAATTATTAACTTTACATACAATTCATCATAATGTCCTGGTCAATAGCCAAATACTACAATTCAGGGACAACACAGCAGGATATAAGGCATGACCCTTGCTTCAGCATGGTTCGGACTTCCGTTGTACTCATACTATTAGAAGTTCTTCAAAATATCCCTACTATTTACTTACCTACCTCTTTTGTCAGTGTTGTATAAGATACCAGGGACATGATTAGATTCAAGGCACTCAAGTTACATAGAGCTTTACGGGAGGCAAAGAAAACCTCTAAAATCTGCTATAGCCACTACAAATTTGGGGATGAATTCATGTTTCCAATTTCAATTCAAGTCCCCAGGCTACAGTGGTTACTGGTAAGAGTATCTAAATATGGTACTGGGGTAACAGATGGCACATAGTACCCCCAAAAAGTTCTAAGTTGACAGAGTTATGTGATTGCTGTGTATCCCGAGAGCATAAAGGACTCTTAAATAAAATTCAGTAGACAGCTGATGCTTGACCAGTAATTATGGGATTATATACATTATTTATACTTCCATGGTTTAAGGGTTGCCCATTGCAGCCCCTGCCAACATGGCCTTATATTCTAGTGTTAAACCATTTTCCTGCCCTACATTATAAGGACTTGACCAGCACACAGAAGCGAAGGTGAAGAAGACACAGTCCTGGCCCTCAGAGAATTCAAAGATCTATCGTTCATGTCTTTGTCAAGTGTCATTGGATCAGAGAAATCTCCTGCCCCTCCTCCATTCACCTGCTGCTTAGGTTTTCATTCTATCCCTTATCATGACCTGGCATACATTTATATTTTATTTGTTGTCTGCTTTCTCCTGTTGGAAAGAAAGCAGAGATTGTATGCCCAGAGTCTGCAACACTATCTGACATGTATAAGGCACTCAATAAATATTCATTTAATGTATGCATTGAAAACATGAAATCCTACACCTACAGCACCAATACCTCTAAGGATTGAGGAAGATTACCCTGCAGGGGCCAATGAGTAGAAGTTTAAATTAAGGACACGGTGATGACTTGGCTTTATCCACAATTTCAAGGCACATTGTGAATGTTCCTATATTAGACCAGAGCAATTGCTCTTCCCAGTACCTTATTCCAGCACCATTCATATGAGAAATGTCCCTGGTATCTTATACAACACTGACAAAAGAGGTAGGTAAGTAAATAGTAGGGATATTTTGAAGAACTTCTAATAGTATGCGTACAACGGAAGTCCGAACCATGCTGAAGCAAGGGTCACGCCTTATATCCTGCTGTGTTGTACAGACCAGGCTCGGAACCCTTGTGTATCGGTTTCCTATTGCCATTGTAACAAATTACCACAAATTTGTTGTTTAAAATATCGTAAGTGTATTATCTTATAGTTCAGAAGTCCAAAATGGGTAAAATCAAGATATTGGCAGGACTGTGTTACTTTCTGGAGGCTCTAGGAAAGAATCCATTTATTCCTTGCCCATACTGCTTCTAGAAGTCACCTGCATACCTTAGCTCATGGCCCTCCTCCATCTTCAAAGACAGCAAGAGTGAGTCCAGTTCTCCTCATATCACATCAATCTGAGCTTTTCTTCTGTTTGCTCTTTTCTATTTAAGGACCCTTGTGATTACGTCAGGCTCACTCACATAATCCAGGATACCCTTCCAATGTTAAGGTCAATTGATTAGTATATTAGTTTGTTAGGGTTTACCATAACAAAGTGCCATAGACTGGGTGACTTAAACAACAGAAACTTATTTTCTCACAATTCTGGAGTTTAAAAGTCTGTAACCAAGGTGTCATCAGGGTTTGTGTCTTTAGCAGGGTTAATAAATCTCTTTCCTTGATTTATAGATGGCTGTCTTCTGCCTGTGTCTTCACATGGTCTTCCCTGTGTGCATACCTGTGTCCTACTCTTCCCTTCTTATAAAGATACCAATCATATTGGATTAGAGCCCATCCCAATGGTCTCATTTTAATGTAATTACCCCATATCCACAGGCACATTCTTAGGTACTGGGGGTTAGTATTTCAATATATGAATTTTGAGGAGGACACAATTCAGCCTATAATGATTAGCAATTTTAAGTCCACCTCCTACCTTAATTCTTTTTGCCACGTAATATAATGTAACATATTCAGAGGTTCTGGGGATCCGGACATGAATGTCTTTGGGGAGCCTAACACACCTTGTTCTGAATATGGTTTCACTGGCATAGCAAATCTTGGAGAAATAGTCGTTCTGAGAGTAGAATATTCAAAACCTTTAACCATGGCCCCATAAAATCCCAGTAAAGCAATGATTGCTCAGGGGAATTATGTCAAGTCTTTAAAGAGATTGAGCTCTACCTCTATGGCCTGGAAGCAGAATAGCCTAGGGTTTTTCACCAAGCCCAAGTCTGTGTGTATGAATCTGGCTGAGGTCCCCCGAGCCCAGCAATCCACTCAAAGCAGTGGCCAATCAAGCTTAGACCACCCTGACCCCTCAGTGCACTCTGGAGGGATAGATCGGAAGAGGCCAATGCTTCAGCAGGCCAGTATCTGAGCAGGAAGGAGCAGAAGCCAGTAACGTATACAGTGAGCTCCCCAGGCCTGACGTCTGTAGCATAGAGCATTCCTTCGTAGTTCAGCCGTTTCTTTCACAACAATTCCTAAAACCCTTCATCAAGAGCTGTATAATTCCTTAAGAAATTAGATGCTCGGGAAAACAATCTTACCAAAACTGGTTTAATGAGACCTATGTTTTTTATAAAAAATAAGCATCAAAAGCAAAAACAAAACAAACAGACAAAAAACCCCCCAAAAAACCAAACACTGCCGCCACCACCACCACCAAACTCTATTTAGGTATTATTTCTCTCTTGCACTCTTCTTTACAGCTAATCAAGATGTAGAAAAACAAGAACTGGTTGGGGTATGTAGATTCTACCCGGGGCTCTTAATAGCTCCTCATCTATCTATCTCTTTGACTATTTGTCTAACTAGCTTCAGATAGCATGGTGAGTTAAAAATCAGACAGACCTTTATTTGAGTCCCCCAGCTCTGCCACTTATGCTGTGTAACCTTCGGTCAGTTATTAACCTCTCTGAGCCTCAGTCTCTTGATCTGTAAATGAACTAAAAATATCCATTTTGCAAGTTTGCTATGATACTGAGTTGAATATGTAAATCATTCGGCACATAAAAATATGTTATAAATGATAGCAATACTAGAATGAAAGGGTCAGAGCAGCTATCCTCCTTGACTCCTTCCTGCTCTGGTGCTCTCTGATTCTATTCTATTGTTACTGCCATAGGGGTGGAAAAAAGGAGGGAGGCAGATCAATTTAGAAGACTTGGAAAATCTACTTTCGAGACCAGAAATTGAAACTCCAATGAGGCAGAGAACATGAGAGCCCTTGAGTATTTACGAACAACTTATTAGTGTTAGCTCTAGGTTTCTAATTTGAGGATATTGGACTAGATGGTTCATGTCTGAACTTGTCTGGCACTTGGACACAATCACAATTCCAGCCCCAGGGCCATCAGCCTTTGCAGTGCTTTATCTTCCTTCTCGCTGCCACTGCCGAACTCCATTAGGGAATCCAGTGCTAGAAAGAGAGGCCAGCACAGTCAGCCTCCAGGGACTCCTGCAGGTGGCAGAGCTCGTTCTCTTAAGGTCATAATGCAGCTAAGAAGATTTTTAAACATCAACAGGTAAAATTAAGAAGAAACTCACCAGATACCAAAAGGGGCAGGAGAATCCAAACTCTAGCTGAATGTCTGGCTTTTCTCTGTGAGACCCCATGGAATGTGGCCCCTCCTGCCTCTCAGGCTCTCCCACCCCTTATTTCCTGACTGCTGCTAGTTCCTCAACCAGCCGAGCTTTCCTGCCCCAGGACCTCTGCACTGACTGTTCGGTCTGCGGGGAACACCACCAGTCCCTCTCCCTGATCCTCTTTTTCATCTTTAGGTCCTCAGGGGTGGCTTCCCTGACCTCCTTTCTAAAGCAAGAACCTGTTTGTTATTCTCTATCTTTGCATCCTCTTTCTGGTCTTTTTAGCACTTATGACAGTAATTACGTGTGTGTGTGTGTGTGTGTGTGTGTGTGTGTTTTCTAGGCATCGGTGTGTGAAAAGTTACTTGGGACAGTAAAATTGGAGCTAGATGGAGAGGGTGAGTGGCCTCAGTTCTGGGGCAGATCCTGGGCCTTTCTACTGGTAAATGACCTGATTCAGTAGCTCAATCCACATTGTCACGAGTAAATGACTTGAGACTTGATGTAATGGACTGAGCGACCTGGATTTTAGTTCTAATCCAGTTCTGGCACTTACCAGCCTTATCACTGTGGGCAAATCACTTCTCCCTTCCAAGACTCAGGTTTTTTACCAATGAAATGAATATACTTGATTTTGAAGATGCTCAATCAAGACTAATATTCTGTTTTCTTCTCCTGATTCATTTAAATAGACTGCCAGTCAGCCAGCCAGCCAAACTCAGACATAAGGGAACAGGAAGTCTTTTATTATAGTGAAACTGGGATGGGGTGGTGTGTATCAAGGACAGTGATGGCCTCTGTCCTTAAGTTACAAACTGTCCTTTAATAAGGGAACAGATCTCCACTGATCCAGTCATATACTCTGGCAAGATTCATAGGTCGGATAGGTGACAGCCTACTTTGCAAGGCAGAAAAACGAAAGGTACCTGATCTCCTGTCACAATCTGTGACAGGCATTTCCTCTAAAGCCCCTAGTTAATGTAGATTGCTGTCGTAGCAGAGCCAGCCCCAAAAGCCATTTACACTTTTGGAAGGCCCAGGCTAACGGCACACAGAACAGAAGTTGTGGGGGGAAAGACCTCTCCAGAA
Organism: Halichoerus grypus; assembly: GCF_964656455.1. Classification (NCBI taxonomy): domain Eukaryota; kingdom Metazoa; phylum Chordata; class Mammalia; order Carnivora; family Phocidae; genus Halichoerus; species Halichoerus grypus. Next base: position 39,936,158 of record NC_135723.1, read on the forward strand.
CTTTTCTGGCCAATACTGTAACCACGAGCCACGTGTGGCTACGGAGCACTTGACATGGGGCTGGTGTGAATTGAGATGTGCTGAAAATACAAAGTACATGTTGCATTGCAAAGATATTAGTACAGAAAAGCATATGTAAAATATCTCACTAAATAACATAAATTGATGATGTGTTGAAATAACAATAGTTGAGACATGTTGGGTTAAATAAAATATATTCTTAAAATTAATTTTATATGTTTCTTTTAATGTAGCTCATAGAAAATTTTAAAGCATTGAGGAACTCACATGATGTTGCTATTGAATAGGGCTGATCCAGAGCTAGTTGTGTGTAGGGAGGGGGGAGGGAGAAAGAGAGAGAGAGAAAGAGAGGAGAAGGAAGAGGAGGAAGAGGAGGAGTTGGTACAGCAAAGAGGGACATTGATGGAGGAGATGGGAGTGAGTCAAGAAGACATTCTGCCTAATGTGTCCCAATTTGTACTCAATTACACCATTAGGCAGCAAACTGAGCAAAGTTCAGCAATGCCAGGGCATGGGTTGGTGTTCCCAGAGGTGAACATTTGAGGGATTTTCAGATATGTGACTTCACATGAGGATAGGGTTAGAGGAATTGGATGAAGTGGGAGGCCGAGAAGTCAGATACGATTCTGTTACACACACACACACCCCCGCCCCCCGCCAAAACCACTCTGCACCCTGAGCTTGCACAACTGGCAAAGACAGCTCTAAATGGGAAGGAGAAAGGCTAAAATAAGCACCACGGTGAATTAAACACAGACTGAGCCTTAGTGTGAGTTATTTACTTAGGAATAGGATTTTGATTTTATGGCATAAAGGATCATTTATTTTCAAATTCTGATTAGATTAGAGGGAGTTTTGACAACACCAAAAACAACAAAGAAGAAAAAATAAAAATCATCCATAATCCCCTAATCCAGTTATAACTATTTTAATATTTTACAGTAATTTTCTTCCAGTTCTTTTCTTTGTATGCATGAGTGTGTGTTATAATGATGTGTTATATTATTGGGATTACACAATTTGTGTATCTTACTGCCTCAATAATATGGCATAAAAATTATATCATGTCACTAATTATTCTTGATATAATTATAAATGCTACCTAATATTACATCACAAGAATTTATCAACACTGCAACCATTCTCTAGTGGTTGGGAGTTTGAAGTCACTTAGCATTTTTATCTATCATAGGTAAAATGTGACGAATACCTCTGTAGTACATCAAATTTGCTCTAATCGTTTAAGTGGAAGAAGTCTACAAAAACCATTATGGAGAATGCAAAGGAAGTCAATGAGTGTCCTTACATGTTTTATCTTTTTTAATAGAGGGAGTCGGTCGAATCAACTCATTTTTAAGTTCCCTTCCTATTTTGAAATTTTATGTCTGACTCTTTAGAAAAACATTTTAGTTATTCATTCTTTGGGAGTTTTTTTGTCATTAAAATACAGAAGAGCATTTTATAATTTTCTATTCTGCAGGTGATTTAGAATAGGCTTTGACTATTTGGTTTTCCACATGACTTTCAGAAATATCTTCTCTTTGTACTGATTACAGATCAATTCTCTCTATCCCACATTTCACTTTTGAAGGACTAGAAGCACAAAGGCAAATTTTCAAGGTACATTAAAACTGAAAATAACTCAGATATTAGACGTGCTGAAATCCAGTGTTAAAAACTGTAAAGTCTCTGAGATTTTAGTCTACTTGCAAGCTAACAAGTTTCATGGATGCTGGCAGAAGACATGAGACTCCTGGGTCAGAGACAAAGGACAGTTTATTAGTCACAGTAACCGCAACAGTCAGGATATCGGTTTTGGTTTCCCTAAGTCCCATTCCCACGAGGCGACACAAAGAGGGCCAGGTGATACCTGTCCATGCAGTTATTTGCATTACAGGGGAGGACACTGAATCTTTTATAAGGGACAGTAAGCATGCTGTTCTATGTCCAGAAGTCTCCAAGGCTGTTTGTTATACAAATGTCCTAATGAGATAATTTGGAGCAAACGCCAGTAGAGCCTCTGCTAATAAGATGTGCAAAAATACAAGAGACCTGTAGGGAATTACCTTCAATATGGGCATGAAGATGGTATTAGGAACTGGTTGGAGTATATCTGTACATCTTATTCATGAGACTGCTGTTATTTTCATCAGGACCAACTTGAGGCCTCTTTTTGTCTGGCAGGTGGTACTTTCTTTCCATATTCCTTATCCACAGGAGTTAATGTCAGTATGCATAAGCTGCAAAGCAACCTATACAGAGATTTATTCAGATCTGGATACAATAGCATCACGTCCACTTCCATGAGTGCAGTCAGAGCAAGCCATCCCAGCTCTGCCAGTAAGACTGCAAGTGCTTGTGAGGCAGATTGAGGGGCTTACTCTCTCCCTCCTGGAGAATGGACTGGAATAACACCCCACAAACCCCATATGCTCCTTACAGTTACCTACGTCCACTGAAAATGGCTGAAATGCCACTGATCACCAGAAACATTCTAAAAAGAGGTCTCACCAAAAAGATTTTGTTCCCTAAGGGAAAAGTCTTCAAAACGTTGGCATGAATAAGTTATGAAAAGCCTTCACAACTGAAAGAGACATAATCATCATTCATGTATAACAGATTTGTTTATTCTGTAAAGATTCATTTCAGTTGATTAATTATCAGTATCTGCTGATGGTGGGGGTAACAAGGCTGTGCTGATGAGAGAATTATTGAAGTACATGCTTAGAATATTTATCACTGAGCACATATTGTATAAACTTAGCATATTTATCATGTTCTTTTTGTATGGGCTCTTTCTTCCCCAAAATAGATTAAACAGTACTGCCTATGCTGTAGGCACTTTCCCCTATGGTATGGTACTCTATTCTTTATAGAGAAATGTACTGTTTTTATATATAATACCAGTAGCCCCTAATGTGAATAAGTGTGACACTGTAAGTGGTTCTTATGTCTTTCTCGGCCTTAGGCAGAACTATTCCAATATAGGACTGTAGACTGTCATCTCTAGAACATAAAGTTTGAATTTTGGCCAACCAATTCCCCCAATAGTATGACTACTGTTTAAAAAAAAAAAAAGTGATAATTATTTGTAAATTAAAAATCAAGCATTTTAAATGAGAATTAAAGGTGAAAGTTGGCTAAATTACAGTTAAAATATTAAAATCAATATCCCTCAACATAATCTATATGGAATGATCTTCAAAGAAACTTTTTCCTTCCATTTATTGAACATGATAGTAAGAACTACCATTTACTGATTCCCTATTATATGTCATACACTGAACTAGATGCTTTGGATTTGCTTTCACATTCCATCTCCAATACCCTTGAAGCTCATATTATTATTATCTTATCTCCTTACCACAGCTTAAGGCATAAAGAGTCTAGGTCACTTGCCTAATATCACTTGACTTATATGTGAGCAGGCTGGGATTCAAACTGCTCTTTTTCCTAAATTGGGGCTCTCAACTACCATGCTGGATGGCTCTCTCTTCTGGTCCTTAGGCAAGGCCACTATATGAGGACTGTGATCCCAGCTCCAGTAATACCATCTTTGTGACCTGTCTTTGGATCCCAGTTTCCCCATAGTCTTGTCTCATTTATTTGTATAGCTTCAGTATCTCACTCTCAAATATTTACCCTTTTCCTTATCTCTCTTCCTGAACTTCCAATTCATAATAATTATTTATGTACTTGCCTTCTGGCCATTAGTACTTTAATATGTCCAAGTTGGACACTGTCTCAACCAGCTCCTTCCGTATTGACCTCTCTTTCAATAAACGTCACCATCAGCCATCTCATTACCGAAACCAGAAACACAGGGGGCAGTCTTGACTCCTCCTTCCTCTCTTTCCCTCATTCTCCACACCCCTTCAATCAGTGTAGATTCAAGTGCTGTAGATTCCACCATGTAAATACCTCTTCTCTGTCCCACCAGCACTGTAGTAATGTCAGCGTGATCATCTCTCCTGAGGATATCTGCTCATCTCTTAGATGGTCTCCCTGCCTCTGATTCATTATCCTCCACACCGTTCTTCACCCTGCACCCAAAGTGAAACTTAAAATTCCAAACCTCATCAGGCTGCTCCTTCACTTAGAATCTTTTAATAGCTCCCCGTCATCCTTAAATAAATTCCCAAGACCTTAACCTTGCTTGCTGGTTCCTGTCTAAACATCGGCCTCATCCTTTGCCACTTTCCTCCCTGCAACTTCTGCTTTAGTCAAACTGAACTAATTTCCATTTCTTAAACTCTTCTCCCACTCTCTTGCCTTGGTTCTTTTCAAATCTTGCTTGTTCCACCGTAGGGAAGATGTTACTCTATTGTTACCATTCTCACTTCTCTTCCAAAATGATTACTATATGGAAAGGAGAGAGCAGAGTTTCAGGATCTGGTTCCATTTGGGAACAACCCTGTGCTTTCTGTTTTCTTATCATGATGGCTCAATTTGTAGGTATCAATAGCACCGACCCTGTTCAAAGGAATCAAATCCTTTTATTTTCTCTCTCTATTGGACCTCTCAAATATTTGAAAATGTAATTTGATCATAAAAAACAGAGATATAGCCATGAACATTTAAATAAGCAGTTTCCCTACAGGAAAATTGATTTCTGATTGATTAGGAGGACTGATGATTTATGGCTGGTGTGTAGTAGGCTCAGCAGTTGCTAGGAGGCCTAAGTCTCAAAGGACTCATGATATCAAGTGTTATCATAACCCTGACACCCATGTACATATTAAATCAGAAGCTACCATTTGCTTTACTGCTATTAAGCCTAGAAATGTATTATACTCCTAGAACTTGTCAGAGACTCTGAGACATCATGAGGCTTGATATAGCCACATGGAGCTATATGAAGCCCCATTGTTTATGGATCACTTTCTCTTCCATTTTCTCCCTCTTGTGACTTTTGCCATCATTTTTTTTCAGCATCAGAGAAGTGCATTCAAAAGATTACAAACAGCAGTTGGTAATCAGTGCATAACAGCTTTCTTTGTCTAACACAATTAGGTGTACATTAGACACTGGGCGTAATAAGAATACTGTCACTGTAATAGAACTCTGTCAAAGTACCAATGCCTCCCACTTTGAAAATACACAGATCAATTTTGTATCCCCTGTGGAAGGGGAACAGTATAACAGTTGCATGGAATTACTTTGTGACAAAGTTCAACAGATTTTGCCTATCAAATTCTGAAGGAAGATGGTATACATGCAAATTTACATGCTATTTAATATCCTTCAATCTCCTTCTTATTGAAGCTGTATTCTTGATGCTTTTAAGCTAAATTCAAGCATGATTTTAAATCATGTCCATTGCTGGTACCAGAGCATTAGTGAAAGAAATTTTATGTTGTTGAATATTGAACATGTCCCAATTAAAACGAAAATGCATTACTTGTATGAAATATCCAGGGAAGACAAATCTATAGAGACAAAAGTACATTAGTGGTTGCCAGGGGCTAGGGGTGGGAACAGGGAGGGACTGCAAATGGGCAGGCGGTATCTTTTGGGGGTGATGGAAATGATCTAAAATTGGATTTTAAGATGGATTTTTATAATGGTTATATGACTGTAAATTTACTAATAATCATTGATTTGTATATCTAAAATGAGTTAATTTTATGCTATGTAAATTATAGCTCAATAAAGCTACTTTGAAAAAAAACAACTAAACTATAGTGAACATTCTTATACTCATCTTTGTGGTCCTGTTTAAGTATATCCAGAGAACTAATTCTGAAATGTATAATTGGTGGACCAGAGGGATGCCTATTTAAATTTTTCACAGAAACCACCAAGTTGTCTTTCAAATTTAATTCACCAATTTACTGTCCTACAGTAAATGTGTATGACACTATTTCTCCATAACACTGTCAACACCTGATAATATTAGTCTTATGTTTTTGATACAGTAGCAAGATGCTTATTGTCATTAATTTTTTAATTACTGTGCTGTTTTTGTCATTTTTTTATATCCTTATTAGTCATTTGTATTTCTTTGTGAATTACTTATATCCTTTGTCCATTTTTAAAAATGGGTTGCTTGTCATTTCCCTGTTTGACTTACATATTCTTATATAATTATGTATATTAATATTTTCCCGTTATATATACTACAAATGTTTTTTCTAGTCCAGTGGTTGACACACTACAGCCCATGAGCCAAATCCAACCCACTGTGTGTTTGAATTTCTTTTTTTAATTTTTAATTTTGAAATAATTATAGATTCACATGAAATTTCAAAGATAATACAGCAAGATGCCACGTAGGCTTTACCGTTTCCCCTAGTGGTTACATTTTACATAATTTTAGTACAATATCAAAGCCAAGAAATCCATATTTGCATAATGTGTGTGGGCACGTGTATGTGCGTGTGCATGTGTGTATGTGTGCCACTTTATCACATGTATAGATTCATGTAGACACCACCTCAATCAAGACACAGAACTATTCCATTATCAGCACAAAGATCTCCCTCATGCCACCCCTTTGTAGTCACAACCACACCACTATCTCCAATCATCCCCAATCCCTAACCACGAATGTGTTCTCTATATAATTTTGTCATTTTGAGAATGTTATTTAATATAATCATAAAGTATGTGACCCTTGAGAGTGACTTTTTCACTCAGCATAACATCCTTGAGATCCATGCAAGTTGTCATATGTATCAAAAGTTTGTTTCCTTTCATTGTTGAGTAGTAGTCCGTGGTACGGATGTACCCGTTATCAGTTTTAAAATGGCTTATGAGTTCAGAATGATTTTTACATTTTTAAATGGTTGAAAAACATCAAAAGATGAATAATATTTTGTGGCCCATGAAAACCACATGGAAAGCCAAATTTCAGTGTCCATAAATAATATTTTATTGGAACACAGCCATGCACGTGTGCTTTGTATTGTCTGATCTATGGCTGCTTTCATGTTACAATGGCAGACCTGAGTAGTCGTGATGGTGACCACTGTCATATTGAGGGTATAAAACCAGAGAGAGGGAAGGTTCTACCTTGACTCCTCCCAGACAAGTCTTACCAACCTTGCCACCCTGGCTGCTTGGTTTGTTGGACTTCTTCCCATACCTCAGTAGAATTCCCACTTAAACAAAACCTGATTTCTTTTGCCAAATGAACAAGAGCTTTGGAACCTCTTAAATCCTCTCCCTTAAATAGTTTTCATCACAGTCTTATTTCCCATTACATAAAGAATACAGAACGGTGGAAATGCATAATTCTGGCATTTCAGGACTCTATTATGGCAGGAACAGCTTAGCCAAAAGGCTAAAGCAACTATTGTATGGCATTACAGAGACGCAGTATAGTGCAGTGAAGCCCATGGACCTGCGGAAGGTTAGTTATGAACGTATCTGTAGCTCAGTTTCATAACTGTAAAATGGGAATCATTAGAACCATCTAAGTTCCACAATATCTGTTTCTTCCTTAGCTCTTATGTAAATGAATTTCTGCTTTGTAGCCTGGCATGTGACGGCCTATAAGAAGGCCTCTATTTCCCAGGTAGATTTGGCCATGAGGCTAAGCTTTGATAAACAGGCTGTGAGCAGAAGTGATACGTGCAAGGGGAGGGAAAGACGATGGGGTGCAGAGCCATCTTGCATTATACAGATGAGAGTAACCCTCTAGAGATGGCTGAGCACAAGGTAGAAAGTGCCTGGGGCACCGACTTCTGGACTCTTACATGAGAAAAAAAGAACCTTCTATTCTGTTGTAAGTTTCAGCATTTGGACTCTCCATTACACAAGGCTGGACCTTTAATCCAAACTGCACAGCCTCTAGGGGTTGTTGTGAGAAACATTTAAGAAAGAATTAAAGCAGATGCATAGAATGGACTCTATAAATGTGGTGTCCCTTTCTTTCTGATTTCATCACTCATTTCTGTGTTTACCACAGAGTAATGTGGTATACAGAGCTATACATACAGAAGGAATTTAATAAGTAGTTATGACAAATGGGACTGAATTCAGTAGCCTGAGACAGGGAGAGATTCCAGTCTTCACACATACTTACACACGTGGCAAAATATATACCATGGTTTATATTTCTAAATGAGGGAGGCTGACATTCATTCATATGCCTTGATTGGTAGATCCCCACTGTTAAACAGCCTGAATTCTTTTGCAAGGGTTTGAAGTTGGCTTCTGTTGCCTTCTGAGAGCCCAGGAATTACATACCACTGTGCCTGCTGAGGTTCCACACGGGTCTCAGCAGGCAAGCCAGAAAGGCAGACTCAATAGTCACTGTGTTCTCCAGGGGAGGCTGTGCTGTGATTAACAGCAGCTCCCAGCCCCTGCCCATCATAAATCACGAGCGCTCTTCCAGGGCTCTAGCCTTCCAAGCATGACTCCATAGACAACTCTCCTCAAATTTCCCACCTCTCCAAAAGGAAAATGACCCTATCACAGATTCCTGGGTAGCTGCCATAATAAATGGGGAAAAGGTGCCATATTTGCTGAGACCCTTTACTCAGTGGGAGGGTTGGGTTTTCTGAAAGACTCCAGCATATGAGGAGATTACAGGTGATAACCCCCATTCCACAGCTCTGGCTTCAGCACAGGGACTGCTACTTGATTTCTTTATATTTGGGAAACAAAGGAAAAGAGACACATCTGCTCCCACATTGTAATAACAAGTTAAACCCCAATAAATGTTAACTAGCTGGAATTAAAATAAAAACTTTAAAAAAAACAAAAAGTCTATTTTTTGGCAGGGGTGGGGGAGACAAACCACAAGAGACTCCCAGCTCTTGAAAACAAACTGAGGGTTGTTGGAGGGGAGGTGGGCAGGATGGGGTAACTAGGTGATGGGCATTAAGGAGAGCACTTGATGTAATGAGCACTGGGTGTTGTATGCAACTGATGAGTCACTAAACTCTACCTCTGAAACTAATAATACAGTATATGTTAATTAATTGATTTTAAATTTTAAAAAAGACATTAAAACCCTAACAAAATAGGGTCTGCTGGGTGGCTCAGTAGGTTAAGCGTCTGCCTTCGGCTCAGGTCATGATCCCAGATCCTGGGATCGAGCCCCACATCGGGCTCCCTGCTCAGTGGGGAGCCTGCTTCTCCCTCTGCCTGCCGCTCCCCCTGCTTGTGCTCTCTCTCTCTGTCAAATAAATAAATAAAATCTTAAAAAAAAATAAAAACCTAACAAAACAAAACAAAATACCAAAAAGAAATAAAAAGTAAAAAAAAAATTAAGGGACTTGATCATTCTTTTTTTTCAGTTTTATTGAGAAATAATTGACATATATCACTTTATAAGTTTAAGGTGTATAGCAGGAGTGTTTCATTTAGATATACTGTAAACTGATTGCCACAATAGGTTTAGTTAACATCCATTATCTCATACAGATACAATAAGAAGAAAAGAAAAAAGTTAATATCATCACATAGGTAACACAGCTGTGTGATATATGGAAACGTTGATAAGAGAATAGATTCTAAGAATACTCATCACAAAAACAATTCGCTTCCTGTGATGACCATTCTTGGGATCTACTCTCTTAACAACTTCTTTGTATACCATGCAGTAGTGTTAACAACAGTTGTCATGTTGTACATTACATCACTAGTACTTATCTATCTTATAACTGGAAGTTTGTACAATTTGACTACTTCCTTCAATTCCTCCTCCCCCACACCCCACCTCTGGAAACTAAAAATCCAGTCTCTTTTTCTATGAGTTTCATGTGGGTTTCTTTTGTTCTGTTTTAGGTTCCACATGTAAGTGAGATCATACAGTATTTGTCCTTCTCTGACTTATTTCATTTAGCATAATGCATATATGGTCCATCCATGTTGTCACAAATGGTTGAATTTCCTCAATTTTTATGGCTGAATAATATTCCATTGTGTACGTACACCACAACTTCTGTATCCATTCATCTATCGATAGGCACTTAATTTGTTTCCATGCCTTGGCTATTGTAAATAATGCTGCAATGAACATAGGAGTACATCTATCTTTTTAAATTAGTGTTTTCATTTCCCATGGTTATTTTTCCAGAATTGGAATTGCTGAATCATAGGGAAGATCTATTTTTAATTTGTTGAGAAACCTCCATACTGTTTTCCAGAGTGGCTGTACCAATTTACAATCCTACCAAAGTGCACAATTTTTTCCATTTCTGGTCAGCATTTATTGTCTCTTGTCTTTTGGATGATGGCCATTCTAAAGGTGTGAGGTAACATCTCAGTGTGGTTTTAATTTGCATTTCCCTAATGACTAGTGATGTTGAGCATCTTTTCATGTACCTGTTAGCCATTCGTATATCTTCTTCGGAAAAATGTCAGTTCAGGTCCTTTGCCCATTTTTAATTGGATTATTTGTGGGTTTTGTTTGTTTTGTTTTGCTATTGAGTTTATATATCTTGGATATGAAACCCTTATCAGATATGTGCTTTGAAAATATTTTTTTTTCCCATTCTGTAGGTTGTCTTTTTACTTTGTTAATGGTTTCTTTTGCTGTGCAGAAGTTTTTTAGTTTGAGGCAGTCCCACTTGCTTATTTTTGATCTTGTTGTTTGTGCTTTAAGTGTGACTTCTAAAAGATCATTACCAAGACCATGTCAAAGGACTTTTTTCCTGCAATTTCTTCTAGGAGCTTCATAGTTTCAGGCCTTACATTTAAGTCTTTTGAGTTAATTTTTGTGTATGATGAAAGATAGGGATACAGGGTCATTCTTTTACTTGTGAATATCCAATTTTCCCAGCACCATTTATTAAAGAGGCTATCTCTTCTCCATTGAGTATTCTTGGTTCCCTTGCTAAATATTAGTGGACCATATATGCTTGGGTTTACTTTTGGGCTCTCAATTCTGTTTCACTGGTCTATGTATCTGTTGATCATTCTTTTCTTTTTTTTTAAGATTTTATTTATTTATTTATTTGAGAGAGAAAGAGAGCACACAAGTGGGGGGAAGGGGCAGAGGGAGAAGCAGACTCCCCACTGAGCAGGGAGCCTGACATGGGGCTCAATCCCAGGACCCTGAGATCATGACCCAAGCCAAAGGCAGCCGCTTAACCCACTGAGGCACCCAGGCACCCCATCTATTGATCATTCTTTATTATTCCCTGCATTAGCTGCTGAAAATTCAGAATATAAGATTGAGTATTTTTGTGTGTTGAGTTAGATGGAAAAGAAATAAGACAAAGCATTTTTATGTGTTAAAGAGAAAACCTGGCACATGTGTTCAACTTTACAATTTAACCTTTGAAAGGTAGACTCAGTTGCCTTTCCAATCAGCTTGGCAGTGAGGTGTTGGAAAGAAAACAATGAAAGTCATATTGTAAAACGTCCAGCAGAAAATGAACAATGAGGGATTTTATAATAAAACCCTCCCCAACACACACACAGAGGCAAACAAAATTGCCCTAACAAATGTAGCTCATCCATCTTGACCATAAAAGGAAGAATAATTGTGTCCTTATATTTCTGCTTTCTTAACATGCCTCCTGAATGATGTTTGTATTTTAATTTGGAGAGGCTCCTAACTAACTTCCAAAACCCTTTTTCTGACTGAGGCCCATCCCTTAAAAAGAAAATAGGCTACGGGAAATCCTAGTTGACAAATCTGATTTGGAAAGTCATTTCAGCACTGAGCAGAAACTATGGATTTGGGAATGGGGAGGGAAGGAGTAGGGAAACATGGGAAGCAAAGCTCTTCAAAATAATAACTCTGTTCTGGAGGTTCTTCATGAGGAAAGGTTGCAAAACCATCTACTTTTGTAAAAATTGCTTCTGGATATTGAGAAATGAATTGTATTTTAAGTTATCATTTATGGAGCTATTACTTTGTGCCAGGCATTATACTAAAGGCTCCTGTATACATTTTCCAATTTGATTATCACGACAATCTATGCCATGAATCTCCCTGTCCCCATTTTACTGATGAGGAAGTAAGGTTGAAGAGATAAGTAACCATGCCAGGTCGTCCTGGGGAAAGAAATAACAGTCAAGATTCTCAACCAAATGCCTTGAGTCTAAAGCCACTGCTCTTCACCACTGTGCCACCAGGCCATTCTTGTAAAGCATGGACTTCTAAAACATTGCTATTCTATTTGCATTTTAATTGCTCAAAAAACAATTTTACAATCAGTATTACCTTGTTACTCAATGTGATTGAAGTGAGAGCTCCTGGGTGTTAGGAGCTGTGTTTATACCTCTCTCCATCCCAACACTTCCCAAGTGCCTGGCACATAGTAGATTCCTAAGAACACATGAGAATGAATACAGGGTTCCTGGTCTCCGGTGATATTGACTAATGTCAACCTATTTCAGCAGCATTATTAGTAGTTCTGTCACTCAGAGGGACAGGGAATGGGCTCAGTCCGAGGGTATTTCTCCTCAGGTGTGGCTTACGTTCTTGAGGGAGCGGAGAAGTGAGGAAACAACTAACAAATCAGTTGAACGACAGAGTTTCAGCTAGAGAGAAGTACAAGAGGAAAATAATGTGGGTGACTTGGTGTATTAGTTTCCTACTGCTGCTATAACAAATTACACACATTTAGTGGCTTAAAGCAACACATGTTTATCATTACTCAGTTCTGGAGGTTAGAGGAGTCTGAACTGGGCTCAAGTGAAGGTTTTGGCAGGCCTTGCTCATTCTGGAGGTTCCAGCAAGAAATCTACTTCTTTGTCTTTCTCAGCTTCTAGAGGCCATCTGTGTTCCTTGGCTCACAGTTCCTTTTTCTATTTCTAAAACTACCAGCACAGCACCTACAAATCTCTTTCCTGACTCCCTGCTCTCCTACTTCTGCTTATAACAACCTTTATGATTACATTGGACCCACTGAATAATCCAGGATAATCTCTCTATCTTCTTAATTTAATGACATCTGCAAAGTCTCTTTTGCCATGTTAGGTAACAGATTCACAGCTTTCAGGGATTTGGATGTTTGGGGGGCCATTATTCTGTCTGCCACAGTTGTTGAGGAGTTCCATAGCTTAGATGGATAGGACAGATGTTAGCTTAGAGATGAACATTACTTTTTTATTTTGGATTTTATTTATTTTTTATTTAAAAAAAATTTTTTTAAAGATTTTATTCATTTATTTGACAGAGAGTGATAGCGAGAGCAGGAACACAAGCAGGGGGAGTGGGAGAGGGAGAAGCAGGCTTCCCGCTGATCAGGGAGCCCAATGCTGGACTCAATCCCAGGACCCCGGGATCATGACCTGAGCCGAAGGCAGATGCTTAACAACTGAGCCACCCAGGCACCCCTCTATTTTGGATTTTGATTAACTTCAAGACTCCTACTGAGATAGGTCTTTAAAGATCTTTCATGACCTTTTTTCTTGCTCTGGTGAAAGACAAACCCAAATGTTTTGGTCAATGACTACAACTGGGAAAAGAATGGGAAAAAAAAGTATGGACTACTTCAGGGTGAGAAGCAAGACTAGCAATTCATTGGAAGGCTTACTAAACTTTATCAAAGATTTCCTTATAAACTTTCCCCACCTCCCTGCATGCCCTCATTTTCATGAAAATAAATAAAATAAATTCCCCACAATCTTCAAAGGAATTTGTATCATTCTCTTTTCCCTGCACTTAGTCTAGCAAGTGTCTGTGTGATCAAACTAGACACATAGGGGTTGAATTCTGGCAGCCAGTGTCTATAGCCTGCATCTCTAATCACAGTTATTTATTTTTATTGTTGTTGTTGCTCTGTATTTCACAGACCCTTTGGACGACCTCACTTACTTGCATGGTTTCAACTACTGCGTGTGTCTAAAGATGATCAGCCTGCAGATGGATGAGAGAGCTATAAATATTTTTCACCAGGAAGTGATCCCAGGATCAAGTCTTTAAGAACAAGGAGGGATGAGGCAGAAGAGATACCAGGTTGTTTCAGGTAGAGTGTTTTGATAACTATTGACTTCTGTGAATCAGTTCACTTCCTGCCACAATTGTGCCTGATCGGATGTTTCATTTGCAAACCATAATCATAAACTTTTATTGGTGAGCACTTCAGTCACCAGAATTCCAAGGGGAGTTGGGGCCAGGAGGTTGGCCAAGTTGGTCCACTATAGATGCAATTGCTAGGATAGAATTTGTCTACCTTTCTGAGGGTATACACACAGTCCCAGGCTCATAGGGTGGGAGCATCCATTTTTGGGGAGGCTGGGTAATGCGAAAGAGGGAGATGGTGGAGGGTTTGACAATGTCTGGTGAAGGTGCTTCCAACACTCTTCAATTCTTTACTTAAATTATGCAATTGTAAACCAGGAGTGTACCTGAATTCCTTGTGAAAGGCAGCAGAGAAAATCCAGGCAGCAACAAGGTGGCTTCTGATGATGAAGGAGCAGAGAAAACAAGAATCCTAAAGTCAAAAGTTAGCAGAAATCATGGGGAAGCTCTAGATTTTCAGAAACCAGGGAACTGGGGATTAAGAATAATTTACCTAGAGGTGCCTGGGTGGCTCAGTCCATTAAGTGCCTGCCTTTGGGTCAGGTCATGATCCCGGAGTCCTGGGATTGAGCCCCATGTCTGGTTCCCCACTCAGTGGGGAGCCTGCTTCTCCCTCTCCCTCTGCCCCTCCCCCCTGCTCTCTCTCTCTCTCTCTCTCTCTCTAATAAATAAAATCATTTTAAAAAGAGAATAATTCACCTAAATATCTGAAGGCCAGTAAGATCTTAAATGACAGTTGCTTTGTCCATTCTCAGTAGTAATTCTGCTTCCTGCCGTAGTACGATCCTAGACAAAAGACAAAGACTGATAAATTCTGGCTTTTCTAATCTTTATATTTGCAGCAGGAGAAATTCTCTGCTTCTCTCTTTCAAACCCACTCCCTCATTATTGGTTCACAAATTTTAACAGTGTGATTTGGCTCTCAAATTTTAACAGTATTATTTATTATCCACCTCAAAATATAGTTTAAATTAGAAAAGCAATGATTTAAAAAACTTGAACAGGAAAGAAAATTATTGGAAAAAAATAGCAATTGGCCCCAAACCCTATCTGAGCAAGAAGCTTTTTGTATGAAGTAATTAACAGCATATTCCATGGAGTAATATTTTTCAACTTCCTATTTTGAAATCATTTCAAATGTACAGAAAAGTTGCAAGAATAATACAGAGACACTTTGTATACCCATTACCCAGATTAACTGACTCTTAACATTTTGTCATGTTTGTTTTTCATTTTCTATCTCTCTGTTCTATATATAATTATTTTAATGAATTATTACTCTGAAATGCTTTAGTGATATTTCCTAAATCAAGGATATTCCCTTAGACATCCATGCAGAGTTATCACGTTCAGGGCACTTAATATTATTAACATGTTAACAATAAAGGTATAGTCCACATTCCAATTTTGTCAGTTGCCCCCATTATGTCCTTTCTAGCATCCCCCTGACCCCAACAGTCCAAGATCCAGTCCAGGATCACATATTGTATCTATTTGTCATGTCTTTTTATTCTCCTTTGCTCTGGAACAGCTCCTAAGCCTTTCTTTGCTTTGATGATGTTAAGAATATGGAGAACATAAGCCGGTTATTTTATAAAACTTCCTCAGCTCCATGTTTTTTAGTTTGAGAAGCCAAGTTTAAAGTTTAGCAAGGGACACATATTTGGCACCTGAGTAATTAGAAAGAGGGGACAATGGGGAATTAGGTCACCGGGGACCAATTTCATAGAGTCTGAAATATATTATAAGGTCCGTCCATATTACTGTCCATTACACAGCCCCCAACAACTTTGCCAGTTAATACCAAAGAGGAAGCTAACATTCATTGAGTGCCTGTTGTTTGTTAGAAACAAGAAAGAGATTTTATTCCCCTGATTCCTCACAGCAACAGAATGGAATAGCTAGTATTGCTTCTGTCTTACAGATGTGGGAACCTAGAGCTGAAGCAGCTACATGACTCTCCCAGATCACACAGCCAATGAATGGTGGAGCTGGTCCTCCAGCCCGTTTTCCATCTTTCATTTTTTCCATTATACCATGGTCTTTATGCTCTATCTTAGCCAAAATGCCAAGAACTGACACCATTGTCTCTAAAATGCTTTTCTTCTAGCACAGTCGTTACTTTTGAGTTGTTAATCCCTGGAACAACACTACTCAAATTTTTCAGAGAAATAACTGGTCTGAAGCACAATAATTCCCGGCTACATTTGATTTATCACCACCTGATGCATGTCCTCTTTGTTAAAACTAGGTTTTCGCTTGGCCTCCAGGATATGCCATCTCTTGGCTCTCATTTCCCTACTCTCTATAAGGACGTGGGTCTCTTATCTGCTCTCACTTGCTCCGTGTTGCTCTCATCTGGCCTCTTGGGTTCACCTGTCATCTGCATGCTCACATGTCTCAACTTTATAACTCCAGCTCAAACCACTCCCTTGTATATCCAAGGGTCAAATCAACGTTTCTACTTTGATAGAGGACAGGCATCTCAATGGTAGCATGTCCAAAAGTGAGCTCCTGATTCTGTCCATCTCAAATCTGCTTTAACCATAATCTTCCCCATTTTAGGAAATGACAACTCCAATTTTCCGGTTGCTCAGTTGGAAACTTTTTGAGTCACTGTTGACTCTCCTACAACCTTCATTCAATCTATGAGCAAATCCCAGTAGCCCCATCTTCCAAGTATATCCAGTCTCTATCCACTTCTGATTACCTGCATTCCCACCCGTCTGGTTCAAGCCACCAACTCCACTTGCTGAAGTTTACAATATTCCTTCCATCTGTTTCACTGCTTCTGCCTCTTCTTGCCTTCAATCTATCCCTTACCACAGCAGCCAAAATGATGCTAAAATGTAAGTCAGATTGCATTCCTTTCTTGCCAATGGCATCTTCTACTCTTTTTCCTGCTGCTCATGGTCTTCCAGACGCTCCTGCCAACCCGCTGTTTATGAACATGCTAAGTATATTCCTGTCCTATGCCTTTGCACTCGCTGCTCTCTCTACCTGGATTTCTCTTCCTCCAGAAACCCATCAGGCTCACTACCGCATTTCTTTCAGGTCACGTCCTCAGAGATGCCTTCCCTGAATACCCTATCCAAAATGCTCCCACCCCAACCACTCCATTCTTCTTCCTTGGTTTATTATTTTTTTTCTGATTATTTAGCACCATTTAACGTATTCTGTTATACTCATTTCATACTCATTTTTTGACCTGTCTCCCTTTCTGAAATGCAAGGTCCATGAAGGCAAGGATTTTTATCTGTTTTGTTCAGTACTGTGTGCTTAAATATGCCTGGTACATTGTAGGTGCTCAATAAATATTTGTTAGAAGAATGGATAGATGCCTGAATAAATTCTTTAGCTTACTCACAGATTGATTTTTTTTAAAAGAATGTTTATTTGTTATGAGAGGTTCCAAATGTCTGTCCATCTAAGTATCCAGATCAAGAAAGTGTAAATTTCCCTTTTGAATAGGTTGAGAATTATATACAGCTATAGATGAATTACAGAATTTCTGATTATAAATGTAACATAATTATTGTAGGAAATGTGGAAAATGCAGAAAAAAGAAAATAAAATTAACTTGCAATCCAACCACACAGGGACTAGTAACATTTTGGTAAACTTCTTTCCAGATGCATTTAATTTCAGTGATATTTTATTTTCACGTTTCCTTATCCCCATGACAAGGAGTGGAACAAACAAACTGAGGAACTCGAAGCTGACTGTGGTTTCATGCTTCTAGCAAAATGCTATCCTCACGGTTCACTAACAGCCACAAGCACTTCCATGGAACTTTTGGGCGCTACTATTTTCCTCTTCCAAGAAAGCATGCTATAATTTGGAAATTTAGGTTACCCAAACTTCCACTGAAGGATCTCCCTTCTAAAGTAACCTCAGAATTCCCAGTAAACTAAATATTTGGAATTTGGGAAAATCAGGTTGATTGATATTGACCAACTCATTGGACCAAAGGCCAAAATCGTTCTACAACATTCTGGCTGTGAGACCGTGGGCAAGTCACCCTGTCTTAACAGTGGGTTTCTTAGTTAGAAATTGGAGATAATAGCCTCACAATTCACTGTGAGGATCAGACAGAGTAATGGAGATATGTTTTAAAACCTGTGAAGGGTGTGTGAGGGATTATGATTGTAATGAAAATGTGGTAGATTTTACGGCAACGATGACATAATAGGATAGACATGCCACCACTCCCAACAAGCCCAGGGTGGGGAGAAAGGCTCATCAGTCCTAGCAGGATTTCTCATTCTTCCCTAGTGCCTTTTCTAATCATGGGGAATGCGATTTTCCCACCAGAACATGGATTCCTGAGAGAAACTTTTTCTCCCCCCTTCATTGGTGTATCTCTGTAATTTATCGGTGATTTTCAACATAAAAGGTTTTTTTTGTTTGTTTGTTTTTAAGGAGAGAGATAGAGAGAGCACAAGCAGGGGGAGCAGGAGAGGGAGAAGCAGGCTCCCCCTTGAGCAGGGAGCCCGAGTGGGACTAGATCCCAGGACCCTGGGATCATGACCTGAGCCCAAGGCAGACGCTTAACGACTGAGCCACCCAGGAACCCCATCAACATAAAAGGTTTTTTTTTAAGTTGATTTAAAAAAAAATAACATACCATAGTAAACTCAGTAGATGGTTGTTGTGAGGTCTTTTACATACATTAATGAAGACACAGCACAGTCTAGTAGAAAGTGACCTAGATTGAAGGCCAGGAAAACTGTGTCCTGGTTCAGCCTATTGGTAACCAAATATGACCTTGGCCAAGGCAGTGTCCTTGCCTGCTGGTAGATGGGAAGATAACTAAGGTCTCTCAGCTCCAAAATTCCATGAACTTTGACCCTTGCAATCTTTGGTGAAACTGTTTTTTGAGAAGAGGAATTGAGTAAATCATTGACTTAATCTAGACTTGCCTTAAAAAAACAAAGCTTCAGTTCTCTGAACTAACTTTTGGAATTTGTTAAATCATTAACAGCTGGTTGTTTACTGTTTAGAATGTAACAATACTCTTTGATGTTCCCTAATTATCATGCATGTTTTAAAATGAGTTCTGAACTGCTTCTCTGCCTAATTAAACCTCATTGAAAATTTGTTGAATTTTAAAGAAACATTTGATTTGCAAAACTTAAGTCACACATGCGGTAACCTTCAGTATTTCACAAAGGACCCGTAAAACATTTTTAAAAAATAATAAAGTAATGCTTTAAGAAATGAGCCTTGACAAAATATAGGGAGCATTTGGAAAACATTTTTCAAACTACTTTTTTTCTCACAAGTTCCTAATGGTGGTATTTATTTTGTTATTTTTAATGGTCATTTATTCTTATAAGTGAACGAAATAGCTGTAAATCCCCCCAAATTAATTAAATCACGTTGGCAATCATGAATAAATCATTCTGTGGTCATGTGAACTGGTTGAAAAGTGGTGAAATAAAAATAGAGAGGTGTTTTCATACAAGGACAGGATTCATTCAACATTTATATCTTCCTACTAATCAAGTGATGTTTTTAGAGTTATTTATTTGTGGATACATCCTCTGAATGTCTTAAAAACGGCAAGTCTGACTCATATCAGTGCTATGTAAAGTGGTGAAAACACACACTTCCCTTTTAGGAATTTCTCCTACAGATATGTTTATATAAATGAGAAAAATAGATGCTCATTGCAACATTGCTTATACAAACAAAAGACTGGAAATAACCTCAATACATACAAATGGAGGGCAGCCAAATTAAGATCCATTCATACAAAAAGATATGATGTACACATTAAAAAGATGTAAGTACTGGGCGCCTAGGTGGCTCAGTAGGTTGAGCATCTGCCTTCCGCTCAGGTCATGATCCCAGAGTCCTGGGATCGAGCCCCGCATCGGGCTCCCTGCTCAGCGGGAAGCTGCTTCTCCCTCTCCCTTTCCCCCTGCTTGTGTTCCCTCTCTCGCTGTCTCTCTCTCTGTCAAACAAATAAAATTTGAAAAAAAAAAAAATGTAAGTACTAATGGGAAATGATCTCTGAAATATCTTAGCGAGCGAAAAACAAAGTTGTAAGACACTGTATAGTACATTCCCTTTTGTAAGCAAATAGCATATACCTGTTTGTGTACATTCTCTCTGTAAGAAATGCAAGAAAATGGTAATAAAGTTTGCTTTATTTTTAAAAACATGAATATGGATTGCTATTTCAATAAAAAGTAGTTAATTTGAAAAATTCGATTATTTCTCATTGCATCATATTGTCAACAAGTATTTATTGAGCCTTAGTCAGCGTACCAGATATAGTGGCTTGATGACTTGATTTTTATCCCCAAAGAGCTTATAATCTAGTTTGGGAGTGATTTCTTCCAACTGTTTGTTAGATCCTAATATGAATTCATTGTATTAAAATGCTTTTTAAAAGTCTCTAAATTGCCTTTTATTCAATGGGAATATATCACCAATGAAAAGATATTGTTTTTTTAAATACCCATGATAATAAAATAAGGGTGCCTGGGTGGCTCAGTCAGTAAAGCATCTGCCTTCAGCCCAGGTCATGATCCCAGGGTCCTGGGATGGAGTCCTGCATCGGGCTCCCTGCTCAGTGGGGAGCCTGCTTCTCCCTCTCCTTCTCTCCCTGCTTGTGCTCGCTCTCTCTCTGTCAAATAAATAAATAATAAAAGGCTTTTTAAAAACCAAATATTTTTTAACTAATTTAAATGTAAAATATTTAATAATTTTAAAACAAATTGAAATCTAAGATCATTAACTTATAAAAATTCCACAGTATCATTAACATCATCTACCATTTGCTACAAATAAATAAATGAACAGGAGCAGCTGACAAGGAGATAACATACATGGTAATTGATTGAAGTCTGGACAAGAAGAAATATTTTAGCCAAGTAAAACAAAATGGCCAAATTTAGCTGTCAGAAGTATGGGAACCTTGGTTAAAGTGATATTTGTCCTTTATCAGGTAATAGGAAATATGTATTTGCCAATGTATGAATACACTCTGCTCATTGCTTATCCTGGGTTATAATTTTACATATTTTTATCGTTTCTGTTTCTATTGACACAGTGTAAGTGGATATTTTTATAAGCAAAAGGCCTTTGTAAGATACAAATGATAATATATAAACTATCACCAAAGAAACAAAAATTTTTAAATTCAGAATTTGGAGAAAATTGATGACTCTGTTTTACATTTATTATGTTTCCTATTTATCAGGATAATTCTAGAGTGTATTTCTTCTGTTAAAATATTTAAAAATAATCATTCCTACATATGTATACATACTAATAGAGATCATTTGCTATCAGAAGTCATTGTGGTTGATACACAACAACCGTTTTATCCTCGACCATTCATTAGTCTATGTCAATCATGAAAATTCCATCCCTCCTACCCGTGATTGGCTCAGAAATAAACTTGTGATAGTTCTAGTCAACGAGGTATAAAGGGCCCTCTGCTGGACTGCACCAGGGAGTTTCCCTTCTCCTAAGAGAGAGCTAGAGAAAATATGCTTTTTCTTTTTGTTTTTGCTATTTCATGTCTGAGTAGAAGTTCTAGAACCTCTGCATCTCTTGTTATCAGTGAGAAGCTGAAGTCAAGATTGGAAGATGGAAAAATCTGAGTCTTTGATGACATACTGAGCTGCTGAATCAATCTGCCTTGAAGCCTACTATAGCCCTGCTGTATTCAGATGAACTGGGTTATGCCTATCCTGCTAATTAACAATCCCCAAATCTCAGCAGCTTAAACTAACAAAATTTAATTCTTGCCTATATGACACGTCCATCATGGGTGAACAGGGGCCCGTTTTCAATGCCTCCCTCACTGAGGGTTACAGGCTGATGGAGTCTCCTTTTTTCCAAATTCCTTTCCTGGTGCTGTGGCAAGCTAATGTGTAAATAGTGCACCAGCATTTAAAGGCCTTCACCTGGAAATGCTGCATGCTGCTTTTGCTCACATTTCATTATCCAGAGCAATCAATACAGCCATCTCTAACCTAAATTGGGGCAGGTGGAACACTTCAACCACGTGCCTGGAAAGAACACGCAGTTAACCACAGGTTAAATGGATGAAAAATCTGTATGTAAGTATATAAAGAACTGAAAAAAGAGGTAATAGGATGGATCTGATACATATATTATCACAAAACCTGTACCTGAAAATAGACAATATTTTCAGTTGCTTTCTGAATATACACCAGAAATCATAAACTACAAACTAATCATGAAAAAAAAAAAATCCCTCTTGCCTAGAATTTCTCTCTTTTAAACAATTTCTGGGTCAACAAAGAATTCCAAACAAAAACCACAGAATTTCTACAAAAGAACAAGAATGAGAATACTATCAAAACATATGGGATAGAGTTAAAGCAGCCATTAGAGGAAAATTCAATAGCTTTAAATAATTTTAGTAGAAGAATCCAAAGAGTGAATAAATAATAATGTTTTGGCATCTGGCTGAAAAAAAATGAAGCAAAGCAAATGGAAGAAATTAATAACAAAATAATTAGTGATTTAGAACATAGAAAATATAGTACTAATACAGAAATATAACAAGTTCTTTAAAACGATAAAATAGACAAAACACTAGGCAAGTTAACAAAAAAAAGGACAAAAAATAAAGGAAGAAATGATAACGGAAATAATGGTAGGAACAAAGGAAATAAAAAGAATCTAAGGGAACACTCAGCTCTGAAAGTATATTTGAAAATCTGGCTGAACAGAATAACTTTTTTTTTTAAAGATTTTATTTATTTATTTGAGAGAGAAAGAGCGAGAGAGCATGAGCAGGGGGAGGGGCAGAAGGAGAAGGAGAAGCAGACTCCCCGCCAAGCAAGGAGCCTGACTTGGGGCTCGATCCCAGAACCCAGGGATCATGACCTGAGCTGAAGGCAGACGCTTAACCAACTGAGCCATCCAGGCGCCCCTGAACAGAATAACTTTTATCTAGGAAAAGATAATCTACCAAAAATGACATCAAAAGACAGAAAAATCTAACAATAAATTAATAAGGAAAAGTTCCAAAAGCCAGCACCAGGATTAATGGGAAACACTGGAGTCATTCCAAAGTCAGCAAGAATTGACTCCCAAAAGTCAGTTCCCCATTGCCATTTCAGTGTAATAGAAGTAATAGCGCAATCAAATAAAAGGGTTTAACATGTGGAAAGGAAGAGGCAAACTATCTGTCAACCCAAGAACTGATAAATCTTGGAAACTGTACAAATGAATAAATGAATACTATACAGCAGTGAAAACGGATGGGTGACTGCTGTACATTTCTATGTGGCTGAAACTAAAAGACATAATGTAAAATAGCAATAAGAAATACACAGAAGAATGTGTACGGTAGGATTCTATTTACATAACTATCAAAACAGACAAAATCATAGTGTTAGACGGTAAAACTGTTATACAGCAAAGGACGAATTAGTGCAAAATTCATCATAGTGTTACTTTCAAGGGGCAAGGAAGGGGAGGTGATTTAGATGGGGGCACATGGGGTCTTCTAGGGTATTGATAGTCATTTCTTGAGCTGAGTGGTTAATGGATGGTTTTCATGGTATTCTTTAATCTATATATTCATCATATACTCTATATATGGTATTTTCATAATAAAACTGAACTTAATTTTTTGTATTTTTGCTTGTAATTAAAATGGAACTTATATTGAGTGTGTTTGGTATTTTAGCATTTTGACATTTCAAAATGTCAAATTAATGAGGAAATCAACACATGTGTACTCTGGATTCAGGAAAGACTTATGCTGGCACCAACACAAAGAGAATTTAACCATGAAAATAATTGTGAGGGCCATCTCAGATTTCTAAGAACTGAGTCATCATCAGGGGAAAGGAGGATTTTTCAAAAGCTAGACAGGAATATTAATGATGAAACAAGCAAGGATAAAAAGAATATTCTTGCTGGAGAATAAAAATCAGCGAAGCTATTAAGAATTATAGATTTTTTGCCTTTCTTTATTTTTCCCTCTAACTTTTCTCATCTTAAATATTTCAATATGTACATCTAAAAATAAGAACTTTCTTTTTCAAAAAAACGCATAATACCACCAACACACCTAAAAAATTAACCATAATTTATCCAGTCAGTGGTCAAATTTCTAAATGTCTCATAAATGTAATAAATGCTTTTAAAAAATAGTTAAGGGGTGCCTGGGTGTCTCAGTCGTTTAAATATCCGCCCTTTGGCTCAGGTCATGATCCCAGTGTCCTGGGATGGAGCCCCAAGGGCTCCCTGCTCAGCAGGGAGCCTGCTTCTCCCTCTCCCTCTGCCTCTGCTCGTGGTCTCTCTCTCAAATAAATAAATAAAATCTTTAAAAAAATAAAAAAAACAGTTAAATAAGAATCCAAGTAAAATTTTCGATATTGCAATTGATGGGTACATCTTTTAAATCTCTCTTTTAACCTACAGGTTCCCTTTCACCTTTACTTAAATTGCAATGTATTTAAGAACAGAGTGTTCTTTGCTTTGCTTACCCAGTCTGGTTTTGTTGATAGCAGCCCTACGGTATTATTTGACTTGTTCCTCTATCATTTGTAGTTCTTGTAAGTTAATATATTCATATGGAGAGGTTGTTCTCAAAGGGTGGACCAAGACCACAGCCTCAGCATTACTGCGGAACTTGTTAGGAATGCAAATCACTGAGACTTACTCCAAGCCTACGGAATCAGAAATTCTGGGCTTGCAGTCCAGCCATCTGTGGTTTAACCTAGACTTCCAGGTGATTCTGATTCTGCTGATGTTTGAGAACAGCCAGCCTGAAAGTTTAACTCAGGTTGATATTTTTTTTGTCAAGACCACTTAACAACAATGGTGTGTTCTCAGGGGCGTGTTCTCTTAAAAGGCCCATAATATCTGATCGTCTTTCCTTTTATGGCCACTGATGCTCAGTGTTTAGATTCATGAGTACATTAGAGATTGCAAAATGGACTTAGACTAATCTATCATTCTTCATTTATTACGTGAAATACTGCTAAAAAGTAAAATAGCTCTCATCTATAACTTAGTAACTCAGTGTCCTTACAATTTCAAATCAACTGAAAAGTTGAAAGAATAGTACAATGAAAAGCCATATATTTTTTACCAGATTCACCAACTGTTAACATTTTGCCACATTTGCTTTTACCGCTCTTTCACTCTCTCCACACACACACACACATATGCATGTTTATATCTGTATGTATATTTGAAAGCAACTTGACACTTTTCTCCTAAATACTTCAGCATGTATTTCCTAAGAATAAAGATATTCTACCAAACCATCTAAGAAATTTAATATTGATTCAATAATATCTAATAAAGGGTCTATATTAAAATTTCTTCAATTTTCCACAAAATATAGTTTATTACAGTTATTTTTGTTTCAGGATCCAATCAAAGATTACACATTACCTATGTTTCCTTTAATCTAGACTAGTCCCCTTTCCTATTTATCTTTCATGGTGTTAATATTTTTGAATTTTTCTATTGCAAAAGAAGGAAAGTTCAGTTTATGAATTTACTTAACTTATTAATAGCATATAATAACAATACTTAAAGTGATTTGTCATTATCATAAAATGGATTTAAAATCTATCCTATAACTTTCCAAATAGCATTAATCTACATGAAACACGCCCCACTCTATTTTTCTAAGCCATTATGAAATTTACTCAGATCTTTTCTTAGCAAAAATGCCTCCGTTAAAATTCTTGTTCTTGTTCTTTTATCTCCATTAAACATATGCTCAATAACGTGAATGTTTACAGTTTATTTTCTAAAACAATTTGCAAGAAGATTAAATTATTTCAGGCTTTCAAGGTAAAGGAGAAAAAAAGAATTCAACTTAAAAAGTCATATATATATATATTTTTTCAGCCTTTGGAGGAAATAACTTCTTTTTTCTTGAATTCTCAATATTCAAAACCAAAATTCTTTCCTTCACTCTGTATATGTTTCAAGTAATTTTTGTTATGACTAGAAAGGAGAGCTAGTGTTGTGTATATTGTTGTAGTTCATGCAGTGAAATGACTTCCTTATTCTCCACGGAGCTTTGGAAAATGTCCCTGTTCTTGCATTACTTTGATGTTGGAGGGCCATTCTTTGGCTACTTTATTAATCACATCATTTCAGATATAAGTTTGTTTTGATTTCCAGTTCTGCCCCACTTTTCCTGAGTTGTTTTTCCTTACTCATCTTTTTCTTTTCGGTCCTTCCTTGAATTCTCTGTGTGTGTGTATGGGTGCTCGTGCACATGTGTGCACAGGCTAGAGAAGAGAATGGATTGCTTTCTAACGGAATTACCTGCCATGAATATTTTGCATTAATCATATATTCATATATTTGATAGTTTGCAACTTAGTAACTTTGTAACTTAGCTTGTAACTATTTCTGCTAATGTTGGATAGACTGCAAGATGTGAGAGACTGCATCCTGACTATCTTTAATAATACAAACGAAAAATTATTCTTTGGTATAATTAATTTTTAGAGACTTAGAGTGAGCAGGCATTAGATGTATATAACTAACCTCACCTCAGGCCTTTGAGTCCTGGAAAGGCCTTGACTATAGTCAAATGCCTTCAGGCCCAACACCAGAGCCACACCTTCTAATTAGGGACCCATTTCCCAGGCTCTTATGGTATCTCCTTTTTCTGCTCTCTACCCCATGGTTGTTTATACCACCCCATCCTGTGGTCATTTGGGTTTCTTTCAAGTTTGTAGGCCAGCATTTGAAATTACAAGCAAAATTAATTTTTATTTAAGGATACCAGACCAGTCTTTTCAAACAGAGTGTGTTATTTGGCTCACAATACTATTTTTCATGCCCCATCACACTTTTCTACATGGCAATGGAGAAAGGAAATGTAGCAGGAAATGATCTGGGCCAAAACTACTGTGAGACAGCCGTGGGAGGGCTGAGAAACAGCGCCCTGGGACTTAGCACCAAGTGTCGTTGGCTGTCTGACAGAGGCAGGCAGGGGACCCCAGACTTAACCTGATCTGGGGGACCTTGCTGATCTGGGAGACTCAGCATCTCGGCACAGAGTCCATCACAGGCGTCTGACGCCCCTGAGACCATCTCATTCTTAGAAGCCACTCCCCCAGATTCCACAGAGTGGCTGTCCTGACTTCCTCCAGCAGCCCTCGCAGTGGTCTCGAGCCACATACAACTCCAGCGTGTTTGCTCAGCTGCGGTGGGCCTGCTTACCCTAAAGATCGAGCCAAGCAGAGAAACCACGTGGCACTTCTAGCCAATAGGATATCATGGCTCGCCATAGACTTAAACAAACTTGTATTCGATGAATGTGAAGAGCAGAACTTTTTTATTTTCTGGGTTTTGGTAAATATATTCCTTTATAAGCTGACTTACTTTTCTTGACTTTCTATTTATCCCTCAGAGATGAATGCTGATCATCCTTCAAGTCATGTTTTAAAAGGAAGCCAGAGACCTTTAAATGTATTTTATTCTTAGCAGTCCCTCAAACTTCTTTTGTTAGATGTCTTTCACAATGCACTATAAAAATAAAAACACTCTCCGCTGTCTCCTGGCATATAACAACACATTACTGTCTTTTTATTTTTCCTTTTTGGTCAATTTAAAGTCACTACTTATGATGGGGGGGGAAAGCTTTATTTTTGTTCGGAAGAAAAATCCAGTGTCAACAAAAATGGAACACAAAGGAACTCATTCCTTTGTTTATATTTTAAAGTTTAGTTCCCTCTACAGAAAGGACAGCCTGACATGGACATATTAACATGACAGCAAATAAGACATTAAAAACATAGACCTTTAATATCAATCCTTGACATTTTGTATTGAACAGAAGAATCGTATAAACAAGAAATAAGCCTTCAGATTCGTTTATTAGGTCCTCGTAGAGCCAAAAAAATGACAATTCTATATGTTTTATCAAGTTTGCCCACTACACATGAAGTTAAAAATAGTTACCATGCCATGATTTTTTTAAAAAGTCAAATTTACAGAGTGAAGAGATAAGTCAATTTATGGATCATGTTTCAAACTATAAGGTGATAAAATTACCAGTTTGTGGTCTATTTCTAAGCTCATAAATGGAATTTAGGGTGTTACTAGGGGCCAGATATCTGAGCCACCTTTAGCCTGGGTTCCTGAATGATCACCAAGCAGCAGAATTACCTATGGGCAATTCTAAATTTTTTTTTTTTTAAAGATTTTATTTATTTATTTGAGAGAGAGAATGAGATAGAGAGAGCATGAGGGGGGGAGGGTCAGAGGGAGAAGCAGACTCCCTGCTGAGCAGGGAGCCCTATGGGCAATTCTAACCTCAGGTTGGTACATGGCCAAGATAGGTATATATATATATATATATATATATATATATATATATATATATATACTCCAAAATCACGCTATTGTCAAAGTCTGACGTCAAATGAGGGTGAGAAAAACAGCAGCATCTCTTACAGATTTCTCATTTAACCTGGTTTATTTCATGAAGCATATTAGAGATAACCCCAGAACCATTGCTCTTTTAGGTACAGTAAGGACTAGATTATCTGGGGCACTTCTGTCCTCCCGTTTTAATTTATAGATGAAGAAATTAAGGCAGAGAGGCATGGGGCAATATGCCCAGATCTCCAGTGCACTTGGGTGGAACAGAGGCAAAATAAGGCTTCTTGTGTATTGCCAGGGCTGAATTTATGCACAGATAAAAGTAGGTAGCTGCCAATGTGTTATAATATGTAATGATCCTGGAAAAGCCAATATGCTCTTGCCACTTTGCCAGGATGGCTGAAGTATTTGCCCCTAATGAAGGACACATGCACCAAGCAAGAAGGATATTTCATTAAATAGTAACCTGCTGAGACATACCTACATATATAAGTTTAGCTTCAGTACTACTGAGAACAAATAGCACATAAAAAAAGATAAATTTTGATGGTAGGGAGGCAATGCTAGGAGATGTAGGAGATGTTCAGTGTCTGGAGTAAGGATGGAAGTATCTTCTAAACTAATTATGTCAAATGTACAAGATTTTGTGAGGACCCTGGACTCCTGGGAATTGGAGTCCCCCAAAATAGGGTAGCATTGATAAAAGGAGAATGGAATGGCAGCAAATAAAAACACGCCAAATATACAATTTTGCTTAGCAACAGGTTTCTATATAACTAAAAGACTATTAGAGTTGGTATAAATGGAGGAGGGTGTGAGGTTAACCATGGTTGATGGCACCAGTGAATCCAGTTTATTCACTTACATAGGACTTAGGAGTTTACGAATGTTTTTAAAATGGTGTCTTAAATAATCCTTTTGATAACTATTGAAATAAGCATTGTAATTATACTTAATTTGTGTTGCGTTGATTCATTTATTTACTAAACCAACTAATATTTTTTGAACACCTATCATGTGCCAGGCTAGAGATGAACCACAACGAACAAAAGAAACAAATATTTCTCCCCTTCGGGCCTATAGATAGGTATGGGGGCCTCTTATTTATGACCTTGGGAGTATTCAGCTGCCTGGAACTCAAAAAATATCAGGACATTTGAAAACAGAGTTTGGTAGAAATGACTTCCTTTAGAGCACTATCTCAAGACTAGTTGGGAGCATACATCATGTAAGTATATCTGGAAAGCTTCATATTCAGAGGAAGTGGATGTGGGAAATGCCAGCGAGACTGAGGTCTTGAATTCAGTTCTGTCCAAACTAAGATTATTACCCTTGAAACAGATTTGTTACAATATGGTTTAATTCATATGCCAGTACTAATAATCTCTGATAGCTCCCTATTTCTGTTTTATTATTATTACCAAACTTATGTTACCATTTAGGAGCTAGTGTTACACCATAGGATCATTCGCAAAGCCAAACTGAAGGTCTTCAGACACACGAGACCTGGGAATGTGAAAAGCCAGCCCAGTCTCCTGGAACTAAATAAACCCACAACTGAGCTCAGATTTGCAAAACCCAGCAAGCAGAGCAGACAGCCTAGACTGGTGCAAGCCAAACACGTTTCCCAGACCTGCAAAGTAACCAGCCATCATGTACTAGCAGGGAGAGGCTTTGGTTAGAGGGGATGGCAAGCAAACAACCAGAAGCTCCCCAGCCCAGCGAGACCTAAACAAAAAAACTGTTATCTGTAACCACAGCTGAAGTTCCAGCATGACCTGTTTACTGAACAGAATGTGGTCCCTCGGTTAGCCCACTTTCAGAATAATGTTTAACAACAGTGGAGTTCAGTTTCACCAAGACTCAGTCACTCCTGGGCACTGAAATTAGACTTAACTGAGGTACCTGAGAAGACCGGATGAGTTCATGTCACTGCTTCAGGGAGAGTTGGGGATTGGCAACAGCCACATGGTCACACACTCACATTTTATCAAAGAGCAAACCAAGATGCACAATTGTTGAGTGTTATTTCTGGAGAAGTCTTTTGTCTCGCCTTTATCCTTCATTCCCCTCCTTGGACGCTCAATGTTCATTCACGGCACACGTGCGTGCGTGTGTGAGTGTAGGCATGTGTGTAGTGTGTACCATGGACTCCTTTGCAGTCTGGTGAAGCATATGGAACCCTTCTCAGGATAATCTTTCTCAATTCATAAAATAAAAAAGCATTGCAAATGTAACCAAATATGATGAAATAGTTACCAAATATTTAAAAAAAAGCAAATTCACGATACGGTATTGTATGTGCTACACACACACACACACACATTAAATACATTATATATATCAAACAACAAGACCTAGGGTGGATCTACTAATTGTAATTTCAAAGCAGTAATGAGCACAGAATGTATTTTGAGATGCCTCAACCCTGTAATGTGATGTAAAAATATTTGTGATTTCCATGGGTGATAGTTATGGGTACTTCTAATACTCCTACGGTCTGTTGTTGATATTCATAATTAAAGAGATGTTAAATTTCAATTAGGGGTTAGAAAAATAAATATATACAATTTATTTTCTATTATTTAATAAAAGAAATACAAATAGATATATAAAAGATATGCAAATTATGTATTATTTAATTATAAATTAAAATAGGTGGGTTTTTTTTCCCCATTCAGGCTCACAGACCCCTGAATTCTTTCTAGAACTCCAGGTAAAGAACTGCTAGGTAATCAGTCAAGTGCTTTCTTCACCTTAGACATTGCAAACTAGTAGTCTATGGGCCACATCTGGTCCACAGATGTATATGATCGGAATTGCCAGTGTAAAAATTTTTGATATTGTATATATAAGTATCCAGATCTTCAGCCTCCTTTGAAAAAAATGGTGTATCTGACAATTGGGCTAGATGCTATGTGGCAAAAATTGTCTGGAACTCAGTAGTGGCTCCGCATATAATGGACATGGGCCCACCTCCTGCCACAGGGCCCAGCTGGCTCACCTCACTCACGGAGACCACCTGTGTGGTCATCATAGACATTTAGGCATTGGTCGGACTGAAGTCCACAGTGGTGGAAACTCTCTTGTTGGTTTCTGTGTCCTGGTACTAGTTCAGCACCAGTTAGCAGGGAGGTATTTGATTGTTTTACAATAAATGCATTAGAAGTTGCTAGTAATGATAATAATGATAATAACAATAATAATAGTACCTACATTCATTGAGTATTTATTATGCATAAAAGACTGTTCTAAGCACACTTATTTTTTAAACTTGACAATGGCTGTATGAAATAGAAGCTGCTATTACCCCATTTTATAGATGATGAAACAGAGGCTCACATCTTATCTAAGTTCTCATCATCACACACTTAGAGCACACAGCTTCCTTGTAGTTTGATTCTCAAATCCCCAAAGGGGGTGCTTTTGTCTGATGAGGTAGAGTGCTTCTGTTTTATACTACCTGTTGTTTGCTATCTTTGCCCTGTTAAAGGGGCAGCCCTTCTCCATGCTATGCCAAGTGTTGACCAATATGGTATACAGAATACTAGACTAAGGGTAGAGAGAACTAGGTTTAATAGCAAGTCATTTAACCTCCCCCACCCTTCATTTTTTATTTGTAAATTGAGCATTGGACTGTATGATGCTTAATATTTTTTCCCACTATTTTCCCTATTGACTTTACATTCATCCACAATTAGTTTTCTAGGAATTTTTCCCTGAGATACCAGGTTGACCTAAGAATCTCCTCTGAGCTTCCCTGTGAGCAGTCCTGCCTTAGCATTCATTCAGTCATCCATTCATTCAACAAAGATTCATTGAGTAGGGTAGGCACAAAAATGGTCCCTTAAACATGTGCATGTCCTAATCCCTGGAACCTGGGAATATATTAGGTGACATGGCTGTTATGGGCTGAATTGTGTCCCCCTACAAATTCATGTGTTGAAGTCCTAAACCCCAATGTGACTATATTTAGAGGTAGGGTCTTTAAGGAAGTAATTAAGGTTAAATGAGGTCATAATGGTAGGGCCTTAATCCAATAGGCCTGGTTTCCTTATGAAGAGGAAGAGATACCAGGAGTGTGTGTGTGTAGAGGGAAGACCATGTGAGGACACAGGGAGAAGGCAGATGTCTGGAAGCCAGAAACCGAGGTCTCACCAGAAACCAACTCTGCCACTACCTTGATCTTGGACTTTCAGCCTCTGGAACTCTGAGAAAAAAAATTCTGTTTTTTAAGGCACCTAGTCTGTGGTATTTTGTTACAGCAGCCCTGGCTGACTAATACAATGGCAAAGGGATTAAGGTTGCTATTCCATTGAGCTTGCAATAAAGAGATCATCCTGGATTATCTGGGTGGGGCCAACATAATCATAAGGGTCTTCAAGTATGGAAGAGGGAGGCAGAAAATAGAGAATCAGACAGATGGCAGTGTAAGAACAACTGTGCTTGATGTCACTAGCTTTGAAGTTGGAAGAATGGGGCCACAAACCAGGGAATATGGGTGGTTTCTAGAAGCTGGGGAAGGCAAGGAAACAGATTCTCCCATAGAGCCTCCAAAAGGAACTAGCATGCTGACATTTTGATTTTAGCTCAGTGAGGTCCATTTCGGACTTCTGACCTCCAGAACTGTAAGATAGTAAAATTGTGGTGTTTTAAGCTGCTAAATTTTGGTAATTTCTTACAGCAGCAATTGGAAACTAATACAAGTGTCTGTTATGTGTGGGCACTGTTATGGGAAACATATTGAAATGATCTATTTAGATCATTCTTTACTGCAAGACTGTAAGCTTCAATGATAAAGTCAGCACCTACAAAATGCCTCGTACTAAAGAAGCAATCCCAAAAGATTTGTGGAATTCAACTGCATTGGTATTTCTTAAATCCCTGCATCATACTGGTCTGCGTGATGATTAGTTGGTTATGGGGGTTTACTATTTTGTTTTTCCTTTCAGACAATGTAACTGTGATCACAATCAGGCAGTCTTAGAGATGGAAGGGACTTCAAAATATGAAGTACTTTTTAAAATCCAACAAACTATTTCACGTAATAATTCTTTCTAAAAGTAACCTGCTTTTCAGTATTACTTTGGAACACTTACTGTTTCATTTGTTGACCATTTTATTTGCTAAGGAGTTATTTCTTATCTATAGCCAAAATGTGCTTTATTTTCACTTCTTTCAAACGTGTAGTTAAGCTAAGTTAAACTTAGTTAAGTTAAATATAGCTTAGTTAAGCTGAGCTTAGTTTAGTTAAGCTAAGCCCTCTAGAGCAACCAGGAATCATTTGAATTCTGCTTGTATATGACAGCCTTTCAATGTGAAGGTAGCTATCATGAAGACTCCCATTATTACCCCACTCTGGCATAAATTTTATTTTGTAATATAGGCAAATAATTCAAATGTCTTGACATTCTCCTCATAGGCACTCCATTATGCCCAATCTAGTCTAGACACAGTCTCTTGATTAATAATCCTTTTAAAACGCAGTGCCCAGTATGAAGCACAGTTTCCAGATGTCTAAACAGCTCATTGGCAAATAGATTGGTATCTCCTTTGATCCGTATGTGATGCTATGTAGTCTGCATTAGTTTTGCAGGGAGAGAAAAGCATACTTAGCTTGTAGTTGGCTAAATCTTAATTTTTTAAATCACATGTTAAATTGGGGCTTTTTTAATCCCATACTTGTACACTGATTACTTGAGTCCAAGAGCACAAAACTAATTTTTCCCTTTTCAATATTACTGTATTTTTACTTTCTTTCAGCCTAATGAGCTAATTTAGAATTGTGATTCTGTCAGGTAAAGTATCAATAGTTTCCTCTCTATTAAGTTCAACATTTATGGAGCAATTACTAAGTTCCTAGCATTACACTAGATGCATCAGATCATTTAAGAAATTAATAGCATTTGTTGCTATCCAAGTGATAATGAGTTTGATAAATAGGATGGGGTTAAAACTAAAGCTCTTGCTACAAAATGTCAGTGATTCCTTAATAGGCGTGCTCTGGGTGTTGTCGGATTTGAATCATGCTAACCACACAACCTTATCCTTATCTAGTCCCCATTTCTTCATCCTGTTCCTTATACTGAAATTTTGCCAAATACCTTTCTGAAATCCGGATGCACTATATTGCTCTTATTTAATATATGGTGTCATATGTCTTAACAAGGAAACGCGTTTAGATTGGGTAGCTGCATGCCTCGTAACACTCAGCCCTGGGCAACATATGCTAAATCAGAGGCATCCTCTCTCCTTCCCTTTCTCCACCTTCCTTAGGTAGGTTTCCAACAAACAGAATAAAAGCAAATAAGGTCTGAAAATATCAGAAAACAAAACCTAATTTGAATGGAAAGTTCACGTTTCCTTTCAAAGAAGAAAGAATTCGAGGCTGGAGAGACAGATGCAGAAAATAACATGGTTGATAGAGCAGGATACCTAAGCAGGATTTCTGAAAAATGTAAGTGAAGAAGTAGCATTGCTAGTTTTAGTTTGTAATTTTCCAAGCGATCCCAGAGGGTTTAGCCCGAGAGCGCCGCAGAGGGCAGCGCAGTGTGGTGGGCCTTGTGTGGAGTCGTCTTAGCAACGAAGCCCTCTTGCTGCCTGACTCAGCCAGGCAGGAAAGTGAGAGCAGCTTTGAGGAATGTGCTGAACTGTGCAAGAGGTTGGTTTCCCAATTTCAGGAAAGTTAAATTAAAATTTCCTCAGCGTGTGTGATATTCTTATTCCTAAGGCTTCTGGTTTGAAAAATTGGCTTGAGCAATGTTCTGACAAACAAGGGGTGTTGAGAGACCTTAACGACATTACCAGGCGGTTGAAATGTAAGTGCGTTCTCCAGCTCTTAGAAGCAAGTCTTAGTTATTACACTCTGATACGGGCCCACCTCGCTTTGGCTGGGAAACTGTAATGGAAGGTGGACTCCGCTCTCTGCCTTCCATCCTCCTACCACTCAATTCTTTCTTCCAGATGCCAGAATGGGTTTTCTAAAGCAAAAGTTTGCTCCTGTTGACAATGCTTTGATGACTGCCATTGCCTTTAGGGTAAGAGCTAACCTTCTTATGGTGATATTCAAGGCCTTAGATGAGGCTAATACTTCCCTTACTTAATCTTCCTCTACCTCAGTCCTCCAGAACTACTGACATTTCTTGATTCCACCAAAATCTGTCTTGCCACCTTTACCTGCTGCCCTCTCTGCTTGGGATGCCCTCCCTCTACCTCCATCTCGTCTTTTAGATCTTAAAGTCATCATTTACTTCTCCCAGAAGCCATCCCAACTTCTCTCCTTTTTCCGTCCAGATTGTGGGGATAGTGGCCACACACGGTATTATTATGTAATAATGATTACAGAGGATAAAGAAAGCCCCTGTTTAAATGCCTAAAGGATTGCACAGGATTCATAAAATGTCTATCCATCATAGCACTTTATGCTAATGAGAAGCTTATTTGATACCCACAGTTAATTGGCTGGATCCGAGTGCTTTAGTAGCTTATGTCTGTGGAGGGCAAGTGATTCCATAGGCACCCCCTCCCCATGAGCTTCGTGCTTTCCTCCATGAGCATTACAAATAGAACTCGGAGCTTGATCTTCCCACATCCATCTTCTCCAGTCCCTGTCCCACCATTCAAAACCCTGCTTAAATGTGCATTTTCCACAAAGCTTTCCATGGTTCTTTTAGC
The DNA here is from genome assembly GCF_964656455.1 of Halichoerus grypus. Taxonomy (NCBI): domain Eukaryota; kingdom Metazoa; phylum Chordata; class Mammalia; order Carnivora; family Phocidae; genus Halichoerus; species Halichoerus grypus. Next base: position 39,972,153 of record NC_135723.1, read on the forward strand.
TGGAACTAATTCTTTAATAATGTTTACCTTAGCTTATCTATATTTTTTAGCTAGGGGAACTGGGCAAATTTTTGGTTCCTCTAATCCATTTATGAAAAAGAGGACTCCTTAAGGAAAGGGTCATTTTGGCACTTTGCTTTTAACCCAGACTATATTGGATTAACAAAAATATCATTTATTTTCATTCAGAAACCCTATCCTTTCTATAGAATAGTTTGCTTTGGATGTCACAACCTCCATTGGCTATTGGTTAGTGTTGCCATCTATAAGTATGGTGCCCACAGACCAACTTCTCTTTTTTTTAAAAAAAACAGCCTCTGCTTATTTGTCTCTACTGCCATTCCAGCCACACACAAATACTTTCCCTACCTTTATTTTTTTTTTTTTAAGATTTTATTTATTTATTTTGACAGAGAGAGACACAGTGAGAGAGGGAACACAAGCAGGGGGAGTGGGAGAGGGAGAAGCAGGCTCCCCGCTGAGCAGGGAGCCTGATGTGGGGCTCAATCCCAGGACCCTGGGATCATGACCTGAGCCGAAGGCAGACGCTTAACAACTGAGCCACCCAGGCGCTCCTTTGCCTACCTTTAATTCCATGTCTTTCTTAAGCAGTTTTCTCTCTTGGAATGCTCTTCCTCCCACCCGCTCTGTCAAATTCCTACCTAGCTTCAAGGTTTACCTTAAATGCTATCTTCCACGAAGCCCTCCTGGTTTACTGATCTGAGTGTGAGCTCCCTCTTTTGACCTCCCTTTCCTCTCCCAGTGTCATTTGTTTATACTGCTCTGGGGCAATGTCTTTTTCTGTTATTGGTTTTCATGATTTCTGTATGCTTTTCCCTTCCAATTAAACTGCGATTTCCTTCAAAGCAGGGTCTCATCTTATTTCCTGTATCCACTATGGCTCCTAAAACAGAGCCTGGTGCACAGTAGTTGATCAATAAATATTTGTTGAATGAATTAAAAAAAAAAAAGGTAGGTGCTCTATAAACATCTGTTGAATTGAATGAATCACAGAAATTTCCAGCCATGACCTATTTTTTGAGACTTCATTGGACCCACATGAGAGCTACAAGTTGTGATCATTTCTTGAGATTTTTCTCCTCATGATAGTATCTGCTAAAACAGTCAGTCCTCCAGAAGGAGGATGAATGACAATAACTTTGAGAGTGGCAGACAGAGCTAGGAAGATAGCATACCTCTCCAGCATCCTTTCCAGATCACTCTTGAGGCAATAGGCAGGCCAGTCTACATTGACTTGGGAGAGTTGTCATTTCCATATATCTCTTACTGAGAGGAAATAGTCCTTTCCTTTTAACCCTCCCAACCAGGTCAGGGCCTTTGCATAATAATCCATCCTTAGACTTCTAGGAAAGGGTGTTGTTCAGAAAAACTTCCACTTGGTTTGGTTTGGCCATAAAAACTCGTGAACTGATATTACAGAGAGGAAGAGTGAGGAGAATGATCATATGAGCAAGAGGAAATAATGAGGACTTTTGCCAGCAATATCATGGTAAACTAGATCTTTATTAGAGAAAGAGGATTGCATATTTATCTCATTGGAACAAAACTCTTCTCTGACCACAATGGCACCTCTAACAGAATGAACACTTGGCCAGAATTGCAAACTAAGTTAAAGGGGAGTCTAGCAGTACTTTCACTTTCTCTTTATTCTTTCACTTCACTAAGTTACCATATCAGAAACATACATCCTATATATTAAAGCCGCAAAGGCAACATTCCTGGTACTGTTCTCTTTTTTCATCTGTAAGTGTTACACACAAGTGTTCACTTTGTGAGTCTTCACCAACCTGTACACTTAGGATTTATGCGCTGTTCTGTATGTGTGTTATATTTCAATAATGAAGTTTCTTAGAAAAACAAACTCAGTGGAGGGCTAAGCAGCAGAAAAGAAAAATGAAAGAGCTAAACAGTGAGCTGAAAAATGGAGCAAGTATCCTTACAGAACAGAGCATGAGGAATAAATAGATGAAAAGTGAGCAAGAGAAGTTAAGAGACCTGGATGAGATATTTGCAAGTTTGAAAGTCTGTTTAATGATGTATGAGTCTCCTGGGTTAGTCAGAAGGAATAAAATAGAGATAATGAAGGAAATCCTAAAGTAAATGACAAAAGAAATAACACCTGAAAAAAAGGAACACAATCTTAGATTGAAAGGGAATACTATGCGCCAAACAGGATGAAACAACTTCACACATTTGCACAAAATTATGACATTTTGGCACATTAAAGATTTAAAAAATGCAAAAATTATTCTAGAGAATCAAAACAGATAACTCACAGATTCTCACCTGCAATCCTAGCTGAGAGAAGACAATGAAGCAAAATCTTCAGAGTATTGAAGGGAAAATAACTTTTGAGTCTAGAATTAAGATTCAGCCACAGCTGATGAGGGTTTCAAGCATTCAGGGTATAGAGCACACTCAATAGCCTACTCTAAAGAGCTTTCTCTCTTGCACGTAGAGCCCTGTTTTTCTGAAGTGTTCATTCTTCCTCCATGTGATTCAGGGATGAGGCAAGACAAACTCTATCATACATCCTAGGAACTCTTTCTCCCTTCCCACAGGTAACCTAGCAACAAGCCAGTTCAGTGGGGAGACCTATGAAGTCTCTAGCTGACACCAGAGCTGGAAAGAAAACTGCAGGTAGCTGCTGTCCCACTTCCACATATTCTCGCCAGCAAGGCCACTGCCCTGACTGAGTCACAAGATTGGTTAAGAATCTCTGCTGCCCTAGCTTCTTCATGCATGCTAAAGCCACACAGGCATGAGCTCTCTGCTTTGTGGTGCATCCTGTTTTGCCTGGTTTAAGAACAACTCTCTGTGGGGACTAAGTACATTCTTGGAAGGCCTTCTTGTAAATGTTGTCCAACAAGCCAAGAGTTATCCATGTCACAAGTTGATAGGGTGTTTGCCCTCACCTTCCGGCCCCCAAAAGGGTAGATCTTAATTAGTTTGTGCCAATCATAGTAATCCCATGCCCCTTGACAGTCATCGGTATAGAAAGGGCTGAGTGACTCAGTCCTGGCCAACTTGATGTGAGAAGTGTGCTGGGGGACTATGCGAAAGTTCTCTTTTCCTGTCAAGAGATCGAGAACGGAAGAGGCAATGTACACTTCCCTTGGACATTGTCACGTCTGCCTGTGATACCTAGGATTGTGGTGACCATTGTCAAGGAGGGAGTTAATCCCAGAGCAGATGAGAAAGGTAGAGGATGGCAGTGTGAGATGAGAACAGTTCCTTCACATGATATCTTTGTGTGCAGCTGCTCTATCTCAGGACCTGCTGGTGAGATAACTGAATTCCTTTATTTTTAAAACCATTTGAGTAGGGATTTGTGTTACTTGTAGCCAAAAGTTTCTTAACTGAAACATATTGAACTCAAGAAATTTAACATCCACAGATCTTCTCAGAGAGAGTTTACTCTAGAAAGAAGTAACTCTAGAGAGAAGCAAGAAATACAGTAACAATGATAAGTAAGGAAATGAGTGAAACGTAATGCCAAGCATAAATAAGAAGGAATGCAAAACAAATATTTGTGAGCATTTAACTATAATATCCTGCAGAATTAAACAAGTGATAAACAGGTTTTAGATGATCTGCTATGAGAGAAACAGAGGAATTCTTTTGGAAGCTTAAAGAAAACTTTACAGAGGAGGCGGCATGTAGGCGAGGCCTTGAAGACGGGGTCGGATTTTAGGGCAGGATGGGGCTGCAGAGCAGTCTGTGGTTCAGGGGCAGGGGGAGACCCATGGGAAGTTGGTGCCTCAGAACTGGAGAACCTACAGCAATTACTGTCCCGAAAAGTCCCAAGTCCAAAGTGCTCTCCTGCCTACAATATGCTTCAGAAATAAAACGGCAAATATTAGCACACCTTTGCTACCCAAAGGCAGGACAAACATGTTTTTTAGTGTGGCAATCTGGTTTCCGTGTGTCCAGAAAAAATAAGCGTAGGGGAAGGGGTCAAAGGAAGGGCACCTTAAATCATCTGAAGGGCAGAAACACTTCTGGGGATATGATGATAGACTAGGAAATGAGGGGTTTTCTGACCATACTGACAGCAAGCAAAGCAAGAAGACTTTTTGAGAGACTTGCACAGTCTCAAAGGAGAGTGGAAAGGGTAAATATGAAATAGTTCACCGAAGAGGTTTTTATTTTAATGGGGTTAGTGAACTAATCCCTAAAAAGCCTACTGAATTAAAGTAAGAAAATGAAGACAAAATCAAATAAGCAAACCAAAATCTGTGCTCTTTCCCCTTTTCTGCTACTTATTGGTTATGTAACTTTGGCAAATCATCTCCCCATCTCAGTGACCTTGGTGATAAGATATCAGCTTCCCGATCTACTTTATAGGATTATCTTGGGATCTGAGCAGACAACGTAAGTGATCAGGGACGGAGAAAAATTTTAGAGTCTATGAGGCATAGAAGGAATCTGCTCTGTTAGAACATATTTTTGAAATGTGGCAAGATTGGCCACTCAGGAGAGATGACTTGGAACACTAAAATATTGGAGAGTGGAAAGCTCAGTTTCCAGGGTGATTGTGGCACAGAACGCAGGAAGCCACCAAGCTTAGCTCAGGCAAACTTCAAGAACATTGTAGGCAAGGAACCAAGTAGGAGCTGGGATTGGAGACACATATAGAAAGGAATTATTAGATTTTTGAATGGTATGGGAGCTATGCCAAGACTTGCAGCTTTGGTCTGGAGGCTGCAATTAAGGGTGAGCTTAGAAGGGAAAAATGAAATGGAGGAAAGAACCTGAACCTTTTTTGAAGCTGTAACGATATAATTTGCATGTTCAACCCCAGAGGTTGCACTACACCACAGGAAAATGATTTATGTACTTTCCTGTCTTTATGAAGCTTGGCAAAGGTGGTGGCAGATGGAGTGTTTGAAGAAAAAGGCAGAGGATAAGCTCTCAGGCCCCTGGCATGCGCAAGGACACTAGAAAATCACTCAAGAAACTGCAACCATCTCAGGAGCCTCCCTGCCTGATTTGTCCCTGGAGCCTTTCTCTCTCCAGATCCCACTCTGGAAATTAGGTGTGTAAACATACTTGGGAATTGTTAGAGGCACTTAGAATCATCTGCTGGCTTCCCACCTCTAAAAGACTAGACCAGTTATACTTCAACCTCTGGGTCATTTCAAAGATTTGGGAGTTTGTTTTTTTGATTGTCACAGTGATTGGGGACCATTATTAACATTTACTGGGCAAATGTTAGGGATATTGACATGATGCAAGACAGTCCTGGCACAAGGCTGTATAGAAAATAATATGTCCTTTGGGACAGTCCTGCACAATGAAGAATTGTTCTGTACATGACTTTTGAATGTCCAACTAGACAGTCATGAATTTGGACAAACCTATGTATTCTTTCCACTAAAAATCTCATTCCATTTTATATATAAGCACAATGTATTTATTACACAGTTTTAACACACCCTAAATTTTCTAGGAATAAAACCTTATGCCTTGCTCAGAACTTTTTTTTTTTTTTAAGTTGCTCATTGTTTTGGAAATTTGTGGAACTGTTGGAAAATTGCAACATTTGCTTGGGGGATTTAGTTGTCTATATGACACATTTGTCTTGGCTTGTATTTATAGCTGTTGAAGTCAAAGGTGATTCTCTATCTAAATGCCAGCTTCTGACTACTTCATTATGTCTTTCAATGTAGTTATTCCCAAGCAAATTGGGATATACATTATTGGAATATATATTATTTTATTAAAAATCATTCTCCCTTTATTTCTAATTTACATCATGCTTGAGGCATTATCTTGACTTTTAAAAAATAGGTGTATATAGGTTATATTGCCTATGATTTTCATTTTAGGATTTTAAAAGGGACTTAACAAAGTATTTGTAAAAGGTGCCATCAAGCCCAATGGGGTTGTGAAACACTAGTCTAAAAGGTAATAAAAAAGGGAGAAGTAGTGTGAATGTGGGTTGTGTTAAATGTTCGTTGCCTACACAATGTATCTCTCCCCAGTTTAACTGAAGGAAAATTACACTAAGTATTCAGGTCAAGGAGGGCCAAAAAAAAAAAAAAAAAAATGCCTTTGGGGTTGACCATAAGTGCCTCAATGTAAGATTTTTCAGTCCTTTGGTTTTAAGACTGGAATTTGTCAGCTCACAATCCCAGACAATCTGAAAGAAAAATAAAAACAAAACCCAGGATCTCTTTGGCTTCTCAGGCAAGAGGGAAAAACTTCCAAGTGCTCAGGAGACTGTACGTGAAGCAAAGCCAAGTAAGATCAGAGACGTCTGCTTTCCTCCACGGACAGTTAACAAACTCCAGAGCACAAGGGCTGCACAGAAGAAAATAGATCGAAATTCTGATTGTTTATGGCAAAATTTTGTCCTTTTTAGAGCTGAAATTTTTATACATGCTACAACACGGATGAACCTTAAAAGCATTATGTTTGGTGAAATAAATCAGACAAAAGTCAGACAAAACAAATATTGTATGATTCCAACTTAATATGAGATACTCGGAATGGGCAAATTCTTATAGAAAGAAAGTAGAATAGAGATTACCAGGGGCTGGGGGGAGAGAGGAAATGGGGAGTTAGTCTTTAATGGGTACACATTTTTATTGGAGATAAAAGTTTTGGATATAGATGGTGGTGATGGTCACACAAAATTGTGAATGTTTTTAGTGCCATTGAATTGTACACTTAAGAATGGTTAAAATGATGAATGCTATGGTATATATATATTTTACCACAGTACAAAATTAAATTAAAATGAAAGTTTGCCTTTTCTTTTTTAAAGTTCAACCTCCAAATACAGTTCTATACTTAGAGTCGGTAGATTTTTAAAACTTTATACTTTCCTACTCACATTCTTTCTAACTCTGTATATTGAGCCATAAACACCATTTTATTAGGGGAGGAAAAATAGAACAAAAAAGTCTTGTGAAGGAAACTTTCACATCGTTGTTTACTCTCAGATCTTCAAATGCCGCTTTTAAAATAAAGCAGAAAAGACGACTAGTTGACATATATGGAAGATTTATCATGCTCCAAATAAATTTTAATGAATGCAAAAGGCCTGAAACTCTTTTTCTTGGGCTGTCTCGCCTGCTATTCCCTTTGAAAGCAGTTTAATTTCTGTGAGCAGTCGGAGGCTGGGGCCTGTGCTTGCGAACACAATCACACACATGGCCGTTTCCTTTTGGCAGAAAAAAAGTCATAAAAAAATAAGGTAATCTGCTCCAATATCTAATTTGGGGGTTTGGTTTGGTTTTCTAGCTAATTTTTTTTTTCAACTAAAAAGTTTTCTAAAAATTATTTTTCCAGACACTTTTCCTTACGATTTTCATCCTAAGAGCAGATTTCCACCCTGTGGACAGAAATTCAAGAAGACACAGGCCTACACAGGGCCTGTCACCTCTTCTACCAGATGTGGAGGGTGGAGGTCCAGGCTGATTTGTCCTCCTCACTTTCTCCTCCTGGGGCCTCAGTCTCTCTAAGCCCATCTGTGACTGAAGTCAGGCTTCCTTGGGCTATGTTATATTTTTAAGTCTCTTATTTTCTGGATGAGGGACTATTTTGAATAAGATATCTACCTTCCCAGTTTTGTTACCCTGGGAAGGAAAAATGTATACCCATGTAACATTAGCCAGAGATCTATGACCTCTTTGTTCTACCGGTCAAGTTGTAGGGTGGACCATTAAATATACACGGATGGGCAGACAGGCCGATGCCGAATACTGCACAGAGCTGCCGTCTGGGCGTTTCCATCAGAGGTCAGAGGCCAACCGAAGTGGTATCAGCCTCTCGATCACCTGGGTAGAGCAATAGAAACTTCAATAAAATCTGCCTTCTTGAGGACATCAAAGTTTTTTTTTTCTTTTTTAATTTTGTGGGTAAGGCAAATAATAGAGTCTTTGTGTTTTATCAGAAAAGTTAATGAAGTTTACTTCTTTAGAACTTGGAGTGAATAGTAAACAGAATTATGTTGTCACTCTCCCTGGAGCACATCGAGTGCTGTCACATTAAGCAAACTTGTTTCTCCTCATGGGAATACAGCGCTTGCTAGCTCGTGCAGAAAGCGCCAAGAACAGAATAATAGGATGTGTTTGGAGCCATGTGTGATGGTGAAAGATAAGCAGAATCAGCTTTTTTAAGTATTGGTGATTTTCAGACCTTTAGGGAAACTGATTTGGGGCCACTCTGTGTGTCAGTGGGAACTTCGTTCCAAAATGTAGTGGGAGAACCTGAGTCCTCAAGTCTCTGGCCAAGCAGAGGATAGGTGGCTGGGCACGGAGACAGGTGTGGCCCTTCCCCGGGGGGCAGCACTAAATTTAGAGGTGACTTTGGGCCATCTCACCTGACCACAGCATGCTTCGCCAGGACTAAGCAGGTTTAACAAATGCACAGGGAGGAGAAAGAGGAGTCTGGATAGCACCATGACGACACACCCCTCTGGTTCCCTGATCCCATTTCTCTGAAGCTCCTCCGGCTTCTGCTGACAGCGTCTGGGAGTGAAGTCCTCGCAGAGCATGACGACTAAGGGCCAAAACAAGGAGAGGGCGCGCAAGGGGCCGGTCACAAACCCCAACCCAGAGTTTGGAAAGTTGTCCCCCAAATGGCCACAGGTCTTTGAGAGTAAACAATTTTGTTCACTTTGAGAAAGAAATATTTATGATCAAACATGATAGGTATACAACGCTGGGAGAAACAACTTTATGGGCCGCGGGAACCGGAGGGAAAGTTTACCCAGAGGCTGGTCCCATTGCTCAGCGTTGAAAAGCTTTCTCCCCCGCTGTGGTCTTTGGCAGGAGATGGTAATCACTGGCAGAATTGGTTGCATTGCTTTTCCCTTGTCCCTAGTAAAGTTGCTCTGGACTCTGGCTGGCGCCCTGTTGGATCGTCATCACTGACTACATTTCAAGTGGCATGTGGGGTATAGCTGGCGGGAGAACTGGGTTCTCTTGTGGTCAAGGAACATTCAAAAGAGCAGGAGAAGGAACAGCCACGTCAAGGCCCGGCTTGTCCGTGGGACCTGCCTTCGCCAGAAACCACGGGACGCCCGACCCCAGTACAAGGAAGGCCACATGGAAAAGCTGGCAAAGGAACCGGCCGTCGGCAGGGCAAAGGAAGCAGCTTCTGAGGGTTTTCGAAGTGGCCGCACGCCAGTGTTACACAATGTGATACAATGGGGAAAAAAAAAAGTCATCTTCCTTGTTCTTCCAAATTAAGACAGCATTTCCTTGAAAAATTAATAAAAACTAAGTTTTTTAGAGTGAAAAATGATCTGGAGCGATCTGCCCATTAGCTGATGAAATAAATGGAATACGAATGCTTGAAAGGGAAGTGGGTAAATTGCAGTTTCCCTCAGCTCCCTCCGAACGCTGAGACAGACAAGCTTGTTTCATCCTGGTCAGGAGCGTGTGGTTTAATGGTCAGAGGACAGGCGAGGGAGTCAGAAAGTCTGGGTTGCATTCCCAGCTTTGCCACTGACTCACTGGGTGACCTTGACCAATGGTTGCACCCTCTGTGTCCCCATCCAGAAAATGGGGATTTAATGACAGCCCCCAGAAAAGAATGAGCCGTTTCTAGGTACATGAGGTTAGAGATTTTGAGGTCCCAGGCAGTCGAAGACGACAAGAATTCCAAATTTAATTCTCTTGCACAGAAAAGCATGGTTGAGAGCTTTTAGAAACAATTGGGGTTGAGAACACGATAAATCCCCATAACTGTCAGAGGTAGCCTTTGATATACGGCTTTAAAAACTTTCAAATCTCCAAAGCCGCCTTGTCACCTTCCAAAGTTTCATGTTATTGGACCCTGTGAATTTATTTGAAAACAATTTTAAATTAAATTCCATGGCCCTGAGTCATCTCCTGCCAGCCACTAAATACTAAGATGAAAATCTCTTATGACATTTAACACAATGGCAGTTCAGAGGTCTTGCGTTAGATATTTTAAAGAGTTTTATATTTTGGTTTGCTGCTTTCCATAAGAGCCATAATAATTTGAAACACTATTAATTACTTTTCAGCCAGAAACCAAATACCTCAGATTTGGGACAAGAGCATTCCTCTTTCATTGGGTCTGATTTTTTGCTTATCCGATAGATATTGTTTCTTGCGAGGAGCCCAGATCGTTCTGTGAAAACAGTAGCAAAGAGAACAGTGTCAGGAAACCTGCATTCTGGCCCTGGCATCTCCATCCTGGTGAGTAAGTAACTTACTCCCTCTAGGCATCAGCTTCCCTATTTGTAAAATGAGAGTGAGTCTCACACCTGGTTGTTGTTGCTGTTGCCATAGAACCCTTCTTTCAAAAGATGCTTTATGCATCATTGCCAGATCAGAAAGGTGGAGGAGAGGGACCCCCTCTCTCCTCTGCTGACAAGCGCCGGTCAGTAACTTTGAGAAACCCAGCATGAATACCACTGGCTAGAGTCCCTCAAGTCATTTTGTATGTGCGAGTCTGTGGGTGAGAAGAAGGAGGAGGAATTGGGTATGTTTACAGCCAAGCAATGCGGGTTAGTGATGACTGCTGGATCCACAGATGCCTATTTCTGGTTTAGGTCCAGTCATTAAAAATAGAAGGTCTTAAAAGGTTGGATGAAAGCCACTTTGTAGTACTTCTTTTAATGTGCCCTTGGCCTGTACCCACACAGAGTTCATATAGTTACTCTCAGTTAACTATAACACCCCATTCCTTACTCACTCCTGATAAATAAAATCTACTATATTTGTGCACAGAATTTTTTCCTCACACGAGTGGTTTTCTTTAAGGGAAACAAAACCCTGATAAAGTATTTTCTGTTGTTAAGAGACACTTTTTCCCCCCAAAGTGAAAATACGTTTAAGAAACTATGAAAGATAATCATGCTTACTAGAAAAATTATATAACATATAAAGTAGAATAAATTCACCTGTGATCTCAGGTATGCTGTTGCTTACCTAGGTACTACTGCTGCTAATATTTTCACATATTTCTCTGAAGGCTTTTTCTATGCATAATGTTTCATACATCACATAAAACCCTGTTTGAAAAAAAATGAAAAATGGCTTCATACACTTGTTTATGCAACTATAGCTATCCTGAATACATATGTATCTTGAAACACACACACACACACACACACACACACATATTTAACTGTCCATACAGATAGATAGATTTCTTCACTTTCAGTGGTTATAGAATTTTCCAGTTCATGAATGTATCATCAGTTTGGTCATTGATAGACTTTTAGTTTTCCTAGTATCCATTTTTATGAACAGTAAATGTGATGAACATCTTTGTACATATATTTTAGTGTATGTATTCAATTATTTCAATTGAATATATTTCTTAAAGTAGAACTCAGTCAAACTATACACACATACACAGTTGTAATATTGGCCATCAGAAAGGCTGATATAATCTATATTAGTAAAATGTGCCCATCTGGTATGGAAATACTGAAAGGTTCTTGGATTCTACTAGAAAACTGCTTTTTTATTTATTTTAAAATGCTTGTTTTTGTTGGTAAAGGACCAAACTGAATGCTCTGAAAGGAGTAATAATTGACTAGAAATCATTTAAGAAAAATGCTTAGACAACCCCATGACTGGATTCTTAGCTGGGTTAGGGAGTTTGTAAGGCTCATGATTATTTTGAAACTCAAGGAATACAGATTCCTTTCCCTTGCTCACTGTGAATGATCCCCCCGTCTCTCTTCTTTCATTTTAAAATATTCACATGACCTACATTTTAAAACGATGGTTAGATGCAGACAAAAGTAGGGTAAAATTGATGGATAGCGGTAAAATGTTTAACTGGGAAGCAATTACACCACAATCTATCCCTCTCTTAAGTAACGGTAGGCTCAAGAATGACTTGCTTCTGAAGGATGAAATTAAATTGAGACCATCACTTTGATTTTACTGAGCCAGTTAAAGAAGAAGTATTATTATTTTTGTGCTCTGAATTGATCTACTGCACTGCACAATGCTGGCCTGTCACTCATGGTGACAACATAGACAAGAGATTCACTTTGATCTCTAGAAAGTTAAAGTTGCAGGCAGGAATCAGTGTGAATGAGAGTTCCTTCCTGTGTCCAAACTCTAGGACCCAGAAACTGCAGGACAGGAGGAAAACGTATCCTATGGCAAATGGGGGAGCTACTTTCAGCAGCAACTGGTCTTTTGTGTAATAAACACTGTTCAAGATATGTGGGTGACGGAAGAGTTTTATTTCTAGGAACACTGTTATCATTATTTCAAAATTTGCCATCTCTTTCAGAAATTAGAAATATAAACCAAGGGCTTCTGGGTTAGTTTGAAACTTAAGATTCTTAATGAGGGAAGTTAGCAAAAGGGTTAATTAACAGCTGTCTATAAATATTCAAATCACCCATCACTCTCTCCTGAATAAACAGGAAAGGACAACAGATCAAGCCTAAGAAGGTCTGTATTACTATAATTTGCCATACCTCTATGAATTGCGATGAACACACTTAATGAAAATTTGAAGAGACTATGGCTCATTTGAACCAACCCACCGATCTGGAATTGCTTATAATGGAAAAGAAATATTTATAAATGGAATTAGACATGAGCGTCAAGAATACAAGTGCTATTAGAAAGTCTGATTTTTATTTTATTTTTCTCCACCTCTGTTTTATCCCCTCTCACTCCCCTTCCACCCTCTCCCCTCTCCCACTCCAGAATACAGGTTTAAGTTTAATCCAGAGCTTTAAATTAGATGTTAGAAATTTTTTTTTTTTTGGTGATGCATATATTTTAACTAGTGCAATGGGATTATAAAAAAATCAATTTCCCTAGAACATTTTTATTTATTATTATTATTTTTTTTAGTAACGCGATAGAAGTTTATTAAGTGAAGATAGAGAAAAAGCTCTCAAGAGTGAGAGGGGTCCCAACAGGGTTGCCAACGAGGGCCTTTAGGGTTGGTCTTTTATAGAAAGCTAACCAGGGAACTTAAATCCTTTAACTTCTCTATTTATAATACCTTCAATGGCTTACTTCTTTTTAGGGTCTGGTTATTCTTTGTTGGTCACAGGTGATTATCATAAAGACCCACCCCACATGACCCACCCTGCCTAGGGCAGGGTGGTCCTCCACCCCTCACGCCTTCCCTAGAATATTTTTAATAATAAGATTGGTTGGTTGGTTGGTTTGGCTTTTAAAAGAGATGGATGAAGGAGGGGATCCAGAAAACTTTTTCAGTCCCTTGAGTCTGTACCATACTTTGGGCTTTGCCTCATCTCAGTGTTAGAAAGCCTTGGGCACTTATCTTCTGTCATCCTACAAATAATCTCTATTGAGGAGAAAGTTTGTTCTAATGATGAATAGATATGGCTCATGTATTTATTTGCCTTCATTTCTCCAACATCTGCAAAGAGGTATTCCACCTCAATATTAACATTATTTATTTTCTCTTCCTGATGATATCATTGTAGCCTACTTGATTTTTAAAGACTTGGTTATACATTTTTTACACACATTCATTAATAATGAAAAATTCTAAAAAGATATATTCGTACCAAATAATTCTGCCTAAGGAAATTCAAGCTTTCTCTGTGTTCTAACTGTTGGCCAGAGCTGGTATTTCCATCAATTAAAAAGGTAGCCACTGACTATAACTGATTGGTTGAGGGACATAGATCTAACACACCGGCCCCTTTGTCCTCTGTGTTTATCTGTCAAATTACCTGAAGAACTTAACATTAGGATCATTCTTGAATAGCCTTCTTAAGAACCCAAGAGTTTGAATTTAGATGGGAGAAGAAACACTACCTGGTTAATATCACAGCCTGGTGAATTTATATGGTTACCCCCAATATCCCACTTAGCAGAGAACAAGACTCAGGACAGGAATTGAAAAATTGAAAGGAAACTGATAGAGAAAGTGTGGGAACAGAGGTTCCTGCCCAGGCCCAGTCCTGGATGCCCATAGAATGGCTCAAAGATGCTGGGTCTTACCAGTCCCTACCGCCTAGCACAGAGTCTGGTGCTGAATGAATGAATAAAGGAATGAATGTGTGGGTGTCAAGGTGAGAGGGTGTTTAATAAGTGTTGATGGTGGAGGCAGCCTCATAAAAATTACAGTAGATGGATGGGGGTGGTGTGGATGTATAGGGAATAACTGTTTAATTTTTTTAAGGGTGACTCTCAAGACCTGGAATTTGTTTGGGGAACAATGTCCCTTAGCAGTGGCCTCTCCTGGGATCTGCTGAGTGTAGAAATGGCTGGTTCCTCTTTCATGGCTTTTCATTCTGTACACTAGCCCACAGAGTCATCCATATTTTCCTGGGGCCACTACACAGAACACCACCAATAAACTCAGTCCTTTTTGTCCAGTAGACGGTGCTGTTGTTCTCCGACCTTGCTGATGGGGCATCAGTCTTAGAGTGGTTCATCCCAGGTTTTCATAAAAATGTTCTCAGATATTAGGGCAAGGTTTTTGTTTTTTTTGTTTTTGTTTTTTGGTTTGTTTTGTTTTTCCCCCCAAGCTAGATGGAAAAATATCTTTGCACTTGGCACCCCTCTCATCTTTTCAAGCAACGTATGGGAGGTGAGGTGGGGAAGACTTACAAGATTCTCACATTTTTTTCACCACAATCCCAAACCTCTCTAGGGTGGGCTCCTGACACCTCTAGCTGAATTAAGCAGCCGGGGGGTGATGAGGAGGTAATGGTGGTTAAGTAACTTCCAATCATCAACCACCATCCTGTTTCATTTAAGGGCCCCAAGTAACACACTTGGTGGGAGGCCTGGGCCGAGCGGGATGGGTCTTCCACCAGGGAGCCAGGGAGAACACAAGGCCATTGTCAAGCAAGGTGCGGGGGCTGCTGCAGAAGGCGCCGGCAGCAGCTGTCCCCAAATGCCCACTGCCAGGGAGTCCACAGAGCAGCCCTGGCTGTGACCTCAAAGGGCTGGAGGGAGGTGCCACCCTGGCCTGGGGTCAAACTCTGTGTGGTGACAGGGAAAGGAATGTGGACTTTGGCTGAGTGAAGAGAGGAAACATGGGAACCCAGGAGACAAGCTACCTGGGTTTGTTGAAGATTTACCACTAGCCAGGGAGGTCAACGTTTCTTGTCCCTCAAGATGTGGAATACGAAGCCCCAAACTGTTAGCTGATTTGAGAAGTCTCACTCTTTATTGGGTACCATTGCGACAAATAAAATGAGCTCTTTCGTGGGGGAGAGAACTAGCTGTCGGGGCCATTCCATGGAGAGTAAAAGCACATCAAAGGAAGAAGTCATTTCACAAGCACAGATTTCTCCTTGACTTTGATTGTGGTAAAACAAATTTGCAACTAGGAATTACAGAAAACCCTCAAAGGGAGGAATTACTTCATAAACATTTTAATTACAGCTGTGAATGATGGAAAGCAGGTTGGATCATGGACCGGAGTATCAGGGTTTGAATCCGGTGTCTTCCATCTTCCAGCTCTGATGGATTTGAGGAAGTCACAGAATCTGAGTTTCCGTTTCATTCCTATAAAATGGGGATACTCATTCCTGTCCTATCTCACCGGGTTGTTATGAGGGCCGCATGTGGAAAACAGTCTTTCAGTTTTAAAGTTCCATAGAGGGCAAAGATTTATATTTGTTAGAGATCAGATTCTTCTCCTCTTATTTCCAAAATGCCTTCCTGGCACTGCCCAAAATATAGAAATTTGACACACAGCAAATACAAAAGCAAACAGACAAAAAACCCAAAAAAACAACAAAACAAAACAAAACAAAACAAAAAACCCAACCCACGAACAAACAAAAAATCATGCAGTTACTGAGCAAACCTTGTGATGAAATGATTTCACATTGCAACAAACGATAGGACATTCCCAGTCCTATACAGCTGGGGTTCCAAAGCCCAGCTAGTTGCATGTTATTGTAAAGCCTGCATTCAGAAATCTTCAACATTTAGCTTTGTCATAACTTAACCCATGGCTTCTTAGCTGATTAGCACAGATATGAACCAGAAAAGATTGCTCTGTGACCTCAGAAGGTTGAATAAATAATACTCTATCCAGGTTGTAATTACACAAGAGATACAACCAAGACAAATGTGAGACCAATTGTTAATAACCCCTGAATGCTGATATGAAACTGTTGGTGTCAAATTGATTGCTATAGAAAGTAAAATAGAAAGGAATGAAGATATTACATACCTGTAATATGAAGTAAAGCTCTAAGAAATAGAATTCAACTTCTATAACTGATGGAAATGCTCTAGGAATAGTGGGGAAATGAGCATTGTTAAAGGTCTTCAATCCTTCAGAAAAATCCCCAAAGTGAGCTGCCTTACATCATTTTTATAACAAGACAAGATATAAAACAATGCAGACAGACATTAAACTATGTCCAGAATTCTTCCCTGCCCCTGTTTTTAGGCTGTCTCTACGTGGCCAAAGGGATACAGCTTTAGAATAAGTGGCTGGTCAAAGAAAATCACATAAGGAAACCAAGTAGTCATTCCATCTAAAAACTAAAGACAAACATTAAAACAAGGTGTTTTTGCTTGTTTCTGTTCCTCCCTTGCTCCTCACTGTCCCCTCTGGCCCATAAGAGTACTTCGGAGCGCTTGGTTCCACACGCTCTGGTCTCACTCTTCATAACTGAGATGGCCCCGGGACTGGGAAGGCAAGGGAATTCTGACGTGAAAACTATAGGAGCTATTTAAAAACCTCTTAATCACAGAATTTAATTCGACTTCCAAATAAATGTCTAAGATCAGGGGAAGAGCTGATTAAATTTAGATTCAGGAGCACGGTGAACTGTATTATGCAGCCATTTAAATAAATGGAAAATGTTTATAACATAATGTAAGGGAGAGTTAGTAGAATTCAAAATATGATTGCGCCTTATCTGAAACTTGCGTTATGTGGAAGGTAAAATGTAATAAGAAAATATCTGGATTGTGGGGTCATGTGCTTGCTGATAACTTACTAATTTTAATACTATTTTGGAATTGCATGTAAAAACGTTAATG
Source organism: Halichoerus grypus (assembly GCF_964656455.1). Taxonomy (NCBI): domain Eukaryota; kingdom Metazoa; phylum Chordata; class Mammalia; order Carnivora; family Phocidae; genus Halichoerus; species Halichoerus grypus. Next base: position 39,989,135 of record NC_135723.1, read on the forward strand.
TTGCTTTTTTTTTCAATTTAAAACATGGTTGGTCAGACTGCCATTTTGATCTCCATAAAAAAGAAGAAAAATCCAGGACCTCTTCAGTGTTCAATTTAGGGCAGACTTCTGATTTTCTAGTATATTCTGAAAGATCTTGCATTCAGACTAATGTTTTGCTCTGGGTGACATCCTCACTACTACTGCTGCCCTCCTAAGTGCAATGTTGCCTGAATTTAACAACTGTATAATCTATTTCTCTATTTCTGCATAAACACTTTTCTTTTCTAAACTCAAGAGGTACATATGTAATAAGTAGTTTAGTAATGTGCACCATGATATCTTTCCATTTCATTTAAATTTGATTTTTTAAAATTAATTCGGCATTTCTAAAACACATGATAGAAAGTGCTGACCCTACAAGAAAAAAGAAACCAAAGCAATGATGAAAGAAACTTTGATAAACAAAGTTGCTCTTAGGATACCGAAAATTGTTTGCTTTCAAACCGAGTCAACATGTAGTGAGAACCTATGTAGCACAAAAGGCATCATACCAGACCCATTTAATGACTTCTTGCTCACCTTTCCCCAGATTCTATGTCATAGGCTTATTATCTCTATTCGACAAGTAGGCACATTGAGGCTCAGAGAAGCTCAGTCATTCGCAACCATTATAGAGCTGGTGAGAGGCTAGATTTGAACTTCAATCTTCTGATTTCAGATCTAGGGCTCTTTCCATTACAGCTTGCTCTAAAACATTGCATTTGACAAATTCATATTTTTTATATAAATGGTTTTTTTGTTTATTCTTTTAAATTCAAGTAATATCCCATAAAATAATCACCTCTCAAAATAAATATGAGAATAAATATGAAAAAGGCAAAATATTAAAAGATAGAAGGTAGTAAAAAAAAGAAGGTAGTACTAGAAAATGAGGTCGCTAAAGTGGTAATATTATAACAAGGGTTCTAATAAAACTATTTGATTCTAAAATCAAAGTATGCTGAGTGAGTGTAATATCACGCACCCCGTGGGTTGTAGATTCGTTTCTACCAACCAAGGTAAGTCTGGGCATGATCTCTTAGTTCTGCCAGGTAGTGAAGGACTCTAGGCTGACAGATTTAAAACAAGTATCCCCTGTCTAATTAGGGAAAGTGGCACTGCCCAGGAGGTGAGTTAAGAGACTTCTCCCTCTTTATTTTTTAAAGTTTTTATTTGGATTCCAATTACTTAACATACAGTGTAATATTAGTTTCAGGTGTACAATAGAGTGATTCAACACTTCCATACAATACCTGGTGCTCATCACAACAAAAGCACTCCTTAATCCCCATCACTTATTCTACCCGTCCCCCTTCCCCACCTCCCCTCTGCGAACCATCAGTTTGTTCTCTATAGTTAAGAATCTGTTTCTTGGTTTGCCACTCTCTCCTTTTCGCCTTGCTCATTTGTGTTCTTTTTTTTTTTTTTAAGTAGGCTCCGTGCCCAGCATGGAGCCCAACGTGGGGCATGAACTCATGACCCTGAGATCAAGAACTGAGCTGAGATTAAGAGTCAGATGCTTATCCAACTAAGCCATCCACACACTTCTCATTTGTATTGTTTCTTAAATTCCACATGTGAGTGAAATTGTATGGTATTTATCTTTCTCTGACTAACTTATTTCGCTTAGCATAATACTCTCTAGCTCCATCTGCCATTGCAAATGGCAAGATTTCATTCTTTATTATGGCTGAATAATATTCCATTGTGTATATATACCACATCTTCTTTATCCATTCACCAATGGATGGACACTTGGGAGTGCCTTCTTTCTTGATGGTGGCCTCTTGGAGCCATGGAGACTGAGCTCTTAGTTCAGAATGGCCTAGCACTCTGAATAGGCAGGAGGACAAGAGGAAGACTCAAGGAACCAAACCAGTCTAACAAAAACAGTAGATAAAATATCAGTAGGATTTATTTTCTTTAAGAGATGAAGTTCATATTGGTGGAGAAAAAACAGAACAAAACAAAACACCTCAGAGGACCAGTAGCTAGGACACCTGGGTTTAGTCTGGGCCTTCCACTAAGCAGTTGGGTGAATTCAGGCAAATTACATGGCCATTTTGGGCTTCCATTCTTCATATGTAAAATAAAGAGACTGAATTACATGAGCTACTATCTCTCCCAACCCCAATCTCTCTCTTTAAGACATATTTTGCCAGGAATTCCTAATTTTCCAGAAGATCCAAAGATTTCAGGACTGGAGGAAATCTAACACTTTTACTCACTGGGGCTTTTCAAGGCTACGGGGTAAAGAAAAGTACCTCTCTCTCAAATACTGATTGGCAAATTTTCTTCATCCATGATGAAGCTGGTTTGACTGGATCACCAGTAACATTTTTGACAGAACTGAAAATCTTATGAACTTTTCCTCAAGATGGGCTCAAGAAATGGTTAGAAGAAACAAATACCATGGAACTCAAGAACTATAAAAAAGACAACTGATGAAAAGGGACCTTCTATAGGCAGGACTGAAGTCAAAGCAGAAGTCTTTGGAAGAAGATACAGCTCTGAGTGGAAACCAGAGAAAGAGTCATTTATATATTCAACAAACTGTACACTTACCAAATCCAAGACTTCATGCTGGTTGTCTCTTAACAGAAATAATATTTGATTATAAATACTGTCTTAAAGGGCTTTTAAGTTCAGAGGTGACATAAAAATATACACGAGTAATGATAATACAGAGTAGAAAACATTGTTTCATTAGAAATAGAAATAGAGGTAATCACAATGATGATCAAAACCATCTGGAAGTGGCATTTGAACTAAAAGTACAATAAGAGCTCACTGAAAGGAAGCCAAGTGAAGGAGGTGAAAGCCCTAACTGTAAGCTGTAGAGTAAATATACTAATTCTGGACCACTTATACAGTGTAGGATCCAATCCAGAGCATAATCAGAATTTTGGGACCCTCTGATCTTCCCAAGCATCTCACATCCAGCCTTCCATTCTTAAGTCCTGAATTGTACTATGGGTGGAAGTAGAGCTTCAGTTTTGAGATCATCTGACTATTTCAGTCATGTGGGCACATCATGGTTTTCTGAAAGAAAGTGAAATAATGTTTGCAAGGATATATTGATTTGAAGAAAGGCTACTTTTTTCAGTTGTCTAAAGATGGAGCCTGATGCAGGGTGATATAGTAGTAAGAGGCCAAGACTTGAGGTCAAGTTCAAGTTCCAGACCTCACTCATGTTAAGACTTGAGTACATCATTTACTACTTTGAGCCTTAGCTTTCTTACCTATAAAATGGGGTTTCATAGAACCTGCTCTGTCTACCCAACTAGAGTCTTACAAGAACCAAACTAATGAGTTTACATTTAAGTTAGTACTTTCCTCCTCCTTAGCAGCAGGAATGTGTCTTGTGCATCTTAATTTCTTTAACCCCTAACCCATGATATTACATACACCAGACACTTGATTAATTATGCTCCACTGTGTTGCCCTTTAAATAAGCCATACTTGGCACTTGCTATGCCCTTGTTTATGAATGTGGATTTGACTGCCCCAGTGGCTTATTTACCCCTTTGGTCTATCACAACCAATCAAGGTGAGCTTCTCTGATGAAGTACAGTGTAATCTTCCTCAGCTGTAACCATTGATGTTTCTATTATATCATGCCATTTTCCTGTGGTCACCATTCATCAACACACACACAATGTCATTTGTCATATAAAAGGATTTGCTGTTCAAGAGTCTAGGGTCTGTTCTGTGTTAGCTAACAACTATCCACCATGGGACTTCTTAGAACACTGCTCAGCAGGAAGTCATGTTGTAAATGATTTGTTTCAGGCATGTCATCCTGTGTAGCTCTGCACTGCTTTATCTGGGCTATGGAAATAGTTTTGAGTGTGAGTGGTCAGAATCAAGCAGTGTTCTCTCACTTCATCCAATTTGGCACATTTTCTCTCTAGACAAATCCAATGGACATTTTGCAGACCTGCTAATCTCAGGAAGACTGAAGTTTTTAGAAGGCTGCTCTTCCCATTGAGGGCTAAGTGGCAAGGGGAGGAAGTGTTCGCTACTGTTTGGGTTGTGTTTTCTTAGCTTGGCAAAGAATTATAACTTAATGGGATTGATTAATGACTCACACACAGGAGACACAGTCCAGTAGTTTGGCTGAATGAGGCTGAGTGCCTATTTTGCTTTTCACTCTCCCATGATCTTTAACAATTGTAAAGTATCTACTTCCCCAGTTTACTCTTGGGAGTAGATTATACCAAAAAGAAATGTGCTCTGAGTAGAACTTAATGTGCTTTCTCTGAAACTCTCTGGGGAATGTCACCCTCAAGAGAATGCTATGTCTGATTTATAGAGATAGTGGGGTTGAGTATTTAAACTCTCTTGAAATGGTTTTCTGAAATTGTATCATTTGATTTTATAATGTTTGCTTCTAGAACATTTCATTAGGGTTAAACAGTCAAAATGATTTGGTGGAGAAGTCAGCACCTTAGCAAAAAGATAAGACCCAGAGTATGAGTGCCAAGAGGCTTGGCACCACTCATTCAACCTTGGCATACTCTATCATCGTGGTTAGGTGTGTTCCTATTGACCTTTTCAAAGCCCCTCCCTAGCTAAAGTACAAGTCCTTTAGAGAAGGAACTAGATCTTATTCATATTTTGGTTCCTTATGTTAATTTATACATTGATGCAGCAAGCAATTGAATGTGTAATGGTCAATAAGGGTAGCAATGTGAGCCAAACCCAAGCTGCTACCTTCATGGAGCTTGCTTTCTAATGGTGGAGAGAGCAATAATCTAAGAATAATCAAATAAATATATGCAATATATCATCAAGCTGCTATGTGTGCTATGAAAAAAAATGAAGCAGATTAAAGGCATAGTAACAAGGAGCACTGTTTTAGATCAGGCAGCCAGGAAAGGTTATTAAGAGGAAGTGACATTTGAGCGGGGGCCTAAATGGAGAGAGGAAGTGAGCCATGCTGAGGGGTATCTAGGGAAAGTGCTTTCCAGATGGACAGTCAGTACAAGTACAAAGCCAGTATGGGTTTGTGATTAAGAAACTGGTCTCTGGAGTTTGGTTGGCTATGTTCAAATCCTCTTTGCCACTTATAGCTCTGCATAAAACAATCATGATGATAATAGTTGATGTTCAGTAAGTACTTACCATGAGTCAGTTACAATGCTAAACCTTTTATATAGGTTCTCTTGTTGAATTCTCACATCAACCCTACAAAATCAGTACTACCATAAGTCCCATTCTACCAACAAATGAATGAGGCATAAAGATGTTAGTGAATAGTGGAGCCAGGATTCAATCACTGCAGTTCAACTGGAGAGCTAGTAGTTTTAACACAAAATAAAATGTGAGATGAGCATAGCCAAATGTGGGAAAATTGGGACATTTGCTCTTGTAACTTCTCCCTCTTCTGCCAATGACCTCTTTTTCTACAACACTGCCTAGGACTTTCTGAGGTGGTTTGGGAGGGCCATACCCATATGCATAACCATCTCTTTTTCTGGGCTTTTCCCCACAGAAATCATTCCTGGTTCCCGACCCTTGGGGAACAGCCATCTTAGTCTAAGTAAACTATCAAACTAAGCTTAGCAAAAGTGCCAGTGGGAATTGTGATCTAGTAGAAATAGCAGGACATGATCAGTAATGGCTCGCAAATCACTAGCTGTGTGACCTAGGTCAAGCCATCAGATCTCTGAGCTTCAGTTTCCTCCTACATAAAATGAATTGATACTATTTCTAATGCCTACTTCACCTAATAGTAAATATTATTTCTCCTGTGCAAATCAAATAAGGTCATGCATAGTAAAGCAAAATATAAAATAGGGGCACCTGGGTGGCTCAGTCATTAAGTGTCTGCCTTCGGCTCAGGTCATGATCCCAGGGTCCTGGGATCGAGTCCCACGTCGGGCAACCTGCTCAGCAGGAGGCCGGCTTCTCCCTCTCCCACTCCCTCTGCTTGTGTTCCCTCTCTCGCTGTCTCTCTCTCTGTCAAATAAATAAAATCTTAAAAAAAATCTGGAAGCTATATTAAAAACCAGCATATTTTTATAAAATGCAAATATATCCTGTGATATGTGATATGTTAATTTCTTGATTACTAGAATATACTACTCTGACAAAGTTCTGGCCCTGTTTTATATGTATGTTTCTGATGTCATATCCTCCTACTCCTTCCAGTTCTCAAATTTCATTTCTCAGAACAATGAAAATGTCACTTGGACTTTCACTAACAATTTACATCAAAATGTTTACTTCTTTAGAAACTAGATAAATTAGAGTAGTTTGTCCCTTTTGGAGCTGAAGCTATTTGACTCTGTAATTTCAACCATGTGTATTTACTTTATTATACAGAAAAATCTCAGTTAACCAGAATGCTAAGTGGAACAAGGAGTTTTAGGTTACTAGTTCTTGGTTAATTAAAAAAGCAAAAATGCATTAGAAACCTCTTTCTCTTTTTATACTATAGAAAATATTTTTGAAATATATCAATTACTCCTCTGACTTAGGAAGTAGAGACCAGGGAAGGTAACCAAATCCGTGCGTGTGTGTGTGTGTGTATGTGAGAGAGAGAGAGAGAGAGAGAGAGAGAGAGAGAGAGAGAGAAACTGATTCTGCTATGGAGAACAGAATTGCCATTTTGAACACCTCTGCTCAGTGTTCAACATTGTATATGCAGTCATGGGCAACATGAGAGGTTGAGTTAAAGACGAAATAACCTCAGACATCACCTGGAATAATGAAGACTCATTAGGCATTAAAAAGATGTTAACAATAAAAGCTACATAGTGGTTAAGGACTCAGACTCAATGCCAGCTCACTTGGGTTGGAATCCTGGCTTGGTTACTTAGTAGCTCTGTGGCCCTGGACTTAACTTCTCTGAATCTTTAATTTCCTCATCTGTAAAATGAGAACAAGAATAATAATACCTACTTCACAGAGTTATTCAAGTGAAGGCAGTGTCTAGGGCATAGCCAGTACCCTATAAATGTTGGAATTATTACTACACTGGTGGTGATGAGCACTTACTATGTCTTTAACATATTAATCCACAACAACTCTATGAAGCAGGCACTATTATTATCCTTATTTTACAGATGAGAAAATTGAATAAGAGACAGTAAGTGACTTGCCTGAGGCCACTCAGCTAGTACCAGTGTGGCTGAGTAGCCATCCCACATCTGCCTGGCTCTAAGTCCATGGTCCTAACCACCATCCTAAACTACTTTGGTCACATATTTCCTGATTTCAGTCCTTCTTATCAGTACCTTATTTTTCATTATTTACCTTTGTTCTCAGGGTTAGAATAAACAATAAGCATTTATAGAATGGGATGGTACTGAACAATCAAAATTGAGATCTGACTGCTTAAATCCATTTAATTGAGGTTTTTGAGTATTATTTGTTAGAGAACATGGTCATTTAAATAAATCACATATTGGGAGTGGTTTTGAATAAATTATTTTAAAATTAATAATTCTTTTGCATAAAACCTACCAAAGTCACACAAAACTCACCTAGAGGGATTTTATTCTGTTTGGCTTTGGAATGCTTGGAATTTGTTTGTTTGTTTGTTTGTTTTTGGTTAATGTTCTAACATAGGATGTATTCTCCCAGGTCCAGGGTAAACTTTCAATGGTGCCTAAAACAGTCCCAGACCCACCTGGGTGCATATTGACATTATTTAATGTGAGTGATGGATCGCTTGACAGATGTAGCCTGTGAAGATGGGAGGATGGGGTGGAGAAAGGTATGCATGATCAAGTCTGTCTTTTCCAGTAATAGTAATGGGTCATGGCTGCGTTTTAAAGGGAAAGGGAAAATTACTTTTCCAACCCAAAGTATAAAACTATGACTCATGCTGGAATTGGTCCAGAATGTTGGTCAAATTATCCAGATTGACAACGAAAGCTGAAAGATCTTGGGAAGACATTGTAGAGAGCTGAAATGCAGGGACAGACATATGGGAAGTTTAGATTCATTGGAAAAATGTGAACTGGTTAGAGAAAAAGAATAAGGAAAGCAGAGTGTATAATTAATTTTATCAAACAAATGCCTTTAAAATGAGTTTCCTGATCTCCTTCGATAATCCTAGGAACTCCAAACTCCCTACCCAGCAAATTAATGGGGTATCCAAAGAAAACCAATCTCTCCTTATAAACAAAGTGGAAATTTCCTTCTTTTCCAAAAGGGCCCCAGTCCCAGCCATAGAGGAAGCACGGAGGCGAAAACACATTTCTGCCTGAAATGACCTCCTATTTTAAGAAAAAACAACAGCCTCAGAAGAAGGAAAGGAAAAACAAAGTTCCACCCAGAAGGAGATTGTATGTAAACAACCCAAAGGGAAACCAAGACGAGAGGGTTGGAATACTGAAATAAGCACCAAGCAAATGGCCTCTGATGTTGTCATTAGCCTCTGACAATGTCAGAATTTGAGCTCTGAGACAACTGCTTTGTGATTGACAAAAAGGGGTTGGGGTGGGGGAGGATCTGGACAAAAGCAAGCTGGTTTAAAAGTCCCCTCTGTAGCCTTGGAAACTTTGATCTTTGAAGTTTGCCTATTTTTTCAGGACTCTGCTAGCATGTAACCCAGGGGAGATCAGCAACCACAAAACGTTGGCTATAATTTTCTGCAATTTGTCACATGCCCTCTTCAAGCCCTGGTGAGATGGTTTTCTTTTGTTTTTAAGCCGTGGATGATAGTAAAGTAGTTCAGGCAAGATAAGAGCAAACCGGAATCTTCCCAATTCTTCTAAGCCTGGGGGCTACATTATCCTGCAGGTGTATTTTAATTTACTTTTACTGCATGTGTATTTGGTTTGGCTCACATGGCATTAATTTTGCCCCTCTTTTTGGATCTAACATTTAAAAATAAAGATATTCCAAGTCAAAATTGGATTTCTATTTACTCTTGATAAATCTGGTGGCCTGGGTCCCAGATTCCTGTGGGGTAAAGTCTGAATCTGAGTACCTGCTGCCCTGTTCAGATGGGCCATGCACTTGACATTCCACTAGTCCACAGCCTACCAGCATCACTCAATTCTGTCACTTGTTTCCCCACCCATGGGAATTTGTATTAGCCGATCCATATACATCTGATCCATACACATCCTTAGGAACATCCCCTGCTTAATCCAGATTGCAACAGCCTGCTGAGAAGGATTCTAAGGCTGTGTCTGGGCTTGGCATAGGAGTGACGGTTAGTTGCTAATGTTCTATTTGAGCACAGAGGGAGTGGGTGGTAGCACAGATGCCAAATATTTGTCCTCTCTGATTAGTTAGATCTCTGGTTTAAGTCTGCATCCTGCCTTTAAATAGGATCCGCTCCTTCTTAGTGTACTTTCTCTATAAACATTCTTGAAACCCAGTACTATTCATTTCATCTCCAAACCTCTAAACGAACCTTCCATATAGAATCTCATTGAGTCTAGAAACCTGATTACACCCAACTTCTTTTCATGGACCCTCAACCACTTTACAAGCAGCTCCTGGTATAGTTTAAATAAGTGAAAGGGAAGGCATTGATAAGCTGTAGCACTTGTTTTAAGATGACAGGTGAAGCAGTAGCCACTACTGTGGCCTCCAATTTATTATCTATCTATCTATCTATCTATCTATCTATCTATCTATCTAATCAGCTATCTATCTCCCTATCTCCAATCTATGTATCTATCCATTTAGACTCCTAGCTGCCTGCCATAGGAATCAGACCTACAGGTATTCTCTCTTCTTCTCCAAGTGGCTATTTACATCCTCACCATGGTTCTCTACCTACTGTCCCTTGGCCAACCCCTATAATTAATGTAGGCCAGTATATAACCAATCCTTTCACACAAAGTGGCCTGCCGGAAGTCGAGGGGTGGGAATCTCGAGGAGCTGCTTTTCAAAGGTCTCCGACCCTTAAATGAAAGCTCTTTGGTGCTTTTATGAATTCTGTTGTTGGAGTTACAAGGACCCTTAAGAAAAATGCCTGAAATCAGCTGGTGCCTGCCATCATTGAAACCCAAAGGGAGGAGCTCCACAGGCGAGGAACTGCTCCCTAGATGTCTTGAAGTTGCATGTATTTCAAAAGAATTCAGCTTACCACCACTGTGGCTTTTACCTCTCTAATAAAGCAGTTTTTAAAAAGCTAAAAACGTAATCTGCCTTTTAAATCTGCTCTTCCTGCTGAGTCTAAATGGGGTTGCAGCAAAATGCCTGGCCAGCATTAGAGTTCTCTGAAGTCAATCAGCTGAAATGGGGTTGCTTGGGGGTTTGGAATATATTTGAAAACACTCCAGGGGTGGCACAAAATAACTGAACAAAGGCAAATTACATGAAAGGAAGAAGCAGGTGGAGGTTTATAAAGCTAAACAATCACTTGTATATTTTGGAAACATCAGAAATTGAGACAGGGTTGCTGACCTTAGAAGTTCATCTATCTGATCATAAACATATTTTTCATTTGGCATTAGGAAAAGATTGTGTTAATGAACACGGCTTCAAATACACAGACTGGAATAGCCAAGGCTGTATAAAATCCTTGAAGAAATACTCATACCCAAAGAGGAGCTGAGGCTAAAATAGGTCATAGGCAAGGATGGGCATTACTATAATGTTTTCTCAGCAGATTTGAGTAGGATAACATCATAACTTTTCTTCATCTTATTGAAATGATGGAATTGTTCTCTGAGAATTGACTTTTTTTTAAGTAGGCTCCATGCCCAGTGTGGAGCCCAACGTGGGGCTTGAACTCACGACCCTGAGATCAATACCTGAGCTGAGATCAAGAGTCAGATGCTTAACTGACTGAGCTACCCAGGCATCCCAAGAATTGACTTTTTGGTAAGACAAACTCTAGTTTGCTCTTGTAGTGCATGGGGAAAAACATCAAGATAAGAATTTCCATAGCAAAAATCTACCATAGATAAACTGAAAAATTTTTAATGAAGACAAGATTAAGATTGTGACATGTAACACTTAATACTCTCAATAATTTCCTGAAAGATAATGCATCTATCAATCAAAGTCACTTAGAAGTAAGGTGACGTATGGCGCAATAAATGTAAATTGTTGATTACCCAACAAAAATGCTACTTTTCAGATAGGGCAGATTTGGATGACACCCAAGAGATATCTCTTCAAGACCTTGAGAAAAAACGAGACCAGTTTTCTGGTAAACTTGCTGGTTGAATGACATGAATTGCCTTAAAATTTTATTTGGTCAAAGTGATTTCTAAACATGAGAGGGAGGATAATTTAGCAGTGTAAAACGAACTGCAAACATAATAAATCTCTATGCAAGAGGGTCTTTGACATTGCCTTTCCTGTATTTTCACTCTGTATAGCATTTAGAGAGAGTGGACAAAGTTGGCAGAAGTTCTTGTTCTCTTTGTTGGATGATAGTAGGGAGGTATGAACTTGAAAATATAGCTTTCGCCAGCACAAAATTGCTTGTTACCCTTTGAAGGCCAACGTGTGTGCTGAAAGAAATGCCTCAGAACACTTGAGAAGGTGGATGCATATGAGTAAATAGTGAGGGATTAAAGCATTGGTTTGGATAAGAAGGGAAAAATTCAGTTGCTTAGCCAAGACAGTTCCAAAGGACTTTGATCTCGATATCTCAGGAGAATGAACTTGTGCCATTCCAGCATTTTCTGGTTTTGGCTAGTCAATGCATATAGTAAAGAAATAAATACAAAATAAAACCCAAAGTTTTTAATGGGTTTTTAGAACTTCCACTTCTGGCTGCAAGTGGGAGACAAAAGGCAAATAGATATTGTTTTAAAAATGCTAAGCCAGGCTTTTTCTAACCTCAAGAAAACATTGGGGTTTGATTAGGTTCAGATTTGGGGCAAGTTTCAGGATAGTGTTTGTTCTAGCAACTTCCTCCCCATCTCTGTGGAAAGTGTGTTGTTCTGTTGTGGTTCTGGAAGCCATGCTGTAAAGGCTCTAGGCTGGGGCATCATGAGCCAGACTCCAGTCTGTCATTTGTGCCTCTGCCCACACTTTCTTCAGTGTGTTCCTTGGACTTAGGCCTCCCCCGATTGCAGGAGCCTTTCCATTACTAAGCAGAGCCCAGACCTCTTCTTGTCTCAACTCTCTATGGTACAGCCACTATGTTTACCTCCCATTTCCGAGCATCTCTTGTGTTTATCAGCCTTTGTCTCCTTCAGATGAGCATCCATTTCTGCCTTCAGCCAAACTTCATTCCACTGTTCAAGCTGCACCTTGGATTTGGGGGTTTTTCTTATGATCAATCAGCTAGTTCTTTTTGGTTGTATCATTCAATCAGCCTGAAATCCACTGTATATTTTCTAGAAGGAAAAATGGTGATGTCTTCTGTAAAATAAAAGGTGGACAGGGAGGTAATTAATATTTTGTGAGAATCTAATATGCTGTAGGCACTGTCCTAGATGCTTTATCCGGGATCTCATTTAAACTTGACATCAATAAAATCTAATAGGATATAACATATAACATATTGTGTAAAGATCAATCAGAAGAGATCATTCATGTAAGACACTTAGCACAGGGCATATAGTAAGAACTCAATAAGTGTAAGTTATTATCATTATTTCTTCAATTCCTTCCTATGAAGGAAGGAACTCTGTTTGTGTTTTCCAGAGTTTCCTACCTTGCTTTGCTATTTATAGTGGTCCATAATATTTGTTGAATGACTGAATGAATGGACTTTTGCCAGGAGTATTTTACTACTGTTGCTGATTTTTTTTTTTGGTTAACAAGATATAATTTGACAGATTAATTTATGTCCTTTTATACAAAACCATAGTTTTGAAGAAAAATCTGACATCAAAATGGTCCAAATAAAGCAAAGATTTTCCCCATATTTCATCTTTGTTTCTTTTTCTTCATCTTAGTTATTAGCCCCAAATTCTAATCAGCTATATACTTCTTGCTTGGATGAAATATAAATACACTACTTAGATGCCACTATTTGATAAGCCTAAACAGAGAAGGCAGTGTTTTGCAGACATACAGACTAGGTTGAAATCAAGCCATGGGAATAAGAAAGTTAAGAGTGTGGGAAAATAGACTATTGCCTGAAAAAGTTATAATTGAGAAAGCCAATATAGGCAAATATTGCAGGAACTGCAAGGATTTGGAATGCAATTCCTAACCATAAATGGGGCAACATAGAATAATGGAAAAGCACTTCATCTCTCTGGACCTCCGTCAGTTTTCTTATCTGTGAAATGAAAAAGTCACATAGGTGAATTCTAGACCCTTCTAGCTCTAACATTGTGTGATTTTATTTAACAGTAATAACTTACACTTGTATGGCCTTTTCATACTTTGAAAACTCATATTGTCCTATTAAATATAGGGCTACTTCATAATAGGTGAATGTAGAATATTTGAGAAATAAGAAATACAAAGGCCCAAATTTATATATTGCTATAAAAAATGTGATTCACCTAAATCCACTGAATAACTTGTCAATCACAAGTGTCAAAAATAAATGTAACTTATTATTTAGCCTCCTAGAATGTTAGAATGGAAGACTCTCAGAAACCATGGAATCACCTTCTTCATCATGGATGATAAAAGGTTCAAAGAACAGACCCAAGGTCACTTGGCTTCACATTGTGATCTCTGGACTCCCAATAAGCTACTCTTCATACTCTTCATATGACATCGATGTTACTGAATTGATTACTTGATTGATTAGACCGACAGTTCCATGCAACCCAGATAATCTTCTGAGCAAAACAGAGAGATAGAAGTAAGGAAGGATATTAAAAGTCAGAGACAAAAAAATTTTGCTAGAAAAATGTCCAAGAAACCTAAGTGATTTCTGCTCAGTACCATTTTATCTTAAAAAGATTCTGGCTCATTTGTCACCTACAATCAAGGGAAAAAACTTAGTTCTACGTTTTTTGTTTTTTGAGTTTTTTGGCTTCTTTTTCCCCCCAAATCTACTCCAGGAATGTTTAGTGGTTACATCTTTACCTATATTCTCACTTCACCTATATTAAAACTGTAAAACTGGTTATAAAACTCCATTTGTCCCAGTAAGTTAAATATTAAACCTAGAAGTTTTTAAAAACTAATACTATACTAGTTCTGAATTTATCCCCAAGAGAAGCAATACTAGGGATCAGAACTTTTTAATCCTTAATTTATTTTTGTGCTAGAAAACTAACATAGTTTTATGTACTGACATTTAAAGTTTGAATGGTACATTAGTGTAATTTTCAAGATTTCAACATGAACAACTATTTTATATATTTTTTAAAAGACTGCAAAATTACTTCTCTTTTTGGGAATGATAAATTCTTATTGCAGCATGGAGTTTCTGTTAAAAAAATCTTTTGTACAATTCATATGCTAAGTATCAAACTAAGTAAGTGTCAAATTTTGTAGAAATATAAAGAAATTAGTGCTTTCAATTTTATTAGCATATAGAAGCAGGAATCACATGGCACACATTTGAATACTAAAACATATACAGTGGTGTTAAAGCAAGAGACATTTATCAAACCTCTAGAATAGATGCCTATAAGGCTGGGTGCTTGGGAGACCACCCCCCACCCATAGAGGTTTATAATCTAGTAGTTTAGGGGTCAACAACATTTTCTGTAAAGGAGCAAATGATAAATATTTTCGCTCTGCTGGCTACATAATTTCTGCTGTTAACTTTTCAACCCTGCCACTGTAGAATGAAAGCAGCCATAGACAATACATAAAAGGGTAAGAGTGACCATGTTCTAATACAACCTTATGAATGGACACTAATATTTATTTTTTTTGTTTTTGTTTTAAAGATTTTATTTATTTATTTGACAGAGAGAGACAGCGAGAGAGGGAACACAAGCAGGGGGAGTGGGAGAGGGAGAAGCAGGCTTCTCGCCAAGCAGAGAGCCTGATGCGGGGCTTGATCCCAGGACCCTGGGATCATGACCTGAGCTGAAGGCAGACGCTTAATGACTGAGCCACCCAGGCGCTCCTAATATTTGAATTTCATATAATTTTCAGGTGTTATATTCTTGTTTTGATTTTATTCAATCATTTAAAAACATAAAAAACCATTCTTAGCTGTGGGCCACTCAAAAACAGGCAGGGGGCCAAATCTGTCCTATGGGTCATAGTTTACTGACCCCTGTAGTAGGTGTGTATGTAAACTGATAGAACGCAAGGACTAGCATGCTGAGATGGAGGAGACAGATGCTGCAGGTGTATAAAACAGGAGCGATTCGTGAGGAAAGGCCGTAATGCTAATATCCTTACAAAAGAAGCACTGTATTTTCATATATTTTTGAAATAAGATTTACATAACAAAATTAGCTACTTAAAAATTAACAATTGAGCGGCATTTAGAATATGCACAGTGTTGTTATGCTGCTGTCTTTATCTAGTTGCAAAACATTTTCACAACCCCATATCCATAAACAGCTGCTCCCCATTCCCCTATTCTCCCAGCCTCGGCAACCATCCATCCCCTTTCTGTCTCTATTTTGAATTTACCTGTTCTGGATATTTCATATACATGGAATCATACAGTATGTGATCTTTTGTGTCTGGCTTCTTTCACTTTAGCATATTTTCTAGGTTCAACCACATTGTAGTACGTATCATACTTTATTTTTTTATGGCCAAATTATATTCCATTGCATATATATACCACAATTTGTTTATCCAACCATCAGTTGATGGATATTTGGGCTGTTTCCATCTTTTGGTTGTTGTTTGATAGCATTGCTATCAACATGTATGTACACGTATTTGTTTGAGTACCTGTTTTCTATTCTTTTTAAAAGATTTTATTTATTTATTAGAGAGAGAGAGAGAGCACATAAGCAGGGGAGAGGGAGAAGTAGGCCCTCCAATGAGCAGGAAGCCCAATGCAGGACTCGATCCCAGGACCTTCGGATCATGACCTGAGCCGAAGGCAGACACTTAACTGACTGAGCCACCCAAGTGCCCCCCTGTTTTCAATTCTTTTGGGTATGTACCTAGGAGTGGAATTGATGGATCCTATGGTAATTCTATGTTTAACTTCATGAGAAATCACCAAATTGTGTTCCACAGCAGACGAATCATTTTAAATTCTTACCAACAAGGTACATATCTTTACCAACACTTGTTATTTTCTGGGGATTGTGTGTGTGTGTGTGTGTGTGTGTGTGTGTGTGTGTGTGTGTTGTGTGTTTTTTAATTTTTATAGCCATCCTGGTGGGTATGAAGTGGTATCTCATTGTGGTTTTGATTTGCCATTTCTCTAATGACTAATGACGTTGAGTATTTTTTCGTGTGCTTGTAGGTCATTTGTATATCTTCTTTGGAGAAATATCTATTCAAGTCTTTTGTCCATTTTAAAATCAGGTTATTTGTATTTTTGTCATTGATTTGTAAGAATTCATTATATATTTTGGATATTAAACCTTTATCAGATGTATGGTTTGCAAACATTTTCTCTTATTCTATAGGTTGTCTTTTCACTTTCTTGACAATGTCCTTTGATACACAAAAGTCTTTAATTAGAAGAAGTCCAATTTTTCTTTTTTGTTTTAAGATTTTATTTATTTATTTGTCAGAGAGAGAGAGAGCGAGTGAGCACAAGCAGGGGGAGTGGCAGGCAGAGAGAGAAGCAGGCTCCCTGATGCAGAACTCGATCCCAGGATCCGGGGATCACGACCCAAGCCGAAAGCAGACGCCTAACCAACTGAGCCACCCAGGCATTCCTGAAGTCTAATTTTTCATATCTTTCAAACTTATGAGAGTTTATTACTGTTCAAAACTCCAACTTTTAGAGGTTGTATTGTTAACAGAGAGCAAGAAAACCAAATTACAAAGTTTTATATCCTCATCAGGCTGGGATCTCAGAGAACTTCAATGACATTACAATAGCTAGCATGCATTGAGTACTTCTTATATGCCAGGCTCTATACTAAGTACTTGAAACGCATTATCTTATTTAAGTCTCACAGCACCGACCGCTGGACCCAGAGAAGTAGAGTGTCCTGTGCCAAGTCGCACAGCTGTCGCACGGAGGCGGCAGCATCACACCCGCAATCAGGCTCTCCCACCTCACAACTTTTTCAGATTTTTTCTTAATGTTTAAATTTAGATACTCCATCCTGTGGCCTATGTATAAAAAAGAGGCTAACGTTATCGTTATGTCTTCGGTTGACATATAGGGGAATGGTGTGGTGCCAACACTATCTTCGGCATTTCAAAAACACCTGGTCAAGAGAAAACCGAATCACACCAGATTTGTCAGGTAATTTGATAATAAGGAAAAGCTCTAATTGTGTCATTCCTTCATTCAAATTGTTTCCATGACTAGACAATATCTTCTCAATAATAAGCAAACAAAAAACTGTGTTAGTGAAATGTAACATGTGGCAGTGCTTTCAAATACGTTATTTTGTTGGAACTCTGATACGGAGGTAGTGATATTTGAATTTTGCTAAAGAACCAGTTTCAAAAATGTTCGATTTGTCCATGAGGCCCTGTTTGGATTTGAGCACAGGTTTACACACCTGCCTCCCTCAGCCTGAACTACCCAGTATATTCACAGGCTCCTACGACTTCAGTGGATCGTTCTATCTTTTCCTCCTGCACACCCAGTAGTGTTCGTCAAGGGAGACCAGACTTTCTCCTGTGATCTCATAGCTTTGTTTTCTAAGTCTCTTCTGTGGATAATCATCTTTCCCACTTGTCTACCTATTCTTTACTTCCTAACTGAAACACCAGTTCATCCTTCAAATCTTCTCTGATCCTCCCTGCAAGAATTCTCTCTCTCTTTTGAGCCTTCATGACATGCTCTGTCTTTGGACTCCTGTTGCTAACTACATTTGTATGATCAGGTGTGGATTTTCTCTCTTCTACTAGGCCAAAGTCTCCTTAAAGTCTGAATCTTATTTTAACCCTGTATGAGCCCTTCACATCATCTAGTTCAGTGTCCTGGTTTTAATGGTTCTCTAGAAATTAAAAATAGCCTCACCAGCTACAGGCAGGCCCTAAATAAACACTGGGATTCAGTTCTCATTTGTAAAAGGTATCACCCATGCAGTTTTAAGAGAATAAGTGTTATAATTGTGTACAGTATACTTTGAAAAAGTTTGTATTAAAGTACTTCTTCATTCACTCATTAACTCAACAACTATTTGTTGAATATGAATAAAACTGCAAATTCCTATTTCATGGAGCTTATGATCATGTGTATAAGAGAGAGAGAGGGAGATACTATAAAAAAACAAACATGTATCAGTTAGCAGTAAGTGCTTGAAAAAGAAGAGTCAGGTGCAGGGGTTTGGGAATGGTGCTGGGAACTGGGTAGTGGATAGTTTGGACAGGAAAGTCCTTCTTGTTAAGAAAGCATTCATTTGGGGTGTCTGAGTGGCTCAGTTGGTTAAGCAGCTGCCTTGGGCTCAGGTCATGATCTCCAGGGTCCTGGGATGGGCTCGTTGCTCAGCGGGGAGTCTGCTTCTCCTTC
Organism: Halichoerus grypus; assembly: GCF_964656455.1. Lineage (NCBI taxonomy): Eukaryota > Metazoa > Chordata > Mammalia > Carnivora > Phocidae > Halichoerus > Halichoerus grypus. The sequence goes on from NC_135723.1 coordinate 40,007,574, forward strand.
TTACTCTGCCCCTCCCCCTGTTGTGCGTGTGTGCTCTCTCTCTCTCTCTCTCTCGCTTTCTCTCTCTCTTGCTCAAATAAATAAAATATTTAAAAAAGAACTTTTAAAAAAAGAAAGCACTTATTTATATTTTAATTTAATTTAATTCAATTTTCGTTAAAGCATTTAAGCTGAGATCTAAAGGGAGTGAGGGATTGAACTATGGATATTTGGGGAAGAGTGTTTCAGGCAGAGAAATAGTTTAAGGGCTTGAGGCAGGAAGCTGGTTGTACTTAAGTGGTGGAAAATGAGGTCAGAAAGGTAGGAGAAAGCCACTAAATGAGGGCCTTGTAGGTCGTAAGAAGTCTGGAGATAACAAGTGAGAAGGGAAACCACTGGAGTCTTGAACAGAAGGGTGACATGATTTACCTGATCTTAAAGGATCACATAGGCTGCTGTGCCTGACCCCTTTATTGACTATATCTCCTCAATGTCAGGGGACATGTATCATATCTTTCTGTCCTGGTCACTGGTGCAGTCAGACTCCTATTTTGTATCCACTAAGTGCACACTGGATAAATGCTTGCTTGGAATATTGATTGTTGGAAAGGCTGTGAAAAGAGCTCAAGAATCAACAAGTTCCCTGAGTTATCAGAACTCCAGTGGTGCAAGTTACTTCAGTGGAATGATCTAAGGCCTTTTGTATTTATTCAGTGGAGAACTGTTTTGCTTCTCTTCAACATTAATTCCCGAATTAAGGCATTTCCTGCAATAGCTGAAAAAGTCACAGCTCCCTATGTCTTGTCTAATTATAATGCCACACAAGTTTTGAAGAATCCATTAGTTGTGTGACCTTTGCATGTGAAATAGTCACACATCCATTTGTTTATGGAGCACCTATTATGTTGAGCAATGATTCACTGTCCCTAAAATCAAGACTCTCACAGTCTGACAAAGAAAGACACATGTAAACAAAGATCAAGAACACAGGGCAGTGAGTTGGCTGTCACGGAAGTGCGCATGGAGTACTCTTAGAATAAACATCTCATCCTGAGTTCACCAGGCAGCTGAGAGAGAAGGGAATCTAAGGCAGGGGCACATACAAACCCTTGTCATATAGAAGAGAATGGCGTGTGCAGGGAATTGTAAGGTATTTGGGAGGCGGGTGGAGTATAGGAGTAGATGTGTCATTTTTGTCTGACAGCTTCTCCTCCTTGGGGAAGCCACACGTCACCCATTCCATGTGGTCTTCATGGGTTGTTTGTCACTATGGCTGGCTTGCTGGCCAAAAGATTTGACAAGTCATCTAGGATGACCATTCACAGTGACTTAGCCTTCTGGACTTGTACAAACTGAGTCAGGTAAAAGAGTCCTGTGAAATTCATTGGGAGAGGGAGAGTATCCCTCCCTTCTTGATCAAGAGTTGTAAGAATGTGGGTTTGGGTATGACTATGGCCATGTTTTCTTCCAAAAGGTGAGAACTTGTCTAAGAGTGACTCTGTAGCACCGAGGGAAGCAAGTTTAAGAAATGGGGATGGATATCTACATCTATCTATCTATCTATCTATCTATCTATCTATCTATCTATCTATCTATCTATTATCTATCATCTATCTTATCTATCTAATCTGTATATCCAGAGAGAAGGAGATCGAAAAAGAAAGAGAGAGAGAAGATGATATAATTTAAGCTTCTAGGTTCAGCCATGCCTAAACCAACTATGTCCCTAGAGTTCCTAGTTTTACAAGTTGATAAAAGTCCCCTTTTTCTTCACACTAGCTTGAATTATATATCTGTTACTTGTAGCTAAAAGAATCTTGATGAAAACCACAGCAATAGAAGACAATACTGCAGAATTGCCTTCAGTTTTCTAATTTAAAAAACTTGGGACTTTGATTAGTGTCTGGTAAAAAGAGTTAGGACACACCTGTGCTGAGTTAAGAACTAGGACATTGTTCTCACTGAAGGCAGCTCTAGGGCCTGTATTCATTCTTTTTCAGATTTTGGCTCATTTCTGCAATCCTGTTCATGTCCCCTTTCTCCTTTATTTATACATAATTTTTATTTCCGCTACGTGTACATAGTCTTCGATGTATGTCAGGTTGCCCCAGTCTCCACTACCTCAGGCGACTTTGATATATCCATTTGGCTTCCTCCTATTCTTCATTTAAATAAAAAATCATTAAGTGCCTATTATATTCCAGGTACTGTTCTATGTGCTAGGGACACAATGATAATTTAGACAAGTCCTTGCCCTCATGAAACTTACATTTTGATGGGGGAAAGTTCAGTAAATAAGCTAAGTCATTAATAAATAAGAGACTGTGATACATTCTGTGAGGGGAATAAATAGGAGCTGGGTAGGGCATACATAACTGGGGGTGGAGAATCACTTCAGATGTGGAGATCATTGATCTCCACCTCCCGGCAGAGGTGACATTTAAACCAAACCCCGCAAAAATGGTTTCAAAAATAAGCATTGCAAAGGGTTGGCAGAAGAACATTCCAGGCAGAGGGACTAGCAAGCACAAAAGCCCCAAGGGGGAGAGAGCTTGATGGGCTCCAGTTACTAACAGAAGGCCAGTGTGGCTGAAGAGATTGCTATGAGTCAGGTTTGCAGAGGGATGCAAATTCCAGATCATGCAGACCCTTGGAAGTCCGGGCAATGAGTTCCTGAACTATGAAGGACTTCTGAAAATTTTTAAGCATATAAATGGTTTGATTTACATTTTATAAAGCTCTATAAATGGTTATTGTGTAGAAACTGGATTAAAATGGATCAAGAACGGAAGCAGGGAGACCAGCTTTGTGGCTATTGCAAAATGAGGCAAGAACTGAATGTAGCTTGGACCAGGCGGTGGGTAACGGTGATGAAAAGAAGCGGATAGACTGAATTTATCAATAGAACTGGTAGAGCTGGCTGATAGATTGGATGCAAGGAAAAGGAGCACTCAAGGCTAACTCCTTGGCATTGGCCGAGCAAATACGTGGATGGAAGTGCCTTTTACAAAGATGGAAAAGAATGAGAAAGAGGCAATTTGAGAAAATGTCTCAACAAATCTGTTTTAGAAATGTTGAGACAAGTTATGAGCTGTCTAAAGGGGTCTGTATTGGACAAATTACCTTACCTCTGCTGAGAGATATACCCAATTGACTCAGCTCATCTTTAGAGTCTGGTAGCACAAGGACCTTCGCTGTCTAGCTTACGGTCTGATTTTCCTTGCATTAAAAGCTTCCACCTTTCCAATCAGCTGAAGGCATGGAGAGATGGAGGTTCATGGAATTAAATTCAGAGGTCTGGTAAACATGCCCATACACAGGGATAATAATGTCTGCCTATTCTACCTCACAGGGTTATTATGGGGGTTAAATGGGGATTCTGTAGGTAAAAAGCACTTTGTAAATTCTAAAGTGGTTGCAAATGTAATGAGTTTAAAGGACTTTGAAAGCTGTTTAATTTACCAAACCTACATATTTATACCAATTTTACTAAGTCAGTTGAAAAATTATAATAAACTTTTATTTAACCAGACTGGTTGTTGCCAGATGCCCACAAAAATGAAACAAAAATTCACATACTTTTGTGCTTAGTGGAAGGTAATCTAGCACAAAGGCTAAATTGGGTCCATAAAATGCTGAATAACAACTTAAGAAGAATTACTTTGCATTTATTGAGGGGTAAGTCACCTCTCATACTCTTGCCAGCAATAGCCTGCAGCCTGGTGTTCTCTTGGTACAAGGCCCATTTGTTGTTGGTACTCTTACTTCCTGGTGAAAGTGAGAGCAATTGCTTAAAGCAAGAATTAGGGCTTGTTCCACCCCCTGTTCCTCATTTTCAGTTCACTATCCTGGAATTCAGCCTTCCCTTCTGTGGCCTGTATTCCCTTAGGTCCAACCTTCTACCCAGAACTGGCTTCCTGGGCATGTGACCTGTGCCATTGCACAGACCCCTGTGCTAGAAAGTGCCCCACTCTTGGTTTATCTCTCTGCTATCTCTATTTTGAAATTCTTAGTAATTTTGTCTTTGAACTTGTGTTTCATACATGAAGTCTGATGGACCAATAAAGCATGCATTTGAGCAGAGAAGGTATGTGTACTATAGCTCCCTCTTCTCCCAGCTGCCCCATTTGCAGATAGGATGCACAATATCCTCATGAGCATGGAATTTGGGTGAACCCACAATGCATGAGAGTTGAGCAACACTGAAAGCAAGTACAAAGTAAGCATGTTACATCTAGGACTGGATAACAGGCTATGTGGTGTACTATAACAGCCCCCAAAGACCAAGCCTTCTGTTCAAACCAGAATTTGTTTTGGGGCACCTGGGTAGCTCAGTTGGTTAGGCATCTGACTTTTGATTTTGGCTAAGGTCATGATCTCAGGGTTGTAAGATTTTCTCTCTCCTTCTCCCTCTGCCTCTCCCTGCTCGTGTGCGTGTGCTCTCTCTCTAAAACAAACAAACGAACAAACAAATGAAAAAAAAAAAAAAACCCAGAATTTATTTCAAATGCAGGAGGAAAGCAATAGTGTTCTAAGACATACAAATACCAGGGAACCCTATTGCATCTTCTCTTATTTGTATTATCCCCCTGTATTAGTCAATCACTTATGCTAAAAATGATGACATAAAAGGAAAGGGAAGGATAAGGCAGCCCATAGCTCCTTTTCCTTTCAGTCTTTCTTTACCCTCAGTATACTGAAGGGTAGAGCATATTGGTAGAAAATGTGCATATCAAGAAGTAAAATAAAAATAATTGAGTTGGTTTTGTTCCTCATACCCACTGTTCTGACAAGAAAAAAATACATATGCTATGTGAGATACATCAACAGATAACAATATTTTATAATTAGTATGGTCCCTTTTTTATTTATTTTGAAATGTCTTAAAATTAGAACACTCTCTTAAGAAATCAAAATAGTCCCTTGAAACTTCTATAGACACTGCTGATGTGCTTTATAGATTCTTTGCTTATTGACAATGCAAAAGTTGTTAATCACGTTAGAATTTAAATTAATGACATTTAATTCAAATTTTACTGTACTCTTAATTTTGTAATGAAATTTAAAATGTCATCATATAGAACACCAATGTCTGCAACATCTGTTAAAAGGAAAAATTCTTCCCTACTCAGATGGAGGGAATCCTACTTAGGAAACACACCTGTATTCTTGCCTTTCCTTACTGCTCCCTTGGAGGAGGAGTGACTTAATCTGATTACTGAGTTTAGAAAGAGAAGCTGGACATATACAGTCAGCTCTTTCCTCTGCAGTGTGCAGCCACCAGCAGGAGCACACCTCCTGCTCACGTGGGCAGTTTTTCCACATGATGTCTGCTGGTCCAGACACTGGGTGGGTAAGTTTTTCTAATTCTAGGGGCTAGTCCTGTTAGGAAGCCTGCTTACCTGTGATAAAAGCCCTATTCTGATAGCAACCACATCTCTCATCTGATGTTTAAAATAGTATTACATTTTGTTTACTTCTTTAAAATACTGACGTAGTTTCCCTTGAGAATGTACTACAATCTGAATTAAACTCTTATCAATTTAAAATCAAGATAAGATGGGCTCCTCCCCATCTTACCCTTTTGTCTTATTTCTTATTTGGTTCAAAACTCAGGACGGGAAAAGGGGGAGCTATTTATTGGGCCCCTCAAATTCCAATAAAGGTTAACACCATTACCTTTAATATTGGTGACAACCTCAGCAAAACTACATGACGAGATGGTATTAGTTGTTCTTGTTTTCATTTCCACTTCTATGTTACTGTCATATCCTTTGCTCCCAAGGAGAAAAGTAAAAGTAGTTAAGTGAAGTTCTGAAACATGCCATGGGGAAGAGAGAACATGGCCTGTGACTGGTCTTCCAGGAGGCAGGGCTGACACTTTCCCATCCCAGCCTTTTGGAAGAATGGGGAGACAGGAAACAGCAAATTGGTTCAGTGAAATATCTCAGTCTGAGTCTCAGCCAGATTCAGTTACAGTCTAGATGTGGAGGGAATATTCCTCAGAGAATTTACCCTGAAACTGGGAGGTCCAAGATTAGAACAATCATCCCGACTTAAATTATTACTCTTTGAGGGGTGCCTGGGTGGCGCAGTTGGATGAGTGCCCGACTCTCGGTTTTGGCTCAGGTCGTAATCTTGGGGGTCGTGGGATAGGGCCCTGAGTTGGGCTCCATGCTGAGCATGGAGTCTACTTGGGATTCTCTATCTTCCTCTACCTCTGCCCCTCCCGCTTGTGCTTTCTCTAAAATAAATAAATAAATCTTAAAAAAAAAATGATTACTCTTCGGTAAAGTTTGTCAAGTTGTCCTAAGATATTTTTAAAGATCTATTATGATAAGTAAACCTCATCCCAGCCTCAACTACCTTTCCCTCACACACACACACACACACACACACACACACACAAAAGGCTACGAATGAATTACCAAGTACCATTGTTTTTTAAGGATAGTTTTTGTCAGTAAATGCGGAAACAAGAGACTATCTTTCAGAATCATCTTCCCTCATCCCGTTAAACCAAATTTTCAAACAAAACTGGTTTGGATCATAAAAGCCTTTTTTTTTTTTATTATGTTATGTTAATCACCATACATTACATCATTAGTTTTTGATGTAGTGTTCCATGATTCATTGTTTGCATATAACACCCAGTGCTCCATTCAGTACATGCCCTCTTTAATACCCATCACCAGGCTAACCCATCCCCCCACCCCCTCCCCTCTAGAACCCTCAATTTGTTTCTCAGCATCCATAGTCTCTCATGGTTTGTCTCCCCCTCCGATTTCCCTCCCTTCATTTTTCCCTTCCTACTATCTTCTTTTTTTTTTTTTTAACATATAATGTATTATTTGTTTCAGAGGTACAGGTCTGTGATTCAAAAGCCTTTTAATTTAAAAATTTCACAACCAACTTTTCTTGGCAGAGAAAGCTCTGTGGGACTAATGAGATCCAGATAACTTTGGGGGTGGTCAGCAGGCCTCAATGGATTCTGTGAAGTCCCACCTTGGTTTTCCTTTTTTAATGATGTCCAAAATAGATCCATTCATCTATTTTTAAACTTTCTAAAATTAGCAAGAGAAAAACAGAGTAGCAAGTTGGAGCCATAGGCTACTTCATTATCTCAGTTATTAGCCTGACAAAATAAGTGACTTTCCATTAAACAGCGGTGACAGAAAAGGAGGAAGGTTTAGAGGTCAATAGCTCCTGTGGTACGTATCCCTAAATGTAGCATTTCTCTAGGGACTGTTGGAATTAACTGCTGACAAGCTAATTGCTCTTATTCCCTAATTAACCAAGTCTTGCTTCATTAGTAGTTTGTCGCAATTGGACAACATTTTCAAGGATCCTAAGATCTACCCAATAATAATTAGTAAACAACTGAAATGAAACCAGCCTCCACTTGTTGACAAGATTAATTGAATAATTATTGTTTCATTGAGAATAAAAGGAACAAGGAAATGTGGCTAGGGAATCCGCACCAGTCTTTCCTTGGGCAAAATTTCCTCAGAAACACATGCAGGCTCTCTATTAAGAAGAGCTGCTTAATCTGTTCATCAAAAGAATCCCAACATGGAATGTAATATTGAATTTGTTATGATTTATTGGGTCTTAGCTATTTTCAATAAAGCATACTTTCTCATATACACACTTAACATCTGTACATATTGTTTAAAACACTAACCATATGGGTAGGTTTTAAACAAGCATCTAACAAATGTTCTACACAAATAAAACTTTGCAAAAACTAATTGATTCAGCAAAGCAAATTGTGTGCGGAAACAACTTTTGGCAAATATCTCAGAACAATGTGTTTGGTTTAGATGACTTAATAGCTGTGATTTTTGAAATTGTTCAACTGGTTTTTGAGCACTGAGTGCAAAAGACAAAAATTTACATGAAACTTGGAAGGAAATTCTTTTTTGTGTGGCATAATTAAGCACTCGTGCAGATTTTGAACTTTGAAAATTGGTCACTGTGGACGGTCTGTGCTTTCATTGTACTTGAGCCTGTTTTTTTCTTGTCAAAAATGATTTCAACCACACAGCTCTAACTGTCAGTAATAAAAGGATCCTGGCTGTCTCAGACATGATAGTTCCCTCTGGAGACTTGATAGACTGTTGGTAAAACCCATTTGAAAAGGTCTGGAAATTTGCCAGCCCCTCTATCAGTGGGAAATAAGATCTCTTGGATGACTGCAGGGATGTCTTATTGCAGGAGGAAGAGGGGAGTCTACCACTCTCCTCCAATATAGGCCCACATTACTGGGCAAGCTTGAAAGCCGAGGGGAAACTGTGAGCAGGGCATCTAGAATGAGGGTGCTTAGCTACCTCCATGTGACAACCTTATGAACCTCACCTTAGGGGAACTTACTTTATTCAACAAATTATACCAAGGTGAAGAAAGGGTGAAGGTGATCATCCTCACAGTGACACCAGCCATTTAACAAGGAACTAACAACGCTAAGTACCCTATGTGCATTATCACATTGAATCCATACAAGGATCCTGCAAAGGAAATTTTCTCCTCAGTTTACAAATGAGGAAACTGAGGCTCAGAAAAGCCGGGTGTCCTTTAGGAAGCCACCCAGCTGATGAATGGAGGAGACAGGAATCAAACCAGGAGGTCTTTGACTCCAAAGCCTTTGCTGTTTGCTGAGGATGGCAGCCAAGAAATGATCTACTAAAATCAAGATTATAGAGAATATATAGATGATCCAGAATCAAACAATACAATTTGGCATGAAGAAAAAAAAATCAGTTCTTCCGGGCTAGTGAACTGAAAAGCACATCTCACTGCGAAGCTGCATTTGTCATGGGGCCAGGAGTTAAGTTTGTGCTAACTATAAACCGAGGAAGTGCTGGGGATATCTTTTTTGTGTCTACATTAATCTCTAGTCTTGGGTGGGAGAGCCTGCCTGGCTTCCACACTGGGAACGACAATGGCAGTGGTGTGGTAAGGTAGCCTCATGCACAACTAGAAGCCAAATTTCAGTAGACAGGGGCTGAATGGTTAGGGCGAAGCTCAAAAGGGGTAAGGGAAGGAAAACCTGTAGCTGGCAGGAAAGTCCACGAGCTGGAGAGGAAACAATAGGCTGGAGTCAGGGAACCTGCATTCACCCTGGCCTTGTCCTCTGACCAGCTGCTGGGCCAATCACACCTGGGTCATGTGATTCTCAGCCCAGGTGGAACCAGACCACGCCCCCTCAGTAGCGATTTCGGTCAACAGAAGTATGCGAGGATACTATAGGCACTTAGCTAGGGAAGTTCAGTGACTCCCATGCAGATCAGTCCAAAACAGGAAGGCTGCTTCTGCCCTTAGCCCTAATGCCAACAGTGCCCCTCTGGAGAAACACGGAATCCAACCTTCGGTTTCCTCACTCTCCTGTGGAGGAAGTGGCATCGCTTTCTTGAAGCCTTTAGCTGGGGGGGGGGGGGGAGGGGGGGGCAGGTCAGTGCTGCAGGTGGGCTGCTGGCCCGGCTCCCCTCCGTGAGCACAGCACATCCAGGTGGCTCTGTTTTACACCTTGGGTTTCTGGAGGAGCCTTCATTTAAGGAAAGGATTCCTTGATTTAAAAAAAAAAAACAACAAAACAATACCCAAGTTTCAAAATCGGTGGATTAGAAGACCTTTAAGCTCCTTTCTATTCTGAGTATTTGTGAATAGACGAAAATTGAGGCTGCAAGTGAGAAAGGGGCGTTCTGATGGGAGAAGGAGTCAAGCCTGATAAGATCTAGGAGAACAAATGACCAAGCCCAGCTGCACACTGAGCCTTTGATTGGCTTAGACCTGAGGGTCACAGCTGTAGAAGGGTCTGACATCACTCTTTCAAATGCAGATGCAATCTCTCCGGATTAGAAGATTCTCCCTCAGGCTCCTCCTCATTATAATTAGCAGATAATGTTCATCCTTAGGTTTGGCTTTTCAGATCGCAGTTCGCACAGGTTTTTCAGTGTAGGATTGGCATTTCCAAAAAGGCTTTGAAATGCATTATCTGCTTCCAGCTGAGGAGTCTGTGTGGGCCAATGCCAAATCCTGGTGTAGGAGAAATTCTTGTTATAGGTATGCCTCTGTTATGAAAAGTTTTATGCAAATCAGAATTTAAAAGTTGAAATTCATGTTCAATGCAATGTGGGAGCTTGCAGTAATTCTCCTCTGGAAAGTGGAAAATCTTTCTTTAATGCATGTAATTACCTGCTAACTGCTTTATTTATATTGTGTTTCCTTAAAGTGGTGGATGGCCATGTTACCTATGGAAGCCCACACATTGCTGGGTTGCCCTTTGAATAATTCATTCCAAACAGACTACCTCAAGGGAAATATGCTTTTATTTTTTCTCAGAAACACTTCAGAAAAGAGAACTAAATAAATGGAAAGTGGTCTTGAAAATGGATAAATATAAGGAATGAGAGAAAATTTATATTTACCTACTGGACAATATTTCTGCTTTTTTTTTTTTTCCTTTTTGGCTGTAATTCTTCTCAGTAAGAGGGTATGAATTATCAAAATATCATATAAAATTGATCATATGTTCTGTGTCTTGCAGCTCTCCACCAGAACTAGGAAAACTAATTCCACTTAGGGGCTGGTGTGTTTTACTAGCAGTCATTGCAGGTGAAAGTTTGAAAGGTCACACTATATTCAATAATGTAAATGAAGAAATAAGCATAAATAGAAAATGTCCATCTATGTGTAAGCACAGAAAAGTATTAAGGATTCAGTGTTCCTACAGAGCACTCTGTGTATGGTGCTCTCTGAAGAACTGTAAAGCAGGTGAAATGTAACATGTCATCCCTGCTTATGATCGTAATGGGGAAACAAGATACAGTCATATGTGAGAGATAAGAAACAACTTAAGGTAGAATATTATCATTCAGTACATTTATTGAATACCTACCATGGGCAGCATGATCAGCTCAGAAGCAGTTTTTTTTTAAGATTATTTATTTATTTTTGGGAGGGAGGGAGGCAAGGAGAGAGAGAGAGTTAAGGAGTGGGGGGAGGGGCAGAGGGAGAATCAGACTTCCTGCTGAACAGGGAGACTGATGTGGGACTCCAACCCAGGACCCTGGGATCATGACCTGAGCCGAAGGCAGACACTTAGTCGACTGAGCCACCTAGGCACCCCTAGCTTAGAAGCAGTTCTAAGTAATACTACCAATGTTGCTTACAGTCACGCATGACAGAATTTGAGTTTGGTCATGCTGCATTGGTGAGGATGTAGCTACACCTCAGAGGGCAACTGAAGGTGATAGAGCATACAGTTACGTGGATGTTGGGCTCTGCTCCTTTGCTCCTATCTGGAAAGTACCTTCTAACGTTCAGGTCCCTCCTCAACCCTACATTTTTTGATGCAACCAGACAAGAAATGCAGTTGGGAGAAAGACCAAGTTCCCAATGTCTAGAATGACTACCAGTGTTCTTCATGTCCCCCAGGTCTCCAAGCCCTTTCAGAGGAAGGGAATGTTGAGGTTGTCTCACAGATTCTTTGCAAGGTCAAGCCTGCCCAGTCTGCCCTACTGTTCCCAGCTCTCTACAATCTCAAGTTCTTTTAGCTTGTGAGCTAATTGCGACATGGCTCACAGGGGCATGTGTTAGGATCTCCTGGATTATCCCTGGTTGCCTCCTCAATACCCCAACGTTTGACTCTTTCAGGACCTAACATGGAGTTACACTGAGGAGCTGCATTATGTCCTAATAGTCTAATTCTTTACACAGGGACCAGAGAAGCACACGTAGCCCTATATCCTGGAAAGAAGGTGAAATAAGGTAGAGTCAGTAGTTGCACTTTCAGGGGTTTAGGGAAAGCCACACAGTATAACCAGCCCAGGCTCCCAGAAGGGCAGTGCCCCTTGCTAGCTCGGTAAGTCCAAGATTCCATATTCTAGCATTTTAGCTCTTTTCATTTAACTTAGGATTCTATTCTTGTTAACAATGAAAAAAGCTAAAGGAAGTGGTTACAAATCCTACAAAAGGAAGTAACATGTGCACACTTGGCTTTACTGTGAGAATTATTTATTAGTTTTTTACACCTTAGCAAGAGCTATTTGCTCTTTCCTCTTAGAGCAGGTGACTCCCCCCCACCACACACACACTTTAATTTGGCTGATGCGTACTCATTGTATGGTTACCAACTCTTTTTACCACCATTTTTACCTCCCAAATCCAAATGAGATATTCCCTGTGCATTCTTTCTGTCAGGATAGGAGGGACGGAGCCAAAAGCCACAGGTCAGCCTGGGGGACATGCTGAAGCTGCCCTGGTACTTTCCAGCTGCAGAATATGTCTGCTTGGCTCCTAAGATGCTGAATGAGCTAGAACTCACAAAGAAAAGTCTAAGTACTGGGGACTCCAAATGAACATTTTGACTTCTGCAGCGTCTCCAGAAATGTTTTATTTGTGTGATATTGTTCAGAAAATTATATTTCTGTTGATAACTGCATGGAAATATTTGTATAATTTAACAATGCAGTTGATTGGTTTTAATGGCATATACACCCCTATGTTCCTGGCAGCCTGTTCTCTCCACAGGAGTAGGGTTGAAACATGGGGCATGTTTCCAAAAGGACTGCTAAAACATTGCTAGAACCTGCAACAGAAGCTGGGTACATCAAACCAGTGTGTGTTAATGGTTAATTTTGCCTCCCAACTCACACACACACACACACAGACACACACACAGACACACACACACACTTTACCTATTGGGTTAATTTACCTATAGCACCTTACTTAGAGCTTGCTTTTTTTGTCAGATTCTTGCAGGAACTGCTAGGTAGGTTCTGGGGACCTGTGTGAGTCCCATTAGCTGCATCCCCATAGCTTCCACACAGCAGGACAATCTATTACTTTATCAGCCCCATTCAACCTTACAAAAAGGTCTATTTCTACGTGGGTTGATACTCTCAGTGCTGATTTCAGACCAAGGCCCGCTGCTCTATTAGCTTTTTTTCTCCCTATGCCTGAATGCAGAACCCAGCAATGAGGAGATGAATGGAAATGCAAACAGACCCTCAGCTCCAGCAAATGCAATGATTGCTTCACAAATTTCATTTGCACAGAGTTCAAAAAGAAAGAATGAAATTGGGCCCTTAGTGAAGAAATGTAAGTGAGTTACAGAAGATGCTTTTTCTATAATAGGAGGAACCCGGATTGACAGATATGGGTTTTGTCTTCACCGATATTTTTCTTAAAATTCATGTTTATTGTCTGTAAAAGAGTAGCATGCAGTTGGTATGTCATGCTTTCCAACTGATTTCTGGCTTTTAAATAGATTAAAAAAAATCTTTTCATGGATTGTTGACTTACATGGTGACCAGTCTTTGATGGAAATTCTAATTGAGTATTATGGATCCTAGTAACTTGAGCTCACAGGATAGATGTCAAATATGTCCATTCTTAATTGTGTGAATCTGTTTCCCTCCAGATCAAGCTTAACCTGTAGCTGAAGGGTCCTGGGGTGGGTGGCGGGGAGTGGGAAGGTGAAGAGAGGGTTGAGAGTGAGGAGGCCTAGCTGCCTTTTCAGCTTTTCCCTTGTTATACCACTCCTAAATGGAAGGAGACAGGATTGGTTTAGGAGGACTAGTTCAGCCACTCCTAACAAGCCCAGATGTCTCCAACTATTTGCAGCTTTCTTTAGAATGTGAGTACTTGATGCTTCTTTGTTCTGGCCAGTTTAAGGGCAAAAATATGAGGTCATTTTTTCATGTTGCAGAATGACTTGGGAATCTTTTTATTTCTTTATTTTTAAAAATCAGAACATTTTAAATAGCATTAAATATATTTGTTCCTGAGAGTTTTGCTAGAAATTGCCTTTACCAGTTTTTGGTCTGGTGCTTTTTATGGAGGAAAGACATTCTCGGTTCTCTTTTTCAATTTTCTTTCATACTTAAGTTATTAATTAATTAATGTTTTTCATCCTTTTTAAACCTGTTTTTTTTTAAATTGAGGTATATGTCATATATAATAAAGTACAAAAATCTTAAGCATACAGCTTGGTGATTTTTACATACGTATAAACACATATAACCACCGCATTGAACAAGAAACAGACATTTCCAGCACCCCAGTAGACTTTCTCATTCCTCTCCCCAAAGTAACCATTATTCTAACCATTATCACATATATATACACATATCTATCTATCTCTCTCTCTCTCTCTCTCTCTCTTTCTATATATATATATCAGTTTTGTTTATTCTTAAGCTTCTATAGGTGGAATCAACCAGCATGTACTCTTTTGTGTCTGACTTCTTTTGCTCATTAGGTTTCTGAGATTCATCTATTGGGATATAAAAAATTGTTTGCAAATGTACAAAGAATTACTGAATATATTATCTTTCTATCAAGTCTGAGGAAAATACTTGAAAAGAGACTATAACCAAAAAATTGTGAACTATAACCAAAATGAAATCAGGTGGAACAGAGAATTCAAGATTCAAGATAAGAAGAGATGAAGAAATAGGACATGGAGGAAAGCAAAAAGAGTATAAAGTATCTTCCCATCTATCTAAGTGCATAATCATTACATGTAATGCAAAGGCTAAGACAATGATCCTGGAATAGAGCTCATGTACTACAAACAAATAATGCTAGTCTGGAAATAAACGAACTACCAAATCTCTGTACAACCTAGTGTATAACAGGAGGAAAAGAAGAGAAATGAAAACATGGGAAAAGATTCATTTGGTTTGGGGAAGACGTGTTGAAAGAATGTTCTAAACAGCTTTTCTTATTGGATAAAGGAATAAAGAAATGAAAGACCAATGCCTTGTTGGAGAGAAAACAGTTGGTATCTACTTTTCATGTAATAGCTGAATGAAAGACGCTTGCTTGTGAGCCCCAGGAAAGGGAAAGTGAATATTTATTCACTTGAAAAATTGAAAAATTGCTGTAGTATTCCTAAGTCACAGGAGATGGGGGCAGGGAATAATTAAACAACAGAAATAAAACATAAAACAAAAAAGAAAGTACAATGAAAATATACATAAAATAAGATGAAACAAAACCAAGAATGTGAGCTGTGTGACTGAATAGCCTGAATTTGCCCATTTAAATATAGACTAACAGATTGATGTGCTGTTTATAAAAAACACACAAAAAGAGTAACAGACTTTTGGTGCTAATAAAGGTGGAGGAAACATACCATGGCCCATCTCTTCCACTGATTCTGACTGAATATTTGGATAGAGCACAAAAAGCAATGAAGCAACTATCTGAAGAATTTGAGAAGTAAACAATAACAGGCATATGGGAAGGAAAGGGAGGAATGACCAGTAAAGGTGAGTTTCCATCCTTTTTCCCCTCAACAAAGTATTAACAAATAGAATCCAGCAATATATAAAAAGGATAATATATCATAATCAAGTGGGATTTATCTTAGGCATAAGAGGCTGTTTCAACAGTTCACAATCAATCAGTGTAATTCACCATATTAACAGACTGAAGAAAAACTGCAGCATCATCTCAATAGACACAGAAAAAGCATTTGACAAAATTGAATAGCCATTTATAATAAAGACTCTCAGCAAAATGGGAATAGAAGGAAATGCCCTTAACCTCATAAAGAGCGAGATATAGTTTATTAAAATCCATTCAAAAAGAAATGGGAAACTTTAATGGAACAATTACCATAGAAGACATTGAGAAGGTGACTAAATAGTACTCACTGACAAGAGAATGCTTAAATTGTATTTAATCTTCTTAAGTTATTTAGAGGATTTTAGACCAGTATTCCTCAGTCCTAGAAACTCATTAGAATCACCTATGGAGCTATTATTATTATTGTTGTTGTTGTTGTTGTTGTTTTAATTACAAAATACTGTTTTCTGGTGAGTCCCAGACTACTCAAATCAGAATCTCTAGAAGCCATGGCCTAAACTTCAATACTTCTCTAAAGCTCCCCAGGTAACTCTTGTGCAAACTAGGTTTGTCAACTACTGTTCCAGTCTACTGACAAAGATGATAAAGATAGTTCCCAAATTATTTTATAAAACCAGTTATAATTTAATACCCCAAGCTAATAAAGAAAGCTAGAGACTAATTGCTTATGGATATAGAAAAAAATAAAGTATTAGGAAATAGGATCCAGTAATTGTCAAAAGATACTTGGTTAGTATAATGAACTATACCCTTTGTTGATATGATGAATTATATTAAACTAACTGAATTAGAGTAGAAAGACTATTATCATATATATATAAGTTGATAATATTAAGTAGTCATTCTAAATGAAAAATTTTAAGATAGCAAGAGAAGGAACTTACTTTTGTGTTATAAAAATTATTTACCAAGATCACTTAACTGGTGAAACATAGAGCCTATTTCAATTAAAATCAGGAACTGGATAATGCTACCTACTATCATCACTGTTATTCAATAATGTCTTGAGTATTCCATAGCAATGTTGCTCAAACTTTACTGTACATGAATCATCTAGGGATCTTTTAAAAATGCAGCTTCTGATTCAATAGGTCCAGGGATGGGGCTGAGATGCTTCATTTTTCCCAGGCTTCTAGATGATGCCCATGCTACTGATTCCACACTTTCAGTAGCAAGATTAGCAAATGCAGTTAGATGAGAACACTAAATAATCAGCATGAACATTAGAAAGGGAAAAAAAACTAGTTTTTTGCCAATTCTTTGAATTTATATTTAGAATATCCAAGAAACTATAGTAAAAAGGCTAGTAAAATTTAATAAGGTGTCTGAATATTTGATAAATATACAAAAATAGCTTTTATTTTGTGCTAGCAGTAAGCACCTAGAAATAGAAATGGTATAAATATATATCATTTCTAACAGAAACACTCCCAAAATATCTGGGAATAAACTTAACAAGAATTGCACAAGACCCAATAAGGGAAAATATAAAATCTTATTGGAGGATAAAAATATTAAATCTGTAAGAGTCAGGCTTAGGGTAAGAATAAGATCATAGGTTTTAAACACGTTGAGTATATGGTGCTGGTGGAACATTCAATTAGAGATATCAACTAGGCAATTTGATATATGAGTCTTGACCAAGAGTGGTGAGTAGAGACAAAGATTTGGGAATTGTTGGCCGTGTAGATCAGGAATCTTTTGGAAAATCCATTAATGGTGTGAAGCATGAGCCTCTTAAAATGGTTTAGAAAAATTTGTGCTTATGCATATTTTTTCTTAGGGACAAGGTCCAGAATTTTCTTCAGATTCTCAAAGGGGTCCAAAAGAGTTTAAGGAACACTGATATTTATCGTGATTGAAGTTACAGGAATGGGTGAATTACTCAGCAAATACTTGTAAAATGAGAAGATGACCAAAGGTTCAGATTGATAGAACACTTACAGGGTAGGTAGAGGAAGGCCCTGAGGAAAGCACAGGGATGCAGTAGGAAAGCCAGGAGAGTACAGTGGTATGGAAATCAAAGGAAGAAAATATTTTAAGAAAGAGGAAGATGTTCATGGAGATCAGATAAGCTAAGGACAGAAGCCATCCCCCGAGGAGCAGCAAGGGGGCTGCTGGTAGATGGCGAGGGTAGCTGCAGCGGATTTGTTAGAACATGTAGTTGGAGGTCAAAGCATAATTTTAAGGACTAGCTGTGGGAGGGGAAGCTGTTCCACTGAGGCAGAAAAGGAAAAAATGGAAAGAGTAGATTTCGTTAATTTTGTAGATCTCAGAGTGGGAGAAAATAGCAAATAAAAACAAACTCGGGCATATGTGGCAGAATTCCTTTTTCAGAAACCTTATAAAGGAATATGACAAAGTTTTTAGTAACTCCCCAGCCTGTGTTAACGTGTTCCCTAAGATCCTGTGGGGAGGGCACCTGTAAAGTGGCCCTTCACGGATGACTTACACAGGTTTACAGCCACAGTCAGACCCTAGGCATTCTCTGTCCAACATCTGTCTCCTATCCCTTTCTAATAGAACCAGATTTTGACAATTTATCCCTTGAGCCTGAGCTCCTGGGAAAGGTTCTGGTTCATCTAGGCCGATCCATGTCTGACAATTTCCCAGTGACTGATAAAGGGGTGGATATGGTCCTAGTTGGCTCAAGCAGACTGTGGTTATACTCTATGCAAGAGGTTTTCTATCTGTTCTGGATTTAAACAATGGAACATATGGCATATTTATGCCAGAAGGTATCCAGTGTGCATGAAGGGAACCAACCTAAAGATGAAGCCAGTGCTGAGGATTGCAGAGCGCAGAGAAGGAAGATGGGTCCTTGATGAGCCTCTGTTCATACTGTCCTGAGGCCTGCCTCACCTCTGAAGTTCCGGTTATATGAGATCACTGGCCAGAGTGAGTGGGAATCAGATATGTTTCATACATATAAAGAATATATTAACTAACACATTGAGTCAATATCCTCCATTTCACTGGAGAATGTGGGTGAGACTAGGCACTTAGCCATTGCAGTTCATGGAAAAAAACAGGGGCCTTAAAATGGGAGAGATGTCAGTTCCAATGTTAGCTCTTCTGGTTACTAGTTGCAAGGTCTTGGGCCAGTTATCTATCTCTTTGCCTCAGCTGACTCATGTAAAGTAAAGTATAATATCTATTTGATAGAATTTTAAGGATTAAAATGGCCACAAGATAAAGTACATAGTGCTTGGCACACAGTGGGCAAAACATGGTAGCTAGTACCTCATATTAGTTACTAAAAGAAACATTTTTTGACCCAGTTCCATTTCTTTGATCCTTCCTATAAAACCTTGCAGAAGAATTGCCTAAAATTGTTCTCCACATTCCCTCAGGTTCAAGTCTGTTTGTAGCTTACTATAATCAGGCTTGAGTCCCCTTGTCAAGGTCATCACATCCATTGATCTCCTCCCGTACTTATCTTCCTCTTCATTTCAACTGCATTTGATTTACGGACCATGCCTTTCTTCTCATGATACTTTCTTCTCCTGGCTACCAGAACACCACACTTTCCTGAATTTCCCCCCAGCCTTGTTTGTTGGTTGCTCCTTTGCTGGCTTTTCCTCCTCCGTTACATTTTTGGGAATTCCCAAGTGGGGTCTTGGCCCCCTTTTCCTCCCTCTATAATCTCTCCCTGTGACAGTCAGCCCCCAAGACTTTATTGACCTTCGGCTTGCTGATGGCCCTCACATTCACAATTCTAACCAAAATCTCTCCCCTGAACTCTAGTCACGGATGCAGTTTCTTGCTCGATGTCCACTGGGATGCCTGTTTTCCTCTGTCTCCATGTAACCATCCACATACAGCCATCATTCTTCTCACATCAACTATTTTAACAGCCTGTTAATTGGTGTCTCCATTACAACTCTGGCCACTCCCCACCCCACCTCTCATTCATTTTCCACACAGCAGCCAGAATGATTTTCTTTTTAAAATGCAATCCAGAACATGTCCCTTACCTGCTTACAATCCTCTAATGCCTTCCCAAAAGTCTGATGATAAAGTCCAAACTCTAGCATGGCCTACAAAGCTGGCCCTACTTGCTGGGCCACTGCCTTTCCCTCAAGACTCACTTTGTACCACTCTCCTGCCTCCGTACCCTCTGGCCGCTATAGTCTTCTCTTGTCCTCAAACAGGCCCAGTGTAGGGCCATTGTGTTTGTTTTCCTCTGTTTCTGGAATGTTCTTCCAATGACTGGCTTCTTGTCATTTAATTCATTCAGTCTCCAGTTCAAATGTTACATTTTGAAAGGGACTTTTCCAAAGGAACCCCATAGCCACTGTCTATCACTTTATCCTACTCCATATTTTTCACAGCATTTATTACTCTCTAGAATCATGTCATCTGTTACCCTCATCAGAATGTAAAGTGCCTTAGAGCTGAAATCATGTCTTTCTTATTCACTACTCTATTTCTCTCATCTGAAGTAGTGCTTGGTAACTAGTAGGTGCTCAAAAGTTTTTTTGAATGCACAAAGGAATGAATGAGTAAAAATAGTGTTTAACCAACACTGAATAGCACTTTTCATTTTTTGGTGTCCTTTCCCTTTCATTATCTGGTGGCATCCCATGATAACCTGTGAGGTAGGCATTATCATTATGTTCATTTACAGGTCAACTGAGGAATTTTGCGCCCTTTTACCTCCACATCTAAGAGAGAATAGAATCCAATTTTTTTTAAGCCTCCAAAGAAGAGAGTCAAGGAACTTTAGTAAAATTATTTAATAGGCTGAGCTAAACATCTGTGAACTTTTGCTTTCTGTTCCTAACCAAATGTTAGAAATTGAGCTACATGTGTTTCTATCCTGAACACTACAAACCATTCAGAGAAAATGCTCTCTATTATTCCTGGGTCCAGATGCAAGAGGTCCATGGTAGTCAATGCTCTGTAATTAAATGAGATTCCAGGCTGCGCTTCTAATCCCCTGAGACACAGAATGTGCAGCTGGACTAATAACTCAGCCTATTATATGGAAAGCCAGCCAGGCCCTTATTTCTTTATGCATGCACACACATACACACACACTCACACATGTACATTCACATTTATATTTTTAAAGCCAACAACAATCTAAACACAAGGTTCTCATTCTGTCTTTAAATATGGGAAATAATATTAGATTAAGTTAATGTAATCACTAACATCATGTTCTATAAATTGAAAACTAATGCAGCTTTGTTCCCCAACCCCCAGACTGCCCCAGAAATCAGAATTTCCAGAATACCCAGACCCACACTTTTCAATGATAAAATATATGTACCCCACTTGGAGTAAGGTGCATAATTTAATATTTTATTGTGTTTGATTTATAGGCTTCCTCGGCCCTTATTAAATTTAAGTTTTCACAATTGAGGAAAGGCCTTAAAGAGAACATATTTTGTGGTTAAAGATGTATCCCACATGTGCCAGGCTAGCAATTTAAAAAGCCGGATAACTCCTCTCTGGGCCCTCACAGTGCTGCTGAAAGTTCTGATTGCAGGGCTCAGGTTAGCAGGGCTGAAGCGGAAAGGGTCACCGTTCAGATTCCAGGCTGAGAGCAACACTTACTTCTTGGAGATCTGATGTTATGTCAAACTCTACTCCAAGACAAAATCTGGTATGCAAAGCTTTGAAAAATTACATCAAAATTTGGCTTTTGTCTCTCTCTCTCTTTTTTTTTTAAAGGAAGTATTAAGGGGGTAGGGAGAGTGATTTGTTTCTGACAACTTTGGCAAGGCTTTCGCTAAGTACGCTTTTAGAGCAGCAATTCCCCAGCTGACAAAGACCTGGACATGACCTCAAATATCTGCAGATTGAGGAATGTTACATGGAGCCACAGACGTTTTAGGCAGGAATTCCAGGTCCTGATGAAGAGATCGAAGTACCTCTGACTTTTGACCATCAGTGCTCTTTCCTGAAAGCCTGGCCTGCCCTGAGGCCTCTGGCCACTGAAAAGGATCCAAGCTATAGGACTGACATCACTGAAGAATGGAAATATCTTTTCAGCTTTCCAAATGAACAGTCCCTGCTAAATTTAATCCAACTCCAATGCCTCCTAACCTTGAAGATGTTTCCAAGCCCCTTGCCCCTAAGGACTTACTCCTTCACGCTTTTCTCCCATGTTTGCATTTCTGTTATGGCAGGGATTACATTCTGTCCTACCTCCTATTCCACACAATGGGGAACAGGAGGCTTTGATCTTGACTTTGTGTCCCCCATCTCATCTCAAAATCATCTTTGCTTCTTTCTTCTCTCATACTCATTACATCTCATCAATCATTAACTCTTACTGTTTCTCTCGTCTTGATATCTCCTGAAACCATTCACTTCTTTATACTTCAACTGCCCTATCTGAGCCTAGGCCACCTCTAGGTCTTTCTTTTATCATCACAACATTTTAATTAGTTTTCCTGACTCAAGCCTTGCCCATTCATTCCTCACTCTGCAGCCAGAGGGCTTTTTCTAAAATGCCTATTTATCTGAATATCTCATTTCCCTGCTTATAATGGTTAATATTTTTCCATTGCCCCTGATATAAAATCCAAACTCCTTACCATGGCTTACAAGTTTCTGCCAGCATCTCTCCCTTCTATCCCTTGCATTATACACTCCAGAGATACTTAACTCCTTTTAGTTTTTCCAGCGAAGACTGCTGGGCCCTTCTTTGCCTCTGAGCCTTTGCCTATGCTGTTCCCTGGTACTCTCCCTATCTCTTCACCTGGCCAATTCCTACTCAGCTTAGATACCACTTTCATCAGGACATCATCTTGACCTCCTCCTTATCTAGCTCTTCTTTCACATAACACTTTGTCTTCCCCAGTATGGCATGTACACTTTATTATAATTGTGGTTTATTTTCTTTTTTCCCCCCCTCTAATCTAGAAACTCCCCAAGGACAGAAACTCTATGTACCTTGCTCTCTTTTATATCTTCATTACCTAGCTCAGTGCCTGGCACATGGAAAGGCATTTTAATAGCCATCAATATTCATCTCTGTATCCTTCCACACAGCTTAACTTAGCCCCTTGCACAAAATGAATGCTTGATACCAATTTGATGAATCAGATCAAACTGGCACATTGCTCAAATGTCTACAGAAAATGCAGGTCTGTTGAGACACAGAGTACCACAGTTAGCTAGTTAAGAAACTATTAAAAAGTTATTTGCTGAAAAATGGGTTTGTTTGACTCTGCTGATCAATGACACTTGATCACTAAGATGATTGGAATAACCAGACCCTGATATGATTCCTATAATCATTTGGCAGATGTTTATGTTTGATTTTTGCTGTCTGTGTGGCAACTCCATCTACTGCCTGGGACTTGGCTGCTATAGGGGTTGGTAGAAATTAAAACTGCCCATAATACTGATTACAATAATAACTAGTAATAGACATTTATCATTCTTTACATGCATCAACTCATTTAATCCTCACAATCATGCTATGAAATAGATATTGTTCTTATTCTACTTGACAGACAAGATAACTAAGACTGAGAAAGTTTCAATAACTTGCTTAAAGTCATATGACTGAAGAATGGTAGAAATGGAATGTGAACCTCCCAATCTGACTCTGGATTCCATGCTTCTAAATACCATGCTGTATTGCCACTACTCTTTGCTTGATAATGAACTAGGGACATAGATTTTGGGATGGATGAATTTATGGGCAATGTAAAAGCCTTAGGAGTCTTTTGTGTGGGCAGCATACATAATGCTTAGGAAACGAGGTCAACCTCTTGTCATACCTGCTGGACTTGATTTTATTAAAGCTTTGCAAGCAAGTCATAAGAGAAATGGGAGCAATTTGGAAATAAATTACTTCCATTATGCTGCAGGATCTCCCATATACTGTGGCATTTAGGAATTATTCACAGATGTATGTTTACAGTTAAAAAAATCAACTATACTGTGCTCAATTATATGGGGGGAGAACTCTAGTAAACAGTTTTTAATTGGATTGAAATTAAGATAAATTTAGGATAATGAAGGAAAATGTCTTAACAGCAAGATTTATAGACTGTGCAAAACTCCCATTGGAAATGAAGGAAGCCCAGTATTTTGAAATGCAAAATTTACATGAACATGAGGCAAAAAGATTATGTGTACAAACTATTCCCGTGTAGTCATGAAATTCTTGTGAAACAACTTGGGGTATATGTGGGTTGTTCAATAGGCAGATACGAGCACTCACTGTGTACAGAATCCTATGCTAGGTACTATAGGACATGTAAAATTCTCTGAAATCTAGTGACAGATTTCAAATAATTTCCAGTTAGTTTTAAGACTTATCTATTAAACAGACTTTATGGGGGTAGACATAAAATGTTCATAAAATGAGATAATTAAGTTAATAAAGGTTCTTTTGGAAGGGATGCTGCATTTGGTAAAAGAAGAAATGAGATCCCAGAAGCATATGCATCCTGAAAGAAGAGAAAGACATACAGGAGTTGTTTTCCTCCTCCTCTAATTCTAGGGTTTATTTATTTATTTATTTATTTTTAAAGATTTTATTTATTTATTTGAGAGAGAGAGAATGAGAGAGAGGGGGGAGGGTCAGAAGGAGAAATAGACTCCCTGCCCAGCAGGGAGCCCGACGTGGGACTCGATCCAGGGACTCCAGGATCATGACCTGAGCTGAAGGCAGTCACTTAACCAACTGAGCCACCCAGGCACCCCTAATTCTAGGGTTTAAATGCAATAAAATATATATGGAACATCCCATATGAAACTTTAAAAATGGGTTCTTTGAAAATGTTAGTAATATGCTGTGAGTTTTGGAGGATAGCACTAGAACCTACCTTTAAAATTAATAAGTGATTTGGGACAAATCATGGTATGTTCTAAATACTTGCTATTTAAGTGTGGTCTGTGGATTAGCAGCATCAGCACCACTTGAGAGCTTGTTAGAGATAGGATCTCAGGCCCACCCCAAACCTACAGAATCAGAATCTACATTTTAACAAGACCCAAGGCAAATTTGTATGCTCATTAACATTTGGAAGCATTGGTCTAAATCATAAATCTGTGACACCTGAGATTCTGCATCTTTGTTCTTTTTCAAGAATCATGTGCTATATGGTATCTTCTGTCTATCTTTCTAACATCTTTTGTCTCTACTTCCCGCCCCAAACCATCTTCTCCAGATGAACTGATTTTTCTTACCATCTCTAACCAAAACTTAAGCTTTTCTGTCTGTACTGCTTTCCACAAGAACTGCTCTTTACCCAAGTGCCTTCCATTTTCCTTTCTGCCTAAGCCATATAGAACTATTAGCATTTACAGAATATACTGTGTTCTTCCATGCATTCTGCCCTGATTGCCTCCCCACCCCATTTGGACCCATGTGGCCTTTAGCACTCTCAAGACTTCTGGGTTCCCTTCTCACTCCACTCTAATTCTTTGTCCATTTTACTCTATTTTCAAGGTACTTGATATATTTTAATATTATAGCTCTAATCACATTGCAATATAATTGTTAACATGTTCTCTTTCAGTACACTATGAACATCTCAAGGGGAAAAAAGTTTTAGCCACTTTCCTAACCTGAGTGCTTATAAAATGTCTGTTGAATGAAAGCTTTATTTACAAATTGAAAATTATGCTTGCCTGTTCCGTCAAACACTAGTCAGTAAGCTAAGTGCTAAGAAGAAAAAGATCCAAGTCTAGGATCTCTAGGATATTGCCAACAGCGTGCACACACACAACCCCCCCCACCCGGCACACACACACACCATTTCATTCTAATATATTGATTTATAGCAAGTGATACAACTTTAGCAGAGAAAGTACCTGACCGATGTCAGATGATCTCACATTTCACAGTTACTGTTGAGATGACCCTGGAATGCATCAGGAGTAGCATTCCTGATGGGTAATTGTAAGATCTACGACATGGGTATGTTTTGTGATCCTAAATTGAGTTGGATCTCTTTTTGTATTGCAATTTCTCCATCTGTAACCTGATCGTTACCCATCTCTGCTGGCCATTATTAAAAAGAAAATAATTTTATATGCATAGCTAAGCTGGCCAAACCATAAAGGAAATTCATGGAGGAAAATAAAAGTCTAGAGAGGTGAGGGATGTAGGTAGTTGCTTGGGAGGCTAGTTTTCCAAGGGCTGTAATGGGGGACAAGGGACAAAGTCCAGGGCCCACCTAAGGCAGAAGGTATGATCCAATACCAACTGTATAAAGCTGGACCCCTTAAAATTGGGTAAAGAGTGGAGAAAACACCCCTTAGAAGAAGGAAGTGAGTAAACTTGCTTATCTTTTCTCTGTTCTAGGTAAAGGTTATAAGAGATGTCTTCTAAAAATTCATAACCAGAAGCCTGCCCTCAAGTGGATTTGGGGACATTTGCATTGTTCTAGATGTGAATTTAGTTTAAATTTGGTCCACATGTGCAGTGGCAGAAGTCAATGTGAACTATGAAGAAACTCCCCTTAAACTAGGCCTCAAAGAATTACCATTCTAAGAAATAAGAGTTCACATGCAAGTCTAAAAAATATATGAGGAAATAAGTCAGTTTAGAAAGTTAGCAGAAACAACAAAGACTACAGATATTAAAATTACCACATATTTTACTGTGTTATTTCATACAGTAAAATAACTGTGTGGAATACATTTTAAACACATGAAAGAGACTATTAAAAATATGACCCAAAACACAGGATACTATAAAAAGTACCAAGCCAATTTAAAAAAGAATGAAATGAAATTTCTAGACACTAAGAATATAATAATTAAATTAGACGCAGAGTGGAATAAACACTATGTTAGGAAAAGAAATGAAGGTAAAGTTATTAAATAAAAACTCCAGCTGGGAAGACTTTTATTATACATCTTAGAGATTAAAAAATATCAAAAATATGGGCATTGAGCAAAAGGTTTTGACATGTATCTACTGGGTATTTCAGGCGGAGGATGGAGAAGAGGCAATATCTAAAGTGACAACATCTGAGAATCTTCCAGAACTGTGGAATAACAGGTCATATAAAATGCAGAGTTTACACAAGTTCCAAGTAGTATAAATAAAAAGTTCTACTTTTTGACATATTTTAATGGAACAATAGAAAATCAAAGGCAAAGAGAAGATCTTAAAAGCAAAGAGAAGAACTAACTCAAAGAGTCTGCACAGTGTAATTGTGGAATATAGACTCTGGAGCGGGACCATCTCGGTTCAAATCTAGGCTCTCTAGCTAATAAGCTGTTTGCCTCAATTTCCTCATCTATAAAAAGATGGGACATACCTCACTGTAAAGACAGGAGAATTGAATGACAGTGTACAGAAATACAGCTAAAAATTGTCTTTGCCATGTTTCTAATACTATAATCTTTAGCTCTTATTTATTATCATTATTACTAGTACTTACACAGAAGGGACTTTTCAAGTACAACAATAAAATCAGAGGAGGATGGAATATTGTCCACAAATTTCTGAAAGAAAATAGTTGTATTTCCAATAAAATTAACTTTCAAAAAGAAAGTAAAATTACCTTTCAAGAACAAAGTCAAAATTATCTTTTAAGAAGAAAATAACTGTGTAACCAGTAAAATTATCTTTCATAAACAAGGTGGGAGTAAAATCATTTTAAGATGGAAAAAAAATTACCATCAACATCTTACTAAAGAAACTTCTAGAAAAGATGTATCAGGAAGAAAAAATATGATCCCATAAGGAAAGCCTAAAATGTAAGAAGACATGGTAAGCAAAGAAAATGCAAACATGTCAATATATCTAAATAAACATCAACTATATAAAATGATAATAAATGTTTAACATGTAGAGCTAAAGAAATAAGGTAATAAACGCAATTGCATATCATTTGCCTGTGAGGTGGTGGGAGTCAGGAATGGAAGCATTATAAGGATCTTGTGACCTTGTATTCTGAAAGAACATAGAGATATTATTTAACTTTGACTTGAATTATTCATGTTAATATTTTAAAAATTACTAAAATAATATAACTAGAATGTATAATTTTTATACTAATATAAAAAATAAAATGTAAAAAAATTAAATTTAGACAGAAAAGGAGAAAAAGACATCAGAAAAAGGACAAATAAACCCAAATAACAAGATGGAACAAATGAGAAGATGGTCTAAACATACTACAATTCAAAATAAGTGTAAAGAGGTTAGACTCTCCTATTATGCTGAATTTAAAAATAAAACCCAGTTCAGTAATGCATTCCCAAAAGCACACCTAAAACATCGAGACATTCCACCAAAAATGTTGAAAGTTAAAGGATAGAAAAAGATATACCAGGCAAATACCACTTAAGAAAAAGCTGGTATAATTATATTAATATTAGACATCATAGACTAAAAATGGTATTATTGGAGGTAGTTGCTATATAACGATTACTGATGCAATTCACTAGGAGGGTCTACCCATTTCAGATATATCTAAACTTAGAAATATAGATTCATTTTGTTGAAATGAAATTTTTATAAAACAAAAAGGAGAAATTGTTAAATTCCCCACTACAGTAAGCGATTTAATACATACAACTATTTCAGCAACTGACAGATAAAAAATCACAAAGTATGTAGAAGAACTGAACAACGCAATCGACACATTTGATTGAATGAATTTATGTAGAACACTGCGCTCCACAATTGGCAAATGCACGTTCTTTCAAAACACACAGAAAATGTATGAAAAGTGACCATGAGATGAGCTGGGACAGGAAGGACCAATATCAGACATTCTGTACTCTTTGATCATGGTACAATGAAGTTAGAAATTGACATAAGAAAGAAAACTTAAAATGCACACCTGTAAGTTAAAAAGCAATTCATATGTATCAGAAATTAATATAATGGAAACTAGAAGCTATTCAGAACTGAATCATTTAAAATATTAATATCAAACCTTGTGGAAAAGCTGTGCTTTAGAGAGAAATGTATTCCCTAAGTGTTCATATTGACAAAAGCTAAAGACTCATGAACTAATCATTAAACAGGAGACGTTAAAAAGTACAGCAAAATATAAAAGAAAATAGATGGAAGGAAATAATGCAGGGTGAAAATTAAGAAAGTAACACAAAAATCAACAACATCAAGGTTGGTTCCCTACAGAAACTTGGAAAATGGACAAAAACTGTGACTGGCTTCATCAAGAAACAAAATAGGAGACAGATCAATGATACAGGGAATGAAAAAGGGGACAGACTGGAGACAGAGTTGGAGGGGCTGAGAGGAGGCCTCACGGAGTCCCAGATGCACTGTATCCTAGCAACATGACTTTGAACCAGTCTCCTGATACAGCGTCTCATCAGGAAAATGACAAATTGGGGGCCCCTGGGTGGCTCAGTCGGTAAGGCGTCCGCCTTTGGCTCGGGTCGTGGTCTCGGGGTCCTGGGATCGGGCCCTGTGTCGGGCTCCCTGCTCGGCGGGAGGTCTGCTTCTCTTTCTCCCTCTGCCTCCTCCCCCCTGCTCACGCTCTCAGTCTCTCACTCTCAAATGAATAAAATCTTTAGGAAAAAAAAAAAGGAAAATGACAAATTGTAAAGATAAATGAAATAGGAAAGTACTTGGCACATAAAAACAAAGTAAAAATTAGCTATACATTTTTATTTACTGTATCATTAGTATCAGAAAGCAGTACCACTGGGAAACTCTATTGGTTTTTGGGTGTATGTAGGGTGTCAAGAGCAAGAAATGGGGCTGAGCAGGGAAAGAAGGACATTTCATAGCAGAGGCAGGGCAAATATGTGAGCAAAGGCATAGAAATGGATGCACAGGCCCAGAGCAAATCTTGCAGTGGGAAAATCACAGTGTAGAGTGTGTTTTATAACATCAAAAACTGAGGACACTCACAGAGTAGTTTTATTTCTTAGTTAAACCTGTCTGAGAAAATACATCATCAAAAGTGGGTTTGCAGACACTTTATCTTCCCAGTCCCCAACTTTCCCTTGGTATACTCCTCAAACACACTCATCGTGAAGGCCTCCTGTGCTGGGGACTGCTGCTCCAGAAGGATTAGATTAAAACAGGAACACAAGTTAGAGCATCCAGCCAGACCATATTTCCATATTAAAATTTAGAACACTAAATTAATAGATTCGATGAGCTGGGGCATTGAGAGGTTGTTTAAGCACCCCCGTCCCCCTTTGGACTGAATTACACTTTAACTAGTCCATCTGGATGAGAATGACGCTTCTAAAGAAATCTAAGGGCTCAATTCTATTGGGATTATTCACATTACTGTGTTTCAATCCTCTGGCATATAGCTATTTCTGAAGAAATTCTTTGTTAAATAGGTGCAGGCATGAAGAATCTTAACAATGCTGGTACCAAAACCCAGATATTTTATGAATATATGTATATGGTGCATCCGGGTGGAATATGATAGGCTTTCTCAAGTGTGTGAGCCTACATGAGGTACGAGCAGCATTCAGTCCTTAGTCCCGTACTCCTGTCCTCTTCCTTAATTAATGCCAGCCTCTCAGACCAAATTCTGTCTGCATGCATGAGACAAGAATCCCCTCAGGTTGTACTGCCATCTTATATATAATCTGGAATCCTGAGGAGTCCAGAAAATCCATCATTTCTCTCAAGGAACACATTTTCCAGCAGCATGGTCCCAGAAGAAGACACAAATTCCCGGGCCCAGAGCTGGTTTCAGCAGTGAACCTGCTGCCTGGCTAAATGAGAAAGGAGGGGTGGCTTCATCTTGGAGCATCCCTGCTTAGTAGCCTTCCCCACCAGGACCACACAACATCCTTTGAGGGCCACTTCTCCCTCTGACTCCTGGGACCAGAGATGCCCCAAGCAAACACATTCCAGGGCCAGGGTGTTTAGGAAGCCTGTGTCATTATGTAGTCTGGGGATCCCTCAGCCAGCTGGGAGCCTGGTATTTGGGGGATGGCCGAGATTTTGCCCCCCGCTGGTCCTGGCAGCCTTTACGGCTGGAGATTGCAGTGCAATGCAAAGGGAGCCATTTGACAGTGTTTGCACCTTATCATTTCCAAAGAATCTCTGCTCTTGAGACAATCGGTACTCTCTTAGCTGTCTGTCAAGTTCAAGCACTTTTTATCTTAAACACATCAGAGGGTTGGGGCTGAGGGAAACAATGGAAGGACGCTCACCACAAGAGACATTATTTGCGGGGGCTCAATTTCCCCCAGGTTCTTATCTTTCTGCTAATCTTTCTTACCATGTCAGTCTGGGGAAGAAATTGGCCCTCTCCCAGTGGATCTGGCTCTTAAACATACTTTATAATCCTGGTTTGGAGTGGCTGGGAAGTCTCTGTATTGGTGAAACCACTGTTTCAGGGTGAATCAGTCACTTCCTCCAGGCCACCTTCTTCCTGTTCTGCCACAGGCCAGGGATATTCCCATCTGGGGACAATCCATCATGGCTTTAATCTATATTTTGTACAGCACGGGACAGTGAATGGACACTCCATCAACCACAGACTCAAGGGCATTGCTGCTGCCGGCACCTTGGATGGGATCTCATAGAAACTGGTAAATAAAATGTATTATATCCCTCTATCTTGACAAATATATTCTCCTAATGATGAAAACCAAAGCATATGTATGAATCAATGGTTTTAATGTGTCTGAGGTCTGGCAAAATATCAGTCTATTAAATTTAATTATTACTGTACATATCCAGCTCATCTGTCAATGGGTTGGTGATAGTTGAAGGAGTGATAAAGATTTATGTAACTTCTGGATTATGTATTTGTTCCATAAAATTAATTTTCTTGCTTTTATTTCAGCAAAATCACTAATTTTGTCATATTCAAGATAGTTTTCAACTCATAGCAATGGTCTAAAAGTATTTCAAAAATTGTAATTGTATTCAAAGTACACAAAATTCAATTGTATTCAAAGTACACAAAATAAAACATATATTTATGAGAACATACAAATTAAATATAAAATTTATTTTATATGTTTCTAAAAAGTTTTCTTTTAAAATTTTCAAAATGTATAGGGGTGCCTGGGTGGCTCGGTTGGTAAGCTCTCGACTCTTGATTTTGGCTCAGGTCTTGATCTCAGGGTCATGAGTTCAAGCCCTGTGTTGGACTCCATGCTAGGTGTGGAGACTACTTAAAATATATATATATATATGTATATATATATACACACACATATATATGTGTGCGTGTGTGTGTGTACTCAAAATTGTCTATTAACTTTAAAGGGTAAAATACAAATTATAATTAATAGATGCCAAAATTGTACTGAACATATTAACATTTAAAGTCAATCTTATTATTATGTTTTTCTTAAATATTTTATTTATTTATCTGACAGAGAGAGAGAAGAGAGCACAAGCAGGAGGAGAGGCAGAGGGAGAGGGAGAAGCAGGCTCCCTGCTGAGCAGAGAGCCCGATACGGGACTCGATCCTAGGACCCTGAGATCATGACCTGAGCTGAAGGCAGATGCTTAACTGACTGAGCCACTCCCATAAATCTTACTATTTTTATAAAAACAAAACTTCGCATTTTAAACATTCTATTGTCCATCTAGTTGCCTACATAAAGAATTGCTACCACAATACATGCATGATACATGAATACAAACTTGAGAGTAATATGAAATGTTAAAATTGCAAAATGTTCTTAAGCCACCATTTGCAGCTTTTATGAAATACTGTGCAAATTGAATACCATGGGAACCAGAAATTAAAACAGGAGAAGAAAAAGAATTCTTGACATTATTGAGAAGTGGTACTTTTTACCTTAGAGGATGAATTCCACAAGTTTGACTTTTCTCTTAACCCAGTGCTCTTTTCCTCTCACATCCTGCAAGCGTTCCAAAGCAATGTCATCATCGTGACCCACGATCCTTCACCACTTCCACATCCTGTCACCTTTTCTTTCGAGGATATGGGGTGAGAGATGTGAAAATGCATTTCCCTGGGGCCTGAACAGTGCGGCCCTGAAGGTGGATGTTAAGAGTTATGGGCTGTGCTGTGCCAGCTCTAAGCACCAGATCCTGAGTGATAGGGGCACCCACGTGCTTTTAATAAATTTGTGTGTGACTGTGGTATGTGGACCACTCTCAAATACCTCTTGCCTAGGTCTAAGGGAGGTTCTGTATATATATCGGCCATAATCAAACTCTCCAGGAGAAGCTACTGCTAACATTTTGGAACATTTCCTTCCAGTTATTTCCTACACTTTGTTTTCACATATGAGAATACGCCTTATATACAGGCTTGTATCCTGCTTTGTTGATAAGACAGAAATTACCGGCTAACTTACACCAGTAACTTCTGCATTCTTTAAATACTACAGGTACTTGTTGCCCTGTCGTGGAAGGTCACACCCTCAGAGCTGGAGGAAGGATCTTGTTTTCACTATGGTGAGTTCAGCAGAAATTAAATCTAAGACACCAGTCAAAGCAATTAAATAAATAAAAATTCAGAAGTAAAAGTCAAAGCACAGTGTTATACACAGCAGAAGGCATTTAAGACGTACGAGACAGTTTCTTTTCTTTTTTTAAAGAATAGATTTGTTTGTTTGTTTTTTCTTCCAAGATTTTATTTAAATTCAAGTTCGTTAACATCTAGTGTAGTATTGGTTTTAGGAGTAGAATTTAGTGACTCATCACTTATATATAACACTCAGTACTCATCACAACAAGTGCCCTCCTTAATGCCCATCACCCAGTTACCCCATCCCCCCACCTCCTCTGCTCCAGCAACCCTCAGTTTGTCTCCTAGAGTTAAGAGTCACCAGGCAGTCCAGCTTCAGAAAGGCTGTCGTGTGCTGCAGCCCACAGGCCCCCAGTCTGTGCACTCCCTGCCACCATGATGTCAAAGAGGAAGGTCAGCTCCACCAAAGGGGTGGTGAAGGAGAAGCCCAAGATGAGATCAGCAAAGTTGTCAGCTACACCTATTCCTGCAAAAGTGGACACATAGTCCCAAAAGAGGCAGCAGGAAAGGATAAATCTTCAGACCAAAATGTGCAAGCAAAAAGGAAAAGCAAAGCAAAAGGAAAACAGAAGGAAGTGGCTAACCAAGAAACTAAAGATTTACTCCTCTCCATATCCTTAACTTACTCACATCTGCAAAATCTTTCTTATCGTGTAAGGTAACATAGTTTCTAGGGATTAGGACATAAATATTTTCAGGGGGCATTACTCAGCCTACCACACCCACCAAAGTTTTTCAGATATGTGATAAATTGCATAACATTTTACCCTAAACAAATCATTACATATGAACCAGGGAAGCAAGAAAGGAAAATATCAGATGGAAAGGTCACAGTGGAGAATATAATATTGTTTGTCTCTAGTTTCAGAGTCTAGTGTCAAGGATTTGAAGAGTTGTTTTTTACCTTCCTTGCCTTCTGGGGCTGTCACCCCCTTGCTCTCAGAACCACATTCTCTCAGCTGTGGCTATGGAGTTGGGCATCTCTAAGGATATCTGCTGCTTTGCACAGGCCTGATGCTTACTCTCATGGTCCCAGAGTCCTCTGGGCTTGCCCAGCTGGGTTTCTCATGCTGGGCCTTTTCCCTTTTTATATTGTTTTTGCCCTACCTTTCCATCCCTTCCTAGACACTGTGCAAATATCAGGGTCCCATGAGAGAAGTTAAAAGTATTATCCCAGACCTCTTAGGCTGACAAGAGGAGAGGAGGCAGATACCTGACATCCACCTTGACTTCTGTCCTATCACCAGATTTTAAGCTGCTACCATTGAGTGATGGCGGAGGGGGGGAAGGATCCAGCAGCAGCATGAAGAGGAGGGGGTTGTTTTCTGCTCAGTAGATCACAGACCTCTCTCCCTCACCTTCAGACCCCTTATTTATCATTCCAACTCCTGCCACCAGCTATCCAGGCTAGATGTCACTTATTTTTGCCTCCAGTACAAGGGGACTGAAGTCAGTCCTTGACACATAATAATAACCTCTGAAATAGCTATGGATGAGGCAACTTGCAAATCTAAACTTCCTTGGGATGGGTGTATAACTGCTGGAGGAGTTCCCCCAAAACAAGGGCAGATTTTCTAGTTACTTGAGTTAGACTGGTTCACACATCAAACATCCCAATGAAGTGTTCTTCTCCAGTGCCCTTGGGAAGGGAGACCCCTTGAAAAGCACCAAATGCACGGCTGCCTTCTGCTCTTGGGACCCTGTTCCTACCATTCAACCATCAGAATTCAGCCAAGATGCCAGGAAGGTCTGTTAAGATGTGCACGCGATTATTTGAAAGAACCTTGGAGCTGCAAGGCTGGAGCCAGATAAAAATAACCTGCATCTGCACAACCCATTCCAGCTTCTAGGGCCCAGATGAAGGTGAGGCAGTTGAGGACTGTGAGGTGCTTGCCTTGGGCACAAAATCTAATCAAGTAATCAAGAAAATAATATTTTGATGGAGTATTTTTTAAAAATGAAAATTAATACAAAAGCATCCCCAGAATGTTTATGGGTAGCTGCATAATTGATCATTGTGGGTGATGGAGGCTGGGGTCTCCTGCCATTTTTGGTCCAGATAAAATCTTAATGTAGGGCTTAGGTGGCCATATACCCTAATCCCTAATAGCAACAACATTATAAGGAAAGCTCCTAAATTTGAAAAGTTTGTTTTCAAAAATGGAACTTGGATGATGATGGCTGAGACACACATTTGCCTCTAAGCCACACTCGGCACTGAGGTTCTCAGGTGCATTGTCTTAGTGCCACCCACGGCACTTTCTCAAATATCCCTACCTATTGCTTTTTTCCATTCCTGTTTGTTGGCTATCTTCCACTGCTTCATAGCCTCTCTTATCAACCACAGCAGTGGTTCTCAAACATTAGCGGCATCACAATCACCTGGAGAGCTTGATAAACTACAAATTGTTAGGCCCAACCCCCAGAATTTTTCTTTTTTTTTTTTTTTAGAGATTTATTTATTTATTTGAGAGAGAGAGAGAGGGAGAGTCTTTTAAGCAGACTCCACGCTAAGCACGGAACCCCACGCGGGGCTTGATCTCACCACCCCGAGATTACAACCTGAGCCAAAACCAAGAGTCAGAAGCTTAACCAACTGCGTCCCCTAGATGCCTCAACCCCCCCACACCCCCAATTTCTGATGCAGTAGGGCTGTCTGGGGTCTGAGAATTTTCATTTCTGTTAAGTTCCCAGTTGCTCTGCTGCCGCTCTGGGGACTTTGAAAACTACCAAACTACACTGATGGTTCTCAAGCATAGAATCACCTGGGAGCTTTTATAAAAATACTGACACCCAAGGCATTGCAGACCAATTAAGTCAGACTTTTTTGGAGATAGGGCATACATTAGGTTTCTAGGATTGCTGTAACAAATTACTACAAACTAAGTGGCTTAAAACAACAGAAATTTTTTCATTCACAATTCTGGATGCTAAAAGTCTTAAGTAAGGTGTTGGCAGGGACATGATCCCTCAAAGGGTCCAGGGAGGGAGCTTCCAGCTTCTGGTTGTTGCCAGCAATCCTTGGCATTCCTTGATCTCTGCCTTCCCCCTTCACATGGCCTTCTCTCCTATGTGCCTCTGTGTATCTATGTCTGTGTGTCCTCTTCTCCTCTTATAAGAACACAAATGATTGAATTTAGGGCCCACCCTAATCCAGTATGACCTCATCTTAACTTACAGCTTTTTGTTTTTTTTTAAGTGGGCTCCACGACCAGCGACCTTGAGATCAAGACCTGAGCTGACATCAAGAGTCAGACATTTAACCATGTGAGCCACCCAGGGGCCCCCTAACTTACATCTTAATTGTATCTACAAGGACACTATTTCAAGGAAGGCCACATTTTGAAATTCTGGGTGGACATGAATTTAGGGGAAGGTTGGAGTCCTATTCAACCCACTACAGGGCCCTCATTTAATTGAAGATCCCTGAGGGCAAGATCCATTATTATCCAACTTCCATAAAAAGTCTAGCACAAAGTATGATGCCAAAAAAAAAAAAAAAAAAAGTTCTTGAATGGATGAGCCTGCGTGTTCTCTTCTTCTGATTCATAGTCATCATAACATAACAGATACAACACACTCCTAATTTATCCTAAAATCTCGTTAAAACTAACTGCAGATTTCAAGGACTTTAAAGTGTTTAACTGTATGACTAATTCAGTTCTAAATTAAGATTTTTCCTTAAGCAACAGAAGATACTAAAGGTATTTCTTTGTAAAAGACCGGTATGCTGTTCCTCAGGGCATTTTATAGGAAACATACCTATAAAGAGCCCAGATTATACACTGCTGAAAGCTTTTAATGATAAGAAACAATGTTTTTGAACTTCCCATTATAAACTAGAAATAATATTTTCACATGAAACAAAAATGCTAAATTACTAAACCACCTCCCTAGGGTTTTGAATTTTGTACAGTAAAATGATTGTTTTGCATGAATTAAGACCACAGGGGTGTCTCTTTAGAATGCCCGTGATGCAGAGCAGGAGACAAAACACCTGTTATCCGAACATCAACACAGGAGAGGCTGCGATCCACAGGCTTGGGGTGGGCGCTGGCTAACAACAGGCAACGGGGCGAAGAAGAATGTGGCCACGTGTTGGGAGGTATGATGTGTGTTCTAAGAGCAGTTGGAAATCAGAGAGTGACTAAGGTTAGGTTTGGATAAGATGGCATCTAAGGATCACAGGCAGAGTTGTCAAAATGGCTCTGAGTTTATGTTGGCTCTATTATGCCGATATTGGGTATGGGGGCTTAATGGTGTTCCATGAACCCTGCCCTGGG
Organism: Halichoerus grypus; assembly: GCF_964656455.1. Taxonomy (NCBI): domain Eukaryota; kingdom Metazoa; phylum Chordata; class Mammalia; order Carnivora; family Phocidae; genus Halichoerus; species Halichoerus grypus. Next base: position 40,044,616 of record NC_135723.1, read on the forward strand.
ATGCCTTGGAGTAGCAGTGTATAGAGTGGGACTTGTACTGAACCGAGAATTGGAGCACTGGATTCTGGTCTCAGTTCTACCACAAATGAGCTCTGAGGTTCTTTGCAGTTTTTAAATATCTTGATGTGGGGGATGCAATGTAATTAATAACATATCTAAGCGTGTGTATCCTGCTTTGTATTGCTGTGTCTGCATTATATAAACTGAGAGATTTGGTCACTTCTTTGGATTTTCAAAAGTATTTTTCCATTAGTGTATTTCTGGTTTTGACACCCTTTATGATAGAAAATTCCTTCTTAAATAAACCAGGAACATGCAGTGTTTCAAAGTTATGAGACTATCTAAGGGCTTTTGTGACATTTATGATGTTTTAAAAGATCTCTATAGCCACACACTCAGTTATAATTTCCAATTTCTTTTTTAAGCAGTGGCAGTGACAGCTGTCCACCAGAACATTGTCTTACTTCTCTCTTGACCTATTCTCTCTGCTAATGAACTCCACTGACAGAGACGGAGTCACGTGCCCATTTCAGAGCAGACTCTCAACTTTCTGAGAACTTGCAAGTTCTATCTTAGTTCTCCCATCTTAATACTTTTATTTATTATAGAGATTTTGTAGGGTAAAAATCAAACATAATTAATGTTATGTGATGGATGTTTCTGGGACAGATGCTATACACTGCAGGGGTAGTTGCCAGGCAGAGGTAGCCTTGTGTTTATTGGTTCATTTCATGTATTCTTAGTCTTTGCGTCAGGAAGGGGGTGCCCTTCCTGAACGAGTTTGACACCTCTTAGCTCTCTGAGAGCCCCCCTACCCTACCTCTTCTTTGAAGTTATTCTCTGGGAAGAAAGATGTATATTAATACATCTTAAGTCTAATTATGTTGAGGGGAAAAGTTTAAATTATAGAGTGATTTTTTTTAACTGAAAAGGAAAATAATATTTATGGAACACCTACTAAGTGCTGGAGAGATTTAGATACATTATTTATTTTAATTTTCATTATTGTCTCCATTTTAGAGATGAGAAGAAGGAGGCACACAGCTAGTAAGGGTCAGAGTCTAAATTTGAGTCCGGGCAAATACATTCTACTTGTTTTCTAGCAACACTTCTTTCATTCATTCCCAGTGTTTGTGCATTCTTTCTTGAAGATGCTGACTTTTTTTTAATTGGGGTAACATGTACAAAACTTAAAATTTTCCATTTTAACCATTTTGAGGGTACAGTTCAGTGGCATTAAGTACGTTTGCATTGTTGTGCAACCAACACACTATTTATCACCAAACTTGTTCATCGTTCCAACTGTGATAACACCATTCTTTTAATTTTCCAAGCTTGAAATCATGATGTCATCTTGGACTCTGCCACTCATCTCCTCCTGTATTTAGTCTGTCATATATTTTTTATGCATTTCTTCAAAATGTCCACAAATTGGGTTCCTTTCATTGACTCTAACATGACCTTCACCCAAGTCTGACCACTGTGGATCACTCCAACACCTGCCTAATATAGCTCCATGCTTCAGGACCATCCACCACCAACCCTCCAACATCACTGTCAAAGTGATGCGCCAAAAATCCAATTTCATCCTGTCCCTGCTCAAGATTCTACAGTGCCATTAAGTTCAAATATGGCATTAAGTGATTGAGCAGGCATTAACTGCTTTGTCTGCCTTTAAAGACCGTAAATGACCTGATTTCCTCTCTTCTATGCAACATTATTTGATGCTTCCTCCCTGCATCCTTCTCTACTCCAAGGGATGTCTTCAATGTTAGCCTTACACTAAGTTCGCTTTACCATTCTTTTAAAATGAAACTTTCTTTTTGTTTTCTATTTTATCTCAGCTGGTATAATTATACATGCTCAATGATCATATATTTGTTTTCTATATTATGTGACTGATACGCTATTTAAAAGGAACAACATGTCACTTCATATACTCTTTAATTAAGACTTTTTTAGTGTTATCAGGAAGTAGAGCTTCTCAGTTTTAAAGTAGGGGATCAGTTAAGAAAAGACCGAATTACCTCACAGGAAATCACAAAGTTTCTACCCAGAACATTGTGGGTACTTGTAAATATGTGTTGATGGTTCTGCCAGAATCTGAAACTAGATCTCTGTTACTTCCGTATGCATCTATTTGTTTACAATTCATTATTCACTCATAATTCAGCTTTTCCAAGGCCAACAAGAAATAGGAATAGATTAATTTGGAAAAAAAAAAAAAGGTTAGCCTTACAAGGCAAGCTTTTTCTGCAATCTATGTCATTGCTTTCCACTCACCTAATCCCTTTACAAAGTTATTTCCTATTGCACTTCAAAACATATATGGTCTCTATTTACTTCCTGTCTTCATTAGCTTTTGCTTCCCCCAACCACATGTTAAGTTTCTTGAGTATAAAATCTTTGTTCTGTAATTTTGTGAGAATTCTATAGTTTTTCATGGGTAAGTGCTGGCTGTTTTATGAAATAAGACAAAGTAACAGGAACACACAGATTTAAAAATGTGAAGACACATTTGTATCAGAGCTCTCAGGAAGAAAACACTTTGCACCCAGGAAGAAATCTCTCAGAGAAGTTGTCAAATATCAGAATAGCAAGAGTACAGCTTTTTAAATAGTTCCTTATGTATCTTTTGCATTGTCATGTGCAAACTCGGGCTAGTGAATTCTTAAGGCAAAATATTACCCCGGTGAGTCTGTTTCTCATTTTAAATAATTCTCAAAATCTGTGAAATACTCAGTAAGTGTCCCCTCTCTTCTCCCATGCGCCCAGATGATGTCCAAACTCTGGATACACACCAGAATAGGATATATAAAATGTTCTTACTACTACTAAATTTAGCAGCTATTTTCAAAATGGGCTTTTAAGTCCAGCTAATAAACAAATTTTTTCCTTTGAGGAGGGCTTATAAGGGACAGTTTCACACTATATTACAGATTCATAAATGGATACCAGTTATTCCCATGTAAGCAGATGTGACATCCAGAAGATTAACCCTAGCATTTGGGATGCCCTTCCTCTTGCATTAGAACTGCAACATTGACCAATGCATGGGTGTTAGAATTGCAACACTGACCAAAGCATATTTAAAAACGAATATGTCAAAAAAATCCAGACAAATAAGAACTAGAGAAACTGATAGACATAGAGAAATAGGGAGCATATAACATTGGAAGAACATTGCAATGATAGTTCAGACCATGGAAATATTTAGAAATTTTATAGATAAGTACATCAATTAATGGCAGCTAAATTTTTTGGTTATGAATAATGAATAAATAAAATCATACAGTCAAATTAGCTCATTTCCATCTCCTATTTATAGACATTTTATTTAAATAAGTTTTTCACAAATAACAAATTTGGAGCTCACGTGGCCAAGTGCATCCCTACTTTCTATTCTTTCCTTTTCACTATCCTTAGGTGAGTTAAATAGGCATGTGGGGCCTTTGGTTTAAACTGATATTCCTCTAATTCCTGCTAAAGCAATCTGTTAGAGAGGAACATTAACAAAGTATCTGGAGGATTCCTAATAGTAAAGTGCTATTCTACCTACTGTTGCAGCTATGAAAGTTAAAACTTAAAAACATTCACAATTGCATCAACATTTAGCAATGGTATATCATTGTTGGCACCAGAAGGCCCTGAATAAACTATTGTTGTGGCTTTGCTGATAGACAGCCTGTCAGGAAATGATCAGTATTGGCCATGATTTGGGGCTAATTTCATGGATGTTTTCCAGTTTCCGTGATCTTCCTTTCCCCTTTCCCAAACAAAAGTGCTTCTGAAAATTTCTGTTTAACGTCTTTCAGTTTGAATAAAGAAAACACAAAACATTCCCCTTGCAGCTGGTACTGGTGAAATTACTTCTCTGGAGGGACCAGCAGATGAGGGGTCTTGTTTGAGAAGCACCAGGCAGAAGGTTGCATTCTGTATCAGAGCCCACACTCAGACCTGCAACCTGAGATCTGTCCCTCACCCCCCTCTCCACCTACACACACACACACACACACACACACACACACACACACACACACATGCTCCATCTAAATGAACACAGATGGCTGGCACCCAGAGTAGGCATCTAGGAAAACAGCCTCAGGCTTCTCTGGTTGCTGTCATTTCATTCTACAAATAGAGGGCCTTTAAGATGCCTGTGCTGTTTCTTAATCTGAGATCACTCCTATTTGGGTTTTTAGCCACTTCCTGTAGGGAAATGTACCAGAAGCATCAGAAAGATACCCAGAGATGGATTTGACTAAAATAAAACATTCCTTTAATGTCACTGGTTGTATAGTATTATATTTAATGAAAGCCTTATTATAATAAAATCCATCTCAGTTTTTAACAGGCAATATTTTTTTTCCTCCGGAACTACATAGCATCACCTGACATATTGTTTTCCTGTGTGAAATAAATTAATTTTTCAAACGTAATATAAAGGAGAATAAAGCCAAACTTCACAAATGCTGGAAAGCAATCTACGTATTTGAACCCCCCAAATCAAATGGAACACACGTTTTCCTCCATTTATTTCTGTATAAAGTATGCAAACAATTACCTGGATTTGGAGGGCATAATTATGAAGTGGTTGATATCTAAAAGGCTATTATTGATTTATAGAATTCTCTAGTTTAATTGAAGACAGATTTAGGAATAAGAAAAAAATACTACTTTCTCCAGGAACAATAATATCTCAAAGGGGAAATGTAAGATTTAAGAGTAATTTTTATAAGACATATATACCACAGTTTGTGGATCTGGGAGGTGTTTCTCATTTGCACAACCTTCATGTAATGAACATTTTGTAGAGCCATCTCACTCATTGTAGTACATTTGATTTGCCTAAAAATGGAATGATTAAATTCCCAGGGCAATTTTTGTTAAGTCTGAGTTCCTCATTTCCCATTATGGATTTATAATCTTCAGTCTGAAGATGAAATACCATATACAAGTATAAAATATTTACTTAAACAAGAAGTTTAGTTTAATTCACTCCTGTCACGTGTGCTTGCTCTTTCTCTGTGTCTCTTGCACACACACACATACACACACACCCTACAAGTTCATCTAATACTGGACAATGTAATATTGCTTAATATCAGCATGTGGTTGTATAGTAAAAATTAAACCTTGCATGGGGAGGGCTCCATACTTTAGATTCATATGAATGTTTAATTATTATAATGTATTTATGTAAGAGCAGTCTAATTTTCAATAATCAGAGGATTGGTATCAATATTCAGAGTAAAATCAAAATTTTTAAATATTTTCTGAGAAATTTCTTCTTTTATGGAAAATTTTAATGTACCAAGTCACTAGCAAAAGCCTTATCATACCTTAAACAGAATTTAAATTATATAAAAGCTTCCTAATCTGTGGCTTTTGCATAAAGATTGGGCCATCACCAATAATCCAAAAGCCACATGTTAAAAGAAGTAAAAAAACAAAAAGAAAGACAAGATGTTGCAGACCTAGATTTGCGCATGTATTTAATAACATCCTATAACCACATACATAAATGTGTATTATCTGTGATCACATAAATGTGATTATCTCACATTTGTTATTCCTTGTAATCTGACTTGTACCTGAGGATTTTTTTATTCCTAAAACTGGCATTCACAGAGATAATAACCAAAGACTTCCACATCTGGCCAAGATGGAGTAACAAGGACTGGATTTACCTCCCACCTTGAACAAATTGAAAACTGGACAAAATATGTGAAACAACAATTTCCAGACACTGGACAACAGGCAGCACAGGACAGTTATCCCTGAGAGAAGGTAAGCAAACAAGATGAGTCTTTTAGCTTAATGAATAAGGTCAGTTTTCAAGCTGTAGCACAGAGAAGGGCAACCCAGGATCTGGTGGTCTGGCTGAATTGACAGAGACAGAATTGATGTTCAGAGAGGCTAAGACATATAGAGTTTACGGGACAGAGTATTGGAGAGAGGGAGCTATATAGGCAAAGAGAATAGAAGAGGACAGGGGACCAGAAGTAGGAAAAGAGGGAAGAGAAAGGAAGGGAAGAAAGGGAGAGAGCTCTGGAGATCTGCAGAGGGGCCCCTCAAGTCTTTGGCTGGGAATTGATTTGTACATGCATGAGAGTAAACTACCTGATAACCAAAGAAAGAGCCACTGGAAAGGAGTAGGGAGACCAACAGAGATGGGAATAGTTGTGTTCCCATCAGCCAAAATGGAAAGAAATCATAACATAGGAGATAGGATTAATAGAAAGAAATTGTCTCGGTAGGGGGCTAAATTTGTTGTAGACCAAAGTCTCATTGAACCAACCCTAACAAAGTTTAAAAGCAAGCTTTGAAAGACCAACCTATTCCAAGTAACTTGGCTGCATGTCAGATTGAAATCCAATACTAATTAAAGAATACAACAACATCCAGCAATCAAAGACAAAATTTACAACGTCTAGCATGTAATAAAAATTTACCAGGTATGTAGTAAAGCAGGGAAACATGAACCACGACTAGGAAAAAAAAAATCAATCAGTAGAAACAGACTTAGAAATGACAAAGATGATGGAACTAGAAGACAAGGACTCTAAACAACTATTATATTCTCCATATGCTCAAGAATTTAGAGGAAAACAAAAGCATGAAGAGAACAGAAATATAAGATATAAAAAAGACCCAAATAGAATTTCTAGAAATGAGACTACAACATCTATGATGAAAAGTAATAATAGCTAAAATTTAATGAGCACTTACTAGGTGCTAGGTATGTGGCTGAGTATTTTACATGCAGTATCTCATTTATCTTTAGCCTCACCTCTATAAAGCAGATGTTGAAGAGGAGGAAACTGAAGACTAGAAAGGATAAATAATTGTACATGATCATAGACCTGAAATTTGAACCCAGGCAGTCCCCCTCCAAGACTTGGGTTGTTTTTTGTTTTTTTTTAAGATTTTATTTATTTATTTGTCAGAGAGAGCGCGAGAGAGCACAAGCAGGGGGAGTGGCAGGCAGAAGGAGAAGCAGGCTCCCCACGGAGCAGGGAGCCCGATGACCCTGGGATCATGACCTGAGCTGAAAGCAGATGCTTAACTGACTGAGCCACCCAGGCGTCCCACAAGACTTGGGCTTTTAAGCAACATTCTATATTGGTTATTATACTGTTTACAGTAAAATATAAGCCAGTTTAAAAAATGAACCTCACGTGAAGAAGTTTACTGAAATTCTTAAGGGATCGCATTAAAAATGACACTTTGGGGGTGCCTGGATGGTCTGCCTTGGACTCAGGTCATGATCTCAGTCCTCCCTCTCCCTCTGCTCCTTCCCCCCAGCTTGTGCTTGCTCACGTGCTCTCCCTCTCTCTCTCTTTCTCCCTCTCAATTAAATAAATGAAATCTTTAAAAAATGACACTTTGTTTTGCGTCTGCCCACACATACATGCATGCTTACATGATCTGGGTATTTATTTGCTGGAGATCAGATAGATCTTTCTGAGAGTGTTGTAAGAGTTGAGATGAAGAATGACTGAACTTATTTATATCCTGTGTTTTCTCAAAAAGATATGATAGAAATGAGTTGAAGGGAACTTAATAGTAGAACAAAACAATGTAATATTGTTCACAGCTCTTTTTCTTGCTGTTAAAGTATTCTATAATTGGTACTTCAATTAAACTGTGGCAGTAATTATAACAATATAATGATAGTAGGTAAAGTTTATTGAATAATTGTCATGTGTCGTGCTCTGTGCTAAAGTACAACCACATGCAATCTTTACAAAAACCCTTTGCGGTAGATTCTACTCTTATTTATAGAGTTGAGGAGCAGAGAGAGGTACTTGATCTGTCTAAGGTTACATGGACAAAGATCATTCAAAGCATTTCTTACATAGAATAATCTTTGAAAGACAGCTTAATAATAGTTTCAGTTCCATCACAACTTTCTTGTACAAGACATTTACTTTAATGTTTTCCCTATAACATAATTTTCTATAAAGGCTATTTAATATACTAGCCTTAAATATAAATAACACACTATTCAACTGATAAAGAATGAAGGCACATAGATGTTTTAAAAAACCAAAATGTCTTAATATGTCAATAAATAATAATTTATTCTCAAAAGTACATGAACTTAAATACATGGGTCTAACTATCATAAGATAAAAATGTTTTGACTTCACAATGCCTGAAGCCCACAATGATATCAAAGAATCCTGAGATCAAGCCCTGAATCTGGCTCCCCACTCAGCAGGGAGTCTGCTTGTCCCTCTCCCTTTGCCCTTCCCCCTCCCCCAACTTGTGCTCTCTCTCTCTCAAATAAATAAATAAAATCTTTAAAAAAAACCTAAAAGAATTATTTTTTTAAATAATGTCCAAATAGTTATCCCTAATGTCCTCATCCCAAGACTGTTAGACAACAGGGGCAGTTTGACACTTTTTCTCTCCTTGCAAGTAGGATGGAAAGTCCATTTCAGTGACTGTGTCATGTCACTGAAAAAGTAAGTCAGTAATAAAATCAGAATGGAGATTCTCATAAATAGATTCTTACTCTTAATACCTCACCCATTCATAAAAGCCGCTTTCCACTCACAGTAGGTGAGAAGCCTTCCATGGTTGGCAGTTATCTGGGCATGACTCACAGTGGTCAGGAAAGAAATGGATGAGGGCTTCTTCTATACTTTATGCAATTTCAATTTCATTCCATTTCAATGAGCATTTATTGAGCACTTGCAAAGTTCTAGAAGCTATTCTAGTTGTCTAATCCAGATATCTATTTAACAAATAAATAAACCAGGCTTCAATTCTCCTCTGGAAAATCAGTCAAATGAGTAATCACAAGGCATAGAGTAGAAAAAACACCCACTTGATCTGAGTGTGGCATTGACTTTTAGGCTAGATGCATTGCTATTGAATCAATCAGGAACCAATTCCCACAATTTTTATTTCATGGGCTAGAAAATACATATATTTTTGTAAATTGAGGACCAACCAAAGGGATCCCTCGTGCAAGGTTGGTGGAAACATAAATTGGTGCAGCCACTATGGAAACCAGTATGGAGGTTCTTCATAAAACTAAAAGTAGAAATGCCATTTGATCCAGTAATTCCACTTCTGAGCCTTTACCCGAAGAAAGCAAAAACACTAATTTGGAAAGATATATGCACCCCTATGTTTATTGCAGCATTATTTACAATAACCAAGACATGGAAGCAACCCAAGTGTCCTTCAGTAGATGAATGGATAAAGAAGATGTGGTATACATATATATATATATGTGCGTGTATATATATGTATATATATGTGTGTATATTTATATATGTGTATATTTATGTGTATATATATATATATATATGTATACACACACACACACACACACAAAATGGAGCATTACTCAGCCATAACAAAGAATAAAATCTTGCTATTCACAACAATATGAATGCACCTAGAGGGTATCATGCTAAGTGAAATAAGTCATACAGAAAAAGACAAATACCATAAAATTGCACTTACATGTGGAATCTTTTTAAATAAAACAAAGAAACAAAAACACAGAAATAGACTCATAAATACAGAGAACAAATTGGTGGTTGCCAGGAGGTGGGGTGGTGGGATGGGTGAAATAGGTAAAAGGGATTAAGAGATATAAACTTAATGTCAGAAAATAAATAAGTCACAGGGATGAAAAGTACAGAATAGGGAATGTAGTCAATAATATTCTAATAACTTTGTATGGTGACAGATGGTAATGATACTATGGTGAACATTTTGTAATGTCTATAATTGTCAAATTACTATGTTGTACACCTGAAACTAATAAAATATTGCATGTAAACTACACTTCAATTAAAAATTTTTATAATTGAGAACAAGCATAGATCAAGCAGAATAAAAACCAGAGAGCAGACTACCATCCACTATCATTATCAACAAACACATACAAGGAAGGATTTTGTTTCACATAAAATAAATAGTAAGGACATAGTCTTTTGTCCATATCACAGTCAAGGATAGTTTTTTAAATTTAATAAATTTAGCTTTATGAAAGAAAACTCATCACATTTTCCCTGTTGTTCTCATTTCAACATGGACCAGTGAAAACCTTGTACACTGGCACCCTTATCCAAATAGGAGTTTTAAGAACGATTTCTGTGGATGTATTTTAGTATCAGTGATATAAACAACACTGGATTAAGAAAAGAGAGGTATAGCCACATGCCAGGGGGCAGTCTTGAAGGATACACAGTGTTGCCTCTTTGTTGGTGTCATTGAAGGCAGGTGGCTTTCACTGCCAGATGGGTCCTTTTTGAAAATGAAGATAAACAACATACAGAATTGCTATGATTTTATTATTCACCACCTATGTTATTCTTGAGGCTAAAAAGTAGGTAAATATGGGGTATATCTCTGCTTCATTAGTGTAACTACCAAATTATAAAGTCTATATAAATTTCATTCAGACCAGTGGTTATAAATGGTTTTTTGGATCACGAACTACTTTGAAAATCAGATGAAATCTATGGACTTTTTCCCCCATAAAACTACATATTTGCATACACATACAAGTATTTTGCACATATTCCAGGGGAAACCCTGAAACCCACAAATAGATCCCAGTTCAGAGATTTCAGTTTTTGTGGATGAAGAGATTTGAAGTATTCACCACTATTATTCCAAGCCATTTGTACTTCCCTATACTGTTAGTTTCCGTATGATACCCAGGAAGCCCTTTATCACTGTCTTTGCTGCAGCCTTCCCTCATATCCCCTTAGGCATGTTACTGGACTGGAGGTTAGATTTTTCATCTTGGTTTCTGGTTTTCACTCCCTCCAGCTCCCTGCCAGGCCTGCACTGCATTTGGTGAGGACCCTGAAAACCCATCTAGCTCCTACCATCTTTTCCTTAAGGTCTGGATCTTGTTCCTGTTCTCTTTACCATAGGTTTATATCCAACTTCCACTGGATGGTGTAAAAGAACAATCACCCTCTTATTAGGGAACCCAAGGAGCCAAGATGCAATCAGCTGACCTTTACATATTACTGCTGTTTAAAGAATATTGTCATAGCGCTCCTACTCTGAGATCAGACTTCTTGAATATCATTGAAAGTTGGAATCAGACCTGAGGTCACTATTACTCCTGTGCACATCCTAAGTTTATGTCCCAGCCAAGATCATTAGGTACTTAGTAGGAGCTAATTGATCCCCTCTAGTCCTGACTTACACCTTTCTCTGCCCTGCCTTACCAATAGAAGTCAAGCATGCCTAAGAATTATGACATCAGAGTTGACATAAAAGTCCACTTCTTTGTATGGAAAGAAATGGTCAAGGCAGGTCTTGAAATGTTTCCTCACTGTCATTTGATAATACTAACTTGTAGTCAACAGGGAGTGGGTCTGAGCAAAGTTTAATGGGCTAGTGTTCTTCAACTCTCTGATTAGGGCATCTTGGTAATATATAGACCTTTCACAGAAAGAATCATCATTTTAGATTTTAGATTAGTTTGAGGCTAATGAGGATTGTTCCATACAGTTCTTTTTTTTTTTTTTTAAAGATTTTATTTATTTATTTGACAGAGAGAGACACAGTGAGAGAGGGAGCACAAGCAGGGGGAGTGGGAGAGGGAGAAACAGGCTTCCTGCAGAGCAGGGAGCCTGATGCGGGGCTCGATCCCAGGACCCTGGGATCATGACCTGAGCCCAAGGCAGACACTTAACGACTGAGCCACCCAGGCGCCCTGTTCCATAAAGTTCTTGGATCAGTGATGATAAGTGTATCCGCTTTGTTAGAAAAGATTAAAAATCATCCAAATAATGGTGAGCTGCACTGAGCACACTGAACTATTTTAACTAAAATTTACTGGATGTTTACTAAGTACATAGTAAATACTCAAAAAGCATAAATTATTATTACTATTATTATTTTGTGTTTTCCTAACATTGTCTTAATTGCCTTACATGGATTATTTCACTTAATCCTCAGAAACGCCCTCTGAGGGGCGCCTGGGTGGCTCAGTTGGTTAAGTGTCTGCCTTTGGCTCAGGTTATGATCCCAGGGTCCTGGGTTGGAGCCCTGCATAGGCTCTTTGCTCAGCAGGGAGTCTGCTTCTCCCTCTGCCCCTCCCGCTTAGCTCATGCTTGTGCTCTCTGTCTCTCTCTGAAATAAATAAATAAAATCTTAAAAAAAAAAAAAAAGAAAGAAAGAAATGCCCTCTGAGGCAAGTACTCTTTACCTCCAGATTAAAGTTAGCTTCAAGAGGCTAGATAACATACTCAGGTCACTGGTAGAGCCATAAATCAAACCCTTGATTCCAATGCTTGTGTTCCAAGCCACTTCACTATATTGCTTGGCTGTTACAAAGAAAATTTTCCTTGAAATGGCCTCACAAAACAAATGCAGATTTTTAAGAAGGCGTTTGTTCACTTGTTATGGGTAAGTAGTGACAGTTTAGAATACTTGTTAAGACTGAGGTCCTAGACAGAGACAACCTGGGTTTGAATCCAGGCTCTGTCATTTATGAGTTATATGACTTTGAGCAAATGACTTAAAATCTCTGTGTTTCAGCTTTCTATCTGTAAAAATGGATCACAGACTTGTTGTGAGATCCATTTAATATGTCAAATGAGTTAACACATGTAAACGCCAAACATGTAAACACATGTAACACAGGTAAGATGCTAACACATATAAAATGTTTAGAATAGTGCTTGGTTTACTAAGCAAATGTTCAAATGTTCAAAAAGAAGAAAAACCCACAAGCTACTATTATTTGGGTTATGTCAAATATCCTGATATGTTTTCTACTCCTTTAGTTTCCAATGAAAGAATAAAATCCAGGCCAGCAGAAAATAATTTCATGCTCAAATTCATTGACATGCTGCAGTCATTCACTTAACACATATTTGAGGGCCTTCTATGTATAAGGCATTGTGCTTGGTACTGGTCATTATGTTCTGAGTTAGGGCCAAATGAATGTGGACTAGCTATATAACCTCATCATAAGAGACATTTCATAGTAGATAATTCATTCTGATTCAGTCCTAGAAATGGCTTGGCTCTCTCAGTTTCTCTAGGGGCCTCCCCCTTTATCAGGCTAATCTAAGACCCAGTAGTGCTAACTCCATTAAATAATGGGTTAGCAAAGTCTTCTAACAACCAAGTATTGATCAAATGCTGAATAAAATAACCTAAAATAATCGCAGCAGAATATGCTGATCATTATTTCTCTACTAGAAGCATGAGCTTATCTTTAGATAAGTAGGGTCCCCAAAATAGCTACGTTCAATTAGTTCATTTGTTAACAATATGCCTAATAAGTTGTTAAACTATTTGATCCCAGTTATAACTTCCAAGGGCTTATCCATCTATGTACTCTTGTGTTTTATAGATATTACTGTTCTTGAACTATGAGCATTTGGTGACTAAGAGAGCTCTGGAGCTCTGTGTCCATCAAATGTTATAGCACAGACTTGAAAGTGAATACCTGCTTGCTGAGGTGCCTGGGTGGCTCAGTCGGTTAAGCGTCTGCCTTCAGCTCAGGTCATGATCTCAGGGTCCTGGGATCAAGCCCCGCATCGGGCTCCCTGTTCAGCGGGGAGTCTGCTTCTCCCTCTCCCTCTGCTCTCTCTCTCCAAATAAATAAATAAATAAATAAATAAATAAATAATCTTTAAAAAAAGTAAAGAAAAGAAAAGAAAACCTGCTTGCTATTCTGAAAGCATCTCATGCTGGTTGCCCATATCACCACTGCCACTCTTTCCCCAGTAGACAAAAAGCCCTGGTTACCTTCTGTAGGAGAAAATGGATTAATCTAGGAAAACTCATCACTTTTGTTTTCATCTGGGGGAGAGTATATCATTGATTGCATGAATAATTGAGACAGATAGATCATTGTGACAGGCTAGCCAAAGTAAATCTCCCTGGAGGTTTCTGTTTCATTTTCTCTTAGATGTCTGGTGCTGAAATAACACAGTGTTTCCTAAGTCCTTAGAATCATATTTTAGTGTTAGAAGCACTCTTAATGATCAGGGTCTTCATGAAGCATTAGAAAATTCCAGGGCCAACAGATATTCTAAACTGAAAATGTTTACCTCACAATTCCCTTAAATGAGGATTGCTGCTGTTACAGCTGTATAGACACTGGGAATGTTTGTTGGTGAGCTTGCATTGGGTCAGGGTTCACGATGATCTTTTCCTCATCAGGTAGAGCAAGGAGCAGATTGACCATTAATACTGCCTGGGGGTACTGCCAAATATCCCATTTCCAAGGATCCTGAAGTGCCCACAACTGCTCACTTATTGGGTTTGCCATGGAGCCCACTGGTATATGCTTACAGCTTTCTTCATTTTCACCTTTAGGGCACACACATTAAAAATTGTTATGTCTTCTTAGAGAATTGACATCTTAATCATTACATTGTGCTCCTCTTCTACCCTGATAAATTTTTCTTTTTATTATGAGATCTGTTCTGTCTGAAATTAATATAGCTCTTGCTTTCTTTTGATTAGTGTTAGCATGGTGTATTTTTTCCCATCCACTTATTTTTTTTAAAGATTTTATTTATTTATTTGACAGAAAGAGACACAGCTAGAGAGGGAACACAAGCAGGGGGAGTGGGAGAGGGAGAAGCAGGCTTCCCGCAGAGCAGGGAGCCCGATGCAGGGCTCGATCCCAGGACCCTGGGATCATGACTCGAGCCGAAGGCAGATGCCTAATGACTAAGCCACCCAGGCGCCCCCCATCCACTTATTCTTAATATATATGTATCATTATATTTAAAGTGGATTTCTTATAAACATATAGTTGAATCTTGTTTTTTGATCCACTTTGACATCTTTGTGTTTTGATTTGTGAATTTAGACTAATGCTGTTCAAAGTGATAACTCATATAGTTTATTATCTACCATATTTGTTACTGTGTTCCATTAGTTGCCCTTTTTCTTCTTATTTTTTCTTTAATATTTTTCTGCCTTTTATAGTTTTCATTGAGCATTTTATAGGATTCCATTTCTTCTTCTTTCTTAGTATATCAGTTGTACTTCTTTTTTACTTTTTTTATTGGTTGCCCTAGAGTTTTCAATATACATTTACAACTAATCAATGTCCATTTTCAAACAACACTATACCACTTCACAGGTAGTGTAAATACCTTATAATAAAATAATCCTAATTCCTCCCTCCCATCCCTTGTATCATTTCTGTCTTTTATTTCACTTACATGTCAACATACATAAGCATATTTATAAGCATAATAATCAAACACATAGCTGTTGTTATTTTGAACAAACTGTTATCCATTAGATCAATTAGGAAGAAGGAAAATAGAGTTTTTCATTTTAGCTTCATTTAGTCCTTCTTTGATGCACTTCTTTATGTAGATCCAAGTTTTTGATCTTGGGTCATTTTCCTTCTCTCCAAAGAACTTCTTTTAACATCTCTCACTAGCTAGGCTGGTCTACTGGCAACAAATTCCCTCAACTTTTGTCTGAGAAAGTCTTAATTTCACCTTCAATTCTGAAGGATAATTTCACAGGGTACAAAATTCTACGTTGTTGAGTTTCTTCCTTTCAGCACTGCAAATATTTCACTCCACTCTTTTCTTACTCACATGCTTTCTAAAGAGAAGTCAGATATTAATTCTTATCTTTGCTCTTCTATAGGTAAGGTGTTTTCTCCCCCTCTGGCTTCTCCCTTTCTTCCTTCCTTCCTTCCTCTCTCTCTCTTTCTTTCTTTTAATTTAAATTCAATTAACATAGTGTATTATTAGTTTCAGAGGTAGAGGTCAGTGATTCATCAGTCTTATATAATTCTCAGTGCTCATTACATCACGTGCCCTCTTTAATGTCTATCACCCAGTTACATCATCCCCCCCTCACTCCCCTTGTCTCCCTCTCTGATTTCATCTTGTTTTATTTTTCCCTCCCTTCCCCTATGATCCTCTGTTTTGTTTCTTAAATTCCACATATGAGTGACATCATATGATAACTGTCTTTCTCCTTTCTTTCTTAGTAAGTTCTATGTGGGGCTTGAACTAATGACTTTGAGATCAAGAGTCACATACTCTACTGACTGAGCTAGCCAGGTCCCCTCACTCCTGCTTCTTTCAGGATTTTTCTTTATCTTTGATTTTCTATAATATGAAGATGATATGCCAAGTCCTAGTTTTGTTGTTGTTGTTTGGCATTTATCCTACTTTGTGTTCTTTAAGCTTTCTGGATCTGTAATTTGTGTCTGACATTAATTCGGGGGCAATTCTTAGTCATTATTGTTTCAAATATTTCTTCTTTTCCTTTTTCTCTTTCTTCTCAAATTATGTGTATGTTATACCTTTTGTAGTTGTACCACAGTTCTTGGATATTCTGTTCTGGTTTTTAAGTATTTTTCTCTATTGCTTTTCAGTTTTGGAGGATTCTACTGAGATATGCTCATGCTCAGAGATTTTCCCCTCAGTCATGTCCAGTCTACTAATAAGCCCATGCATTCTTCATTACTGTTATAGTGTTTTTGATATTTTACATTTCTTTTTGGTTCTTAGAATTTCCATCTAATGTATACATTGTCCATCTGTTCTTGCATGCTATCTGCTTTATCCACTAGAGCCCTTAGCATATTAATCATGGTGATTTTAAATTTGTGGTCTGATAATTCCAACATATTTGCTATATCTGAGTCTGGTTTTGATGCTTAATCTCTTCAAACTGTGTTTTTTGACTTTTTGTATGTTGTAATTTTTTCCTAATAGCCAGACATGTTATACTGGGCAAAAGAAATTGCTGTAAAGGGGCACCTGGGTGGCTCAGTCATTAAGCATCTGCCTTCGGCTCAGGTCATGATCCCAGCGTCCTGGGATCAAGCCCTGCATTGGACTCCCTGCTCGGCAGGAAGCCTGCTTCTCCCTTTCCCACTCCCCCTGTTTGTGTTCCCTCTCTCGCTGTGTCTCTCTCTGTCAAATAAATAAATAAAATCTTAAAAAAAAAAAAAAAAGAAATTGCTGTAAATAAGCCTTTAGTAATCCAAGGTATGGAAGAAGGGGAAGTGTTCTATAGCCCTATGATTAGGTCTCAGTCTTTTAGTGAGCTTGTACCTCTGGACTTTGAACTTCAGTTCTCTTACTCCCTTTAGGTTGGAAAGAATGCCTAGAATGGGCTGGGGTTGGGTATTTCCCTTCCCCCACATAGAAGACTAAAGGGGGCTGGAATTGAGTACTTTCCTTACCTCATAGAAGTCTAGACCCAGCTAGAGTTGAATATTTCCCTTTTCCCAGGCAGGTTAGTCCTGGTAAAACCACAGCAAGGTTAGGCTCTGGTTAAAAAGTTTCTCTTGTGGGTAGACCTTGCCAAGAACAGAATGTTCTGACATATTTCAAAATGGCTCCTTTTCCCCTTCCCCTACTGGAAACATGGAATTTTTCTGGTAGAGCTCCAGGGGATAAAACTCACAAAACTATGGGCCTCTCCTATTACTGGGACCCCGTGGATTTAACTCACAGAATTGTTCACACTGAGCCTCCACCAATTCATCATTTACAGTACAGGTTTCCCTACCCTGGCCCTGGTTCTCATGGAGGTTGCTACTTGTGGACTTCTACTCCAGTGAGTTGGGATTCTCCATATTCACCTGCTGAACTCTCCAATTTGGGAGGCAACGGTTTGCCCTGTGACTTCACTTCTCTGATGGATCTAAGAGTTGATTTTTCAGTTTGTTTAGCTTTTGACTTGTTAGGATAAATTGGCAACTTCCAAGCTTTTTACATGCCAGACCAGAAATCAGAAGTCCACCATGATGTATTTTAGAAGAGTATTTTATGGTGATATGTGGAACTCAAACTGGTGTAAAGATGGAAAAGAGGGTGGGGTAGAAATGTAATGAGTCTCTACAACCAGAAAATGAATTAAATAAAGGCAAGAGGGAAAAGGAACAAGATTAGAAACGAGATGGAGAGGTGCCTGGGATTGGAAAAATGAATATTAAGGAAGAGTCAACATCATCTGTGAATTTTTAAAAAATAATAAAACATATTAACTTGTTATTTATATAATACAAAGTTGATACAGTTTAGTAAGAAAAGCAGAAGGTAAAAAAAAAACAAACAAGTAGAAGGAAAAGGAAGAGAGGCAATTGTATTACTGAACATAGTAAAACACTTTTAGTGGCAGGAGCAGGGTGGGAAAGTTTGGGGTCAACAAGAACAGTGCAATTACAAAATACTCCACTCATGTATACATGGCCTAAGTGATGAAGCCAGGAATAAAACCCAGATTTCCCAATTCCTGGCCCTGAGCCTTATGTATTAAATCATGTTGCCTCTGCTGTCAGATAATCATCTTGCATCTGGAACATAAATACAGCCAATTCAAATATGCATCTTGATCTTATCATGTGGTTAGCAATCCATGCTGTTATTATTGTCAATAGGACTGCATCCCATTAATACCACATTCACTTTTGGCAACAATTCTAGTGGAGTAAGGTGGATAAATACAATATAGAATGTGGTCAAAGAAAATCACCCTCATTCCAAATACCAGAAGACATGAGAGGAAGCTCCCAGGTAGTGCTACTGTGGAGAATCTTCAGAAAGCCAAAGGGAAAAATTGGAAAAATTTATTTTAAATTAAGATTTGTTGGGCTTTGGTAATTCCAAGTAAGGTGGGGTTTTTAAAAAGTGTAATGATTTGATTAGAAGTCTATTTTTTAATTGAACGCCAATTTTTACTATGAGATAATCTTTACTATCTTCACTGCTCAAGTGAAATCCATTCAATCCTCATTTATATTGCTTAGATTTCTTTTTCACGTTAATAGTTACTATATGCCACATAGACTGGAGATTGATGGTCAGAATTTGTCATTTGATGCATGATGAGTGATCAGCATAGATGCAAATTTTGACATTGAATCAATGAAATAATAATTTTAAACTTGTGTTACCCCTCCAAATACATTGGCTCCATGTTCAAAATGCTAGATTTTCTTAAATCTAGCATGACCCACATTATGATTAGTGTACCCATGGTCATAGCAGCATTATTTACAATAGCCCAAATGTGGAAGCAACCCATTCATTGGATGAATGGATAAACAAATGTGGTATATATGCATACAATGGATATTTATTCAGCCTTGAAAGGCAAGGATATTCTGATGCATGCTCCATGGATGAATCTTGAAGATGTTATGTAAGTGAATAATCACAAAAGGACAAATATTGTATGACTCCACAAATATGAGGTACCTGGAGTAATCATATTTATAGAGATAGAAAGTAGAATGGTGTTTTCCAGGAGGTGAGGGAGCAGGGAATGTGGAGTTCATGTTTAATGGCTAGAGTTTCAGTTGAGAAAGATGAAAAACTTCTGGAGATGGATGGTGGTAATAGCTGTACAATAATGTGAACGTATCAAATGCAGTGGAACTGTACATTTAAAAATGGTGAAAACGGTAAATTTTATATTATGTACAGGCTACCACAATAAAAAATCCTAAACTACATTTTATCAATTTCTTTAAATTTAAACATATAAATTCTGGAGTTGTCCACAGGAAGTTTGATTTACCTATTTATAGTATTGGTATCTACATTACAAATAGTTTCTTCATGGCTACATAACCTTTGAAGTTTTTTGCTCAATCAAAGGAAACCAACACTAATAAATCTCAAAAGAGAAGCTGGGAGTTGGGTCAGAATTCAAATAGTATAATCTAGACCACCATGTAGCATGCCAATATCAAGGAAGGTGAAATTAATGTGATGTAATTTTATAAAATAAGGTCTGTTTCTGAGGTTCATGTCTGGAAATGCTATTTTTAAAATCCAAATGAGAAGTTCTGGAAGTGGTCATTGCAAATAGTTTGGGTATTTCATCTTCTGGCTCTGGCTAGAAACATCTCATCTTCTTCCCATCAGTGTTCCTTTGAGATTCTTTCTGAATTAACAAGACTATTATTTGGATAAATTCCTTGAAAGCTGAATGGTCCACAGTAACTGGGTGAGCTAGAAAGGCTGTCAGTACACAAATCATGCAAAGATTGCCTCTGTCTGTGAGTGCCTGTAACCATCAGAGCCACATCAGTCTGTGCTTCATAGAGAGTGAGGAAGACTGACATGGTCTTGTGTTTTTGATTCTGGCCAGTGTCCTTGGTAGAGTCTAATCACTGTCTGAAAGTGTTATGTGAGAAGGAGCTGAATATCAACCCTCGGGAGTTAGAAAACAAATAGAATCATACTTCTTAGAATGTAACTGGTCTTAAGCTGGTGAGCCCTGACTTCACAGACTCATTCATTCATTCAATAAGTCATCTGACTGTTATTAATCACCTACAAGGTATTGGGCACTGTGCTGGAGATAATGATTATAAGACAACATAACCAGTTTAAGGGAGATACAACATTTGATAAGGATTCAAAGAGATCATTTTTGATGGGGGGATTACGAACAGGCTTCATAGAAAGAAGAGAGAGTGTGAGAGGCTATGCAAGTAAATCCAATAAAGAGGAATACATGATGTTTGTCCAAGTTATCCAAGGAATATACATATAGGCTAAAGTATACAGTAAAAATCGGAAGAGACAGTATGACAAGGAGGTTAGGTTGGGGACATAACGTAGAATGTCCGATTGAAGATTTTTCAGGAATACATGGAGTATGGAAAAATGGGCAGGAGTGATTTTGGTCAGAAGTATAGCCAGGTTCTTGCATCAGGAAGCAAACCTGGAAGAGGGGTTGTAAAAGGATAGTGGTGTGGAGAAACAGTGTGTAAAATGACCTTTACTCTTTTTGATTCTCTTCTCTCTGGGTCTCACAGTCTGACCACCGACATGAGAATCACATGTTGAACAGACTGACCCTTTCTCTTTTTATTTAAGGTTTTATTTATTTATTTTATTTTAGAGAGAGAGACAGTGTGCATAAGCAGGGGGAGGGGAAGAGGGAGAGGGAGAGACTCTCAAGTAGACTCCCCACTGAGTGTGCAGCCCAACGTGGGGCTCGATCTCATGACCCTGAGATCATGACCTGAGCCAAAACCAAGAATCGTACGCTTAACTAACTGAGCCACCCAGGTGCCCCTGACCCTTGTTTTCACAAAACTTCCTCTAAAACAGGGCTTCTCAAAATTTAAAAAATGCATGCAGATGACTCAGGATCTTGTTAAATTTCAGATTCTGATTCAATAGTTTGGAGCAAGACCTGAGATTCTGCATTTTTGGAAAGCTCTCAGGTGCTGCTGCTATGGCTCATGGGTAGACAAATTGAGTAGCCAGGCTTTAAAGTTGTATCATTAGAGTCTTAAGTTCTCAACAACCATATTATCCACATACTCCCTTATAAACTGATAAGAAGACACAACTTTTGGAGATTGTACTCATGGGGCACACAACCCTTGATGAGAGGTTGTAGAAACATATATAACATGGGATGCTTGGAATAAGTGAGATTCATCTGACTTATGGTATGATCTGTCTGAGATTTATAACAACTTAAAAAATCAAATTAGCTAGCACACATGAAGTACTAAGCTAATGAGCCCTTACCACCTGCCTCATTCCACCTCAGGCTACAGGTAGCCTGGAGCAGGCTTGTATCAATTAGTCAATGTAATTGAAGCCAAATGTAATTAATTATATAATTTGAGGCTGTTCGAGTTTAATTTCACTAAATCACATTATGAAACTGGGGCATTATGAAGGATTAGTGAGAAAAGGGAAACAGGCTTGAGTAAAGCTTTCCCATGAGCTGTACGTAATACATGTATTATTTCTTTATCTGATACCCTTAGCAGAGTGCAGATGCTCTGAACTCCCCCATTTATTGTTGATAAAAATGCTCTTGTCCTGTGTACTGATGGGTTTGTGATCAAGCAATCACTCATGAAGAAGCATCAGTGGGCTGTTACATCTGATGGAATGGGCAGCTGGGGAGGAGAAAGTGTCAGAGAGGGTGCCCAGATCTTAATATTGACTCAAAAAGGAGTCACTAACAGAAATATAGAAGGAAGGTGAAGAAGTTAATGTGGAGGCGAAGAGCATAAACTGGGTTTTCTTAATTGCTTTAATTACATAATTAGTGCTATAGGTTAAATCGTGTCCCTCCCAAAAGATGCTGAAGTCCTAACTCCCAGTACCTGTGAATGTGATCTGATTTGGAAATAGGATCTTTGCAGATGATCAGATTAAGGACATGAAGACAAATTGAAGACAGATGATCAAATGGGTGGGCCCTAATCCAATATGTCTATCTCCTTATAAAAAGGGGACATTTGTATACAGAGATAGATGTGCATAGGGAGAAGATGATGTAAAGACACAGGAAGAGCACCATCTACAAGCAAAGGAATGCCTGAGCATTCCAGAAGCCAGAGAAGAGGCATAGAACAGATTCTCCCTCACAGCCGTCAGAAGGAACCAACCCTGCCAACACCCTGATTTCAGACTTCTAGCCTATTGAACTGTGAGAAAATAAATTTCTGTTGTTTAATCCATCCAATTTGTGGAACTTTATTACAGTAGCCCCAAGAAACTCATATAAGTAATACATGTTACTATACAAAAAAATCCAACACTAGAGAAGTACAAAGTAAAGAAATAAAAGGAGAAACAAATGTCCTTATCAAAGGAGTTGGTGTTCTTTCAGGCCTTTTTTCTATGTACATAAAACTATCCTTGTCTGCATAGCAAAGGAAACAACCAACAAAACTAAAAGACAGCCTACGAAATGGGAGAAGATATTTGCAAATGACATATCTGATAAAGGGTTAGTATCAAAATATACAAAGAACTTACACAACTCAACAACAAAAAAACAAATAATCCAATTAAAAATGGGCAGAAGACATGAACAGACATTTCTCCAAAGAAAAACAGCCAAAGATACAGATGGACAACAGACACATTAAAAGATGCTCAACATCACTCATCACCAGGGAAATGCAAAACAAAACTATGATGAGCTATCACCTCATACCTGTCAGAATGGCTAAAATAAAAAACCCAGGAAAAAACAAGTGTTGGCAAGGATGTGGAGAAAAAGGAATCTTTGTGTGCTGTTGGTGGGAATGTAAACTGGTGCAGCCACTGTGGAAAACAGTATGGTGGTTCCTCAAAATATTAAAAATAGAGGGGCACCTGCATGGCTCAGTTGGTTAAATGTCTGCCTTGGACTCAGGTCATGATCTCAGGGCCTGGGATCGAGCCTGCATTGGGCTCCCTGCTCAGCGAGGAGTCTGCTTCTCCCTCTCCCTCTGTCACCCCCTCCCCTCCCCTCCCGCTCATGCTCTAGCAAATAAATAAATAAAATCTTAAAAAAAAAAATACAACTACCCTATGATCCAGTAATCGCACTACTGGTTATTTACTCAAAGAGCACAAAAACACTAATTTGAAGGGATATATGTACCCCTATGTTTACTGCAGCATTATTTACAATAGCCATATTAAGGAAGCAGCCTAAGAGTCATGGATAGATGAATGGGTAAAAAAGATATGATACATATATATATATGAATATATATATATTCATATATATGTGAATATTATTCAGCCATAAAAAAGAATGAAATCTTGCCATTTGCAACAACATGGATGGATCTAGAGAGTATAATGCTAAGTGAAATAAGCCAGTCAGAGAAAGACAAATACCACATGATTTTACTCATATGTGGAATTTAAGAAACAAAACAAACAAAGGGGGAAAAAAAAAAGAAATGAACTAAGAAATAGACTCTTAACCATAGAGAACAAACTGATGGTTACCAGAGGGGAGGTGGATGGGGGGATGGGTGAAATAGGTGAAGGGGATTAAGAGTACATTTATCTTGATGAGTAATATTTGAAATTGTTGAGTCGCTATATTGTACACCTGGAAATAATACAATACTGTATGTTAACCACACTGGAATTAATATTAAAAAAACTCTGTTATAAAAATCAGATTATGACCATAGATATTACTCTATACCTTGCTTTTTTCATTTCATAAATATATTGTTGACATTCTTCCACATCAGTCCATATAGATCCGCTCTTTCATTTTAATGGCTACATAGATTTCATTTTAAGGATGTAGCATGTGGCTTATGGTGTATATTTAGGGGAAGGGGAATTTGCTATCACAAACAATGATGCCATTAATATATTTATTCAAATATTTCTATGCTCTTCTGAGTATTGTTATAAGATATAGAAGTGGAATTGTGAAGTCAAAGGTTCCTGTTCTTAAGATCTTCTCAAATTGCTCTTTAAAAATGTTGCAATAACACTCAAGGTGTGGCATGAGAGTGTCTTTCTCCACTCTTTTCACATACTTATTATCAATCTTTTAAAATTTTTGCCAACCTGAAATATAAAAAACAGAATCTCATTATTTTTAACACCATATGTCCATGGTCACCAGTAAGATTGAGAATTTTTTTTGTATTTCTGGCTATTTGAAGCTTATATTTTGAGGATTGCCTATTCATGTCCTTTGTTCTTCTCTAATGGCTGTCTTTTTCTACTGATTAACATTAAGTATTTTGTATGTTTAGGATACTAACAAATAGTCATGACAAATATTACCTCCCACATCTATTAAGTTTAGTCTATTAAATATGTGGCAAATATTTTCTCCCACCATAGTATGTTTTGGTAACTTACTATGTTTATTATAATATGTCTCTAGTATATTTAATTTGACAGTAGTCACATCTGTCAATCTTTTAATTCATGATAGTTAACATTTCATGTCATACTTAGGCTTTAGACAGATACATAGAGAGTCAAGGGCATACTTGCATACATCTTAAATGCGTAAGTACTTGTATTATATTCAAGGAGCTGAAGGCATTAGGTCAGGTGGTGCAGGAATAATTATCATGTAGGATGGTGTTAGAAATTCGAGGAAACAGCATAGGCTAGCACCAGACTGGTGAATTCTCCAGTTGAGGCAAATCACAGTTTACCTAACCTGTATAGTGTGTAATACAATCCATTCTCTGATGTCACTGGCTACACGTACTGAAGATATGTCTTAAGAGGAAGCCACCTCATATTCCCCTTACTCAAATGGGGGTCTGGGAAGGAAAAGGTTTGCACATTGTCCCCAGTTAGCAACAGGCATAAAGTATACCAGCCTGTATACTAAACTGAGAGCTTATAAACTGAAACATGTAAGTGAAATCCATGTACATATTAAAGTGAGAAAGAGTGATAGAGTGATAAGTACAAAAAAAGTATAATGTTATCACTAGATCAAGACAAAAGAATTAAGGCTGGCAGCCAATGTCACTGTGTCTGTGGTAGTTGCAGACATAACCAAGTGATCATTGGTGTGAATATCTGGTCCACTGTCTGTATCTCTAGTTACTGGAGTTGGGATATCACTGCTGCCAAATAAAACTAAGCTCCTTTGCTCTGAATTTATATACGTCGTGCAAACTTCAGTTCATAATTTTGTATCCTAAGCAGATTACCCTACTGGGAAGGCAATGTTCAACTTAACCAGTATCAATATTCTGATTAACTTGGCAGATAAGTGTCTCTTTGTGAATTTTTCAACCTTTTAGTAAAGGAGATGATGTGTTACATCATCTTTTTCCCCCCCTCCACTAATTGTTCCCATAGGAGGGAAAAGGGCCCCATTGGTAGGGAAAGCCCAATGGGTTCCCATTGGTAGGGAAAAGGGCCCATATAGTCTGTTATGTGCCTCCACCATCCATATGCCTCCGTCACATATTATTCTGTCCTTATGCTAACAAAGACTGAATAGCTTTTCTTTTTCTTACTTTTACCTAATGATATCCATTGACCTATAGGTGGCATTCTGGGTAACACATATGTTCTGCTAATTATTATGAAAGGAAGTAGAGAAGAGGGAGAAAGATCATGAAGGACCAAGGCAAAGCACTCCATAGTTTATCAAGATATGAAAATTGGCCCTAGAAATGATAATTCTTGGTCTGATGTGATTTGGGGCCCCATAAGCAGTTTTTCCAAGGTCTAAGCAAATGTGGCTGAATAAAAAATTTGTACATCTGCAGAACTGAGATACATTCTGGTGCTTTGATGCCCCTCATAAATGCTCTAAGTAGTCCCAAAGGTATTGTAATTGGCATGGTAGATAATACAAATGGAAATATTCACAAGTGGAGGCAAATCAGTGGTTTGGAGTTATTTGCTGTAAAGAAAATGTGATTGGTGAAGAAATAAACTATATGGTATTTTAGGAGGTGATACGTGCTATGGAAAAAGAAATGGTAGAGCAAGGTGAGCGGGGCTGGGCGTACAGAGTGGGGGTGGGGGTGAGTTGACACTTTTAAATAGGCTGTTGGTAGGGAAGAAGGGTTCATTGAGGAGATTGGAGTGAAGGCTTGAGGGAGGTGAGGTAGGGAGCAACGTGGGTATGTGGAGGTAGAACCTTCCAGGCAGAGAGAGCCACTAGTACAAAACCCTTACATATCTTCCATTGTAAAAGTGTTCTGTGTTTAAAATAAACAGACAAACTCTTCTGTAAAGATCCCCAAAGCCTCCCTATGTTGGCCAGAAAAGTAAAGGTAATGGATATTTATTACTGGAGTTTTAAATCACATGTAGAGAATAAAGAAAAGCAAGGTTATTTGGTGACTGATAGTGAAAAGAATCAAAGGTGCACCTGACACGTGTGTACTTGCAAGAAAAGGAGATAGGTGGGGGAGAAAGGGGCCTCTTGATGGACTTCATTAGCACTTTGGCTTCCATCTCAAGGAAAGTGAAACCCACTATAGTCCAATATGGTCTGCCAGGAGGGTCTTACTAGAAAGGATTTGGATGGATTGCTGGAGGTGAGGCTTTATGTAGCCAGAAGGAAGACGTTATAATCACTCTAGTAGAGGGGGTCACAACAGAAGCATGACGCCAGAGGATGCCATGGGTCACTCATCATCACTTGTTATCATGCAGCCTGAGATAAGACTTTGGCAGAGGACAGGTGGAATGATGAGATCCCCAGACCACGCCTGCTCTGCCACATACTTCTGTGATTTCTGGCTAGTTACAGAATCAGCTGCGGACTCAGTTTATCTGTAGAATTGGGAAATAACAACACCTGGCCGACCTACTTCAGAGGGCTTTTGTGAGAATCAAACAAGGTCACAGGAGAAACTGTTCTGTAAGTAATCAAATGCTATCCAAACAGAAGATATTATTAGTCTCAAGGCTTTTATGCTCATAAATACCTGATACAACGTTTGATTCCTTTTAGTTCACACCCGGAAATAATCTGCACTTTCAGGGTGAAACTAACCTCACTCCTGCTGGTTTACTGGACACTTGCCCCTCCACCCCCAACAAAAGCTGTAATGGCCAAAGGGTAGGAAAAAGGAAAAAAGAAAGTAGAAAAGAAGAAAATCTAGCACTACCACATAGATTAGGAAGCAGCATAGGAAGAAAATCCATGTTCTACCTCTTTTTCTTCTAGAACAGAAATAAAAGGGTGCCATGTCTATGTTTCGGGAACATCTTCCAGCATCTCCTCCCGGATTTTTATTTTTCTGTGGCTCAGAAGAAGACAGAGGCAGGTAGGCTGGGCTCACCTTTGCCCTGGCTCTCCTCTTCCGGGTTCTTATCAGATGTGAGCTTGGTCAGGTGATCGTGGCCGCAGGCTTGCTTTTCTCCACTGCCGATTTTCCTGAGAGCCCCATAATTCTCAAGGTCAGACCTTCCTATGCAATGCTGAAGCTGACAAATCTAATCTCTCAAGCAAACAGGTTATTTTGCTGCAAAACCTCACAAAGAAAGGGGAGGGACATTTCCCTTGGCTTGAAATTTTAAGCTACTTTGAGTCCACGCTCACCGAACGTCTCTATGATTTTCTTCGAGGGGGCCTAAGGGCAAAAAAAAAAAAAAAAAAAAGAGAAAGCTTTCTGTCTCTTATTGAATATCCCCATTTCTAGCCTCAGACTACTCAGAAAACACTCCCTCCAGCTTTTATCAGCTTAAACCTGGCACAGACATGAGGTGTGTGAAAGGATGTAGGTTGTTATTCAGTGCCTCTGGCATATCATGTTAAGATGAAAAACATAAGTTTGCTACTTAAAGGGGAACTGTCAGTCCAAGGTCATCATTCCCCAGCAGGCCACAGTACCAGCCACACCACAAATAACATTCTGGGTGTGGGACAAGCGTCTGGTTAGTATCTCCATTTGGGAGAAGCAGGGAGAACAGCATTTCCTCTGAATACCAGATCAGTCACTTAGGGGCAATTCGTCTTCTACTAAAATGATCTCAAGTTCACGACTAATAAGACCACAGCTGCCTTTTTATGGTTGAGTTACCCACACACAACTCGGCACCATATTCTAGGTCAGGTCACAAATGCGTAATAGGCCTCAAACTTGGCAGTTTCATTTTCTTCTGTCTTTTCCTTGCCCAACCCACACTGAATTACACACTGACCAAAGCTCCCCTGGAGTCACATGGAATGAGGATTTGGCTCCAAATATCCAAATTTGCAGCCCAAAATGGAGGCCTCCCTGGGCCAACTAAGTTTTTCCATTTCACTTCCAGAGGGCTGCCATGCTCTTTCCAGAGCCTTAATGCAGAATTCACTAGGCTGCATTTTCCTGTTGATGGTCCAGGTTATGCAAACATAGAAGGGGACTCAGATAGCCCTTAAACTATAAAGTTACCCCAAATTCAAAAACAAAATGAGACTCAGTTGTCTACAAAGTGAACTTGAACTGCAAGGAGCACAGAGGGAAACAGATCTTAGGGAGAAAAAAGGAAAAGAGTAAATAAAATTTTGTCTTTGTTTCCCCTCTTTTCAAAATCAATTTTGCCAAATTGTTAATTATCCTTAAAAGGATATGAAGTGCAGTAAGAAGGAAGTCAATGTTAGCATTTTGGATATCCTGGCATATGTCATGTGCAGTCTCTGGGACATCCAAGGTGACATGGACTGACACATTGCCCCAAGCACATGCTCTACATTACCATTATATTTGTGTAACTGATCCATTCCTGGCACATAAAGCCCTGACTTCTGGGTGCTGGGCGATTAAAATATCAGTCACAGGGTTCAAACTGTTGTCCTTTTATAGGTGGATGTTAACAACTATTTGGCTCGCTGTGTCCCTGGACTTTTAGTTTACTCTAACAATGCAACACGCAGGTCAACTTGTTGGCACTGACCTGAGGACCAGGACATTGGGGTTCACTGCTCTTCTGCCTTTATAGTTTTATCTCATATTCCTACACTGCACCTGCATCATTAGCACTATACCCTGGGACTATTGCCATAGCCATGTACATATGCACAGCCGAGCACAGTACCTTGTACAAAAAGATGCTGAGTAAATGATACTGAGATGCTTACACCCTTATTCCTGGGTCTTTATCATGAATCCATCCTGCATGTTGGAACTAGATTTCTTCTTTAAAATCTGTAATGATGTACTGTGGTCAGCTTTTTGTTATTCACCTAAGGATGTCTTCATTCAAATATCTGATGAAAATAATGAATAAGAAGACATAGAGGACAGAGCTCTGTTCCACTACAGATGTTCCACTACAGATGTTCTTCTGATTTCCACCTAAATTTGTAGATCTAGCCTCTATATTTTGGTTTATAAGAATCTCAGTCAAACTTAATTCAGTGTGAATTTATTTATATCCAAAAACTGGAATAAAAGAGGAAAACATTGTTCTAACCTTCAAAGAACTTCCAGGCAAAGGAAGAATATGTGTGTGTGTATCAGATGAAGGCAGGGGTAAGAGACAGGGAAGTTGGGACGATGAGGAGTAGGGGGAGTGTTTCTGTGAGTATATAAATAGCCACACAGTTCAACACATGCAAAAATTTGCCAAAGAAGTGCAAAGTGCCTCACAGTTCAAAAGTAGGAAAGATTACATTTGATGGTGGAAGTTCAGAGCGGCTTTATGAAGCAGCATATTCCTTGCTTCCTATATCACTTCTGATCACCATTCACGTGTCTTTCCTCCACAGTTTCTCCTTTGGGGTTCTGGCCATCGGTTTGTTTCCACCTTTCTCCTTTCTGACCACGGCCACCTACTAACTCCTGGCCCCTCCCCCACTGTCAGCACCTAGCAGATCTCTCTTTCTTACCAACTATCATCCTCAGAATCTCTAGCAATCACGTTATTAACATTCAAGTACACTGGCTCCACCCTTTATTGTCGACTCTAAACTCAGCTACCCACTTAAAAAGTCAGACTTTAGCCTTTATTACCACTTGAAATTGTCCCACTCCAAAAATGCAATCTAAAAATTTCTCTGTCAGATGATGCTTCTCCCCCCTCTTCCATTTCTCTTATCCTCTTACATTTAACTAACTTTTGTTCTTTGTCTGCATTGTGGTCTTCATTCTGCCCCTGGATCCTTAATAACCTTGTACTACTTCCACCCCAATTTTGGCTTTAGTTATTTCCTTTCCTGGCCTGGAGTTCTGGTTAGCCTATTAAACAATGCACTTGCTTCCCAGATAGAATCCCTTGACATGCTGCCATTATATCTCTGGCAACTTTCAACTGCCTTGCCTTAGTGAGGGCTTCATAGCTACTCTTCTGATTCCTTTATTCATCTCTTGAGAATTCCCTGAAGCATTTCCTACATCGACTGTTTCAGACCTTTACTCTTCTCCTCAAAATTCCCAACATCATCCTTAGTAAAGGATATAAACCAAAGCCATTCAATAGAATTCCCTGTGGTTATGTAAATGTCCTATACCTGTACTGTCCAACAGGGTAGCCACTGAGCATGTATAGCCATTGAACACTTGAAATGTGGCTAGTGGGACTGAGGTATGCTAATAACATCTGGTGCTAATAATATCTTATGCTAATAAAATCAATATCTGGTATATATTTTATGCTTCTAGCACATATCAGTTCAGACACTAGATTTTCATAAGAACTATTTGATCTGTATTAAGATTTCATAATATTTATAGTTAAAAACATAGATTCACAGACCAAGTTCCAAACATTTTTAAAAGTTTGCCATTAAATGAATTGAGTATGAGCTTTTTGTCTTCATTTTTAATTAATTAAAATTAAATGAAATTAAAATTTTGTTTCCTCAGTCACATTGGCCACATTTCAAGTGTTCAGAAGCCACATGTGGCTGGTAGCTGCCATATTGGATAGTGTTGAATGGATGGTGTGAACTTCTCTCCAGCCTCAGGTCACTCAATATCTTGAGTCTTGCTCTCCCTTCAGCAGGCTGTCTAATGAAGACACATCTTCCTTAACCACTTCCTCTAAACCCTCCCTCCTAACCTCAGACTCTTATTTCATTTATTAGTCCCCCCACCCTTTCTTATTTCCATCAGTGGTTTCTCCTTGTTGTGATTCCTTCCCTTTTTTGTAGCAGTGGTTCCACAGGCCAGCAGCAGCAGCATTACCTGAAGACTTACTAGAAATGAGTTCTCAGCCTCACCCCACATTTACTGAATCAGAAACTCCAAGGGTGGGGCCCCACAATCTGTGTTTTCACAAGCCCTCCACGTGATCCTGAGGCACGCTACAGTTTGAAAACCACTAGTTTATAGAAAAGTGCGCTTGAAAGATACACAAAAACTAATAAAAGTGGTTACCTCTGTATCGTATAGGGGCAGGGGACAGGGTGGATGGAGAGATAGCTGGAGGTGAGAATCTTTACACTGTTATGCTTTTGGAATCATTTAAATGTTCAACTCAAATTTTAAAAAAAGAGGAAGATATTTATAATATACTGATGGGCTCTTCCCCATACCCATTTTGTTTCTTTTGCTCTTAGGTAGGACTTGGAACTTAGTAAACTTTAAAAGCTCTCCAGGTGATCCTATAGAATACACAATTCAATATTTTTTTTAGTATTTTCAGAGTCGTACAACCCATCACCTCAATTTTAAAACACTTTCATCACCCCCAAAAGAAACCCCATACTTATTAGCAGTCACTCCCACTGCCCTCAACCTTCCCCCAAACTTATTTTTTTTAGATGGACATTTTGTTACCAGCAATTTCAGAAATAGTATCATTAACCATATTTAGGCAAAATATATTTTCCAGACATTAATCTTAGCGATGATAAAATGTTTCTCTGAGGCAGAGGTACTTCCCTAGGCCTAGAACTTTTTTTTTTTTAAGATTTATTTATTTATTTGAGAGAGAGCGCGAGCATGCAAGTAAGTGGAGAGGAGGGGCAGAGGAAGAGGGAGAAACTTAAGTAGACTCCATGCTGAGCTCAGAGCCCAACCCAGGTCTCGAGCTCACGACCCTGAGACCATGACCTGAGCCAAAACCAAGAGTTGGATACTTAACCGACTCTGCCATCCAGGCATCCCTAGAACTTTTATTTTTTTTTTTTAACTTTTCAAAATACATAGAGTATGCAAAGTTTCTGCAAACAATAGTCAAAGCTGCTTTTGACGTGGAGGTGAACAGGGTCCCCAGTGTAAAGAGAAAAGAATCTCTTCTTATTCCCAACTATTAGTAAAAGGTCCAAATTTATACATGGGATGGGGGAGGCATGGAAGCAAATGAGGGAATGCTGAATGAAGGCCTCTAACTAAACCAAACCAAAAATTTAAAAAAAAGTGGGGGGGCTAGGAGCTTCCTTTGACTCAGACTACACTGAGTATCCTAGGAAAAGTCAGGGGAAAACCACTAGGACAAACAAAAGACTGGAATATTTAACTCAGCCTTGAAGTGAACTTTCCAAACATTGCTTTCCTTGATCTCCTAGGGCCAGAGGATGATAAAATGGTTTGTGGGCTCTGGCTGGTGCCACAGGGATGAGAGGCTGTGCCTGACCCCACACCCCTCCCCACTCAGCTCTGAGGATGGCTTTGTTTCTTCCAGCCCTCAGGGCTTGTGTTCCATGGGAGGCTAGGACAGTTTTTGTTATCGACTAGACATATCAGTTTCAATGACAATCATCCTAAAACACACACACACACACACACACACACTTTATTTCTCATGATTTCATCCCTTGTTCTGAATATGCAAGTTTTAAAGGGAAAGGAAAGAAAGATGTGGTTAACAGAAGAAAAAGACTGTAATAACAGGGAAGTTAAGTGATGACCCATAGAACCATCTCTCAACTGACGCTATGGAGTTTACTTCCAAAACTATGTGCACATAAAGAAATATATTTCCTCAGAACATGCACCGGGAAAGTGAACATAGGTCGCTGCATCAAGAATCTTGAGACAAAAGATATAAATGGTATCTTGAGAGGGAGGGGAAATACCACATGCAATGAAATGAAATGAGAAAGGAGGCTGATGGAGGGTAAAGAAAAAAAATCCTAGCTAATAACATGTTCTTTCCTTCCTTCCTAACACAATGACACACACGACTTAATGAAGCCAGTGAGTTCTGAGACTGATGTAAAAGTTCCAAAAAAAATACTCTTCAGCAAAGGCCCCTGGGTAAATGGTGTCATTTCTAATTTCTCCAGTTCCTGTGATTTAGAGCAGACCCAGGATCTGAAATTCACACCAGCTCTTTGTGCACCAGGGTCCGGGGCAGCCAGGGCCCAGGCCCGGGGAGCAGGAACGCAGACTTCCTATATGATTTCACTACCACAGCCCTGCTTTGTCTCACATTTAAAATAATTTGCCAGGTAAAAATAAACTTCTCAGAATCACAGAGTGAAAAATGTACTTAACAATTCAATCCCTGTAAGTTTGGGATTGACAGAGAAAGTGCAGCCGAGGCTAATTAAATTACCAAAAATGTATTTGAATGGTGGTTTCACTGGTGAGTTTATTAATTCACATCATTATCATTGTTATTATTACCACAACTCTGTAAATTATGCTTTTCATGAGATAGTGAAATGTGTGGGCTGTTGGCTCTCAAGCATACCCTGTTTAGCTGTTGGTTTCTCTCCTGAGTACCATTCTTAGAAAGCAAACCCCATTTGTCCTAAGTCCCATGCTCCACATGGCATGTTCTGAGGTATTTTTGTTGATTACTCTTTGGAAATAATTAAAATCTCCAAGAAAATCTCCTTTCCCTCTGCTTTTGCCAGTAATTCTCACAATAGGAATAAGTGTGGTTCATAATGTCAGCTTCTTGCAGGGTAGTTTCCCTGCACTTAGCTGACTTGTAAAACTCAGACTCCCAGGCTTAAATCTAGTGGAATCAGAACTGCTCTTTATCCCTCGGGGACAATTTATGGCATATGGATAGGAGGTTTTGTGCACCCAGATTGGCCGCATGTTATTAAAGATTACTTGCCAATTGTATATCTGCTCATTTGCCCAATAATTGGGGGCAAATTTGAGAAGACTTGCCTAAAATGAGCAAAATTTAGCTATAAGATACATTAGGCAAGGATGCCAAGTCTTCTTGAGTCGAGAAGAGTCTCCCAAATTTGTGCAAGATTTTCCCGATCTCTAGTAGAAAACAATCTTGACTTCTAGGCCTTTCTACTCAATAGTGTGGTCTCTGAATCAGCAGCATTGGCGTCACCTAACAGCGTGTTAGAAATGTGGGATCTCAAACCTATCCCAAACCTACTGAACCAGAATCTCTGTACTTCATTAACATCCCCAGCTGATTCGTATGCACATGAAAGTTTGAGGAGCACTGCTAGAGTATGGAGTAGAGATATGTCTTCTCATCTCACCTCTGCCAGCAGCAGCCTGTCACCATGATTTTCTGTACAAAAGCTTGAAATATACTATGTTGACAAACTTAGAAATTATATTCTAATATATATTCCCATTCTGAAGAAATTTAATGTAATTTACCCAGTATCTGTCTCAAAAAATAAACACCTATTACCAAGATGGTCTATCCTGCAATACATACTAGTTTAGAGGAAAAAATTAAGTGTATTGGATGGTCATTAGATAACTAACTCTACCCTCTATGATTCAATCAGCTTTTTGCTCCATGCCCCAGAAATTACTAATGTTATGCAATGAAAACATCACCAGGATTTAGTGGCCTGCAGAAAGCATTCCCCCCCCAAAAAAAAACATTTTAGGAAAAAAAAAGGATAAAAGAGTACCAAAATAAACATTTTCAAATGAAAAATATTATTTTGTAAAGTAAAAATGCCAATTTGAAATCCACTTCTTCCCTACCATGAAGGCCTCCTTGAATTTCATAACATGCTAAACATCACTTATTTCAGGAGATACTTCCACTGATAACATCACTGTATATTTATGTGGTAGATCACATTTACAAAAAACCTTTGCATATGATAATGACATTTCTCTTTTAATTTTCATATCAAATTAGGAATAATCAATTTTCTTTCCCTCAATCATAAAAATATTCATGCCAAATAATTTGGCACTTCAATAACCATAAATATGATAAAATTCTTTGCATTAGGAAAGAATCCACATCACTGCAGCTCTTGGCAAAAGAAAAAGAAAGAAAGAAAAAGAAAGAAAGAAAGAAAGAAAGAAAGAGGTTGCAGTTCTTGGAGAAAGGTTCTCACTTAGAAGTATTTTAAGCAAAGAAAAATAGCACTTCTAAAAAGGACCATCATTTTACAGAAATAGTTTTCCAGGTGTTTTACACTAACTTCAACCACATTTGGGGAGATACAAATAAAATGTTTTTCCTGTATAGTAACTGTGATCCTCTTCTAAAAACAAATACACACTTTGAGCTTAAAAATTCCCTTGGTGATATGTACAGGAAGAGCTTTCACTGTGGTACTAATGCATTCTGAATTACTGTGGAGCAGCTCTGGGAATCCTTAGCCCCCAGCGTAAAAATAGTTGTTCTGCTTCTCCTGAAACACTCTGCAGAAGACAGTCCTTTAGTGATGCAAAAACTCTCAACTAATATTCATGGTTCTCTGTGGTTGTCATGTTTTGTCTTGGAGTTGATTCTAGGGCAGGTGCTCTTCATGGCTCCAGTTGATGTTATAGCTACAGCATGGCAATAAGGAAAGACCAAGATCACAGCAGGGTTAGCCTCTAAGGCTGAGGGAAGAAATGAGTGTGAAGAAAGGGTCTAAAGATCATAGCTTGTCTGGATTGAGAATAACAGCCTGGAAAAGAGGGGAGCAGAGGAAAGAGGTAGGGTGACAGTGGGTAGATGGTGGTGGAAGGGAGGCAGCAGGAAGGGAATTAGCAACAATTTAAGGGAATATGAGGAAAGAGCTATTGCTCTGATTGGGGTTAGTGTAGGCTATAAAACAGTGCCCAGGACATAACAGAGCTTGTCCACCTCCACCATAAGTAAAGGCAACATGGAGGTCGCATCTAGGCAACTTGGGAACCAAAACCAGGGCCAAGACTTATAGATGGAGTCAGAATTCATGCCATGATTCCAGCATGTTTCTGAGAAGTCTGTTCGAGAACACGGTAGGGAGATAGGAGCATGTCCCTAGTTGAGGCCTAGTTGGAAGAATGACAAGCCCCAGAAGGTTGCTTGGGAGTCATATGACAACCCTTCTAGCATCAATGACCCAATGAGGGACAAAAAATTCCAGTGATCCCTCATTCCTAGTGACCCAGGCCAAAAGCCAGAAAACAATTCAATGTAACATTGAATTCCACCAGAAATCCTGATGGAGCTGGAGAAAAATTGGTCCATTATAGAGCTTGTAAGACACCTAAGAGCACATTTTAAAAAGCTGGAATGGGACGGGGGTGGGAAAGAAAAGATGCAAAGAGATGACATTATGTACAATTAAGAGAACAATCCATGTGGGGTGGAGTAGGGCAAAAAGATTCCTAGTTCTAGTAAGCTGAGTTGGGTCTTAAAGGTTATGATAATTTCCTTCAGGGAGGGAGGGAAAATAAACATTTATTTAGCACACAGATTTTTCTTAGCATTATGCTAGATGCCCACAATAAGCAAAACTGTTGCAATAATCTGGATTTGTATTATAGAATTTAGCTGAGGATAGAAAGAAAGCCTACCTTCGGGGCGCCTGGGTGGCTCAGTTGGTTAAGTGACTGCCTTCAGCTCAGGTCATGATCCCAGTGTCCTGGGATCGAGCCCCGCATCGGGTTCCCTGCTTGACGGGAAGCCTGCTTCTCCCTCTCCCCCTGCTTGTGTTCCCTCTCTTGCTGTGTGTCTCTCTCTCTGTCAATTAAATAAATAAATAAAATCCTTAAAAAAGAAAAATTAAAAAAAAAAAAAAAAGAAAGCCTACCTTCTAGAGATTTTAGTATCTTAGAACTAAGACATTTTGGAGAGATTGTGGACAAAATGGTCATAAGGGATAGAAAGACAACCAAGTAATACAACATGAAAGCACTTTGAAAATTATAAATATGTAATACATATGTGAAACTGTGATAGGAAAAATATAAGTGAAGATTCTCTGTGTGAGATCCAGTCTAATGGCTTTGCATTGAAAATGCACAATAATTGTTCATATGTCTATCAATCTTTGAAAGAAAACTTCCTGAGAGTTGAAATAAGAATACATGACAAGGATCAGAACACGTAGATGCTCAGTGTTAAAGAAATGTTAACATTTACCCTATTATTACTGAGAGCTAATATGGCAAGAATCTAGACATTTCAGCATTTCTATGTACATCTCTAGAAAATATTATGAATGGCAATCCTATGTACTTTCTGTGTCTATAAGAATCAAGGTACTATTTAATTCCCAATATTTTTATCATCTTGGATTTTTATCCCTATTAAGTGTTTTTACAGATCTCACTGAAATGCTACCATCTCCTCTATGAAGACTTCCTAATTTTTTTGGGAAGTTACTCTCCCCTTCCTCAGGATCCCATGGCCTCTGCTCAGTTCTCTCAGAGCATTATAACTTATTTATCCACTTGTCTGCCTCACCCGTTAGGTTTTGATACAGGGACTATGTGGCACATACTATGTAATCAGTAATGTTTGTTGAATAAATGAATAAAAAAGCAAGTTAAGAATGTGAGATATGTGTCCTAAGACCAACTGCATAGACTTAATGCTTGAACTAAATGTAAAATTTCAAACACCATTAGAAAGTTAGAGAAGATATTTACATGGCTAACTCCCACCTCCTTCAAGTGTTGGTTTAAGTGTCATTATGTCACTGTCTTGACTAACTCCACAAAAATTGAAACCCCCACCCCAGCCTCACACCCCCATTTTTCTCTTACCCTGTTCTATTTTTCTGACAGTGTTTGTTATGTTTGCTCATTGTTTTTCTTCCTTAATAGAATATAAACATGATGGAGGCAAGAATTTTTTTCTTGTTTTGTTCATTTCTATATCCTGAATGCCTAAAACAAGAGCAGAGACATAGTAGTCGGGCAATGCATATTTATTGAATAAATATATTAATGAATAAGGACTTGTCAAAAGCATTTTTTTTATTGTTGTTGTTGTTTTGTTGACTAGGGAAAGTAGACTCAAAGATTTAGATAAGTTTACAGATTTGCACATTAGTAGGTTACAAAAGAGATGGACAGTATTACCTTACAACTTTCAAGGTGGGCATCAAGAGTCAGACTATAAGATGCATCCACCATTAGACATTACAAGTCTAATGCAATGTATTTTGATAAAGATGTTTCACAGGACAGAGCCAGTCCTAACAAAGCTTTTTAAAAAAAAACCAATCACAATTATTTCTGATGAACAATTTTAGGCTGACACCCTAGGGTGCCCATATTTTCCCTTATAAGGGTGTTTTTCATTTTGGTTGAAGGCTTTTGCATAAGTACAATGTAATCATTATTTACAACTTGCTGTTTTACAGCCATTATTGAGGCTAAATCCATCAAGACAAAGAGATATGACCTGCATTTATATTATCTAACTTGTGAAATTTTGGTTAAGAAGTCTGCTCTATCAAAAATCATTTCCATGTCTCTGAGCCAGTCCTACAGATACACACATACTCTTTTCTCTTATTTCATCATCACTATATATGTGATTCCTGACCATCGAGCATGGTGCTAGCCACTAAGAACGCCAAGAGAGATAAATCGTGGTTTCGGCTCTATCTTGTTGGGGAGATGGGATATGCACATAAAAAAGCATAGAGCAGCTGGGTTGAGGGCCACAGAAATAGCACAGATAGGAAGAGCCATAGAATTTCCCAGAAAGAAGTGAGAATGATTGTTGGTGGAGGTTAAGTTGGGGAAGTTAGAATTTGATCTAAGTTTT
Source organism: Halichoerus grypus (assembly GCF_964656455.1). Taxonomy (NCBI): domain Eukaryota; kingdom Metazoa; phylum Chordata; class Mammalia; order Carnivora; family Phocidae; genus Halichoerus; species Halichoerus grypus. Next base: position 40,083,651 of record NC_135723.1, read on the forward strand.
GAGAAAATTTGGCAAAATAAAGATGGAAGAGTTTTTCCTCTAGGCCAGCCACATCTTCTAACTGGTCTTCTGATTTATTGGGGGGATAATTCTCAGTCTCTTAAAACTTCCTGATTTTTTTTTCCCCACAAAATGGCTGGGTGTACACTCTGCCCTTCAATGTGCTGACTCCCTATTTTGTTTGACATGAATGAAAATGCAAATTTCTAATTTAGAAAAAACTAGAACTTCTCATGTTAAATAAGCATGCTGGTCATATCATTTTCATAAAAAAATAGGAAGGTTTGTTTTCAGTGGCTTCCATGTGACCATCCCAATGTGAGAGGAATTGATTTTCCCAAATCCAAACAGGCTAAAACTTATTTAAAAGAATAATTCATTATTAGTATTTTAAAAATTTTTTCTGGGATGAGCCCCAAAGTTTTGTTTTTATTCACTTTTTCAGATAAATTTATTTTTTTGCATCATAAAGGTAATATGAGTAAAATATAAAAATACAGAAATGTTTGAAAAAAAATCTCAGTCCCACCTCGCACTCACTGCTAATATTTTGGTAGGAGTAAACAGCATTCAATTACTAAATGTATGCTCAGACCCCAAATGACACTTGAGGTTATCTTCATGGGAGCATTACAAAGTAAACATTAGTGTTTACTTTGAGAATTTGAGTGGCTGCTCCCCAGTTTTTCTTCCTTAATCCCTCAGACGAAATATTTCTTAACTTCCTTTACTGGGGAGCATTTAAAAATGATGCATGTTCATTGCTGCCAACATTCCCAACTGGTAAATTGAAAAATGGATCATCCCATCGTTTCCCTTGCACCTGCATGAGTCTGTCTTCTCTAACGTGCTTAGCCAGAGTGTAAGTGGATGCATCTGCTTTACAAGTTAACCGATAGAATTTGTTTATAAACCCACTGAAGAGCTAAATGAAGCAAACTGCATTATCGTGCTTACTAATTACATTTCATTTCAGCTGAAAGCTTATTACAGATACAGCCTGAAAACCTGACTTTTTAATTTTGTTTACATCCACTTCTGCTTTTACTTCAGCCCCCGGAAGATTTTTTTTTTTTTTCCATAAAACTGAGAAGGAGGATAAAAGCAGTTGACTGGAGGAGCCTGTGGTATTGGTTAATATCCCCTCAACCATGTTTGTTAATAAGAAAAAGCCTGTACTCCTGCTACCGATTGGTATCACTACTTGTACTAATGCATTCCTCAGACATCCAGAATGCACGGATGTGTTTCACTTGCCTTTAACTCACCGCTTCCTGAGCAGAGGTTATGTTTCTTATAGACAGAGCAATATGACTATAAGGGCAAAACAAGCTGATATCCAAAACCACAGATATCTGAACAAGCCACATTCTTAACACTGTCTTGTCAACTCAGATGTGCTCTCCTCCTTTTTCATCAAAATGAAGTTGTGCCCAACATTTCATTAACTGTTAGCTTTCTGCATATTCAGAAACGACAGGACCTATGATGGCCTAAGCTCCATCGCTAGTGGATTCTTCCCACATTTCTCCTAAAAAGGAGTTTTTCTACCCACCATCTCCTTCAATCTTACAACAGTTTTACAAAATTAAAAGGTCATAATTACTTTGTAGAACAGTCACCTGCAAAATGACCATACTATACAGTGACCCCAAGTCTCTAGGCTGTTTAGATTACTACCCTCATTTACAATTTCTCTCTGATAGAATTAGAACCCCCCACATGCGTGTATTATGGTTACTTCTACCTTAGCTTCTCCATCCTACCATGCCTACAGATGTCACCTCAGATTATCATCCTCATGATGGTGACAGAGCAGGAACTGAAGTATCTGGACATGAATGACACAGGCCTTTTTATTTTCTTCATGAATCTCCCTACATAGCATTTTTCGAAGTCTGTGGGGTCCCTTTCAAGAAGTCTATGGGATCAAAACTATTTTCATAAAAATACTAAGACATTATCTGCCTTTTTTGCTGTTTTGACATTTGAACTGATAGTGCAAAAGCAATGGTGAGTATAAGGGCCGGTGCCTTAGTCCAAATAAAGGCAGTAGCACCAAAATGCTAATAGTCACATCTTTCATCATCATGTACTTGCAGGAAAAAAAAAGCCAGTGTCACTTCAGGATATCTTTGATGAAGTAGTAAAAATTATTTTATTAGGTCTCAACCCTTGACTATGCTTCTTTTCAGTATGACAAAATGGGAAGTACATATAAAGCACTTCTGCTGCATACAGAAGTATGATATGCATCTAGGCAGATATCTGAGTTGAGAGCTAAACTAGCTTTTTTTTTTATAGAATGCCATTTTTGCTTGAAAGAATGACTGACAAACTATGGTTATTCAGACTTGGGTATCTGGCAGACACTTTGTCAAAAATGAACAAAGTGAGCTTGTCACTTCAAGGAAAACAACTGACAGTATTTGTTGCCGACAATAAAATTTGAGCTATCAAGCAAAAATTAGAATTTTGGAAAATTTGTATCTGCCGCAGTGAGCTTGACAGCTTCCCAATACTTAAAGGCTTTTCGGGTAAGACTGGTGTGATATTAATGAATGTGCTTTGTTGATACTGAATTATAAAATGTGTCAACATTTTGAAAATCTGTATGAATCAATGAAGCAACATTTTCCAAATGACCAATACAGGATGTTATAAAATTAGACATGAGTAAAAGATCCATTCAAAGTGCAAAATATCTGTTAAGTCTATCTGATCTAATGTGTCATTTAAGGCCAATGTTTCCCTATTGATTTTCTGTCTGGATGATCTATTTGTTGGTGTAAGTGTGATATTAAAGTCCTCTACTATTATTGTACTGATGTCTATTTTTCCCTTTAGGTCTGTTAATATTTGCTTTATATATTTAGGTGCTCCTATGTTGGGTACATAAATATTTACAAATGTTCTATCTTCTTGTTGGATTGATCATTATATAATACCCTTCTTTATCTCTTACTACAGTCTTTGTTTTAAAATCTATTTTTTATGATATAAGAATAGCTATCCCAGCTTTCTTTTGGTTTCTACTTTCATGGAATATCTTTTTATATTCTTTCACTTTCAGTCTTTATGTGCCCTCACATCTGAAGTGAGTCTTTTGTAGGCAGCATATAGATAGGTCTTACTTCTTTATGTATTCAGCCACTCTATGTCTTTTGATTGGAGAATTTAGTCCATTTATAGTTAAAGTAATTATTGATAGGTATGAGCTTATTGACATTTTGTTCATTGTTTTCTGGCCTTTTTTGTAGTTCTTCTTCTCTTGCTCTCTTCCTCTGTGGTTTGATGACTTTCTTTAGTGGTATGCTTATATTCCTCTCTCTTTATCTTTTGTGTATTTACTATAGGTTTTTGCTCTATGGTTACCATGAGACTTACATATAACAACTTATATCTATAATAGTCTGTTTTCAGTTGATAAGAACTTAAGTTTGATCACATTGTAAAATTCAAAATTATTACTCACCTCACCCCCATGTTTTGTTTTTGATATCATATTTTACATTTTAAATCTTGTGTATCCTTTAACTAATTATTTTAATAATAGCTTTTTTTTTACTACTTTTGTCTTTTAAATTTCGTACTAGCTCTATAAGTGATTTATCCACTTCCTTTACTACATATTTACCTTTTTAGTGAGATTTATTCTTTCATATGTTTTCTTGTTACTAATTAGTGCTCTTTTTTTCAACTTAAATAAGTCCCTTTAGCATTTCTTGTAAGGCTAATGATGAATCCATTTAGTTTTTACTTGTCTGGAAAACTCTTTATCTCTCCTTCACTTTTGAATGATAACTTTGCTGGGTAGAGTATTTTTGCTTAGCAGTTCTTTTCTTTCAGCACCTTGAATATACTGTGCCACTTGCATCTGGTCTGCAAAGTTTCTACTGAAAAATCTGCTGATAATCTTATGGGGGTTCCCTTATACATAACAAGTTGTTTTACTCTTGCTGTTTTTTATATTCTCTCCTTATCTTTAACTTTTGACATTTTAATTATAATGTGTCTTGGTGTGGGTCTCTTTGAGTTACTCTTATTTGGAACTCTGTGAACTTTCTGGATCTGGATGTCCATTTCTTTTTCCAGGTTAGGGAATTTTTCAGTCATTATTTCTTCAAATGAGATTCTTCCCATTTCTTTCTCTCTTCTCCTTTTGGGAGTCCTATAATGTAAATGTTAGTCCATTTGATGTTATCCCCCAAATCCCTTAAGCTTTCCTCACTTTTCCTCATACTTTTTTCTTTTTGCTGCTCTGTGTTCCACTGCTTTGTCTTCAAGTTGATTGATCCTTTCCTCTGTTTCATCTAGTCTGCTATTGAACACCTCTAGTGTAGCAGTTCTAAGAGGAAGGTCCATAGCAATAAATGCCTACCTCAAGAAATAAGAAAAATCTCAAAAACCTAACTTTACACCTCATGGAACTAGAAAAAGAAGAACAAACGAAGTCCAAAGTTAGTGAAGGAAGGAAATAACAAAGATTAGAGCAGAAATAATGAAATAGAGACTAAAAAATTATAAAAGATCAATGAAACTAAGAGCTGCTTCTTCAAAAAGATAAACAAAATTGAAAAACCTTTAGCTAGAATCATCAAGAAAAAAAGAAGACTCAAATAAGTAAAATAAAAAATGACAGAGGAGATGTTACAGCTGATGCCATAGAAATACAAAAGATCATAAGAGACCACTATCAATAAATATATGCTTACAAATTGGACAACCTAGAAGAAATCAATAATTCCTAGAAAAATACAATGCACTGAGATTAAATCATGAGGAACTAGAAAATATGAATAGACAAATTACTAGTAAGGAGATTGAATCAATAATCAAAAGCCTCCTGAGAAACAAAAGTTCAGGACCAGACAGCTTCGCTGATGAATTCTACCAAACATTCAAAGAAACATTAATAACCAATCCTTCTCAAACTCTTTCAAAAAATTAAAGAGGAAGGAACTCTTCCAGTCTCATTCTATGAAGCCAGCATTACTCTGATACCAAAACCAGACAAGGATACCACAAGAAAAGTAAATTACAAGCCAATATTCCTGATGAACATAGCTGCAAAAAAATCCTCAATAAAATATTAGAAAAGTAAATTCAACAATACATTAAAAGGATCATACCCCATAATCAAAAGGGATTTATTCTAGGGATGTAAGGATAATTCATATTGGCAAATCAGTCAGTGTGATACACTATGTTAACAAAATGAAGGATAAAAATCATATGATCACCCCAATAGATGCAGAAAAAGCATTTGAAAAAAATTCAAAACCTATTTATGACAAAAATTCTCAACAGTGGGTATAGAAGAAACGCACTTCAACATAATAAAGGCCACATATGACAAGCCCACAGCTAACATCATACTTTTTTTTTTTTTTTTAAGATTTTATTTATTTGACAGAGAGAGACAGAACACAAGCAGGGCGAGTGGGAGAGGGAGAAGCAGGCTTCCCACTGAGCAGGGAGCCTGATGCAGGGCTCGATCCCAGGACCCTGGAACCATGACCTGAGCTGAAGACAGACGCTTAACAACTGAGCCACTCAGGTGCCCCTAACATCATACTTAATGATAAAAAGCTGAAAGCATTTCCTCTAAGATTGGAACAGGACAGGGATGTGCATTCTTACCACTTTCATTCAACATAGTATTGGAAATCCTAGCCAGAGCAATTAGGCAAGAAAAAAAAAAAAGAGAGACATCCAAATTGGAAAAAAGAAGTAAAACTATCACTATGTGCAAATAATATGATATTGTACATGTACAATCAACTAAAGACTTGAACAGAAAACTGTTAGAACTAATAAATGAATTCAGTAAAGTTGCAGGATACAAAATCAATACACAAAAATTAAAAATCTGTTGTGTTGCTATACACTAATAATGAACTGTCAGAAAAAAATCAAGAAAACAATCCCATTTAAAATTGCACCAAAAAGAATAAACTACCAAAAAAAAAAAAAAAAAAAAAAAAAAAAAAAAAAAAGAATAAAATACCTAGGAATAAATTTAACCAAGGAAATGAAAAACATTTATATTGAAAACTACAAGACATTAATGAAAGAACCTGACAAAGACAAAAATAAATGGATTGGATTTATGGATTTGGAAGAATTAATATTGTTAAAATACCCATATTACCTAAAACAGTATACAGATTCAATGCAATCCCTATCAAAACTCCAATGTCATTTTTCACAGAAATAGAACAAACAGTACTAAAATTTATAAGGAATCATAAAAGAACCCAAATAGCCAAAGCAATCTTGAGAAAGAACAACAAAGTTGGAGGCATCTGGTACCCTCATTTTAAACTATATACAAAGCTATAGTAATCAAAACAGCATGGTACTGGCATAAAAAGAGACATGAATATCAATAGAACAGAACAGATAGCCCAGAAATAAACCTGCACATATATGGTCAATTGGTTTACAACAAAGGACCTAAGAATATAAAATGAGGGAAAGGACAGCCTCTTCAATAAATGGTGCTACAAAAATTGGACAGCCATATTGAAAAGAATGAAACTGAATCACTATCTTACCCCATACACAAAAATTAACTCAAAATGGATTAAAGACTTGAACATAAGACTTGAAACCATAAAACTCCTAGAAAAAAATTTAGGCAGTAAGCTCCTTGACATAGGTACTGGTAATGATTTTTGAATCTGACACCAAAAGCAGAAGTAACAACAGCAAAAATAAACAATCAGGACTACATCACACTAAAAAGCTTCTGCACAGCAAAAGAAACCATCAACAGAATGTAAAGGCAACATACTGACTGGGAGAAAATATTTGCAAATCATATATATGATGAGGGGCTAATACCCAAAATATATAAAGAACTCATAAAACTCAATAGCAAAAACAAAAATAAAAAAACAAAAAACAATCCAATTTAAAAAATGGGCAGAAGATCTGAGTAAATATTTTTTCAAAGAAGCATAACGATGGCAAACAGGTATATGAAAAGATGCTCTACATCATTAATCATCAGGGAAATGCCAATAAAAACCAAAATAAGATATCACTTACACCTGTTAGAATCAAAAGACTAGAAATAACAAGTGTTGGTGAGGATGTGGAGAAAGGGAACCCTCATACACTGTTGTTGGAAATGTAAATTGGTACAGCCACTATGAAAAACAGTATGAAGTTTCCTCAAGAAATTAAAAACAGAACTACCATATAATCTGGCTATTCTACTTCTGGGTATTTTCTAAAGAAAAAAAAAAGTTAATTCAGAAAGATATATGCACTCCATGTTCATTGCAGCATTATTTATAGTAGCCAAAATATGGAAATAACCTAAGTGTCCATCCATGGATGAATGGATAAAAAAGATGTGGTATGTACATACAATGGAATATTACTTACCCACAAAAAAGAATGAAATCTTGCCATTTATGACAACATTAATGGACCTTGAGGGCATTACACCACATGAAACAAGTCAGAGAAAGAGCAAATACTGCATGATCTCTCTTATATGTGGAATCTAAATATATATACTAAGCTCATAAATACAGAGAACAGTTTGGTGGTTGCTAGAGGTGGGTGTGGCAGGTGGTAGAAGTGGGTGAATATTTTCTTTAGTTTAAACAAATTGAAATAAAAAATAAATTGACAAGAAATACATTGACAATATCACTGGAAATATATAAGGATACACATGAACTTGAGGTAATGCTTCAAAGACTAAGATAGGTAGCTATCATGAGAAAGAAATATAAGTACCAATAGGAATGAAGGAAGAAAAAAAACATGAAATCAACAAGGGAAGGTAAGACATGGATTGATAATACTAATATGTTATGAACTGAGAAGTTATATAAATTCAATTCTTTGTACCTGATGGCTGTAAAAGAGAGGGAAAATTAAAACTCTCCCCATGTGAATTTCTGAAATTAATTTAATTCCAGCTAGGATTCTAATTTTTTGAATATGAATCAAATTTTAATTTTAATCTTGAAGCATAAATAGGTAAGAATAAACATAAAATCTTCCATAAAAATTGAGATTTATATTGCTAGTCACTAAAACAAAAAAGAAGAAAAAACTTAAGGTTACAAAAATTAACAGAAGATAGTATGAGTTGCAAAGTAGAAATATAGTCAGAGAAACAAAGCTCAGAAGTGGACCAAAGACTATATTCAATTTCAGGGTGTGGAGGAATTGGTCTTCTTTCTGTCAAAAACTAAATTCTTTATCTATTCTCTTGGAGCCAGTCTTCCATTTCATCCACGGACTTGGAAAGATTCCATGACACAGTAGGTCAAAAAACTGAATTGAAGATCAACTCAAATGAATAGTTTGATTTATTTTTATAATCATGTTTAATAATAAAAAATAATCTAGAAGGATTTCATAAACACACACACGTATAAGAATGAGCAGAACTGTTACAAGGGAAAATTATTAGTGCTCCCTTTCCAAAATGAAAATCTAAACATATGCTACTTATTCCATACTTTTCTGAGAACTATAGCTATTCACAGAATAAGAGGAGTCTGCATTTCCAGAGGATTCATTTCAGGTTCCTCTCAGATAGGGAGTTGTCTGGATTAAAGTGGAATTCAATTTAAAAAAACTAAATGACTACACCCTCTGGAGATTGAGCAAGTTCCTCACTCCTTAAGGATGAGCTGTGCAAAGTGAGCCTCTTCCAGAGTACGGTATAGAAAGGGGGGGTAGTAGAGAATCCTGGCAACGTCAGATAAATCCTATTTGAGAGTCATTCTATAAAATTCCTCAAAACTGTCAAGGTCATAAAAACATAGAAAGTCTGAGAAATTGCCAGACAGGAGGCATTACAACTAAATTTAACATAGCATCCTCAATAGGCCCCTGGAATAGAAAAAGAGACATTAGGTAAAAACTAAGGGAATTTTTAAAAGTATGGTATCTAGTTAATAATAGTGTATTGATGTTGGTTCATCAATTGCAACAAATGCACCACACTAATGTAAGATGTTATTAATAGGGGAAACAGATATGGGGTATAAGCAAAAGTGCACAATAGACCAATTGATTTTAAAGCATTAGTATGGTATGAAGAGCAGGGGAAGTTCATTGAAAAAGTTTCAGATTCCACGCTGCAATTACCCTTTAAGAAACTGCCACTTGTTCAGTTGAGTAGTATCAAAGAACAATCACAATTATCCAAAAAGACTATTAAAATATTCCTCCCTCTTCCTACTACATATCTGTATGAGGCTGGATTTTCTTCATATACTTCAATCAAAACAATATACCACAACAGGTCGAATGCAGAAACAAATGTGAGAAATTAATTACCTTATATTAGGCTGGATATTGAAGAGATTGGCAAAAAAACAAACATAATGTCACTCTTTTCACTAAATGCTTCTGTTTTTGAAAACAGAGTTACTTGGCATTAAGATATGTTACTTACATTAACATGTGGGGTTATTACTGTTATTTAAGAATAAATGAATTAATAATTTTTAAAAAAATTTCTGTTATAACTTCTAATGTGGTAGATACAAATAGATAAAACCCATATAAATAAAATTTCTTTGGGGTTACGAATAATTTTTAAGAGAACAAAGGAAGTCCTGAGACCAAAAATTTGAGGACTTCTACTTTATATCACACCATGGTTTGGATGGAAAATAAGATGGCTATTGCTTAACTTAAATTCTCACTTCAACATAGCCAATCTGCACACAAATGTTTTGTATTTTTTGCATGTATGGCAAAAAATAGGCTAAATTTCAACAATATTTTATTATGTATCTTAATAAATAATCTATGTAAAGTTGAATTTGTGAAATCTTCTGTCACATAACCCAGTAACAACTGTCCTAGACCACTAAATTTTTTGTGTTTTTAAATAATCATTTTTATAAACCAAAAATCATTCATTTAAGGAAGGCAGATAGGGCTAACTTCTGGTCTGTCTTATAGTCTTACATATTTATTCCATGCTATAAATTGTCCTCTAGACATCTGCTGCATCCCACAAATTTTGTTTTCATTTTTCATTTAATTCAAAATATTTTGAAACATCTCTCTTGTGACTTTGACTCATGTATTATTTAGAAGTGTATTATTTAATTTCCAAATATTTACGAATATTTTTCAGCTTTTTGTTATTGATTTCTAGTTTAATTCTACTGCTATCCAAGAACATAATTTTTATTATTTCAATATTTTTCAGTTCTTCATGGCTCCAAAATCTTTTAGTGAATGTTCCGTGTGATCTTCTCATGAAGATCTTGTTGGATAGAGTATTCTACATATGTCAATCAGATCAAGTTGATTGATCATGCCATTCAAGTCATTTATCCTTACTTATTTTCTTCCAGTTTGACTCATCAATTATTAGCAGAGGGGCACTAAAGTCTCCAACTATAGTGGATTTGTTTACTTCTTGAACTTCTGTAGTTTTTGTCTCATATATTTGATGCTGTTTTGTTAGGTACATACACATTAAGGAGCATATGTCTTTTTGGAGAACTGACCACTCTCTCTCATGTAATAGTCTTCTTTATCCCTGATAACTTTCCTTGTTCTGAAGTTAGGTTTGTCTGAATTTAATATAACTACCCAGCTTTCTTTTGATTAGTCTTAGAATCTTCATCCCTTTACTTTAAACCTATCTGGGTTTTTATATTTAAAGGAATTTCTCCTAGACAACATAGCTGCTGGGTCCTATTTTTTTTATCCACTCTGACAATCTCTGTCTTTTAATTGGTGTATTTAGACCAGTCACATTTAAAGTGTCTATTGATATAGTTGCATTAATATCTACTATATTTGTAAAATTTCTATTTATTGTTTTTTTGATTTTCCCCTCTTTTTCTACCTTTCTGGTTTTAATTAAGAATTTTATATAATTCCATTTTATTTCATCTCTTAATGTATCAATTTTACTTCTTTTAAAAAAACTTTGGTGGTTACCCTAGAATTTACAAGAGACATTTTTAACTAACATAAGTCCACCTTTAAATAACACTATGCACCAACATTTAGTGCAGGCTTCTGGTAACAGACTATTTCTAATTTCTCTCTACTGTCCCTTGTGACATTGCTGCCATTCATTTCTCTTATCCATATGCTATAATCACCTAATACACTATTACTAAATTTCTTTTAAAAATCAGTTCTTTTAGATGAATTTTGAATAAGAGAAATAAAAAATTTATTTTACCTTTATTTATTCCTTCATATTCCTTTCTTTATATACATTCAAGTTCCTGACCCATATCATTTTCTTTTTTCCTGAAAAGCTTATTTTAACATTTCCTAAAGGGTGGGTCTACTGGTAATTCTTTCTCTCAATTTTTGATTAAGAAAGTTTGTTTCTCCTTAACTTTGGAAGGATAATTTTGCTAGTTATAGAATTCTAGGTTGGTATGTTTTTTTTTTCTTCTACCACTTTAAAATATTTAATTCCATTCTTCTTGTTTACATGGTTTTGATGAGAAGCATGTCATAATTCTTATCTATTTTTCTATAGGTAAGGTGTTTCTCCCCTACCCTTTTGGCTTGTTTTAAAGTTTTCTCTTTGATTTTGATTTGCTACAGTTTGAATATGATATGCCTAGGTGCTTCTGGGGGGTTGCTTTGTTTTATTTTATTGTATTTATCCTGTTTGATGTTCTCTGAGATTCCTGCGTCTAGGTTTAGTGTCTGTCATTAATTTTGGAAAGTTCTCAGCCATTAATATTTCAAATATTTCTTCTGCTTTATCCTCATTTCTTCTTCTAGTATTCCAATTATGATGATGTTACATCTTTTAAATTTTTTTCCACAGTTTTTTAGGTTCTGTTTTATTTTGTTTTCTTCCCGTTTCTCTTTGCACTTTAGCTTGGGAAGTTTCTATTGGCCTATCTTCAAGCTTACTGATTCTTTTCTTGGCTGTGTTGAGTATACTAATGAGCCCATCAAAGACATTTTTAATTTCTGTTATAGTGTTCTTGATTTCTAGCATTTCCCTTTGATTCTTTCTTGCAGTTTCTATCTCCATGCTTATATTACCAAAATATTCTTGCATGTTATCTACTTTCTCTTTTAGAAGTCTTAGATTATAAATCACATTTAAATTCCCTGTCTGATAATTCCAAAAGCTTTGTCATCTCTGAGTTGTAGTCTGATGCTGGCTTTGTCTTTTCAGATTGTGTTATTCTCCTTATCTTTTAAGATGCCTTATGATTTTTTGCTGAAGGCCAGACATATTGTTTTTTTTTTTTACTTTTTATTTTATTTTATATTTTTTTAAATTTTTATTATTATGTTAATCACCATACATCATTAGTTTTTGATGGAGTGTTCCATGATTCATTGTTTGTGTATAACACCCAGTGCTCCATGCAGAACGTGCCCTCTTTAATACCCATCACCAGGCTAACCCATCCTCCCACCCCCCTCCCCTCTAGAACCTTCATTTTGTTTTTCAGAGTCCATCATCTCTCATGGTTGGTCTCTACCTCCGATTTGCCTCCCTTCATTCTTCCCCTCCTGCTATCTTCTTCTTCTTTTTTTTTTTTTTAACATATATTGTATTATTTGTTTCAGAGGTACAGATCTGTGATTCAACAGTCTTGCACAATTCACAGTGCTCACCATAGCACATACCCTCCCCAGTGTCTATCACACAGCCACCCCATCCCTCCCACCCCCCACCACTCCAGCAACCCTCAGTTTGTTTCCTGAGATTAAGAATTCCTCATATCAGTGAGGTCATATGATACATGTCTTTCTCTGATTGACTTATTTCGCTCAGCATAACACCCTCCAGTTCCATCCACGTCGTTGCAAATGAAGGCCAGACATTGGCCATTGTATTAAGTAATAGAAACTGAGGTACATAGAAACTGAAGCAAACACTAGAAATTTAGTGTGAGGATTTATGTTAATTTGGCTAAGAGTTGGACTGTTAATGTTTAAGCTACAGTTGCCAGAGGCTTTACCTTCCTCTAGTGTTTTTGGTTTTGTTTCCCCTCTTGACTTTGGGCTTCCCTAAATATTCTTCCTCAGAGCACATTTGTGTCTTGTGCCTCTTTCAGCTGTAACTCACTATCATCCCAGAGCCCTGTTGGTTTGGTGCTAAAATATGGGAGAGATGGAAGATTCTAAAATCTTATGATTTACTCCTATTTTCAGGCCTGTGTCTTTGAGCTGTGAACTTCACAAGTGTTTTTGCCAAGGTATAGCTCCCCCTACTCATCTGGTGCAACAGAAAGGCTAGAGGGGACTGGAGTGGGAGAAATGCCCTTCCCTTAGCTGGAATAAAGCTCCGGTCTAGTCTTTCCCTTCTGGAGAGTAGGCCTTTGTTATGGAGAACATTGGTCATATTCCAGAATGATTATCCTTCCCTTTTATCTTTCTCAGATTTTTAGTATTAGAACCCAGTGGGATTCCTTGAAGTTAAACACATGGAAGTGTAACGATCCCCTTAAGACTACTCCCTAAGATTGCTACTTCCTTCTTGCCAGGAGACTCACTCCTTTGCTTTCTTTGATGAAGCAAGCTACCATGTTGGAGACTCTGGCAAGATACTGAAGGTAAGCTCTAGGCCTCAAGGAACTGAATCCTGCCAACAACCAAGTGAGTGAGCTTGAATGTTCCTCTTTCTCTACTCAGAACTTCGGATGAGATGATAGACACTAAGCTAACACCCTGAATTTCAGACTTTTGAAAGACCGTGAAGCAGAGAACCCAGCTAAGCCATGGCCAACTCCTTGCTCACAGAAATTGTAAAATACTTGTTTGTTGTTTTAAGCAATTAAGTTTTGGAGTAATTTGCTATGCAGCAATAGATCATATACCATGTATCAGAAATCAAAATTGGACAAAAATCCACTTATATGTTTAACTATAAAGTAAATATATCCATTAAACAAGCTCCCCCTGCCCCTTAGAGTATGCTAGATAGATAGACAGATATCTCCAGAAGTAATAGGAAAGAAATGCTCCAAAACCCAAAATGCTGCCAATGGTCTTCTGGATGGTAAAATTATGGTTGATTTACCTTGTTTTCTATTTAGCCTAATTTCCTTTTTTTTTTTTTTTTTTTGGTTTTTTAAGATTTTATTTATTTATTTGAGAGAGAGAGAATGAGAGTCAGAGAGCATGAGAGGGAGGAGTGTCAGAGGGAGAAGCAGACTCCCAGCTGAGCAGGGAGCCAGATGTGGGACTTGATCCCCAGACTCCAGGATCATGACCTGAGCCGAAGGCAGTTGTGTAACCAACTGAGCCACCCAGGCGCCCTATTTAGCCTAATTTCTAAAATTCTTTAAAACACGTATCACTTTCATAATAAGGCTTAAGTCTTTAAATGCAAATTGCATTTTATGTTTATTGTGGATTTGAAATTTTTCTTAATTTTCTTTTTCCACTGTTGCCTAAATATAATGGTTTATGCATCATAGCATGAAACCTAGGGAAATCATTTACTCCTGACTCCCATATTCTCAATTCATCAGTTTTAAACCATGACAGTGAAATGAGAATCCCTTATTTTTTAAAGGCCTCTAAGAAACACAACCGCCTTTGCTAGCCTATTCCTTTATTTCATAATTTGTCATAGTATAAATTTTTCATGTTCAACATAAATACCTGTTCCAAATAAATCAGTTTTTTAATCATTCCCATCAATAACAGAGAAACATGATATGTTCAGTGACAGTACTGAGCACCTACTATGCTTCTGCCTCTGTAAAATTTGTTAACATATGTTTTGCTTTTTTCATAGGATTTTTATAAGGATGAGTATAATGTAAATTTAAAGCACTATAGAGAAAAAAGTCATTGTTTAAATGAACTATCTTTGCTTTCTCACCATAAATGATGCTTAATAGATTCTTTAAAAATACTACTGAGTACTCTTTTATTTAGCAAACTATCTTTAAGGTTTAAGATTAGTGGGTATTAACCAAATTTTAAAGGCTTATTCATGATCCTTTATGTTTAACTACTTCTCCATAAAATAATTACTTGAACCTCACCAAAAGAGTTTTCAAGACCTGAATTTCACAGATGGGACGAACTGCCTGCTAGTCCTGTTAGTTACATGTGCTACCTGCTTGTTTGACAAAGAGGAAAATAAATTTCCATTTATTTATCATTCTGGAATCCACACAATTAAGATCATATTTCCAGCTCTTAGCATTTCCTACCTACTAGATGCTTAATAAAATTTCTATGTCACATCTATTTTATAGTCTACACTGACTGTCCCATGGAAGACAAACATTCACACTTGCAATAATAAATATTTTGCCTTTGTTTCCTCTCTTTCCCTATGCTCCACTCTTTCCCTTTCCTTGTCCTGTTCAACTTCATTCTGTCTTTCTTAACTATTATACTTCATATGTATCTGAAAGTAAACTCACTTTTGGGAAATTTCATTTGATTTCTTTATTCTTTTCTGAGATTTTGTTATGGTTTACTTTCAAAATATTTAAGGCATCATAATAAAAAATAAATACAGAAGTACAGACCAATAAAAAGGAAAAGGAAGGGCCAAATATTGATGACTGGGGGATGGATAACAGAATGAAGGGCTGAAAATGGTTCAGTTAATCCTGGAGAAATGAAATTAATGACCAAGTTTCCAGGCAGCCAAATTTAAAAAGGCATTATGAATCAGATCATTTGCATTAGCTAACAAAGAAAACATGTGAGTTTCATTTCCTAATGTGAGGCTGACTTAGAAGTCTCTATGGTATATAGCATGGTTTGAGATTATTCCTTTAGATAGTTGATTGCCATGCAGTTATTCTGGGACTTTATTAAAACATGTGCTGAGCAGCTGCTTTGTCCCAGGCACTGTGGTGGTGGTGGTGGTGGTGGTGGGGTGGGTGGGGTGGATATATAGGGCAAAACAAGAAAAAAACCTGCCTCCGATGCCCTCCAGAAATTTATTCTAGAAAATGAAGACCAGGGGTGGCTGGGTGGCTCAGTCGGTTAAGCATCCAACTCTTGATTTCGGCTCAGCTCATGATCTCACAGTTGTGGGATCAAGCCCTGATCGAGATTCCCTCTCTCCCTCTGTCTCTGCCCCTCCCCCACTCACACTTTTTCTCTCTCAAATAAAATCTTAAAAAAAAAAGGGAAAAGAAAGACCATTTGCTAATAATAATAATGGTAGTGGTAATAATAATAGTAAGAGTGGAATAGTTGAAGCTTTCACCAATTAGAGAAATACACAAAGGTGGAATTTAATTTAATTAGGTGGGGGAGGGAATGTGGGTGGAGGATAGGAAAGTGAGTATGTTTCAGCAAGAACTTCCAGATGATGTGATTCCTGCCTGAGAGAAGACTTTCTAGGCAGAGAAAACAGCATTGAGAAGCCATGAAGACCTAAAATGCACTATGAATCTGGGGGACAGCCTGCAGACCTGCACCACCAAAGCATAAAGGACCTGGGCACACAGGGAAAGGGGAGGCCTGGACAAGTCCTACATCATGCTAAGAAGCTTGGAAGTTTCCTTTTGGTGATAAAGAGCCACAGAGGAGTTTTAAACCACGAAGAGACGTTGTCAGACTTGATTTTTGTAAGATTGTTTTGGTGGCACAGTAGAGAATCGAGGCTAGGAAACGGTATGGAAAGATCTTATAACTCAACTAGGGCAATGATGGCAGGAACAGAATGAAGAGGATATTTCAGAAGCTCTGCTGAGCAGGCTCTGTAGTTAGGCTCACACTTGGCTCCATCCCAAGCCACATGTTAGTCTTAGAATCTTTTCGGTCTGTTCATAACTTACCATGGTGTCATTCTCTTGTAAGACCTCTGGGAGGGAGGAAAGTTAGGAAGTAGATGTGCTCCTTTATCAGCCCTTCCACTCATGGCATTTGGGGCTGTTTTTTAATGATCCAGAAGGAAACCTCACTCCCAGATCCTGGGATTGTAGAAGGTGCTGTTCTTTTAGTGAATTGATATTTCAAAAATTTAGACCAATGTTTTCTAATTTTCTTACTAATTTTATTTAAAGACTAATAACAGTTCATATTTTTAAAGAAAGATTAAATGAAGGAAATCACAAGCTGCTCAGAGCTCCCGATGCTTTGGAAGTAGCAGTTCCTAAAGCTGAAGTAGTAAAACTCATCAGCTTGCTAAAATATTGTCATATGCGAGGGAAAAAAAATTAAGACCGAGGAATTAGTGTGCTGCCAGCATAAAAGACTATTTATTAGCACTTGGCTGGCACCACGTTTTATGTTATTGCTAACAAGAAGCTGATAACATGATTTCTGAAAGATTTTCAATGCTTGACAAATACATTTACTCCTTAGTGCTTTATACTTTAATGGTAAATATTCCCAGAAAATCTAGGCTTCTTAAACATTTATCTTAGTTATTTTAGAGTTATGCACATAGCTCTGAACTTTCACTATTATATTCACACGTTCCAAAGGCTACCCACATTTGGCTCATGCAGATAAATGCAAACAATAGGATGAATGTTTCTATTCTCTGCTCTAAATCCTCCAGCTTAACATTTCAACTCTGTAACAACTGATAAAGCTGGAAAGAGATTTGGGATCCAAATTGTCATACTTACATTTCAATGACCGGTCTAGCAGTGCTATAGACTAATGAGACACTTTAGCCTAACAGATCCTCTTCCTGCCTCCTTCAGAAATGGCTCCTGAAGAATGAGACCTGAGAATCTAATTAGCCTGAACATTTGTGCCTTATCCTTTGAATCAGCCTGTAGGATGAGCAGCTGCTCTGCAGACTTCTCTGTTGCTCTGAGGAGAAGCAGCTTGCTCTGGCTTCTGGGGCAGGAAGTTGCTCCTTAGCCAAGCCTGTCAATCATTTTGAATCATTTTGAATCACTCATTGGAGTGACCAGTGAGGCAAATTCAGATAAGAAGGACCCTACAAACATCAAGATTGATTGGACCTACTGCTAAATGTTGGGGATTCAAAGATGAATAAGATGGTGATTTGGGTGAAAATGATCAAAGGGTACAAACTTCCAGTTATATATGAATTCTGGGATGGGGCACCTGGGTGGCTGTCGGTTAATTGTCTGCCTTCGGCTCAGGTCATGATCCCAGGGTCCTGGGATCGAGCCCCGCATCGAGCTCCCTGTTCAGCAGAGTCGGCTTCTCCCTCTGCCCCTCACCCCGCTCATGTTCTCTCTCTTTCTCTCTCTCTCTCATTTCTCTCACTCTCTCTCGCTCTCAAATAAATAAAATCTTAAAAAAATAAATAAGTTCTGGGGATATAATGTACAGCATGATGATTATAGTTAATAATACTGTGTTAAATATTTGAAAGTTCCTAAGAGAATAGATCTTAAAAGTCCTCAGTACAAGAAAAAAATTTGTAACTATGTGTTGTGGTGGATATTAACTAAACTTATTGTGGTAATCATTTCACAATATATACGTATATCAAATCATTGTATTGTACACCTAAAACTAATACAATGTTATCTATTTTGTCAATTATATCTCAATAAAATAATAAGGACTGGAGGTTTAGGATATAGCAATGGGAGGTTGGGGGAAATATTTTACAGGTCTGAGGACATTGGTGGGAGGGGTTATCTTTTCCATGGTAAGCTTCTTAAGGACACAGTACTATATTTCACTCATCTTTATTTCCCCTAGGCCTAGTCCAATGCCTTGCATATTAAAAAAAATTAAGATGAATAAGATGGTTCCTATCTTCAAGAACTCACTATCTGAACAAAAGCGAACAAGTAACCAATTGCAACACAAGTTATAAATGCTACACAGCCGTTCCTCATCTAAAACTGAATACACACTCCTCACACTCTCAAACCAATTGTCACATTCCTCCTCTTGCTTACACAAGCATCTCTAGAACTCGTGAAGTAATATGACCTTTGGAAAATATTTATATAATTCTCTGCTGTCTTTTGCATGAAGAAAATACTGATCGTTTTTAGTGTGCCGACAAAACCAGCAGAATTATGTGCCGACAAAAACCAGCAGAATTCTCTTAAGTGTTTCTGGATTTATTGTTTAGGTTTGACTAATTAATTGAGCAGAAGAAAGAGGGATTAGTCACTATATAGTTTTACAACTCATCAGCAACTCCAGGGCTCCATTAGCAAAAGCAGGAACATTCCACAGGCACGATCCTCATGAGGATATTGAACAGATTTTGCTCTGTGATTTGTTTCAGTATGAAATTCTACTCGCCTTCTTTGCTGATATATGTGGTTCAGCACAATTCGAAAACTTACAAAACATCAGATGAGGGTGTGAACTGTTGTTTAAGGATAAACTGCCATACCCTAGCCCAGAGCACATTTACCCAGTGGTACCTTCCACCTTGACGGTCAGAAGCCAGTGGGTTTATTTGCTATCACTAGTAACCACCTACCCATTGTGGACGAACATCCTCTCAGTTGTATCTGGCATGTAGTACAGATATACTGTGTGGGGAACCTGCAAATTCTCTAAAGCACATTGCAGTGGAGGAGGCAGAAATGTGAGTTTGGTCTGCAGGAACAGATGAAGTCTTCTCTGAACATCTGGTTTTTATCGAGACAGCAATTACTGTGTAGCTGTGAGGGAAGCCAGGGAAGACACCCCAACTCATTGAAGCTTGAATATTTCAACTGAGCCATACATTCATATGCATTTTAGAATTGCTATTTCTTATATCTCCATGTTAATTTTTCCTTGATTGACAGTCCAGAAGACATACAAGAATCCTGCCAGCAAAACAGATCCCTTAGAACTGCTTAAGCTGAAGACAGTCTTTTATGTATGAATAGGGGCTCAGAACGTTTGGTTATGCTTTAGTTCATCTGCTAAGACTCCTGGGGGTGAATAAGTACTGTGGTCAGTTTAGTCCCATGCCACTCAGTGTTGTCACATTTTGAAAAGTGGCATATGTTTTACTAGTAATTACATCTTATATGTTTACTATTCAAAAAATGCAGGTGTGGGTTTTTGAACAGTGGCCAATGACAATGTGCCTGACTGGCAGCAGTTCCTAAGTGAGTCATGTTTCACTGTCTGTCGGGTTTTATAACTGTTTTCACTACTCATTTAGTTCTTGATGCGGTGTGCAATTAGTTCTATTATGGAAGCAGCTGTCTTCAGTTACACAATGACACTTTCCCCTTTGGCTTGCACAGAGCTTGTTGTGGTTCTGCTGATGTGATGATGGGACTTGTAAAGTGGTACCTAGATGAGCCACAGTGGGCCCAGATCTTCCACACACATAGGACTCATGCTTTCTCACTGCTACTCTACTGCCCTTTCTCAAAGATCAGTTAAAAAGAGGGTCACAAAGGAAGTTGTTTCTTGTGAGACATGTCCTGTGGAGGTTGGTGATCCGTCCACTTGTAACCCCCCACAATCCTGTTGTTTATTTGTAAATGATACATTAGGTCAAAGTTGAGGTGGGGAGGGTTGTATTTGGCTCACTATCTACTTTCTAACATTGAGCTATGGTTTTAAAGAACTAAGATGAAGCCTGAATGTGGCAGATGCCTGTATGTGAACAATATAAGAATTGCATTTAATGTTTACAGCTAGATGGAATGTGAAAGAATGCTATGGCTTCCTCTGCTCTTTGAAAAAGCATCCTAGGGGCGCCTGGGTGGCTCAGTCGGTTCAATGTCTGCCTTCAGCTCAGGTCATGATCCCAGGGTCCTGGGATCCAGCACTGTGTTTAGCTTCTTGCTCAGCGGGGAGCCTGCTTCTCCCTCTCTCTCTGCCTGCTTCTCCCTCTGCTTGCACACTCTCTCTCTCTCTCTCTCGCTATCTCTCTCCCTCTCTCTGTCAAATAAATAAAATCTTTAAAAAATTCTACTTTCTAAAAAAAAAATGAAAAAGCATCCTATCCTCTCAGAAGTTTCCATGTTTTTCATTTTCAATTTCAAATCCCATCTGATAGCCAGGATTTGCCAGGAAACCGAGAACAAGGCCCATTCTAAGCCTATCTGCCTTAACTAGGGCCGATGGTTTGAGCATTCCCTTCCAAATACATATGTGCTGCAGAGATGAGCACCATTCCCTTGCAAGTATAATTCCAAGCATAATTCCCTATCATGCCTTTAGAACCTTGCTACTCAAAGTACGGTTCACGGACCAGGAATATTAGCATCACCTGGAAAGCTGTTGGAAACACAGGATCTACTCCAGACCTACTGAATCAGAATCTGCACTTTAACAAGATCCTCAGGCAATTCATATGCACATTAAGGTTTGAGAAGCTCTACTTCAGAAATTTATTATTTGACTGCTACTTAGTGGTTGCTAATGAGCATGACTGTATTTTTATTGAATACAGAGCACTTATGATCAATAGAAATATCTGGTTCTTTTATTTGTTTATATTTTTTATTGACCACTTCTCTCTTTCTCTAAAATACAAGCTCTTTGAGCACAGGTACTTCTTCTGTTTTGTTTATTACAGTATCTACAGTATGTGGAATAGTGTCAGCACATATTAACATTCAACAAATAATAGTTGAATTAAACAAATGACCCACTGTAGATAAAATGTATGTGTAGTAACAAAGGCCTGGCATATCAAGTTTCATAATCCCATGGGGTTTCCTCAGAACCTCAGCATACCATACCTGGGGGCATGCCATTAAGGGAGAAATTGAGACAGGTAGTTTAGGAGTTTAGTTTAGGACACACTGCTTTGCTAGCTTCAGAGGAAACCTTGACTGTCTAGGGAAGGAGCAGGGTCTTCAACTTTCCTCCCCTCAGATTTTTAGAGAATGGCAGTTGTCAGTCTTTTTTTTTTTTTAATTGTCTGTCTTGCTGCAAGATGTAATGCTCCCAGTTGAGCCAAAACATTCCTTGAGAATACTACCCCACATGGACTACTGGACAAACAACCAGTGAGGTTCAGGAGCCTGTGTCTTGGTAGGGTGACCAACTCATTCTGGTTTGCCTGGGACTGTCCTGATTTTAGAACTAAAACTTCTATGTCTCAGGAAACCCCTCAGTCCCAGGGCAAACTGGGAAAGTTGCTTACCCTACTTGAATGTTTACTGGAGTGTCATATCTGCTGAGAGTCTCTGTCAAAGGATGGAGGGCTTGGGGACTTTGACAGATGTTTAGATTTTTAGTGCACTTTTGTGATCCAACCAAGAATGTCCAACAGCAAAAACTTACCTAGAGGTGGATTTCTTAAGTCCACCCATGGGAAGGTGTCTTAAATCCCATTACTTTCACAAAGGAATCCTTTATTTTTGTCTTTTTGATAAATATGGCTAGGGATGGGCCTTTTCCTCAAAAGAGAATGGCTCACTTAAAAGTACTATCTTAGAAATCTTAGTTTTTCCATCAGAAGCTGCCCCAAAGCTGCTAATATTCAAGTTATCTTTAAAGTACAATGCCCCAACACCTGAGCAGAACCTTGCCAGAAATGCTTTCACACATTAAAGCTGAAGGGGTACTTTTCCTAAATTAAATTCATTTCCAGATATAATTTGTATGACTGCTATTTCCAAATGTGCTCATTTAGTTATTCTTTCCTCCAAAAAACAAAAAGATGGATGGGATGGAATAGGGTGGGACTGTGGTTAGAAATCCAGGACCAGATTATTTCATCATAAAATGCTTTACTTCAGTTGGAATGCTTTTACATATATACAACAATATTCAGCTATGTAACTAAATAGTAGTACTTAATAATTTAATCTACAGATGGTCTGAGCCTCACATTTTTGTCACGAGGCTGTTGCCATGGTGGCCAGTGGTCACCATTCACAGACCACAGGACTATTCAAAGCTAAACTTTCTTGAATTTAAAAATAGGTTTTTATCAATGAAAAACATCTAGGGTTTAAATATTTTATTTCTTAAAATAAGTCCAGCAAGATATAGAAAGTTTGGGAAAGAGATAGGAGTAAAAATAATTTGAAGCAATAACTGTTCTATTATGAAAGTTGTATGTATTTTTATATATTCTCGCTCGGTTTTAAAATAGTATTGTCTCATGTACTTGATATAGAAAACACTGAACATTTTACATAGTTCTATAGTTGAAGAAGGCTAAATAAAGCTATTCCCCAGACTCATGTTTAATTGTTTAACATACCTGAGTGACTTTAGAATAACTAAGTGCTATATTATAGAGCACTTGATAATGACAAACGCAATTACCAATTGAAGTGCATTAATATTTTCTGAACTACATTTATTACTTTGATTGCAAAATGGTTTATGATTTCACTCACAAAGCTTGATTTTATTCTTGCTCACTCATCTGTTGGACACTTATAGACTGTTTTCTTATGATTACAGCAATATTCTTAACTGTGATGTTGCAATACACACTGGTATGTCAGAATCAATTATGAAGTATGTTGAAAGAAGTTGTAACTAATAATAAGAAAAGGGGTCCAAAGTTTACATATTATTTACTTTTTAAAATAAATTAGAGTAGCTCCAGATTATCCAGGCCATTTTATTATGCTGTGCTCTTTTGAGAGAGAGAAAAGGAATGGATTTTGAGCTAGCATGATAGAATTGTCCATAGCTTACTCTATACATTTTTGTACAGCTGTCTAGAGATTGTGATACATGGAAAGGTAGTGTGTCCTGGGTAGAAAAAAAAAAAAAAAAAACCTTAAGAATGACTGGTCTACACTGTCAAAAAGAAAGAATTATGAAGGAGGAAAATTAGGATGTTATATGTAAAATCCAATTTACTCCTGAACTGAAGTGCAATGGAAAAAAGAAACTCTGTACCATTGTTCATTCAGAAACGGTTATTAAGCATGTATCAGACACTATGTGTGGCAGCCAGTTCAGATCCATCAAGAAGCACTCATCTTAGGAGAGTCATGGTTATCCCCAACATTTACTCATGGTTCATTGAATTACTTCACTTTAACATTCAAAGCTCCGTTTTGTTTTAATAGTTTAAATAAACTGAATAATAATAATAATAAAAAGAAGAAGTACTCGCCAATATGGGATGGGCATGCAAGAGATTTATTGGGAGAAATGCTTATGCAGAACAAAAAGAAAAGGAGTAGAAATAGAGAGGCTTCAGAACAATACAGGTCTGACACATATAAAAATAGAGAAGGAAGAAGGATTAAGCATAAAGGTCTCTCCCAAAATTCTGAGGAAGTTTTAGCCAGGTCAGCTGGGGGTCCCTGAGTACAGTGGATTGAATGGTACCCCCTCCCCACCCCAGAAGATATGTCTACCCAGGGCCTGTGAATGTGACCTTATTTGGAAAAGGGGTCTTTGCAGATATAATTAAGGATATCAAGATCAGATAATCCTGGACTATCCATGAAGTCCCTAGATAAAATGACAACTATCCTAATATGAAGAGGAGACACAGATACACAGAAGAGGTCATGTAAAAACAGAGGCAGATATTGGGGTTATTTAGCTACAAGTCAAAGAACATTAAAGGATTGCCAGCACTGACCAGAAGCTAGGAGAGAAGATTGAAATGGTTTTCCCGCAGAACCTCTGGAAGGAACCAACCTTGCCAACACCTTGATTTCAGACTTCTGGCCCCAAAACTGTGAGAGAATATATTTGTGTTGTTTTAAGCCACCCAGTTTGCAGTTTGTTATGGCATCCACAGGAAACTACTAAACCCACTCAGAGTTGCTCATTAGAGGAGTCCTGCATCTCACAGGCATGGGCCAGCACTAGCACCCTTTCATGTGATTAGCTGGGAGCAGCCCAGCAGAGGCGAGGCCTCACCATGAATGCAACAATAGATCCAGAAGAGTGGCAGCTGGTATTGTCATTTAACTATGCTTGCCACAAGTTTCTCTTGAAGGAGATCCAGGTGATGCAACTCCACAAATGCCATGCTATGAACATCAAAGAAACAAAGAGTAGAGAATACAGTCTTTGCTTTCCAGAAGCTTAGTTGGTAAACCAATGGATGTTGCACACATGAAAATACAAGCATATAGGTGATAAAGCAGGATTATTTATAGATAAATTCTAAGGGAATCCAAAACCATGGGAGGGTCAGCCTAGAATGCATTGAATCTGGGAAGGCTACTTCGGTGAAGAAAGTGGTACACTCAGACATTGAATAGGTAGTAGGATGAATTGAATAGATGCCAGCATAGAGCAGAGGACTAGCAGTAAGGTTAAAAAAGAAAGTGAAGATACCATGATACTATATATAGAAAACCCTAAAGACTCCATCAAAATACCACTAGAACTGAGAAACGAATTCAGTAAGGTTGCAGGATACAGAATCAATGTATTTGCATTTCTATGAGTTTCAGAAAAAGAAATTAAGAAAACAGTCCCATTTACAATTGCACCAAAAATAATAAAATACCTAGGAATAAACTTAACCAAGAAGGTGAAAGACCCGTACTCTGGAAACTATAAAATGTTGATGAAAGAAATTGGAGACAACACAAACAAATGGAAAAATATTCTATGCTCATGGACTGGGAGAACAAATACTGTTAAAATGTCCATACTATCCAAAGCAATCTACAGATTTAATGCAATCCCTATCAAAATACCAATAGTATTTTTCACAGAACAAGAACAAATAATTTTAAAGTTTGTATGGAACCACAGAAGACCCTGAATAGTCGAAGCAATCTTGAAAAAGAAGAACAAAACTGGAGGTATCACAATCCCAGATTTCAAGATATACCACAAAGCTGTGATAATTAAAACAGTATGGTACTGGCACAAAAATAGACACATAGATCAACGGAACAGAATAGAGAGCCCAGAAATAAACCCACAATTACATGGTCAATTATTCTTTCACGAAGGAGGTCAGAATATGCAATGAGAAAAGACAGTCTCTTCAACAAATGGTGTTGGTAAAACCGGACAGCTATGTGCAGAAGAATGAAACTAGACTACTTTCTTATACCATACACAAAAATAAACTCAAAATAGATTAAAGACTTAAATATGAGACCTGAAACCATAAAAATCTTAGAAGAGAACACAGGCAGTAATTTCTCTGACATTAGCTGTAGCATCATTTTTCTAGATATGTCTCCTGAGGCAAGGGAAACAAAAGCAAAAATAAACTATTGCGACTACATCAAAATAAAAAATTTTTGTGCAGCAAAGGAAACCATCAACAAAACAAAAAGACAACCTACTAAATGGGAGAAGATATATGCAAATGACATATCTGATAAAGGGTTAGTATCCAAAATATATAAAGAACTTACACAACTCGACACCAAAAAACTAAATAATCAAATTAAAAAATGGGCAGAAGACATGAACAGACATTTTTCCAAAGAAGACATACAGGTGGCCAACAGACACATGAAAAGATGCCCTATATCACTCATCATCAGGAAAATGCAAATCAAAACCACCATGTGATATCACCTCACACCTGTCAAAATGGCCAAAATCAAAACCACAAGAAACAACAAGTGTTGGCGAGATATGGAGAAAAAGGAACCCTTGTGCACAGTTGGGAACGCAGACTGGTGCAGCCACTGTGGAAAACAGTACAGAGATTCCTCAAAAAGTTAAAAACAGAATTACCAAATGATCCAGTAATTCCACTACTGGGTATTTACCCAAACAATACTAAAACACTAATTTGAAAAGATATATGTGCTCCGGGGCACCTGGGAGCCTCAGTTGGTTGAGCGGTCGACCCTTGATTTCAGCTCAGGTCAGGATCTCAGGGTTCTGGGATTGAGCCCTGTGTCGGGCTCTGCCCTCAGTGGGTAGTCTTCTTGAAGTTCTCTCTCTCCCTCTCCCTCTACCCCTCCCCTCGCTCATACTCTCTCTCTCTCTGTCAAATAAATAAATCTTTTAAAAAAAGATATATGTGCCCCTATGTTTATTGCAACATTATTTACAATAGCCACAATATGAAAGCAGGCTAAATGTCCAACGATACAGGAATGGATTAAGATGATATCGTATATATATACCTGTGTGTGTGTGTGTGTGTGTGTGTGTGTGCGTGTGTGTGTGTGTGTTGGAATATTATTACTTGGCCATAAAAAGAATGAAATCTTGCCATTTGCAACAACATAGATGGATCTAGAGGGTATAAAGCTAAGTGAAATAAGTCAGTCAGAAAAAGACAACTAATGATTTCACTCATAGGTGGAGTTTAGGAAACAAAATGAACAAAGTAAAAAAGAGACAAACAAAAAAGACTCTTAACTATAGAGAACAAACTGATGGTTGCCAGAGGGGAGATGGGGCGGGAGGTTGGCAGAATGAAGAGTACACATATCGTGATGAGCACTGAGTAATGTATAGAATTATTTAATCACTATATTGTACATTTGAAACTAATATAACACTGTATGTTAATTATACTGGAATTAAAATTTTTAAAAAGAAAAGAAAGTGAAGAGCTTGGCCTAGTTGCTTCTTGAAAAACTGTCTATAAAAAGAGAGAGAGATCAAGGAGGAAGAGATTTCACAAGGCATGGGATGAATGTGAAGGGAAAAGTGGGCAAAAACTTAAAGAGATAAGGCCTTCCTGAACCCCACATTTGTTTATTTTATTAAAAATTACATCTCTCGCCTAACCTTAGACCCACAGCAGAATCTGCATGGCAAGAATCCAGGAAGCCCTACCCTGCTGGAATAACAGATTTAATCAGGACCCAAAAGAAATTACTACATTTATTAATAAATAAATAAGGGGCATAGTATTTAAAGCTGTTAGATCCTTGCAACCCTACTTATTAATACAGTAAGTCACTCAAATTCTGAGGTAGATTTCCATGTGTTAAATAGAGATATAAATAAATGTCACAGTTATCAAGAGGCTTAAATGAGGGGCGCCTGGGTGGCTCAGTCGTTAAGCGTCTGCCTTCGGCTCAGGTCATGATCCCAGGGTCCTGGGATCGAGCCCCGCATCGGGCTCCCTGCTCCGCGGGAAGCCTGCTTCTCCCTCTCCCACTCCCCCTGCTTGTGTTCCCTCTCTCGCTGTGTCTCTCTGTCAAATAAATAAATAAAATCTTTAAAAAAAAAAAAAAAAAAGAGGCTTAAATGAGCTAGAGTATGTTAATGCACAGTGTAAACTAAAGTGGTCCACAGTGTTAGTTACTATGCTTGATTGAGACCTATGCTATCATCTAAATCTGAGTTAAATACACTTAGGTATCCATAGTCCCATCAGTTAAAAACAATTACTATTAACTTTTTAGTATATAACTCCTTCCATATTTTTTCAATTTGTATGTGGAGATACATACTGCCATACTTTTCCAGTCTGTGTTGCCACTTACCCCATCCCCTACACAAATGAATTATCCAAAATGTGTGTTTCCGGGATGCCTGGGTGGCTCAGTTGGTTAAGCATCTGCGTTGGCTCAGGTCAGGATCCCAGGGTCCTGGGATCGAGTCCCGCATAGGGCTCCTTGCTCAGTGCGGAGCCTGCTTCTCCCTCTGCCTGCTGCTTCCCCTGTTTGTGCACGCGCTCTCTCTCTCTCTCTCTCTGACAAATAAATAAATAAAATCTTAAAAAAAAACTTTAAAAAAATGTGTGTTTTCCCCTACATAATGTATTATGGACATCGTTTTGTGTTAGTAAATAAAGACCTATGGCATTTTTAATGCCAAATAGGGTAGAGATAACTAGAGCTCATCCATATCCTGTTCTCTTCTTCCAGGCACACAGAAGAATAGACATCCTAGTTGCCTTGAAGTTAGGCAGAGCCATGTGACTAGTTCTGGCCAATTAGCTCTAAGTGGAAATGATGCGTGTCACTTATAGGCTGAGGCAGTGACGAGGCTTTGCATTACCCTTCAGCCCTGCCTGAACGTCATTAATAGAAATGATGGAGCTATAGGACAGAGATAGCCTGGAAAAGGAGTTGCCCTGAGGAGATCACCAGACTCACACTACACTCTGTGTGAGCAAGGATAAAAATTAGATGTAAAGCTTCCATGATTTCAGAATTTGCTTGATATAGCAACATAGTCTAGCTTATCCTGACTAATATACAGGGTAATATTCCATATCTGGACACAGGTTATTTCAAATTCCTCATTATTATGAGTTCTGCAATGAACATCTTTATATATATAATATATGTTATATTATTTAATTATTAATATACTTACATAATTAATATATATTCTATATTATATTATTTAATTTTTTTGCAAATTTATCTGGTTATTTCCTTAGAATAAATTCCTAGAAATATAATTTCTGGGCTAAGAGGTATGCACATTTTAACCTTTGATAGAAATTAACTTAATTGCACCCCAACAGAAGTTGTATCCAAATTGTAAAGCTACCTTGACTGTATTAGAGTACTTTTTATTACATATGTCTGACAAAATTAAACATTATCAATCAAAGCTTTTATTTTTTTTAATTTAATTTAATTTTTTTTAAAGATTTTATTTATTTATTTGACAGAGAGAGATATAGCAAGAGCAGGAACACAAGCAGGGGAAGTGAGAGAGGGAGAAGCAGGCTTCCTGCCGAGCAGGGAGCCCGATGTGGGACTCGATCCCAGGACCCTGGGATCATGACCTGAGCCGAAGGCAGATGCTTAACGACTGAGCCACCCAGGCACACCAATCAAAGTTTTTAAAATTAATGTCTTTGCTAATGAGGTTTAACTTTTTTCATATATTTATTGACCATTTAAATTCTCTAGTAACATACAATTCATGTCTTATAGTATATTTTTCTATTTGGCTGTTTTATAGTAGTAATAATAATTAATATGTCAAGAATATCAACCCTCTATCTCCCTGTATGTTCCAAATATGTTCCTTGTTTTTTGTCTTTTAATCTTACTTTTAATGTTCTGCCATATGCACATCTTTACTTTTTCATAGTTAAAATTAAGACTTTCCTTTATAGTTTCTGGTTTTGGTGTACTGATTGGCTTTTCACTTCTTTCTATCTCAAGTTTTAAAAAATATTCAGCTATATTTTATTCAAGTACTTATAGGATTTTATTTTTCCTAGTTAAATTATTAACCCATCTGGCAGTTGTATGATAGGGCTCCTATATCATATATTGAATAATCTATCATTTTCCATATGATTTGAAATAACACCTTATCATATAAAAAATTCTATGTATTTTTAATGTGTTTGTGTACTTCTTATTTAGTTGATCTAGCTGTCTATTCCTAAGTCAGTATATGCCATCTTATTTATTATAAGTTTAGATGGGCAAATCCTCCTCCCCTTTACTTTTTTAAAAAAATAGAACTTTCATAGCTATATTTCTACATTCATTCTTCAAGATGAATTAGAATGAATTTGTAAAGTTCCATACAACAAAATATTTATTACGCAAATGAACTCTTCTGCAGAACTGCTCAGGCTGAAGCAATGGAGATGAGTTTAGGGGGGTGGCTAAAGTCCTATCTACTCCTCCACCCACAGGATCCTGGATGCAACTTCTGAGGACCAATTTGAGAAACCACTGTTCTGGGGATTCCTCCTGCTCTAAAACACAGTAAATGTCATGAGGCAACCAGAAACAGATGAGCCTCATGGTCTTTTTTCTATACTGATGGCCTTGGTCCCCTCACAACATGGCAGAGGCTCACATACCTTTGGATACCAACAGCCTGCTGCTTCTTACTGCAGTTGCTTTGGCTGCAGGTGCTCATCCATCATGAGCTGATCTCCGCTATCCTTTTATCTGCTCTTCAGCTGCCCTAAATAATATCTTTATTACCCCAATACTTGAACATCTGTTCCACATTTAAGTATTTTCACTTAACAGTAGCTTGGGAGCCATTTAAGTAACTAAACATTTCCATACTCAGCTGAAGGAACTATAAAATGTGAAACATTAAAGATGTGCTATAGATGGAGAGGTGACAAGTACATAGCAACTCACTTTCCTTGGGTTAAAGGAGAAAGCTCTGGTGGTCTGAATTTCTCAAGTTACATTTACATGTCCTCAGCACCTGAGATGGAAAAGTGAGGACTCTATCTTTGTAACCATGTCTGGTACATTTGTATTATCATTATTCACTAAAAGGGTAGAACATTTACCACTGGTTTCTTTTTACATCTACAGCATGGAAGAGATCCAAGTCATTCCATTAATTATTATTCCTATTAACCACATGGAATTCCTTTAGTAAAATTAAAGTTTAGAGAGAGTTAAATAGAAACCCATCTTTCTCTTGTTGTAATGAATTTAAAATACATACAAAACAAATTTAAAATTACATTAATTTGTTAAAGTAAGGCAATGGAACATATATCTTAGTGAGAAGGTTGACTTACCTTCATTGGAATTTGTTAAAAGTAATTTGGAAAGTCTTCTTTCCACTCATTCATTTATTATTCATTCATTTATACTTATTGAATGTCCAATATAAAGTACTGCTCTATGTGCTAGGGATATATAGCAGGGGGAAAGTTCATGCTAAAATGGAGGTAAAAATTTAGTGGGAGAGATTTAAAAAATGGATAAATAAGCAATAAATAAGAAAAATATCATACACTGAGTGATAAGTGCTATGCTAAGAATTAAAAGAGTAATATGATAGACATTGCCTCCTTTGGATTAGATGGTCATGGAAACTTCTCTGTGAACATAACTTCAAGCCAAAATACGAATGGAAAGAGAGAGATACTCACATAAATATCAAGGAAAGAGCCTTATAATTTGACAGAAAAACTGGAACAAAGCCATAGGGTGGGTAGTATTGTAAGGCCATTGTGACTGGAAAATAGTGAACAAGAGGGAACATAGTACAAGATGAGTTGCAATAGATAGTTAGGGGCCAGATTACAGATAGCTTTGCAAACTGGGTTTAAGGAGTTCCAATTTTATCCCAAGTATGAAGGAAAGCCTTTGGAGGATTATAAGCAGATGAGTGAAATGTTCTAATTTACATTTATAGACTAAACAAAGAATTTTTTAGCACTCTGGTTGCTAAACAAAGAATTGATTAAAAGAGGCAAGAGGGATGGGGTGCTTGGGTGGCTCAGTCAGTTAAGCCTCCGACTCTTGATTTTGGCTCAGATCATGATCTCAGGATCCTGGGATTGAGCCCCACATGGGGCTCTGTGCTGGGCATAGAGCCTGCTTGAGATTTTCTCCCTCTCCCTCTGCTCCTCCCCCACACTTGCGTGAGTTCTCTCTCTCTCAGAAAAAAAAAGAAAGAAAGAAAGAAAGGCAAGAGGGAAATAATGGAGTAGTTCAGGGGGGAAAATGACGATGCTTGAGAGAGGGAAACCTAGCTGGAAAGATACTCCTGAGTAGACAAGAGGTGACATGTAAAAGAATAACCTTAAAACACACTGTTTTATGATGGGAAAAAATAGACTGATCTAAATTCAAGTAGGTAAATAGAGTGGCATTGGAAGAGAGGAAGATCTATTCTGATTGCTTCTAATTTCTCAGTGAAATAAGCAAAGTCAGGGCTAAGAGTGAGGATGGGGAAGGATGGTTTGAGGAAAAGAGATAAAGTGTAAAAGTGTAATATCGGAGAATGGGAGCATAAACAGTCATGGGAAATGTAATATGATTACCAAGCAGCACAAAAAAAATCCTCTTAATGTTAACGGCCATAAATTTAAAGGGAAACCAGTCAATATGAATGTGTTTTTCTCTAGTCTAATTCAGCTGTACAATGGTACATGGAGAATACAGAAAAATTGGAGTTGGCCAAGACTGACACTTGTCAAAGTCAGAGAAGAATAAGGGAGTTGAAGATTTATGCAAGAGGGTGATTTTAATGTTGGACCATGGAATATACGCTGGGGAAGGGAAGGAGTGAGGAAAGTGGGATTGAAGGAAGTGTATGAGAGACTGACAAGGCTATACAATCAATAGCTTGTAGATCCCAGAGGAACAGAAGAATTACTAGTGTTATAATCCTAGAAGGAGTGAGCTAAAAAGATAGGCAAAGGCCAGAAGGGAAATGCTGAAATTGAGATTATGAAGTAATTTCAGTTATTGGTAATGACAAGGACTAAGATATAACTAACAAGTGACTGGCTGAGCTAAAGAGGAGAGGAGAATCCAAGGTACTAGGAGGATCTTCTATTTGGATATTAAAATTGCCAAGAATTATGACAGAAGAAATGGGACAAGCATAAGCCACTCTAATAAAGCACAATGGGGAAAAGAAAAACAATGAAAATGAAAAAAGTCATTGCTAGGAAGCAGAGAATAGAGATTGTTCATATGTATAACTGACATGCTTGATGAAGAGCAAGCATAATTAAAACAGAAACATGAAGTAAAGACATAATTGAGTAACTTCCATTTCCTGAAATATGGAAGATTAGATTAACTTTCCTCTTTTCCTAGTCTCTAAGACAGTTTTTACAAATTAGAGATTTAAAATCTGAGAGTTTTGTAAAATTATCTGTTTGGAATGAATGTCTTTCCTTGGATGTAAGAAGGTTAGAGATAGGCAATGTGAATTGTATTTTTTTAGACGTTATTATCTTCTATTTCATCTTGAGTTAATTTTGATGATTTATGTTGTTCTAAAAAAATTTCCCATCATGTCTGTTTCAGCTTTACAGTCTTAAAGTTGATCTTCATCTCTTGATTTTATACATCAGAGTGAATAAATGTAAGTTCTCAAAAATTTATCTCCCATGTTAGAAATGATAGGATATGTACCATTTAAAAGAAACAATGGGACTTAGTAAGCAGGAAACCTGACATGGGATTTTTAGTTGGCGATGGCCATCTAGAAAAATATTATATTGTCCAGCCCTCCCTGCAAGGAGATGTATAGTCATGTGACTGTGCTCTGGCATTACCCAGTAAATGGAAGTGGTATGTTTAGTTTTAGAAATTCTCACTCAAAGGAAGAGTTGTGTTATTTTCTTTGCCCCTTCCCCTGTCCTGCTGGCTAGAATGTGAATGTTATGG
The DNA here is from genome assembly GCF_964656455.1 of Halichoerus grypus. Classification (NCBI taxonomy): domain Eukaryota; kingdom Metazoa; phylum Chordata; class Mammalia; order Carnivora; family Phocidae; genus Halichoerus; species Halichoerus grypus. Next base: position 40,117,442 of record NC_135723.1, read on the forward strand.
CTGGAGCTTCTATCTCAGATCATTGGAACCTTGGGAATGGAGCCATGCACAGAGAGACTATAAAGTGGAAGGGGCAAATTCCCTGAGGACTTTATGGAACAGAGATGTTATCTAGCCCTGGACTCTCTATACCTGGATTTTAACATGAGAGAGAAAAATCTTATATTCTTTTATTTTTTAATCTTTTAAACATTTTTTATTTTATTATGTTATATTAATCACCATACATTACATCATTAGTTTTTGATGTAGTGTTCCATGATTCATTGTTTGCATATAACACCCAGTGCTCCATTCAATACGTGCCCTCTTTAATACCCATCACCAGGCTAACCCATCCCCCTAACCCCCTCCCCTCTAGAACCCTCAGTTTGTTTCTCAGAGTCCATAGTCTCTCATGGTTCATCTCCCCCACCGATTTCCCCCCCTCATTTCTCCCTTCCTGCTATTTTTTTTTTTTTAATGTATAATGGATTATTTGTTTCAGAGGTACAGGTCTGTGATTCAACAGTCTTACACAATTCACAGCGCTCACCATAGCACATACCCTCCCCAATGTCTATCACACAGCCACCCCATCCCTCCCACCCCCCACCACTCCAGCAACCCTCAATTTGTTTCCTGGGATTAAGAATTCCTCATATCAGTGAGATCATATGATACATGTCTTTCTCTGATTGACTTATTTCGCTTAGCATAATACCCTCCAGTTCCATCCACGTCGTTGCAAATGGCAAGATTTCATTCCTTTTGATGGATGCATAATATTCCATTGTGTATATATACCACCTCTTCTTTATCCATTCATCTGTTGATGGACATCTAGGCTCTTTCCATAGTTTGGCTATTGTGGACATTGCTGCTATAAACATCAGGGTGCACGTACCCCTTCGGATCCCTACATTTGTATCTTTGGGGTAAATACCCAGTAGTGCAATTGCTGGGTCATATGGTAGCTCTATTTTCAACTTTTTGAGGAACCTCCATACTGTTTTCCAGAGTGACTGCACCAGCTTGCATTCCCACCAACAGTGTAGGAGGGTTCCCCTTTCTCCGCATCCCCGCCAACATCTGTCGTTTCCTGACTTGTTAATTTTAGCCATTCTGACTGGTGTGAGGTGGTATCTCATTGAGGTTTTGATTTGGATTTCCCGGATGCCGAGCGATGTTGAGCACTTTTTCATGTGTCTGTTGGCCATTTGGATGTCTTCTTTGGAAAAATGTCTGTTCAGGTCTTTTGCCCATTTCTTGATTGGATCATTTGTTCTTTGGGTGTTGAGTTTGATAAGTTCTTTATAGATTTTGGATACTAGCCCTTTATCTGATATGTCATTTGCAAATATCTTCTCCCATTCTGTTGGTTGTCTTTTGGTTTTGTTGACTGTTTCTTTTGCAATCTTATATTCTTTTTAATGCCACTGCTATTGAAAGTTTTTGAAGTACTTGCTAATTAACCTGATCATAATACATATATATGTGTGTGTGTATATATACATATATATATACACACACACTATATTATACAGAAAATACTGATAGGATAAGCAGCAAAATTTATTTGGTGATTTTGTTTTTTATCCTTATTCATGTTTGTATTTTCCAAATTTTATAATCAATGTTGTACTCAAACTGTAAACATAGTTAATACGTTTATTGATTTAAACATTATAAAATATAAACAAAAAGAAAAAGATCAGTGATAATCTCACTACTTAATTACTTTAAATTTTGATGTATACTTTTACAAAGAAAGATTGAACGAAACAAAAACTAGTCCTCTCTTTTTACAAATTCAGTTAGAAAAAGTCCAGGAATCCTACTCAGAGCAGGAGGTTTTGTTCAGTGGCCTTTAGGGTTTCAGTCAAACCTATAATTTTAGGATATTATACTTTAAAAAAAACATTCCTACTCAAAGATAAATTTGATTTTTAAGAATGTCATTTCATACACTAAAAGTACCCCAGAGTGGGTTAATGGTTTTGGCTTTTGGAGGGGAAAGAGAATTTGTAAGTAAAAAGTTAGGTACTTGGTACTCTAAAACTTTGTAACCTTTACTTGTGGGTTGAAAGATTGAAAGGCATTTGCCCTATGAGTTGCACTGGCCCAAGGAAACCATTATAGTCTAAAGGTCAATGCTCTATGAAGCACAATTTTAATAAATGGGTTTGTGATTAAAAAGAGAAGAAAAGGAGGAGGAGGAGGAGGAGGAGGAGGAGATGATTCTCCCAGTTCAAGCTACACAGGTATGCTCTATAATGTTCCAAAGGTAAATTCCTTCAGAGTCACTTAGCTCATTTAGCCACATAGGACACCAAGATGTATTTTTATTCTCAATCCAGATTTTGGATTTGAATAGCCTAAAGTTTGAGTTATGATTATACACATTTATTCACACACACACACACACACACACCCACTGCTAATTTTACTAATGAAGAAAAGACTTAAAAAGGCTTTAAAAAGGGGCGCCTGGGTGGCTCAGTTGGTTAAGCGACTGCCTTCGGCTCAGGTCATGATCCTGGAGTCCCTGGATCGAGTCCCGCATCAGGCTCCCTGCTCGGCAGGGAGTCTGCTTCTCCCTCTGACCCTCCCCACTCTCATGTGCTCTCTCTCATTCTCTCTCTCTCAAATAAATAAATAAAATCTTTAAAAAAAAAAAAAAAAAAGGCTTTAAAAAGAAGACTTAAAAACCCCAGATCTATTAGAGATGCTCATTAAAAATGAATGTGTCACAGTTGTTTCCTATCTCTATAAAGTAAAAAATAAAAAGAAAATAGTACAAAGAGAATAAAAATATCAACCTCCCAGTAAGTGTTTGTTTGGGAGGGAGACTTTATACACAGTATCCTTGTCATGTTGAATTAGTTGACAAAAGTTTGGAAATGACAATGCAAATTAATGTCAACAATTAATGCCAATGCACTTTTGTCGAAATCATGTTGCCCTGGGCTTGAATGAAGCACCTTCTATTTAACTGTGTGACATATTCTATTAACAGTATGACAATAATTAATCTACTTAATTTCTTAGGCTTCAATTTTATATTTTGAGGTAATTATTTTATTTTCTAAAAATAATACACATATGGTTAAACAAATTTAAACATGCAATATAGTGTGCTGCAAAAAAGTATGTGTTCATCTCACTTTGACCCCTGGTTGCCCTCCGTAGAGGCAAATACTATTAACATCTTGAGATGATTCACCCCAGAGAAATCATATGTGGATACAATCATATAGGCATACATATTTTAGCATGTCTCAATACGATGATTTAAATGATATATTATTGTTATTTGAATGAACATTTCCTTAATGACTGATAAGGTTGAACATATCTTCATTTAATTAAGAGCTGTTTGAATAATCCTTTTAATGTACTGTTGGATCCTATTAGCTAGTATTACGGTAAGAATTTTTGCATCCATGTACATCAGGAATATTGGTCTGTAATTCTCCTTTTTAGTGGGGCCTTTATCTGGTTTTGGGATCAAGGTAATGCTTGCCTCATAAAATGAGTTTGGAAGTTTTCCTTCCATTTCTATTTTTTGAACAGTTTGAATAGGTATTAATTCTTCTTTAAATGTTTGGTAGAATTCCTCTGGGAAGCCATCTGACCCTAGACTCTTGTTTGTTGGAAGATTTTTTTTAAAAGACTTTATTTGACAGAGAAAGAGAGAGAGCACAAGCAAGGGGAGCAGCAGGCAGAGGGAGAGGGAGAAGCAGGCTCCCAGCAGGGAGCCCGATGTGGGGCTTGATCCCAGGGTGCTGGGATCATGACCTGAGCCAAAGGCAGATGCTTAACCGACTGAGCCACCCAGGTGCCCCTATTGGAAGATTTTTGATTACTGATTCAATTTCTTTGCTGGTTATGGGTCTGTTCAGGTTTTCTATTTCCTCCTGTTTCAGTTTTGGTAGTTTATATGTTTTTAGGAATGCATCCATTTCTTCCAGATTGCCTAATGTGTTGGCATATAATTGCTCATAAAATTCTCTCATAATTGTTTGTATTTCTTCCGTGTTGTGATCTCTCCCCTTTCATTCATGATCATATTTATTTGGGTCCTTTCTCTTCTCTTTTTGATAAGTCTGTCTAGGGGTTTATCAATCTTGTTAATTCTTTCAAAGAACCAGCTTCCAGTTTCATTGATCTGTTCTACTTTTTTTTTTTTTTTTATATCATTGATCTCTGATGTTAAGGATGTGGAGAAAGGGGAACCCTCTTACACTGTTGGTAGGAATGCAAACTGGTACAGCCACTCGGGAAAACAGTATGGAGGTTCCTCAGAAAGTTAAAAATACAACTACCCTATCACCCAGTAATTGCACTACTAGGTATTTACCCAAAGGTTTCAAAAATAGTGATTGGAAGGGGTACATGCACCCCAATGTTTATAGCAGCAATGTCCACAATAGACAAACTAGGGAAAGAGCCTAGATGTCCATCAACAGATGAATGGATAATGAAGACATGGTATATATGTATGTATACACAATGGAATATCACTCCACCATCAAAAAGAATGAAATCTTGCCATTTACAACGACGTGGATGGAACTAGAGGGTATTATGCTGAGCAAAATAAATCAGTCAGAGAAAGACAAATACCATATGATTTCACTCATATATAGAATTTAAGAAACAAAACAGATGAACATAGGGGAAGGGAAGGAAAAATAAAATAAGATAAAAACAGAGAGGGAGCCAAACCATAAGAGACTCTTAACTCTAGGAAACAAACTGAGGGCTGCTGGAGGGGAGGAGGGCAGGGGGGATGGGCTAGATGGGTGATGGGTATTAAGGAGTGCACTTGTTGTGATGAGAACTGGGTGTTGTATCTAAGTGGTGAATCACTAAATTCTACTCCTGAAACTAATATTACACTGTATGTTAACTAACTGGAATTTAAATAAACATTTAAAAAAACAAAAAATATTCTTTCCAGCTTGTCACTGATTTTATTTATAGTATTCTATTATAATGCAGGAATGTTTAACTTTTATGTAGACATATTCATCATCCTTTATAACTTCAAGGTTTTGTGTCATCTTTAGAAAGCCTTTTCTCATTCCAAGATTAATTTTTAAATTCTCACATAATTTCTTTTAGTACCTTTAGAGTTTTCTTTTGTAAAGTTTAAATTTCTGATCCTATTGGATTTCATTTTGGCACAAGGCCTGGAGTAGGAATTAATTTATTATTTTCCAGAAGGCTAGGCAATTGTTCATCATTGGTTATTCATTAAATCATTTGGAGGGGAATGAATTTGAAATGCTTCTTTCAAAAGAAGCCACATTACCATGAGGATTTTGGTACATATCTCAACTTTTCTTTTCTTCCACTGATGTTCTGTTTTAATGTACCAGTAAGAATATATTTTAAAGATTTTATTTATTCAAGAGAGAGAGAGTGTGTGCGAGCCTGAGTGCACAAGGTGGGGGAGGGGCAGAGGGAGAGGGAGAAGCAGGCATCCTGCTGAGCAGGGAGCCTGATGTGGGGCTCGATCCCAGCACCCTGGGATCATGACCTGAGCCGAAGGCAGACGTTTAACTGACTGTGCCACCCAGGCGCCCCCAAAAATGTATTTTAATTAATGTAGCATTATATTTTAATACCTTGCAGAACTAATTTCACCTCAAAAATCTTCTGTTTCTAAATTGCTGTCTATTCTAAAAACTATTTGTTTATTAGTTTCATTGGGATAATATTAATGTAAAGTTTAATAAAGGGAGAACTGCCACCTTCAAAATATTGATTCTTATCAAAAAAGTATATATTTGTTCAATTCTTATTTTGTCCCTCTATGTTCTTTTGAAGTCCTTTATATCTATGTTGACCATTTCTTAAGGTTATTCCTATTACATTTAATCATTTTGTTCTTATAATAAATGCTACTTTTACTCCTTTATATTTCAACTTTTACTTGTCCATATGAAAACAACTGGCTTGTGTGTATTAATGCTATAGCCAGCTATTTTACTTTTGCAAGTTCTTTTGTTTTCCAGCTATATAATTTAATCATATATGTAAATAATGATAATTCCATATCATCTCTTTAAACTTGTATTTGTTTCTCCTTTCTAAATACAAATCTAGAACCTCTACATAACAATAATAAATAATAATTTTAATAGTAAATATTGTTGCTTTTCTTCTTTTGAAAATATTTCTAGCAGTTTTACCATTTAGCACATGCAGGCTTTTGGCTATAAATCAGACAGATATTAAAAAATATCTATTTATTATTGTTTTATCAAGAGTTTTATCAGCAATGGATATCAAATACCTTTAGAGCCTTTCTGAGTATGATCATATTACTTTTCTGATATAATAGTAACTCAAATTATATATTATATTATAGTATATTAATATAAATAATTTTCCTAATATTGCTAATTTCCTTTCTTAATCACGATGTATTCTTTTAAAGTAATGCTGGATTCTGATTGCTAATGTATTCTTTTGGGTTTTTGGATCAATATTCATATGAAAGATTGATAGGTAGTTTCCTTTTACCATGCCATCACATTTTGGTATGATTATTACGATGGGTAATATAAAAAAAAAATGGGTTTTTCTTCAGTCTCTGCTCTAGAGTCGTTTCAATAGCATTTGAGTTTTTTGTTCCTTAAAGTTTTTGGTAGGCTTCACATATATAGTGTAACCTAACCTGAGGCCTGCACTTTTTGACAGCTTTCATAATTACTCTGAAATGTTCTATTTAAATTCTCTATACCTTCTGAAGTCATTTTTGGTTATTTAAGTTTCCTAGAAATATCATCCATTTTATTTAGATTTTTCAAATCCTTATGCATTATTTTTTTTTTTTTTTTAGATTTTATTTATTTATTTGACAGAGAGAGAGAGAGAGAGCCTGAGAGCACAAGCAGGGGAAACAGTAGAGGGAGCGGGAGAAGCAGGGTCCCTGCGGAGCAGGGAGCCAGATGCAGGGCTAGATCCCAGGACCCTGGGATCACAACCTGAGTGGAAGGCAGCCGTTTAACCGACTGAGCCACCTAGGCGCCCCCCTTATGCATAAGTTTAAACAAAGAGATATCTTAATTCTTAAGTCCTTCAATAACTGCACTTATGTCCTCAAGTTAATTGCTCATTCTAGATACTTGCACTTTTTTCATCTCTCACCACTTATAAAATTATGTCAATGGCTTACCTATCTTACTTTAAAAAAATGACAGTTTCTTAAATTTATTAGTTTTATTGTTTTTTTTTTTTTTTGGTTGTTGTAGTTATTCAGATATTTCTCATTTTCTTTAACAGTTCCTTAATTCTGATTTCCTTAGATTTATTTTTTTGATGGCCACAATTTCTTATTTTGAATGCTTAATTTAGTTATTTTAGATCCTTATTTCACAATTTTTCTTTGAAGTTTGGTTTTTCCTCTGATAACCTTTTTATTTGTAAATCCTATAGATTTCAATGTGTAGTATTTTCAGTATTTTTGGTTTTGATTTCTTCTCTCATCTGAGAATATTTTAAATAAGATTAAAAATTTTTGGAAAATCTTAAGGTTTTTTATTTTTATAATATAGGTATTAACTACTAGTTTTATTTCATTGTGGATAAAACAAAACTAATAATTTTGAAATGTATTCATATTTTTATGTCCTAATAAATGTTCATTCTTAAAAACATTGTTTTTAACATCTTTATGCAATGTTATTTGGTGGATAAGTATTCATGACTATTGTATCTTCCTGTGGATTATATTATTTGTCATTACACAATGCTTTCTTAGTCTTATTTAATGTTTCTTTGCTGTGAATTCAACCTTGTCTAATATCTTAGCCCCTGAATAATTTTCTGTTTTCATACGCATGATACAATATGTTTATCCTTTTACTTTCAACAATTCTGAGACACTTTGTTTTAGCAGCATCTCTTATATTTAGCATATATTTGAATTTCTATTTGTGATTCAACCTGAAAGTCTTTTCATAGATGAGTTTACAACATTTGCCTTTATTGTGTGTTTGTTTTGATTCTGTCATTGTATTTTAATTCTGACTTTTAGTTCTCCCTTTGTCTTTCCTATTTTACTATGTTGTCTGGGTGTCCTTTCCTTAAATCTGTTTCTCCTTTTGCCTTTCACTTTCTACTCAATGGTCTGTGTTTGCATTACCTTGTCTTTGTATATATCGCCTTTTGAAATCTGAAAGGTTTATCACCTTTTTTAAAGTTTCCAGTGTTTACCTTTATAAATATAATTGCATATAATATGTTTAATTATATTTCTAAGACACAATATCATGACTTTCTACTATGAATAATACTATGAATACTATGAATAATAAGCAAATTAAATAACTTTCACTTCCTTCCACTTCTCTTCCCTTCACTCTACCATTTAATTTTTTTGGGTATATTATTATCCTTAGTTCTCCTAGTAGTTTTCTGAACATGTTTAAATGATATTCTGAATTCTGCCTTAGGTGATATGGTAAACTAGCTATCATAAAAATATTCCTAATACAGAACCATTAGAAATTCTGGGTATAACATTTAATCTTTATGTAAATATCTGAACTGACAAGAAAATAAACCCTTAACCATGAGAAAATATAGCCCAGAGAGTAAATATAGTACTGTCATTGTCAGCAGCTCTGGGAGCATCCAGTATTTCTTGGTAGCCTAGACCTTGGGACTTAATGGGCCACTTCTGTTTAGGGGATTGAAGGCTAAGGAAGAAGTTTGGATGAGAGAATCCTGCATGAATCCAGAACCTCTCAAAGTGACTCTTTCAGTGAAAGGGTAAAGATACTACTACTACTACTACTACTACTACTACTACTACTACTATTATAATTTTATATTATATATTATAGTCTATTGGTTGATATTGTCTTCATTAATTGATATACAACACAAACATCCAGCAGAAGGTATTAGGAAAGAGATGTCTTAGATATGGTCCTAGGTAGAGGAGTTTGGGAAAATTCTTTCCTGAGAATTCAAAACCACAAGCAAGTCTTTGCATGGATTTGGAGATGGATTTCAAATAATTCAGTGACATGAAAAACCCAGAGCTAAGAATTTAATTTGAACTGGTCCTGACTAGGTAATGTCCCTAGATGATTGTCAGAAGCAAAAATAAATCATATCTAAAGGAAAACACTTTAACTTGAGCCTCAAAAAATTCCCAAAGAATAAGCCAAAATCCCAAAGAATGTGAGTTTTGAATGAAAAATATATTAAGTGAGAAATAAACCACTGTGAGCAAAAATCAATGGAGTGAAAAAAAAAACCCTACTATGTTAGACACACTAAGACCACAGGACTAGAAATTATTACATACGGGATATAAAATAGGTGTGCTTAATATATTTAAAGAAATATGAGACTCAAGTATAACTATGAGGCAAAAGACTATGAAAAATGATAGCAAAATAAAAAATGTACCAAAGAGGTTTTAGAAATCAAATTAGAAACTCAGTGAACTAAATAGATTGAACTCTAATAGCTGATTGAAAATAGTGAAGAGAAAATCAGGGAACAGAGAGGGCAGAGTAAGGAGGTCAAACAAAAATCTAATAAGATTTCCTGAGGCAGATAATAGAATTAGGAAAAGGCAATATTCAAAATGACATTGGCTGAAAATTTTGCAGAATGATGAAAACACAAACCACCAGATTCAAAATCCCAGTGAAATTCAAATAAAATAAAGGAAAAAGAAATAGACGCCCATATACAAAATGAAACTGCAGATTGCCAAAGACAAAGAGAAGTTCTTAAAAGGAGCTAGAGAGTAAAAAACACAGCTAACTTAAAAGGAATGACAATCTGATTGATACAATCAGATGATGGGATAATATCTTCAAAATACTAAGAGAAGATAACTGTCAACCTAGCCATGTAGCCAGTGAAATACCACCCTATGTGAAATTAGCACTGCTCTCATAAACTAAAAAATCTCTCTTCTAAAGAAATTTCTAAGAACACTGAAACACGGAAAAAATTATCCCCAAAGGACGGGCTGAGATGTAAGAAGGAATTTGGAGACCTTGGTGAACATGTAGGTAGATCTGTATTAAAAACAATCATGTTTTGGTTGTGCTGTTAAAAATACAATTCTTTTCATAGAGCATCTTAGGAGACCATCCTATTTTATGAAATATGTTCAGGGAAATGCTGCTAACTGATGCCAGTTGGGGTACCAGAGCCAGCCTCTATGCTGGTAGGGTTAGTGAGTACAGGTGCCCACCCAGCCTCTCTATTTCAACAAAACTTTGTTCTGTACTTACTGTAAAGATATCATTTTATGGATAAAATTATTGGTTATAATAGTATTCAACCAGTCTGGAGATCAATTTACTAAACTATGTATGTCATGAGTATGCCTTATAACAGACTAGGAGCCATAGCTATACCAAAACCATAAGAACTGGTCTCTTAAATATTGACATATTTGTATTAAAGATCAGAGGAGAATATCACAAAGAAAATAGTATAAAACCAGTTATATTATCATTGAATTTTTACTTCCTTAACCACCATGATGAAATTCCAAGTTTCCTTTGTTTTTTTTTTTAAATAAGAAAAAGTCATTATGATGCCATCATGAGATCATTTCTAACCCACTGGTGCCAGTCATTACTACCAGTTGAAATATAGTTATGCCTTTCAGCTGTGGCTTAGTAATGATATTAAGTCTGAATTTTCTTGCAAAAGCAATTTATTCATGTCACCACTTACTGCTGTAAGTTTGTTTATGGCTTCTTAAAATGGGATCTGTTTCACCATTTGGTTCTTTCTTCAGCACATTTTGCTTTTTGTAAAACACACACATTTCCGCCAATGCAATCATAAATGATGACAGAGGAGAGGAACTGAATTAAAACGTAAAGTTACTTCACAAAGTATTTACATACGATGACCAGATTTACAGAGAAAAGGGGAAACACATTGCAACCACAAGAGAAATATTCAGTCCTATGAAAATCCTGAATTGTAGTATCAAAACCCTCAAGTAACTACTTTTTGCTCAGGCCTACCTCCAGCTGTGAAAGTTGAAATATAATTACTACAAATAATTAGTGCTCAGAGTAATGTGAACTGTTTTTATTTTGCCTCTTGAAAAGGCAAAAACGGGTAAAATAAAATCTTAAGTTGTATATCTTGATTGTGGTGATGAATGTGATAAAATGACATAGAACTCTGCACACTCTTTGTACCGATCTCAGGTTTCCTGGTTTAGATGTTGTAGTAGAGTTAACTAAGAAGTAACCAATGGGGGAAACTGGTGAAGGTACAGAGCACTTCTCTGTATTATCCCTGCAACTTCCAGTGTATCCATGATTATCTCTAAATAAAAGGTTTTTAAAAATCCTATTTCCTCATCTCCCAATTTTAAAAAGGATGAAGATGGGTATTCTTCTTCAACCCTAAGGAAAATGCAGTGCAGGTTTGGTCTACTGATTTCCATTCTGAGGGTTGATCACCTCTCCCATTTGGTCCTCTCTCTCTTCACAATGCCAACAGCCGGTAGTAAGAAGAGTTCTTCCCCCTGAGCTCACAGACGTAAATCACAGAGCCTGTACGCATCTCCGCAAAGCAGATATTGAAAGTTTGTGAACAGAGCAACATAAGGAGTGAAGAAATCCAACTCATCCCATTTATATTGCCTATCAGTTCATCCCTGCCAGGGTTAAAAGAGCCAGAGCCATACCCATCAAATCATTAAGCCCTTTATGCACGTAATCTCATGGAATCCTCTCGACTCACTATGGGACTGGTAAGATCATATTTATTTGTATTTGACCATAGGTCCAGGCAACAAGTTGCCTTGCTCAGAAATTCAGCATTCATTTAATCTCTAATCTCCAAAATACATTTGAATAGCCAGATAAAAACTCTGGAGAACTCACAGAGATTTGAGCACGAGATCATTCGTATTAAGGTTGTTTTCCATGTGCTGAGCGTTAAGTCATTGTGTTTTACAAAGAATATCTCATCTGATCCCCCCCACCCCAACAACGGATGGAATACGCTCTGTTTTCATTGTTATTTCTTTTCTCTTTGAAACTGAGCCTTAAATAAGTCAAGGACTTTACTGAGGCAAGTGCAAGACCTAATAGTTGAACTCAGGGATTCTCAATTTGTAGCTCCGTTCTTAAAGGCTTTGCAATTCTGGTCACCACCAAGAATAAAGCCGTGTCTTCAGGTACCATCAAGATACAGGTATTATCCAGGGGCGCCTGGGTGGCTCAGTCGGTTAAGCATCTGCCTTTGGCTCAGGTCATGATCCTGGGGTCCTGGGATTGAGTCCGGCATAGGGCTCCTTGCTCAGCAGGGAGCCTGCTTCTCCCTCTGCTTGCACTCTCTCTCTGTCAAATAAATAAAATCGTAAAAAAAAAAAAAACACATATAGGTATTATCCAGATCCAGGTTTCCAAATAACCAATAACCACAGAAGTCTAGAGGAGTTCATTACTTCATCTAGTCATTCAATAAAGAATGTTACCATGTGGTCTGAAAAATAATTTCATGATCATAGAAGTTTTATTAATATTAAATATCTATATTGTTTAATTAATATTTATTTTTATTTTTTTTAAAGATTTTATTTATTTGAGAGAAAGAGAGACAGCACAAGCTGGGGAGGGGCAATGGAAAGGGCAGAAGAAGAGGGAGAAGCAGACTCTCCGCGGAGCAGGGAGCCAGATGTGGGGGTCAATCCCAGGACCTGGAGATCATGACCTGAGCTGAAAGTAGACGCTTAACCAACTGAGCCATACAGGTGCCCCTAATTAATGTTTATTAATATTAAGCATACATACACTTACTAACAAGATTTAAAATATTTTTTTAAACAATAGGACCTCTGGGAAATTGTAATACTCAATTATGAATTGTAAATCTCCAAGATGGGAGTATATACATTTCTCAAGTATATGTAATCAAGGAAGATATTTCTCCCCCATGGCACACCTTTCCCATTTTTGGACACTAATTTCCACAGAACCCAGTTGGAGAAATAATATTCTCTCTCTTTTCTGGGTGATGCTTTTGTTCTCTTCCCTTGGAGGGAATTAATTTTGTGCCATTGCTGTTTCTGATCCATTACTACCCTTGCATTCCACTGTCCCCTTTGAGCTTTTCCTTTCTTTTCTTTTTTCTTCTCTTCTCTTTTCTTTTCTTAATTTCCTGTTCTTTTTTTCCCTTCTTCCTTTCTGGGAATCTAATCTCTCTCTCATTCTTAGCTTTGGTAAGAGTAGGTTTGTTTCCATAGCCTCAGTAAACAACTGAGTGTGTGTCTTGCTTCTGGCTGGTCTGATCTGTCTTGATAACACCAGAGAGCTGAAAAGTTTATGGTAAATTAACAGATCCTTTACTTAGATTAGATTAAATTAGATATATCACGTGTTATGTTGGAACCTTGCACGATACATTTAGCATTTTCCTGCAGACACTGAAGAGATATTGAACACATAATATTGAACACTGTGGAAAGCTAGGTAAAATGATGTTTGTGAAAACTTTTACCAGTAGATCCAGTGCCTATACTTTGTCATGTTAACTAAGAAGTACTGCATGGTATAAGCTCATTGTTCACCCCTTGAAGCACTAAAAAGAAACACAGTCAATGCCTTACATTTCACTGAGCCAATTAAAAAGCAAGGCGTTTCATGTTAGGAACGTCACATTATAATAACAACACTAGGCTTAACGGGATAGGTGTATTATTTGATAATAAAAGCCCATTCCATTGTAAGAATAAAAAGTATCAAACTCTTCTTTCTGTTTTGAAGTCTATTTACTTTAAGAGTAAGGAAGAAAAAAAAATTAAAAAAAAAGTGGAAATTGTTATAGCAGACCAGGGCTAAAAATAGTTTATAGAAAAAAATAAATTTAATTATAAGATTAAAAATATATTTCAATTCATGCATAGGGTAAACATTAGCACGTTAGAAAATTTGAAATACGCAAAATTCTAATATTAATCAAAATAATTTGTAGCACATTTCTTAACTCAATTAATATTCTTTAATTGGTTTGTATTATAGAATTTGTGATCTTTCCTCAAATCATGAGGAAATCATGAAACTTACATTCAATTGATTTTGTAACTATTTTGCTAATAATCATGAGCCATGAGAATAAAAATTAGAACATTTCTGATACTGTAATTATGATTTTGAAAAGAAATTGTCTTTAGTACATTTTTCTTGGAGTCTGAAAATTACCTGAAGTATGTCTTTCCTAATATTTCGCTATGACAGTGCATAGGCTGCGTTCTTTCTTTCTTGAACTGAGCTAATTTTAATCAGGCCACTATTCCTCCATTTGCTATTCCCATAAGGCTTCACCAGTTTTGAGTGACTAAAGATGACTTGAGTCACGCAAGGGGTTTTAGGGATTCATGCTCAAAAATAACGAATGCTAATTCGGGCAGAAAACAATGGAGTTTCATATTTATAAACTGGTAAATTTTATATTTTACTCGAATGTGAATAAAGGCATGAAATCCCCATTCAGGTTAATATTTCTTGCCAATAATACCTTATTTTTACCTTTTATTTAAACTGGTCTTATTTCCCCCATACCAAAATTGAACTATAATGCATTCCTTTCCTTCCCAATAAAATGTAACTCATAGAAAACACAAATACATAAATCAATTTTGCTTTTACTCAACCCTAGAGTTGCCAGATAAAATTATAGGGCACCTGGTTAAATTTGAGTTTCAGATAATTTTTTTAGTATAATTATATCCCAAATACTGCATGGGACATACACTAACAAATAATTATTTATCTGAAATTCAGTTTCAACTAAGAATGTTGTATTTTTATTTGCTAAATCTGGCCCTACTTAAGTTCTTTATTGCTTTTATTTCTACATCATAGGAAACCCCAAAAGTAGCACTGTTTTTTGTTACATAAAAGTCCAGATATAGGGTACTAGTTTAAATACAGAATATGCAGAAGGAAACATAATGGTAACATATACAGGAGTCCAAAAGAGGACGAATCTTTAGTTATTTCTAATTGGGTCACGAAAGATAGTAGAATTCTGGAAAACAAAAAGACATTGCTTCAAACAACCAGGCTGCAGTAATTAACAAAAGTTTAGCACCTTCATTCTAATTTAAATTAGAGTGCCTGAGAAAACTAGCACATAATTTGGCAAGATCTAAGGCAATTACTTAAAAAGAGAAGGTGTAATTGAGCATGCAGTCTTGTCATCTTGTCATTGTAAGAGCAGGTAGATTCTGCCATTGAGGAAGTGTGACTATGCCAAATGCATTTGCTGAAACCCTATTTTGTATGTGCTCTGGGAAAGGAGGAGATTGTCAGGGAGAGGGTCCAGGTTGCAAACACAGGAATGTAGCCCTCCAGGTGAATTCATATTAGAAAGTACTCTGGCCATCTTAGAACGTACTCCAGCCAAAGCTGAAAAGTAACACTTTGCTTGATGAAACTATCAAACTATCAGAATTAAATGAGTATCAGATCCGGGAATGAAAAGATAGAAGACACTTGTTTAGAGAAGTGATAAAGATTAAAAAAAAAAATAGATGGCAATACTTGGCGATTTAATGGTAACTACTTGTCAGGTGTTCTGGCTAAGTCTACCGTTTCCCCCTTTTGTTTTTCATGGCTTTTTATCTTAATTTTCTTTAACTACACAAGACTTACTAAATTAAGCTGTTTAGTAGGACTGCACATTTATTTTGCTTGATTTCCTTCTTGATCATTTCTTAACATGAACGGCAAATATCTTTACCACCACCTGAAAAGAGTTACCTACGCTTCACGATAAAAGACTTTCAATTAACTTCTGAAGTTTTAAAGTAATGAACTGTCAACCACCAGCATAACGAACTCTGAACCTCAAACTGAAGATCAAGTTAGCACATCTGCCTTCATCTAACAGAATTTAAAACACATTCCTGGAACTAATATATACATTATACATTTTCAAGGAGAATCAAATGACAAGTTCTACAAAGGTTGCCTTAACTGGAGTACTTAAAGTTATTTAGCAAGACTGGCGCTCTAAACATGCACCGTCTGTAAAGGTTGCCTTGACTGGAGTACTTAAAAAAGTTACTCAGCAAGACAATAGCTCTAAACATATAAAACTGATGATTTCACTGAATGGGTTTTCTCCCCAAATGCTGATGTGAGGGTCAGTTTTGTTCAACATTTTACTTGCCCTGAATAATCTAAATCCTTAAACAATTTACAGCTCCTTACATGGGGTCTCTCTTGGGGCTTCTCCTGAACATAGAGGGCTATTCCTTTCCCCTTCAAGCATATTCTAATTCAAGCCCTTCCTTCCTCACTGAAAGAGCATGAAAAGAACCTCCGGGGCCTTGGCGAAGACCTTCTTTTTCCCCCTTTCAAGACAACAGGCATTTGCTAAGTTTCAGGGAAGCACCTGTATTAATTGTATTTCCTGCTCATGTGTTGCTTTTGTTTGCAATAAAAGAATTCATCTCAGGTGAGTTAACCTTGCTTTTTAAAGAGGGCACCTGCAGTTATCTTGGTGAGGATTGTAAATCAAAACATGTTGAGCCTTTAAAGAGGGAAATAAAGAGGTGCTGACAAGAGGGGATGCCAGTGGGATTAGGCGACTTTCTCACCACTTGTATTATCAGGACTGAGAACAACTGAGTCACATTAAATTACAGGGGGGAGAAAGAGTACCAGAAATTCCACAGATGGGAGGTTGACTGGCATCTTCAGTAAGCCTGGGAAGAGGAGGGGTCTGGGAGGTCTGAAAAGACAACTCCCTCCTTAGCCTCAGGCTTCTATAATTGACCAAGATTTTTCAGCTTGTGATTTGATCCAGCCATACCCTGTTAGAGGCAACTTGCCCCCAACTGAGACCAAGGCTAGAGTGAATAAGAATTAGGTGACTCGCTGGTATGTACAATACATGCATTCACATCTATTAGGATAAATGACACGTCACTCACTTTAAGCACAGGCAGCTGGAGATTGTCATATTCTGAAAATGACAACTGTTATTTATTTATTGAGAATATTTATACAGGTTCTTCCTGGGCACAGAGAATGCATTTTACAGTGGCACTATGACACTGGGCTGTCACGTGTCTAGAGCAGAACATAGAAAACCATTAGCGCCAGCAGCGACAAAGCACATGTACTCGGCAGCAATCTGTAGGAGCGCAGATTTAGAAGGTTGAATGCAGCAGGTTTTTAAGTGAGGCTCAAGTCATTATCTTAACAGGGTTTCAAGCTACTCTGAGGGAAAAAGAATTGTTTTTTCCATACAGTATGGTTTCATTAACTGCCAAAGGACCAGTTCTGAGGCATTGATTAATTTGGGCAAAGGGTTCACTTTATACAGCTGAGGGGGCTCCTTGGTCAGCTGGCAAAGGAGGGGTGGAGAAAGCATGTAGGAGCAGAGGCAATGTCTCTCATCTCTTTTCCACACATCACAGTCCTCGGAGCTGTAGGGCAAGCTTTTTTCTTTTTTTTTTTTTTTTTGCCCTCTGCTCTCATTTTCCCAGTATTAAAAGAAGCATACTTTCTTAAAATAGTGTTTCTCCAAATTTGAGCCCTGGGCTAAAGTGCCCATTCCTGGGCACCCCAGCTGTACTGAATCAGAATATCTGAGAGAGGGGCCTTGGAATCTGCATTTTACCAAGTTTCCTCAGGGGGTTCTTTTGCATATCAAGGAGTGAGAACTGTTCTCTTGGAAGGATAGAGTGAGATGATGTGTGTTCTGAGCTTTGTAGATTCTTAGTGCTGGTTCACATTGCATTCACAACAATAAGTATTGCTTGGTGGCAACTCAAATTCATGCAGTTTATCAACACACACCCCTACACCTACAAATTTCTAAAGAGGCACTGTACTTTCCCACTTGTACATGTAAGTGTGAAGGAAGAAATATAACCTTTCCCAGAAAATACTTTAGATATATACATATCCACGTTCTAGAAAAACTCAATTAAACATAAGACCTTTCTCTTACAGCCCCCTGGAACTCGCTGTTTGGTTGGTTGGCCAATTCCCCTACCACATGAATGGATTTGCAGATCTTAATGTGTCACGTAGGAGACAGACCTGTATAGTAAATCTTAGAGAGTCATCCTTCTTATAAATAGGTTAATGCCTCTTGGAAACGGGGTTTTAACATGAACATTGAACTGAATATAAAAGTTTAAATTTCAGGCCATTATTTTATTGGGAAGGACTAAAGAAATCTAACGTCTCAGTGATATTTTCTCTTTTTTTTTCATTAAAAATATTATTTTATTACCAAAACAAAAGATGGTCATTAGGGAAGAAAATTTTCATGATGCAAATAAATGTTTTTAATAAAAATGTAAATCTTACAGTTATACCTGCACAAGGACAACTGCTATCAACACTTTGGTATATGTATGTCCGTATCTACTTACATACTTATGTACTTACGTACATAAAGATTTTTCTTTAAGCAAAACTGGGATTTTACCATTCATATTGCTTTGCATCCTGTTTGTTTCATACAAACATATCTTGTAACCAATTTTTAAATCAATAAATATACTGTTATGGAACATTTTTAGAAGTTCCATGTATCTGTGTGTGGATATATAATAATAATGTATTTAACCAATACTTGGCTTTTAAATATGCAGCTTATTTCCAATTTTGCTATTATAATGAGTGAGATAATGTTGTCAGCCAAAAGGAATTTGCTGAATGTTCTATCTCTTGTGTGAAGAGGATACATACAACCATAACAACCAAATGCCTGCTACTAGAAGTAGACTATAAATAAGCTTATGGGTCCTGACAACAGGCTGAAAGGGGGACAGTCCTCAAAGCCATTTCTTCTAATGTCCCTGCCTCCAAGCCAAAAACTCCTTTCCACTCCATTCCCCATTCCTTATCCTCTGAGGATTCAGAAGGGATATGAGAGATATGAGGGGATATGAGAGATTTTCTCAGCTATAACTCCCTCCCCACCCCAGATATTAGCTTGAAGCTCCTTATTTAATTTAAATTTATAGCTGTGTATTTAGCTACATACTGCCTCAAACAGAGATGCACTGAGGAATAAGACAGGACCTATTCCCCATAGTACATTGAATCACACCTATTGGGTCATCTCTCAGAGGCTCAAGGCAGATTTTTCATGACATTAATGAAGCTTAAGCGTCATGGCCTCTTACTTGCATGGGCATCTGCCAAATATTTTGTTTTTGAAAATTTGCAAAAATTACTCTAACATGGAGAAAAAAATTGGAAAGATGTTTTGAAATGCTTCCATTAAATAAGTGAAAATTTATCTACAGTGTCCTGATTTGAATGTTTATGAAAGGGTACCATTTTTTTATCTGTAAATATATTTAAAAAGTAAAATGAAATTCAGAAAAAAATTAATGGAATATGAAATTAAAAGCAATAAAGATAAGTGATAAAATTAGTACAAATTACTGATACAGAGAAGCAATGTAAACAAAAAAACTTTGACATTAAAATAAAAGCAGTAATGAAGAAAGATATATTTCAGTGGTGTCATCTACAGCAAGCTGGTTAGTCAATTCAAAGTGTTTTTCAGACTGGTCATTGCAAAATAAAACTTGAGATACCCTGAAATATTATAGCTTGTGTACGAAAAGATAAACATTTTCCCAAATTTAACAAAAATTCTAAAAATTTACAGGACATTACCTATAACAAGGTGTGAAACTGAAATAATTTCTTAAACTAAGTTCTAAAAAAATTTTCTTTCAATCAATGTTGCTAGAGGAAAGACCAAATTTCTTTCTGCTCTATAAAAATAATTATAAACTCATCATCATAGGAAGAAGCAAAGAGTCTGCTGCTCCTCTCCCTGCCAAAATTAAGAAAAACAGTTTAGAGTCAGGTTTTAAAGTCATGTTTTGGGTTGTTCAGTTTTATTGGTTTTAGATTTTTATGATATCTGTTGATTTGTTAGCTTTCTAAACTTTGTATTTCTCATTCCAAATATTCATTTTTGTATCTAATTTATGTATACATGCTTTCTATTCTTTTTTGTTAAAGAGGGCCTGCCCCAACTTGGATGAGCTTCAGACCCTGTATAACCTGGATTCAACCCTGACGTTGTCCAAACCCATAAAGCTCAGTTGCATCAACATTCATTTACACCAAGAAGGTGTTTGTGGCCAACAAAGAGGTGTGTAGCCCTGCTGAAGATCAAAGAATGGAGAAAGCAGCCTTTGGGGACTGGGGGGTAGTTGTTGGAAAGGAGGCATGCAGAAAATGTGCAAAGGACCCAGTGGACTTGAGAAACTCTTTGTAAACAGGTAAAGTAACTTTCCTAAGCAGCATGTCAGGTCCCTAAGTGGTGCTTAAACGTATCACAAAGGTAGCAGATGAAGGATCAGATTGTTAAGGAACAACTTGCTTGTAAAACCCAAAGAGTAGTGGTTGATCTGATAACTTGAAGATTCTTAATAGCTCAACACAAATAAACCACTTGTAAATGCCCCTGGGCTAGCCTGCCTCCCAACCCTTTTCACCTGGCAGTAATATATGGCCAGTAATTACCATAATGAGCCACCAGAAGGCATCTATTTGTTAGCCCTGGAAGAGCTTGCATCTGGCTTTTAGGTGTGAAGCTAGGAGAGGCGAAGGACAAGGAGTATTTGAATATACAT
Organism: Halichoerus grypus; assembly: GCF_964656455.1. Classification (NCBI taxonomy): domain Eukaryota; kingdom Metazoa; phylum Chordata; class Mammalia; order Carnivora; family Phocidae; genus Halichoerus; species Halichoerus grypus. The sequence goes on from NC_135723.1 coordinate 40,138,071, forward strand.
TTCCTCAGGCAGCTACTTATTTGAACAGCTGCGCAAGAGGCACACAGCACCATTAAGAGTCAGTCCAATTCGGGAGGCTGTGTGCTTCTTGATTTCTATTTTTTTTCTTTGAAGTACAGGACCAGCCTATTTTCTCCTCGGGTAATAATTTCTCCAAATTAAAAGTGGTTACCCGACTTAAAACCTGTGACAAGTCTATTGTGTTGACCTCTACAGCTGGTAGAGGGTGGAGGTTGCCAGGGAAATGGGCTCTAGAAACGAAACATGGAACACGCTCAGAAGTCACGTGCCAAATTGTTTGGTTTTAGATTAACTTTCACAGGAAAAATAATCCAGAGCTTTCTTTCTCTCTTTTTTTTGTCTTTGTCAAAACAAAGAATGTATAACAAAAGCAACATTTTTAGCCATCTGCTGAAAATATAAAAATATTTTCATCAAAATAACAAATTGGTGGTTTGTTGTGTCAGCTTGTACGCTTAAAAATTCCAATGATAAGCATTCCCCAGATATCAGATAGAGACAGATTTGCCATTTTAAGAAAAGAAAGAAATCTAGGTACATAAGAAATGAGCTTAAAATGACACTGGAGCTGGCATTGAAATTGGAGAATGGAAAATGTTTTTGGGGGGGAAATCTGTGAATCTTTGTAATTGTCTGGCTAGGAATCCAAACAAACGTTTGCTCTCCTTTAGCACTTGCCACATCGGTCAGAGCTGGATTGTTCAAAGCCTTAACACTTCTACTTATGAAAAGATATTAGAAATGCTGTGTATTTCTTGAGCTACTAGAAAGATATGGGAAATAATGCCTCTAAAACACTCACTAACATAAAACAAAGGTCATGGGTATTTCTTATTGACCTAAAGTTTACCTTAGATAAAGAGATTTATATGGAACCTGAAAGAGGCATATCAGAGTTTTGCCTTGACATTCATGGATCACTGAGCAGTTCCAAATGCTTCTAAGAAGATTATCAGGGGGTTGTGTTTTCTGAAGTTTCCTGATCTCTCCTTTTACCTAGGGGTCAAACTGTAGGCATTTGAGATGTTAGCAAGACACAAGGTGACAGAGCCTGCAAATAAAATACAGGTCATATAGATTCCCCCTATCGAGTCATCAGCTTACAATTTTCTTTTAGATGGCTGCATTTTCTTTTATTTTTTTGGTAAAATAAAGAACTTTAAAAGTATACTTATATAACTAATACAGTCACATGATTCCAGGATCTAACAGTATAAAAACTATCTGTAGTAAAATGTTTCCTTACCCCTAGTTCCAAGCAGCCCAGTTCTCCTCTGCCCCCTCTTCCTGCCCTAAATATCCAGTTATTAGTTTCTTGTATATTCTTTCTGTGTTTTTTCTAATATCCAAGTAAACACATACATATATATTGGTTTCACCTATTTTTACGCAAAAATCAATACACTCTGCACACTGTTCTATATCTTACTTTTTCACTTAATACTATATATTGATTTTTTTTAATCTCAATACATGGTTTCCTCATTTATTTTTATAACTGTATAATATCTCATTGTTTGAATGGATTGTAATTTACTTAATCCAAATTGCAGCCTTTTTAAGTCCTGGTCACTCTTAGAAACACCATTCAAAAATATGATGTGGCAAGCTTCATGATACTTTCATTTGTATTCAACTTCAAACTAAAGTTTTATTTGCATGTAGCCTGAATTGTTAAGACTCCAGAAAATAGAGATCTGTGGAGTCAAGGATTATTTGAAAGAACAACCTGATTTATAAATTTGAGTTAGATAAAATGCATGGAATTAGAACACAGACTTCCACTAAAAACATTTAAGATATTATTAGTTCTTGGTAGGCTTTTGTCTTGAGTTGCCCATATTCTATGGGGTGTTTTTCATGCCCACCTTATTTTCTTTAAATATTGTATAAACATCCAGACTTACTTTGATTTTTTCCAAACATGGGAACAGCTGCCCTACAGGGCTTTGTCTCTCAGACCACAGAACTAGTGTTTCTTTAAGGTCTTTCTACCTCTCTGATCCTACTTTTACATTTAATTAAGGTAATCCTTCAATCTACATCCTCTTCCAGACTCCATTCTCCTTTCTTTCTAAGTTGTTATCCATGTTCCACCTGAAGCAGGAGATCATATTGCAGTTTGGGTCCTAAGCTCATTAAAGAAGAATGCATCTGGCATTTCTCTGGGAGGAAAATGGGCTTTCAAGTTCTAATTGGAAAGATCTGAAGAGTGTAGAACTATGATGTCTTTTTGACCATGGGCCCCAGACCACTGAGTTTATATGTTCACTTTGTGGAAAATGTAGGGTGTACAATCTTGGTTGCAATTGTTGTTTGCCTGTTAAATAAAATTAGTTGTTTTTTTTTTAACCTCTATCCTGATATGGGCAAAACTGTGTAGGCAGGTGTAGTCTCTTATTGAGATTAATATAATTTGTCTCTCTTTAAAGAATCATATGAGGTTTATGGATAACCCTGGAGTATTAGAAAAGTTCAAAGAGAAATACAACCAAGAATGAAGCTGTGTCATCAGAGAGCGAGAAAAACAGAAAAGGAAGGAAGGGAAGGAGGGAGGAAAGAAGGAGGGAAAGAAGGAATCTTGTGGAACTGAGGTTAACTGCGTTTGTCTTTGCCTCCTATCAAGATGGAAGATGCAGGGCTTTTTCCAGTGTAGAGAGCTAAAGCATAAGCATGTGGTTTTGCCTGAAGGAAAAGGCTAATGAGTAATGTTCTCTCTCTCTCTCTCTCTCTTTTTTTTTTTTTTTTACAAAAGTACTGGTGGTTCAAAACCTTTTAATGCAGAAATAGAAAGAGGACTAGCAAAAAACAAGTAATAATAAGTAGTTCGCTACTCACATATTTACCTAAATATACGTGGTCACTCCAACACTCCCTTAAATGCCTGCTGCTTGTGTCAGCCCCAAGAATATGTTATAAATAGTTGTTGATGTTACTGATAACAGATGATATTATTTCCCCACTTGGTTCCACACATGACATGATAATGTCATCTTTGTAAGTACTCTAAGTATTAAGTTAAATTCTTACTATGCTTCCTTTCCCAGGCCCCCTTTTAAAATTACATGTATTTTGCTCTTACAAGACTTTAAAAGAGAACAAGAGGACCAGCAGATTCCCTTCCTGCCCTTCTGACCCACACCCATCCTGGGGTCAGCCCTTAGCCTGTCTTTACATAGTCTCTAGAAAATAGGTGCCAGATCCCCTTCCCTTGGTTTAAACCCTAGCTCTGCATGTATTTATTTTCACCTGTTGAGAATGCAGTTCCACTAAAGCATTGAACCAAACATATAGATTCCTTCTGAAATAATCATAAAAGGATTTATTTCCCTAAGAACTTGTTAGCTTATCTAAACATCTGCTACTCAAAAGTGATTACTTGGGAATTTCCAGGTCACACAGGAACATGCAAGTCTATTGCTACCGGATTCATTTAGACAGAAACCAGTAACCAACCAACCATTTTGAGGTTAGGCGGAGAATGTTTTAAAAATCAGTTCATGTTTAAGAGACTCAAAATATGTGAATTTACATACTTTTAAATGCCATTCCTGCTTTTGTTTTATTTTAATCAATCTTTATAGTTGGCTTTCCTGCTGAAGTCTTTAGGTAGCAAATATACAGAAACCATCAAAGCCTTTGAAAGTAAAGACCAAAAGATTAACTCTCCTGCAGCTACATCAACAATTTTTTGTTAAGTGAGAGAAACAGAATTTTTTAAAAAATGTTTTGCAAAGAAGTGTTTGACAAGAGACTTCAAAATCTAGGAAATACTTATGGTATGGACAACAGGTTGAGTAAAAAAAAATCATAGTATTTTGAAAATACTATATTCAAAAAGAGTAAGGGTAATGCTGAAAGAGATTTAAGAGAAAGGGAGGAACCAAATTCCCTAGAATGGTTTTAGCAAACATCTGGCTTGGCAGAAAGAAAGGAAGCAATCATCAGTTGAACACTAATATGCCACTCATTTGGCACTTATTATCTCATTTAATTCTCAAACAAATATGGCTCGGGCTTAACAGCCATGGAATTTACAACTCAGCAAAAATGAGCAAGGTGACCAAGGGCCAGAATTCTAACTCTGTCTGCTCAGGAGCTTACCACCATGCCATGTCATCTTTGTTTTCATAAAGTTATTATAAAACATGACTTAAAGCACCAGTGATGTGTTTTCTTCATGTGTGTGCTCTGGCTCCTGATGCTTAGTTCTGGTCTCAACTGTTGGAGGAAGTAGATAGGCAGATTTCACAATGGGTATGTAGCATTCTGCTTGGATTTCTCCATAGGCCCTTGGTCTACAGGTTAAAGTCTGCAATGCTGTCACCTAGATACAAGTTTGGAAAGAGCAGTGGAAGAATTAGGAGGTAGAAAGGAAAGAAGCCAAGGATATGTCTAGAGCCAATACCTTCCACACACTAAGTTTTATTTACTCTCTGCTTTTGACAATTTGGAATAGGAGAGATGCTTATACAGACTGGGTAGATCAGGGGCACTGGGAGAAGAGGCATGTACAGGCTGGCTATTCATAACCAGAGGCCACCAATAGGTTGCCCATAGGTTTGGTCTATGGGTTGTTTTATATAGCCCATGCAGTGTTTGTTTAAATAGCTGCCAACATTTAAAATTCATTCCGCAAGTATCTACTGGGCATGTGCCTGGTACTGTTTTCGGAGCTTCAGATTCATCAAAGAACCAAACAGACAAAACTGCCCTCATGAAATTTCCATTCTAGCAGGGAGAGACAATAAATGATGTACATGATAAATGATTAACATATAGGATATTAGGAAGTAAGAGCCAAGAGAAAAGGTAAACTAGGGTAATGGGCATTTAGAAGAAAGGTGGGCTCGTTGGTTGGAGGTTTCATTGAGAAAGTAGAATTTGAACAAACACTTGCAGGAGGTGACAAAGTTAGTTATGTGAAAATGGAGGCATGAGGAATGTTCCAGGATGAGGAAATAAATCTCCCAGTCTCAAAGGTGGGAGCATGTGTGCTTGTCTGAGGAATAACAAGGAGGCCACTGGGCCCAGAGTGGTGTGAGCAAATGAAAAGGTAATAAGAAACAAGGTAAGAGAACTGATGAAGGCCCCGATGATGCAGGGCCTTACAAGCTTTTGAAAGGATTGACTTTTACTTGATTGAAATGAGAAGCCATGTAGGGGTTTGAGCAGAGGAGTGACATGATTTAACCTACAATGAAAAAAATTACTCTTATTTCTGTTTTGAGAATGGATGTAGAGAGGAAGTAAGGATAGACTCAGGAAGGTCAATTAGGAATCTTTTGAAATCCTCCAGATGAGAAATAATGCTGATTTGGGAGGTACCAGTGAACATTATGAAAAATAGTGTGAAAATGTTTTGAAGTTCAAAACAACAAGATATCCTTTCAGATTGGACATAGAGAAAGGTAAAAATGACTGCAAGGTAATAAATGTGGGCAAGGATGTGGAGAAATTGAACCCTTGTGAACTGTTGGTGGGAATGTAAAATGGTGCAGATGCTGTGGAAAACAGTACAGAGGTTCTTCACAAAGTTACAAATAGAATTACCATATGATCCAATAACTTCACTTCTGGGTATACACCTAAAATAATTGAAAGTAGGTCTCAAAGAGATATTTGTATACCCATGTTCATAGCAGCATGGGTAAATAAACTTCCATCAATGAATGAATGGAAAAACAAAATGTGGTACGTACATGCAATAGAATATTATTCAGCCTTAAAAAAAAGGGAAATTATGACACATGCTATGGTGTGGATGAACTTAAAGGACATTATGCTAAGTGAAATAAGCCAGTCACAGAAAGACAAATACATATGATTTCGCTTATATGAAATACCTACAGTCATCAAATTCAGAGACAAAAAGTAGAATAGTGGTTTTCAGGGGTTGGGGCTCAGGGAGAATGGGAATTGTAATTTAATGGATATAGAGTTTGTTTGCAAGATGAAAAGAGTTCTGGAGATTGACTGCACAACAATGTGAATGAACTTAACACTTCTGAACCCTACACTTAAAATAGTTAATATGGTAAATTTTATGTTATATGTATTTTACCACAATTAAAAATTTTTTAGAAAGCTACTGAGTCTGGAAAAAAAGTAAGGGCCATAATTTCAGAAAAGCAGAAGTTTTGAAATAAAAAGCATATTTATTCTTCACATATGAGTTAAATCTAGGAATTAAAAATATATTTCAAAATAAAAACATGGCTTAGGTTTCTAGCCTGAGAATGACATTGTCATTGTGATTATGAGAATGCTGTAGACAGAGCAGACTTTATAGGAAAGATCAGGAGTTGAGTTTTGTCCATGTAATGTTAGCAATGTCTATTAGACATCCCAATAGAGATGTTGGAGAGACAGGCAGATATGCAAGTCAGAGTTCAAGAAAGTGATCTGAGCTGAAGACATAAATTTGGAAGCCACTGGCAAAAGATGGTTTTTAAAGACATGAGCCTGAATGACGTTGCGAAAGAGTGAGTAGTGAAAAAAGGACGAAAAACTCTGTTAGGAAATTTGGGAAATGGATAAATGTTTCAAAAATATCCATATTTCTGTCTTCTCTTGAAAATGGGATGATGTGGCAACTCTGAATCCACATTTCTCCAAGTCATCAATCAGCTGGAACTGAATCTTTGTTGAGCCTTCCCCTCTATCCTTCCCAGCCTGGTGCATTTAGACAGGAGTATGTGCTCCCAGGCTCACCGGTATCTCCATCAGGCTGGTTTTACTCATTCATATCACCTGCCTGGACTTGAGGGGGGGGGGCTTTTGAGTTTGCCAGTCCTGGTATAGACCTACATACACAGATGGTACTGACATTTCTATCTCTTACCTAAGGGTAATAACTGCTACCTTGAACCAATCTAGCTTTTCCCCTAATTGTATCTGGTTAATCCAGCCAGAATCTTCATGGGAAGATATCTGGTCCATTGGTAAATCTGAGTTTGACATTCTTACCTAGAGAAATAAAGAGAAAGATGGCACTGAGGTACAAAGAATGAATTAGTGAGCATTTCAACCTTTTCTTCTGTTCAAGACCTCAAAGTGCTACCTCAGTCTTGGTTAGCTTTGAGTAGCAGCCAAGATCTTAGAAACAATCAAACAAGGGTCATGTATAGGTAGAGAGAAGGCAAAGAAATCAAGGGGAGAATAATGGATTGGGAAATAATCAGGATGAGTTGTCCAATTAAATCTGAAATGTTAAGGCACTAGGCATCAAGCATGATTACTTTGCCTGCATAGCAGCATAAAAGCGTGTATTAATTAGAAAGTAAAAAATAATAAGTTTAGTTTTTAACCTGATAATTCACTTGGAATGTGGCTCCATGTGTTGAGCAAATAGGAAATTGCAAATGAGCTGTAACTTCAAAGAAATGTATTTGGCTGTCAGGTTTTGAGGAAGAAATTATTTTCTCCTTTGAGATTTCAAAAATATATCCCTGCACTGAGATTCTGTCTTCATTGATCTTAAAGGCAATCTTTAGAAACTTCTATGTGGGAGAACGTTTGGCCAGTCATCAAACCTACTGAATGCCTGCTATATGGTTCTGTAGTCTGACTGAAAAGAAAAAGAGGATTTGCAATCGAGGTTTTTGGTCTTTCTCAAGATTGACCCATGGAGTGGTCATGAGCTTTGGAGGAGATTGTGGTAGCCAATCAGGGCCTCCTCCTACCATATTACTATCTGCTCTTCGAAAGAGAAATGATCATCACATTTTGGGCATCTCCCTACCCTGCCCTCTCTGAAAAAATACTATCTTCTCAAATGCATGCACATAAAAAAGTGTTTAATACTTTCTAGTGCCAGATCCCTTTGTTTTCTTCATTTGTTTGTTTTACTTTGTTTGCTACTCTTGTCTTCCCCAAGAAATGATATCTTGAACAATTGGTAAATGGTTCCTATGGCAACAGTCAGCAAGCCAAAGCTCTCCCAACAGCTCTCCTCTTTCCCTCCAAACCTCTTTCTGTTTTTTCTTTTTTTAAAAGCTTTTCAGTCTTTTATTTCAGTATTTCAGTGTTTGGGAAGGAGAGAAATTTAAAAACTCATTCACTAAGCTTATATTTCTCACATTTAATGGACACTGACATTTACAGGACAGCTTTTTAATAGATAGAGGCCTCAGGCCCAGTCAGGTACCATCAATTTTGCATTTGTGACTGCATGTGAAATTATAAGATAAGTGTGATGACACCTGATTATAAATATTCTTAAATGTATTAAATAAAAGTTATTTTTAAAATAGATTTTACCATTTTAATTTTGATTATAAAGTATTCCATACTTTATTCCATCGATGATAAATGGGGTTTAAAGATATAAGCAAATACCCATTTCACTTAGCAAAGAGGTAGAGCAGCAGGAGGATGTCCAGCATGAAAACATGCATGAGAAAGCCACCAGGACCAGGCCTATTGACTGTTCTGCACCTTCCATCACCAGCAATGGGAGTGGCCAGCTGCGGGAGGAAACTTAAAGATCTTTAAAATATCCTTTCTGTAGTTATTATGACATGCAATAGGAGAATGAGACATTGTAGACTGGGTTATACCTGGCTTCCACATGTCTCTCTGGTTTGTCTGGAACAGGGTCTCTTAGGCAGAATTTGGAAGACACTGTGGTTGTCCCCAGATCATCAACATCTACAGGCTGATATCCTCCAGTTTCTCCAATATCCTTTCATGTTACATTATAAATATAACATTCATAAATTTATCAGTCATGCCTATTTATACTTGCAGCCAATGCCATATCTTGGTATAAAGAGTTCTATAAACTTATAAGTTTTATAAGTATTCCAACAGTTGAGCTTAATTCAATATGCATTAGAGGTCATCTAGTGTGGTAGCTAAAATCATAAACTCTAGTGCCAGACTGGCTAGAATCAAATCCCAGCTTTTCCACTATGAGACCTTAGACAAATTACTTTACCTCCAATGTGTGAAATAAGGATAATAATCATATTTTATTATAGTATTGTTATGAGAATTAAATAAATTAACATAAATTATATGCTATTCATTAGTTTATTTGTTATAACAACTACCTCTCTCAACATCTGCCTCTTCATGTTACAATCCTTCTTTAAAATAAAACTGAGTCAGTGTGGAGACAATCAGTTCCTCTAGTCATCCTGATTGCTCTTCAATCTTCAGTTCTATATTCTCACTCATGAGGTACAGAGACCAGAATTAAATTCAAACAAACTATGGTGTCTTTATTTTTTTCCCCAAAATAAATATTTACCAGGAAAACTGTGATGGTTAATTTTATGTGTCAATTTGACTGGGCCCAGGGATGCCCAGGTAACTAGTTAAATATTATTTCTGGGTGTGTCCCTGAAGGTGTTTCCAGAAGAGATCAGCATTTGAGCTGGTGAACTAAGTAAAGCAGATGGCCCTTCCCAATGTGAGTGGGCATCATACAATCCATTGAGGGTGTGAACAGAATAAAAAGGTGGGAGCAGGTTTAATTCATTCTCTGCCTGACTGTTGAACTGGGACATAGATCTGCCCTCTGTGCTCCTGGTTCTCAGGCCTTCAGACATGGACTGCAATCTATACCAACAGCTCTCTGGCTCTAAGGCCTTTGAACTACACCTCTGGCTTTGCTGCGTCTCCAGCTTGCAGATAGTAGATCTTAAGACTCCTCAGCTTCCACAATCGTGAGAGACAATACCTTATAATAAATCTCTTGATATCTATGGATAGATGGACGTGTAGATACATTTCTTCTGTTTCTCTAGAGAGCATTGATATAATAAGCAACAATGGAAAACAATAGTAAAATCATACAGAGGCCTAGATTTGTAGGTCAAAGTTTGTTGATACGAAAGTAACTCTACTTTCCACCTTGGGGATTAGATAGCAACACTTGGGGCTCTGGCCAGGAGATCACCTCAGACTTCCTCATGTCAAAGTTGAATGATAAACAAAGGCTCTTCAGATATAGACCAAGGTACTATTTTGAGTTGGGACTGCTTCCAACCTGGATAAACTACTCAGTCCTTTCCAGGATCTGCTTCCAAGCCTCTTCACCAGTCAAGTTGATTTACATCAAGTTTTATGCAGGATTGATAGGGGACGTGTTTTCTTCTAGAAATACGTTTCCTACTGATAGTTGGGATTTCTTTCATTGCAATAAATAGAAACCTACTCAAGCCAACTTTAAGTAACTTAGATTTATACAGGACATAAGGGGAAAAAAATGTGGAGAGTAAATCCTGCTTAGATCCTAGCCAGCTATAGCCAGAGGCTAGTGGGTCCTTCTTATTCCAAGCAGCTGAGCTACCACAGCAAGAGCTGTGGGAGCCCTTCCTGCAGAGCAGGCACCCTAACTGTGCCACCTGAACTGAGCCTACACTTGCCATTTTGGTGAAGAAACAGGCCCACATCCACATATAGCAGGCTGGAATTAAGGACATAGAAAGCATAGAGAGAAAATTGTGACACGACCATTACAAAAAGATTTATTTATTTTCCACAGACATTTTCACCCAAGTCCGGAGGCATAATTAAAATAATATGGGACTTATTTCTTTCACTGCACTGAAGTTGAAGTGTAACCCCTGGGCATAAAGTAGGTTCTCTCCTGGCTCAGATCTGATAGTGGGATGCCATTATCTTATAGGTATATTTGTGCCATTTTCCCATAATGTGTTATCATCTTACATCAGTCTTCAGGAAGCTTATTTGCCATTTTTCTGCCCACTCACATGGCCAAGTTATTTCCTTTTTCAGTTTATTCTTATTGCCTCGGTAAGTCACTATACAGAGAGCTCTGCAGAAAATTTTGTTCTAGCAGGCATTTTTTCATTCATAGCAATGTTAAATAAGATTGATCCAGCACTAATTCCTGGTTTTTACACATTTCCATACATAAAAGTCACCTTTCCCTCCATCCCTCCCTTCTTCTTTCCCTGTCTTCATCTTATTTATCAAGTACTATTATATGCCCGAAACTTCAAATACTCAGGATACCTCAGTGTCCCAAACAGATAAAAATCTTGACTCTCACAGAGCTTACCTATTAGTGTGGAAAGATAGCCTGTAACAAATAAACAAATGAATGCACGACCTGTCATGCTGCTACAATGATGGGCACTGTTTTTCCTTTCACTTGGTTTCACAATTTGAGTTAGTCCTTCAATGATACAGTATTCTCCCCCAAACCCATAGTATCTACCTTAAATTGAAAGAGAATCACTTTCCTGTGTTTTGCATTTCATTTTTGAAGGAGTTAGAATAGTGAGTCAGTAAAAAAGGAAGTAGAATGTTCACTCTTTTTCAGGAGAAAGTTTAGGGTAAAATTAGTTCATTGAACAAACAGTTGTGGAGTATCTATGAAACACATAATACAAAAAATTATAGCTCTGCCCTTTAGGACTTTATAATTTAATTGAATAAAGCAACAAACAACCAGGTAATAACAGAAGCCAGCAGTCCCTATATCATATGTGTTAAGAGTGCCATCTCTAGCTGACCACAACTGAGCTCACTAAACTTCCAGCTGTGCTGGTCACAGGAGTCCCTCCTAGTTCTCTGAGTCACCCTTACCCACCCCCTAGGCAGTCATTGCACTGACAGTGGCTTCCCACACAGCTTTCCCAGTGGGATTTTGGCCTTGGACTTTGTTTCTGAGTTCCTGACCTAAATCTCTATCTAGTATTCATTCTACTTCTGGGACACCTGCCCTATTTATCCTTTCAGCAAACATTTACTGAGTATCTACTTGGGGAAGTCACAGGTGGTGGGGATATTAAGATAATAAAGAAACTGCTTCTGCCCTTAAGGGGCTCAATGTCTAATAAGGAGATGTACCCATAAAAGTCGTGAGTGAGATCAACCCCCTGAAAATGATATGTCGGGGGGCTATGGGGGTTGAAGAGGAGAAAGCTACTACCATTATCTGGAAGAGAAGTGGTCATAGGAAAGAATTCACAGAAAGAGTATACCTGAGATGATTCTCAAAGGATGAATAAGAATTCACTAGGGGGACGCCTGGGTGGCTCAGTTGGTTAAGCGTCTGCCTTCGGCTCAGGTCATGATCCCGGGGTTCCAGGATCAAGTCCCACATCAGGCTCCCTGCTCAGCGGGGAGTCTGCTTCTCCCTCTGCCTGCCGCTCCCCCTGTTTGTGTGCATGCACGCTCTCTCTCTCCCCCTCTCTCTCTGACAAATAAATAAATAAATTAAAAAAAAAAAAAGAATTCACTAGGTGGGTGAGGAAGGAAGGACATGTCAAATGGAGTGAAGTACATAAACAAGGGAATGAAGGTTTGTGAAAGAGCTCTTGGCAGCATTCCAGCAGAGAGACTGGAGGTCCTAATTCTGAATTTGAGTGTGTAGGTTGTGACTTTGCTCCTGAACATCACTATTTTCCCTGCTTGTTGACACAAGGCACTACTTCTACTTTGCTTTTCGTTTTTTTTAATTTTATTTTTTTATTAACATATAATGTATTATTTGTTTCAGGGGTACAGGTCTGTGATTTATCAGTCTTACACAATTCACAGCGCTCACCATAGCACATATCCTCCCCAGTGTCCATCACCCAGCCCCCCCATCCCTCCCACCCTCCTCCACTCCAGCAACCCTCAGTTTGTTTCCTGAGATTAAGAGTCTCTTATGGTTTGTCTCCCTCTCTGGTTTCATTTTGTTTCATTTTTCCCTCCCTTCCCCTATGATCTTCAATATTTACCCCAAAGATACAAATGTAGCGATCCGAAGGGTCACGTGCACCCCAATGTTTATAGCAGCAATGTCCACAATTGCTGGAAACTGTCTTTCCACAAACTATGGAAAGAGCCTAGATGTCCATCAACAGATGAATGGATAAAGAAGATGTGATACACCCACACACATACACACACACACACACACACACACACACACACACACACACACAATGGAATATTATGCACCCATCAAAAAAATGAAATCTTGCCATTTGCAATGACGTGGATGGAACTAGAGGGTATTATGCTACGTGAAATAAGTCAATCAGAGAAAGACAATTATCATATGATCTCACTGACATGAGGAATTTGAGTTTTTCATTCTTTTAAAAAATGTCGGTCCAGGGGCGCCTGGTGGTACGGATGGTTGAGCCTCCAACTCTTAGTTTCCAATCAGGTCATGATCTCAGGGTTGTGAGATAGAGCCCTACATTGTCTGTTTGGTACTCTCTCACCCTGTGCCCCTCCCCCCTCCGCACATGCACTCTCTCTCTCTCCGTCTCCCTCTCTCTAAAATAAATAAATCTTTTAAAAAATTGTGTTGATCCTTTTGTATTCCTAAAATAGTTTTTTTTTTTTTTTTAAGATTTTATTTATTTATTTGACAGAGAGAGAGACACAGCGAGAGAGGGAACACAAGCAGGGGGAGTGGGAGAGGGAGAAGCAGGCTTCCCGCGGAGCAGGGAGCCCGATGCGGGGCTTGATCCCAGGACCTGGAATCATGACCTGAGCCGAAGGCAGACGCTTAACGACTGAGCCACCCAGGCGCCCCCTAAAATAGTTTTATTGAGATCATTTTCATACTGTAACAGTCACCCTTTTAAAGTGTACAATTCAATGGTTTTTAGAATATTTACAGTTATGCAACCATCACCATAATCTAATGTTAGAACATTTTCATCATCCCAAAAGGAAGCCTTGTATTCACTAAAAGTCACTCCCCACCTCCTGCCCATAAACACAGCTACTAGTCTACTTTCTGTTTCTAAAGATTTGAACCTTTTATATAAATGGAATCATACCATACATGGACTGGCCCCTTTCACTTAGTATAATGTTTTCAAGGTTTGTCCATGTTGTAGCATGTATCACTTCATTCCTTTTTACTGCAAAACAATATTCCATTGTATGGATATAACACATTTGTTTATCCAGTTATTTTTTCTACTGACTAGTTGTTTATACCTTTTAGCTATTGTGAATAATGTTAGTAGGAACACTGGTGTACAAGTTTTTGTGCATTTTTTTCACTTCTCTTGGGTATATACAATGATGTTTATAGGGTAACTCTGTGTTTAATTGTTTGGGTAACTGCTAGAGTGTGTGCCACACATTTTACATTCTTATCAGGAATATATGAAGGTTCCTGTTTCTCACATCCTTGTCAGTACTTGTTATTAGTTGTCTTTTTTATTACAGCCATCCTAGTGGGTATAATGTAGCATATCATTGTAGATTCTACTTGCATTTACTTAATGGCTAATGATGTTGAACATTTTTTATGTGCTTATTACCACTAGTATGCAACTACTTCTTAATCCAGTGATGTTAATATTTATCTGAACCATTATATAGATGGAAGTGGTATCCTCAGGCTCAGATGTTGTGAGCTTGGCTTTAAGGCTCCAGAAATGTCTCACCACATGTCCCAGGGTGAGCCTCTGTATTAAAGATCCTTCCTGCACCATGCACTGAGATATAAAAATACCTACTATCTTTAGAGTAATTTACAAAATAATTTTTAATGCATTATTTTACTTAGATGTTGAACTATATATGTGACATGGGCATTATAATCTTCAATTTATAGAAGGGAAAACTGAGGCTCAGAGAAATTAGGGAATTTGCACGGAGTCACATAGCCAGTAAATCTCAGGATAAGGACCTAAATGTGGGTCTCCTAACTTAAATTATAATACCATGTCATTATGATACAGCATTTAATGGAAATGCTTCTACAAAAGGAATTGACAGCAGAGGATGGAGGCAGGGGGAATCTCCTTGAAAGAGGAGACTTCAAAGCCTTATAAATAAATCTGGAGGGTAGTGTAGGGGGAAAGGAATAGAGGTAGAAAGCAGCAAGATGTGTAAGGAAACAACAAGGGGGTTTGACTCCAATTAAGAATAGTGAGAAACGCAATTTGAAAGTATGATTGAAACCTGCTATTTTGTCTTTTGAGAAATAATACCCTCCACCCTTCTCTTGGGAATTGTTTCTCCTCCCATTCCAACCACATGGTTCAGATGAAATCCATGTTTTAATGTGAGTGACTTGACCTTCACTCCTAACTAAAGTAGATTGCCATTATTGTATATCTGAAACTAATATAATACTGTGTGTTAATTATGTTTGAATTTAAAAAAAAAAAAAGTAGATTGTCATGATCACCTGACCCAAGCTGGCCCAATTAAAGACATTTTCCAGTAATTGCGAACTTGATAAAGAAAAATCATGTCAATCCCTTCCCATTGATAAAAACCATAAGTTATAAATTCCAGCAACTTTTGATAATCAGGGTTTCCACAATGTGGAAGAGAATTTTCTGCTATGAAGGTGAATAATATGGACACCAAAGATAAGCTAGATAAGTGAAGAGAGAGAGAGAGGCAAAGTCCTGGCTGTGCTCAAATCTCGGGCTTAAACTGTTCTTGAGATTCAGCTACTTTATCAGTAACAAGATTTTTTAAAATATGAAAGATCAAGTGAATTCCTAAAACTAATCTATGCCATAAACCTTGCAAAAACTATATACCTCATCCTCTTCCAAGACAAAATTGGATGTTTCAGGAGTTGGTCAATGGCTCACATAATTTAGAGAGGTGGCCAGAGTCTCCAGTCCCTTTTGTAAAATACTAGGCTGGGGCTACGGGAGATCCTAAGATGTATACAGCACTGCTGTGGCCTTACATCACTTATTATCTGAGGAGGAAGAGACAAAATAGGTAAAAAGAACCAGCAAGCCATCCACAACAGTCATATCATGGGATATGAGCCAAAATCATGAGTGATGGAGACCAGAAGTGTTGCTTGGAGTTCAGAAGAAGGAGAAAGAATTCGGAGCTATGGTGGGCAGTCAAAGAAAAACCAACACAGGAATACAGTGGGTCTGAAAATTGAGTAGAATTCAAATAACCAGAAGAAGAAAACGAAAGGTCATAGAGATGAGTTCAGTGAGTACTGTCTGTGTTTTGGTAATTTTACTTGTTTATTCTCATAAGAACTTTTGCATCAGCCTAACCTATGAAACAATCACAGAATTCACTGTTTAAATAACTTGATCCCATTCTACTCTTGAACAACCCCTATCAAGTACAAAGTTTTTCCATCCAGTGGTAGCTGACCTCAACTCTATTTCAATATAAATTACTATCTTGCTTACGTCACTGGGTCCCTAAATTGATAAGACTCGTAGGTTTTTGCTAGATATTTTAAAATACATTTTTATGCTGATAGGAAAGAGCTTCTATTTTTTCCCTTTCACACTTCCCCCTCAAAAAAATTGTAGTACAGTCTCTAATCCTCTGTGTAACTAGTTTGTTAAAATTATGACCACTACCAGTAAACATCATTATAACATTTTTTAGTTGCATAGCACTTTGCAGTTTATAAAGTAGCTCCAAATACATTTGCATGGTAGCCCTCTGAAGTAGACAGGGCACAGATTATGATCATTATAATGAGAAAGAGGTATAGCACAATTAAGAGACTTGCCCAGATATTAACTGAATGACTGTTGTCCTAATTCTGCTCAATGGAAATGGTAAATTCATCTGTAAAAAATACTGGCATCTGATATGTACATCCTGCTAGCCTAGGCACAGGATGGGCTGCTGAATCTTCCCTCTCCAGGTCAAGGCTTCAAGCATTTCTCTTAGTTGCCCTTCCCTAACCTAGTCCTTAATCCCATTTCTGCCCACAAAACAGAGAACAAAGGCACAAGTCTGAATCTCAGATTTGGGAGGATTATTAGTTACCAACTAGTGAGAGATGCTCAAATGTAGCTGCATTTCAGAATAACCTGGGTTAGTTTTTAGAATAACAAATTCCTAGACCCATCTCCAGACCTACAGAATCAGAATCTTTACAGTTTGGGGCTGGGGTGAACGGTGAGGTGATGTGGCAAGAATATTATCTTTTAAATTTAAAATATTGAATTGTTTTTAAATAAAGAAAAGTACAGAAAATAATATAACAAAAACACATGTACCTGCAAAGTAAAATGAGCAAATGTTATTATGGTTGTGTAGAGAAAAATTGTGCCTTAATGGAAAACTGCATTGTCTAGACTCTAGAGGAGACCTCTCAGGATTATCAGATTATGATTCTATGGGAACTACTGTAGAACTTTTTATATTGTAGATAATGATAGCAATGCAGAATAATTCTTATCTATAAACATACAAATTCTGTCTCTTCTTTTTGCCCTGGAAAAACAATTTTACACACATTTCAATATGGCTGATCTATAAATGTGTCTGTTCCTAGACTCTCTTTTGATCCCATTATAATATCTGACTAGTTCCCTCCACGATTAAGTTAAAGAAAATCTATAACATGTGTTCATTTTATATCAATATGAGATTCGGGACTTTATAGTTTTTTGAAAATTATCTTTTAACAGCTGCTTCAGAACTTCTTCTTTTTTTTTTTTTTTAAATTAACTCCTACAAAAATGTTGTTTTGCTCCTCTCCTCCTTCCCTCCTCAGAGGCAACCATTATCATGAATTTGGTGTCACTCCAAGTTATACCTTATACTTTTCTTAAATATATACATACTCAAAAATATATAGTATTAATTTTAAAAATAGACTTTTTAGTATAATACTCTATGTGAAATTCCACAACTTACTTTTTAACTTAATAAATATTTGAGATCTATTCATACTGATATATGTAATCAATGTCTTTAATGGCAAGTGATGTACTTGCTTTTTTAAGACTAACTTTATAATTTCTTTTTCCAAAACAGTATCTATTCTATTTGCCTCACAATTTTCTGGCCTCAAGTTTTTCAGTTTTCTGGCTTTTTCTTTATTGTATATTAATTATGCCCATACTTTTCATTCCTTAAATTGTTTATTTTCATCCTTTCCATGTTTTCTTCACTTGTCTTTTTTTCCTTTCCCTAGAAATAATGCTTGATTGTACTGTTTCTTATTATTTTTGTTGTTGTTGACTTGTTTCTTGATGTTATTGACTTCTGTTATTATCTTTTTTCCTTCCTTTTACTTTCTTTCCTTGTTTATACACTGTATATTAATCATGCCCTCACATTTTGAAATGTATTACTTCACTGTTGTTCAATCCTAGTATTTTGCAGTTGTTTTTGTTTTGATTTCTTGCCTAATTTCATGAATTCTTTAAGAGCGTAATTTTTAGTTTCCAAATATATGAGTTGGGTTTTTGTTACTATTTTGTATTAGAGTTCTAATTTAATTGCATTGTTGTTAGGAAATGTGGTATACACACACATACAATACGTAAACACATACGTACATACGTACATATATACACTGTATGAGCAAAAGAATAGGCAGAAATTTTTTGTTTGAGATTTGAGACAAAATTTGAAATTTTAGACAAAAGTATTAAAATCTCTCACTATGGTTATACATTTCTCTTTGTAATTTTGCCAGTGTTTCTGGGCTATGTTGTCAAATTCATGTAATTTTATTATTATTTTATCTATGGTGTATGTTGATTTTTCTTATTATATAATGTTCCTCTTTATTTTAATTAATACTATTATAGGAATTAGTGCTTTTTTTCCTTAAATTTCACTGTGCCTAATGTTACTATTAGCTTCCTTTTGTTGTGCTTGACTACCTCTTTCCCCATTTTTTTTTTTTAATTTTCAACCTGGCGTTATATTTTATATGTGACTTTTGTAAACAGAATATAGCTGCCTTTTGGAAAAAAAATCCAATTATATAGTCCTTCTTTTTAGGTGCATTTAATCTATTTACATTCATTATATGTAATATATTTAGACTTACTAATACCAATTCATTTTGCAGTTGTTTTAATTGTGTTTTTCTCTTTTTATCTCATTTTTTGCCTTCTGCGATTTTTATAAACTTTATTTCACTTTTTTCCTCTGCTGGTTTTGAAACTGTAGATTGCATTTCTATTATTTTAGTGGTTACTCTTAATTTTTTCAAATAATGACTATAGATATTTAGCATCTCTAATCTCAACGTATCTATTAAATAGTCCCTTTTTTCCCTACCTCTCTCACTGCCCATCTTTCTTGCTACTATAGACAAACTATTGACAGCAAACTGCAGGCAACAGGCCAAATCCTGCCTGCTAGCTATATTTGTATAGCCCATGAGCTAGGAAATGATATCACATTTTTAAATGATTTTTTTAATCATAAGAAGAATAATAGTTCATGACATCAAAATTATATAAAATTCAAATTTCAATGTCAATAAAAAAAGCTTTATTGGAACATGGCCTCTCTCATTTGTTTACATGTTATCTATAGCTGTTTTCCTCATACAATGGCAGAGTTGAAAAGTCACGATAGAGACCACATGACTAACAAAGTCAAAAATATTTAATATATAGTCCTTTGCATAAAAAGTTTTCCAACCTCTGGTCTAGACATTACAGTTTCATTTTATTTTTAAACTTTCATCTTAACAAATATAAACTCAAAATTATGGCTGTTGCTCTCTTTTATAGGTTATAGTTAATAATAAATAAACATTTTATCAATTTACATGTTTTCAATTGTTTCTTGCATCACATCATATCTCATTCCAAGTCTACTTTTCTTTTTGCTAAAAAATGGACAGTCTCTCACCAAGAGTTCTTGGATGGTACATTCTGTTTGTCTTTGTATTTCTGAAAATATCTTCAGTTTTTTCTTATTCCTGAAAGCTAGTTTAGCTGGATATATCTTTTTAGGTTAGTAGTTATTTTCCCTTAGCACTTTGAAGATATTACTCCACTTCTTTAGGTATTTATTGTTCTCATGAAAAATCTGCTTTTTACCTAACTGCTTTTCTTTGTAGTTTTTAACATTCTTTTTACATTCTGTTAGCTTTTGAGTTTTTTTTCCTTAATCATTGAGGTTTTGATATTTCACTATAATAAATCGAGTTGGGGGTGCCTGGGTGGCTCAGTCGTTAAGTGTCTGCCTTCGGCTCAGGTCATGATCCCAGGGTCCTGGGACCGAGCCCCATATTGGGCTCCCTGCTCAGGGGGAAGCCTTTTTCTCCCTCTCCCACTCCCCCTGCTTGTGTTCCTTCTCTTGCTGTGTCTCTCTCTGTCAAATAAATAAATAAAATCTTTTAAAATAAATAAATAAATAAATAAATAAAAATTGATTTGGGAATTTTTTTCTTTTACCACTTTCAGCATTTGGTACGCACCTTGAATCTGAAGACTCATTCTTTTTTCAGTGTTAAAGCCTTTTCAGCTATTATAGGAATTAGTGTTTTTTCCCTTAACTTTCATTGTGCCCAATGTTATTATTAGCTTTCTTTTGGTGTTTAAATACCTCTTTCCATATTTTTTAAATTTTCAACCCATCATTTTACTTTATGTGTGACTTTTGTAAACAGATTATAGCTGCCTTTTTTTGAAAAAATCCAATTTCAGATATTGTTTCCTCACCATTCTCTCTCCCTGAGAAACCTATTTTATGTATATAAAAATGTACACATAAATCTTTCAGTGGCTCTGTGTCTCTTAATGCCTTATTAATATTTTTCATTTTTTTACCTCTCTGTATTGGATTCTTGGTGATTTTCTCTATACTATTTTTCAATTTTCTAATTCTTTCTTTAACTAAGTCTAGTCTAGAAATCACTCTGTTTAATAAGACTTTTATTCCAATTACTATATTTTCATTTCTAGGATTTCTAATTGGTTTTTGACTCATTTCGATTTTATTTTCATAATTCTCTCTGTATAAAATTCTTATCTGTATCTATTTGAGAACCTTACTTATTTTAAAGTCACATTGAGATTGTTCTAATGTTTACACTTTTCCATGTGTGAATTTATCTATTTATCCCCTCTTTTGTTGGTCTCATTCTTGATATTAAACTTCCTAACGTGCTTTAAAATTTAGATTACCTACTTTTGAGTTTCACCTTGAATGGAAAGTGTTTTCATTGTTTTGTGTTCCTTGTCTGTGGTCTCACTTTGCTCTGTGTACATTTCCTGCTAAAATTCCCCAGTCCAGAACCAGAACTAGGTCTTTAATAAACTAGTTTCAAGATGAACTGTGAATATCAAGATCCATTCAGACCCTGAACTTTCTGAATGACATGTTTTGCTTCTTCTTGCCATAACTTATACTCTATGAAAGCCAGAGCCAAAGACTGTAGTATCACTTTATTCAGCCTTCCTTTCTTGGGCAGGGAAGCCTTACCCAGCTTCTGGTTTCAGGCCATGAGTCCAACTCAGGTCTTTCACCATGCATGGGGAACTTTGGGTTCTCTATAATCTCATGGTTACAGAACTCTGGCTGCTCTGTCTGGTTCATAGAGATATTCATCTTGTCTTTTACACAAATATATGGCACATGCATGTGCATGTGCGTGTGCACGCACACACACACACAGGCGCACACACACACAATTTCTTTGGTTAGAGAGGAAAAATTTAAAGTATAAGCTCAGAATTTTTATTTTTCCTTCTTATGAGCCTCTAAGTCTGACCTCTAAATGAAGGGTAGGCAAATTAGAGCCCTCGGGCCAATTCTGGCCTGCTGGTTATCTCTGTAACTAGTTTTATTAGGAACACAGTCACATCCATGCACATGGATGCTTTCACTATAAAGGCAGAGTTGAATAATTGTGACAGAGACTGTGCAGCTTGCAAAGCCTAAAATATTTTCAGTCTGGCCTTTTACAGAAAAAGATTGCTGACCCCTACTGTAAACAACAGGGAGCCTCTTCTCTCCCTTATATACTCTTCCTCACATGACTTTAAGCAGCAGGCATATGATGACGACTCCCTGAACTTCAGCCTTGTTTACCTAGCTGTATATCTCAGTTTGGATATATAATAGGTGTCTTAAATTTAACATGTTCAAAACCAAATCCCTGATACCGCCCCCCCACCCATACTCTCCCTCCCCTAAACGAAAGACTTTCTTTCATCAGTCTACTCCATGCCAGCAAATGAAATTCCTACCCTACCTTTTGCTCAAAATTCTATAGACACTTTTAATTTCTCTCTTTCTCTCACACTCCATGTCTTTTCTATCAAAAACCTAAAAAAAAAAAAAAAAAAAAAGAGGTACCCAGATCCATGAGTAAGCAAGAGAATTCGACCAGCTCCCACCTCAGGGGATTACTTATCTCAGTTGTGAACCAGTAATCGGGAGAAGTAAGCCAGCAAGTGTTGAAGTCAATCTCACTGGCAAGTTTGACAGGGAGTCTTTTTCATGAGTCAGGCTCAGATGGTCTGCTATCTTTGTGGTGCCTGCTGACATTTTCTTATCTTTATGAGAAAAGGAAATATGCTAGCCTTCTAGTAAAGGCCTTTGGATTAAACTCTCAGAAGGAAACTGGCCTCACCTAATAAACTCACCAGAACATAAAAGGACATGGAAGAGAATAATAAAACTAATGTGCTAATCAGTTCAATAAATGCCCGAAGCAGACCTTAAATCAAATAAAAGACAGGAAAGGATGCCTTATTTCAGAGCTTTGAGACACACAGTGACGAGAAAATGTTTCCTTGGCTTTGAATTGCTGGGGGAAAGAAGAGTGCAGGTCTCTCCCGGTACCAGAAAGTTAGTTACACTACTTCACTTTTACAAAAGACCTACATTAGAACATGTTTTTTGCTAACTGAAAAAAATGTGAAGAAGATTTTCACTTTTGAAATGGCAATTGCTTCTTCACTTTATACCATTTCAGCTCATGAAAGGTTTCATAGGAATGCTCTACTCTCGGATAGTGGGGGAAACCTGTAATTGATTCAGAAGTAACCTGTCAAGACACCAGTGGCAATTTCTAAAGAGTGTGTTATTTTCCTTTCTGTCTTCTTCCATAGTTGATGGAAATTCTCATATGGCAAGGGACTAGGTACCTTTGGCTTCCTCCCCACTAGCTGCTGCATGATCAATGTGAAGCCTGACTTTGGTATTGGCAATTCT
This sequence comes from Halichoerus grypus, assembly GCF_964656455.1. Classification (NCBI taxonomy): domain Eukaryota; kingdom Metazoa; phylum Chordata; class Mammalia; order Carnivora; family Phocidae; genus Halichoerus; species Halichoerus grypus. Next base: position 40,160,964 of record NC_135723.1, read on the forward strand.
CTGCAGTCCTCCAGTTCCAGGTATCAGCCATCGGCAAAACTAGAAAGTAGGGGAAGGTTTTCTTTGTCAAACATCCATCAGCTTCAAATCCCCCTTGACCACCTGATCAGTGGGAAAGCCACACATATCAATATAAAACCAATTCATACCACTGTGTTGGCAACAGTTGTCTAGGGATATGATGTTTTCAAAGGGAGCAGGCAACATTTACACAATTACAAGCATCTCAAAAATTTACAAGAATTCCAGCCTCAGTGTGCCCTACATGGAGTACAAGTGTTTTAGGGTCAGTGCCAGTGGAAACCCTTGAAAACAAAACTGCCTACTTCTCCGGGCTGCCACAAATCAATTCTAATTTAGTGGGAACAAGCCCCGATTCCCACCTTTTCTCCAGGAGGAGCATCAAACTCTCACATCTTCTTCTGTGAGAAGGGAGAGGCGTGAGTCCATGGAGGAAGCCCCAGGAAGACGCAGCCAGTGTGGCACATCTCCCCACTCTGTCATTGCCTCCCGTCAGCTCTGCCCACAGGCAGGCACTAAAAACAGAGTGGGATCCGAGAGGGCTCTGAGAAAACCTTTGCCCAGCAGAACTGTTACTGTGCAAAAGTCCCCCATTCTAGCAACCAGACAAATCCAGAATGTGAGTCACTCTATAGGCTCTTCCATAAGTCAATGCTATGAAAAGGGGAAGAAGAGAAGAGAGAAGATTTCTAGATTAAAATAGATTTGTAAGAAAGAAAAACGAAATATAATATATGGTCCTTCATTGGACCCTTTTTGAACAAACTAGCCCTAAAATACCTCTGCAGAACAATTTGATTATAAGCTTCATATTAGATGGCATTAAGGAATTAGTGTTACTTTTGCTAGGTGTGATCACTGTATTGGGGCCATGTAGGAGAATATCCTTATTTTGTTGGTGATACATGGAAGGTATTAATGGGTTGTACTAGTTTCTTAGGACTGCCATAATAAATCACCACAAACCTGGAGGCTTAAAACAACAAAAATTTATTCACAGTTCTAGATGCTGGAAGTTCAAAATCAAGATGTTGGCAAGTCTGTGCTCTCTCAGATGGCTCTAGGGGAGAATACTTCCCTGCTTCTTTGAGCTTCTGGTAGCTCCAGGCATTCCTTGGCTTGTGGATACGTAACTCTGATTTTGCCTCCCATCTTCTCCTCATCTGTGTGTGTACCTTCTTCTCTACTGTCTCTATCAAATCTCCCTCTGATTTTCTCTTAAAAGGAGACTTGTCATTGGATGTAGGGCCCCCCTAGGATGATCTCCTCATCTCAAGATTCTTAAATTAATTACATCCGCAAAGACCCATTTTCCAAATAAAGTAATATTTGACCTTTTACCATATAAAGTAATATGATACCTTTTGGGGGCCACCATTCAACCCACTACAGGGGTGAAGTATCATTATCTGAAATTTAAAATGATTCAATAAAAATAAATGTGGATGAAATAAAGAAGACAAAAGGTTAAGGATTGATAAATGAGAGTTCATTAAACTATTCCTTCTAACTTTTGTATACTTAAAATTTTCATGCTAAACCAAATATAAATCCCTCATGTTTCAAGAGAACCTCACTTAGAAGTTATTTCAGGTTGGGAGGTAGGAGTATGGGCTCTGAGGTCAGAATGCCTGCGTCTGCATCCTGCCAGGCTTGACACTGACTAGCTGTGAAATCTTGGGTCAGTTACTTACTTTTTTCATCTATAAAATGGAGATAAAAATAGTAACAATACTAACTTTGGACAGTTTTTGTGAGAGTTAAATGAAATAGTGCTTGTGAGGTACCTGGCAAATAGAAGGGCCTAACAAATTTTAGCTATTTCATTATTATATTGACTTCTGTCGATTTCTGCCTATACAATTCCACTGTGAAAATATGATTACCCTTGTTTTGGGTACAGGGAAGGGAATTTACACCTCAACCTACAATCCGCTACAGAAAAGATTCCTTGCAGGTTAAGACGGCCCACTGGTAGCTAAGAGAGATACTCTGAGGAAGGAGACACAGAAGGCCTACTGTGTGTGTATTCAGGAGTAGGGAGCACTCTGGGATGCATAGGGACAGAGGACAGGACTGGGAGGAGGGGGGAAGAGTGAGGCAGTAACTGAGGAGACAGGGTGTTTCTGAAAACAAGGACAACTCCTGTAGACATTTGGGCAATCTCCTAACAGTCATTGCTCAGCACCAGATTCTTAACCATGATGCAGAAGGAGTTAATGCAAATCCCCAAAGCACCTATTATGTCTAAGAAGCTTCTTCAATGCTAAGTGACTATGACTCAGTATAAATGGAAATATTGTTTCTCAGTCCATGCTGAAACACTTATTTAAGAGCAACTCCCTCTGCCCCGTGAAGAGGTTGCTGCTTGTGCAGTGTTGGAAGAGGCTCAGGTGTGATCATGCAATTAGGGAACCCCATTTTTCCAACTGGGAGTGGAGCTAACCCCGCTCAGGTGGAGTGCTGTGGCTGCCATCTTCTTCTCCCACACCTCAGGGTGTCAATGCATCTCCAGGTAATTCGTACTTCATATTTGGGGTGTCATTTCATTTTTAGATCAAGAACATGAAGGCTTTTGCCTCCCTCACTTCTACTTAGCATCATACTTTCCCTCAACCTCTTGCAGTCAGCCAACATGTGCAAGACCAAAAGCAAAAGAAATGAAAGAACTACAACAAAAACTTAAAAGATGAAACCAGCAAGAGCAAAAGGGATGAAATGCCAAGGAGACATGAAGCTCCCTGAAAAGGTCCAGATGATTTTTGAAACAAATTTTTGGAACTGCTTCTTTGTGGTACTTCCTACTCCTCACTAAAGGAATTAAAATGATAAACAAAATAACAAGCTTTAAAGTTTAGGTTCTAAGCTTCAATGCTAAAATCTTTTGTGTAAACAGTGACACTGATACCTTAATGTGACAAAAATCATCTGCTAATATGGTAGACCTGAGACCCAGCATTACTAACAAGCTCCCAGGTGATGCCAAAGCTTTTGGATCAGAGGGCATACTTCAAGTTGCAAGGGTAGAGAGAACACTGGTTCTCAAATTTGGCTATATGTTTGGAAGTTTAAAACAAGCCTGTTACCCCAGAGATCCTTATTTTTTCTTGAGCGTGACCTGGGCATTAGAATTTTTAAAAGCTCCCCAGTGTTTCTACTTGTCAGCAAATTTGAGAACCAGTAGTATAGAGGTTGTTGACTTTCTTGAGGTCATTGAGGGCCAAACTCAAAGTGTTTTGTTCAATACCAAGTGACTCTACTATCGGAATGTCAGAATTTCCTGGAGAGCTTTTAAATAGCACTGCATAGGACCCACCCTTGGAAGTCCAAATTTAATTGGTTTAAGGAAGGTCTCAGACATTAGAATATTTCAAATCTTAGCTGATTCTTATATGCAACTATGTTAAGAATCACTATTGTAGAAGTTGCAAGAAGGAACTAGAAAACATCTTCAATTAAAGAACTGTCATAGAAGGAGAAGACATAATTTATAAGGAGAGAATATGATGGTCATGAATACACATATATATTACAGCAACTACTTGCTTTTGTATTTTGTAATAATAAATCTACTTGGTTGATGATGATGGGATTGGAGTAACATTAAGCATGGATGTGGATCAGCACACCCATATTTAAACCCTCCTTTAAAAAATATAAATAGATAAACCCTCCTTTAATCTGCTTATATACAGAATGAAAAATAGCACAATGTTTTGCACATAGTGGGTACAAGGTTAATATTCAATGGTCTACCAGATAAAGACAATATTATAACATTTCCTTGGGTGGATGCTATACTGAAACAATAAAAGTCTGGCAATGATGAGGATGCATTACATTATAAAGCTATGATGGGAAAATCACAAGGCAGGCCTAGAAATATTAAGTGACACTGGGAGGCTGCAAAATTGGATTCTGATCAGTATCCACATCCAAATTGGCAGAGGCCATCACGGGGACAGATTGTGGACATGAAGTTTGGATAGGAAACATAGCCTCTGTCATAAATGCTCTTTGAATATATATGGAAAAGACATATCTTGGACTTGGTTCTAAAGAATGGACAGGAATTGTGGGCAGAATTCCTATGTAAGTCCAGTTCGTAATCATGATCATTATATAATTAAGACCATAAGTACAAAACTCTAATGAGGAGAAAGCTTAAAACATTCATCATGTAGTACTTGATTTTGGATAGGTGAACTACAAAAGGTGGATATCAGAGGATTTGTAAGAAATCCTGGGGATTGCTTAAAAACAACCTTAGTTTATGCACCGCTCCCCCATAGGCATGCCTTAGTTGAAGATAAACACCAGTACAGAAATAGTGTCCATTTAACTGGAAAAGCAAATGAGGACAATAGAGAGGACAACATGGAGCTTAATTCCATGAGTAAATAGTGGCTCAATGGAATTAAAATGAACACAAAATGTTATGGGCAGAAATGCTCACTCAAGCATCATCTATAGGGTCGATAAATTGGAAACAACTTAATGCATTTGGTTTATTTTTGTTGTTATTTCATTTTCTTTTTTCCCTCAACTTTATTGAGGTATAATTGACAAATAAAATTGTATATATTTATTGTGCACAACATGATGATTTGATATACATATACGCTGTGAAATCATTTTCACAATCAAGTTAATTAACAAATCCATTGGGGATTTGATTAATTAAATTAGGGATATTGTACCCTATGTAATCATTAACAACCATAATATAGTATAATATTTATCACTATGGGAAAATATTAATGATGAACTGTTGAGTGAAAAGAAGATATAAATAGTATGTACAATATGATCCTAACTGTGTTACTATGTAAAAAGGGGGTTAGGAAGATACAAAGCAATGAATAATAAATGGGAAGATTATAGGTGATTCTCTGTCTCTTCACTAGAGCTTTCTGTATTTTCTGAATTTATCACATATGTATTTATTTTGTAATTAGAAAAAATATATATTGTTTAAAAGTCAAAGTTTGCCCAAATGAAGAGAAAAATATGGTAGGTCAAATGTAAAGTAAGAATGAGTTAGTCCCAATAAGAATTCACGTGTTTCCAGAATTCCATGTTTCTTCAAAAAGAAGCAGTTTTTTGCCCTAGAAGGGAGAGGAATTTGTGGCACCATATAAAAATGACAGAGCAAAGAGGGTGCTCAAGAAATAAAGGTTACGTACAAATTCTTGGCTTTAGTCTTCTCTGAAATGTTCTAAGAAAAGTCTTCATCACAAATCATCTTGAAACAGGTAGATTAAAGAAATGTGGCTAAGTAGGGCTCATTAAAAACTGCGTGTAGAAGCAATGCCACCTGAGGATATTTAAAATTAGCAATTGATGAGGTGGCCAGGCCAGGTGAAGGCAGTGTCTGCTAATTTACTGTTCATTGGTAGCTGTTAGCTGTGGTCTTTGTGACCAGGTTACTAGAGAAGTATGTAGATGAGCTTGTCATTCCCCTTGGAAGCTCAGGCAGGATGCAGGTAGAGAGAGAAAATGAAGGATGTAAAGTTGGAGAAGAAAGTCTGAGTAAATCCAGTAAACACAGTCATCCCAAGGTATACATCAGGAGTCCAAGTAAGAATTAGGGTGATAAGAGGGAAGGAGATGATTGTCAGAGAAAGGTTCAAACAGGGGCCATTTGCCCATGCCCAGCTGATTCACAGGCAGAACAACTAGACTGAGGGCAGTCATAATAGATGCATCCCTTTCATCTCATGCAGAAGCACATTATCCAGCACTTGAACTAAGAGTGAATGGGGCTCCTCATTATGCTTTACTAAGAGCCCAACATCCTGCAATTAAACAGAAAATACAGTCAAGCTCACAACCCACTGGCATCAAAATAAAGTTAAATAAAGGGAAATACAAGCAGAAAAACAGGACTTGCCAGCAATGAGAAGCATCTCAAAGGAAAACAATTTATATAAAAGTTCTAAGTACATAAACATAATAAAAGCACCCAGATAACACTTTGTTTATGTTGGCTTCAGGGTTTGAATTGAAAAAGATTATGAAGGCTTGGGACACACCGTTCAGTAGTTTGAGAGCTGATATGAGAAGTGTGTTCTATTTTTGATCGGGGACCAGGGGAATGTGTGTCAGTCTCTGTGTGAGGATGAAGAACACACTGAGACAGCAAGAAAAGACGTGTGAGTAATGCCACTGACATTTAAAAATCTTCTTTTTCTGTGTCTAAGTACACCCTGGCGACTTCATGGTTTCCTGATAGAAGCAGTGCAGTCATGGCCTCTCCACATCAGATCTTCCCTAGGGAGCACTCACGGAGGGACTGTGGAGAGCCAAGGAAAGTAGCTAACAATAGCCTTAGACTCATTGCTTCTGAGTCACAAATGAGTAGAATTTGAATCATCTCTTGCTTGCATACTTTGCTTTTCTTTTTACTCCTCCATCTACCCAGAGAGTACTTATCTCAATTGCAAGGAGGCACCTCCATCCACCACTGAGTCAGACGCAGAAATCCAGATCCTTTGCATCTTTGTAACACGCAGTACTAGGTGGACTTGAATGTGAGCAATGGACCAATCCAGCGAATCTCCACAACCCACAGCAATCACAGCCACGGTGTAAAACAGAGAGGAGTGGTGTCTCCACCCAATTCCAGTTCTGAAGTCTCTGTTTTGTGGCCTCTTTCACTAACCGCATTTTTTAAACCTTAATCAGAGCTAACCCTTCTCCAATTAGCCTTGGACAAGCTACTTGAGCACTGGAAACAAGGTCCTGAAAGAACCCCGGGCTGTTTGTGAGCAGCTGATTATGATCTCCTGCGGTGACTGGAGACATACACGTGCAAGTACACACTTCAGAGATCTTTGGTTATCCATGCTACTTGCTTATTTGCTATTGAATCGATGAGCAAACATTCCTGAGGGAAAAGAAAAGGAGCCTCTAGGGTTTCTTCCCTCTTACTAACTTCCCTGGCAAGCTCTTCGGGTAACCGCTGGTCATTTACCACGTCCTGTGGATTTCTCCCACAGGGTTACTCAATGAGGTACAAGTTCTACCTTCCCACTCCATGACATTACTCAGATGACCCCGTCACTATGGGCTTCCATTTGTCAAGCCCTTTCATTTCAGAGTTTTACGAGATGTTCAGAAACCAAGAGTTATGAGCCCTTCTTTTGACTTGTGTTAGGTGCCTGTATTTCACTTAGGATACTCACCTCCCTTCATCTTTGTGTTATAACTCTTAAGGTTCTTGTATGTTGCACCCTTCTAGATGGCACACTAATGTTGCAAAGCCAATAGTCTGTTGAAATGAGTTCATTTAATTTTTTTTAACTTAGTGGCCTGCTTGAAATTGTTGGTTTTTATGAAGAGACATTGATTCTTTTGACTAAAAAAAAAAAAAAAAGTATACCGTAGAAAAATTAAAATATAAAAATGTTTAACTACAAAAGGAAAACACTCCTTATACCACCTCTTAGAGATAAGGCTTATTATCCTCTTGAGGTTCACTTCTTTTTTTTTCCTAAAACACTGCAATCAAACTATTTCCTTTTTGCTCCAAATAGTAAGGAATCGTACCAAGATCATTTATGAAATAATCCTTGTTCTCCCAACTGATCTGAACTGTCACCTTTAGTAAACTGATATAATTTTTTTTTTATTGTACTGAAATGGTTGAAATGTCACTTTAATTATATTGAAGAAGTTTTCAAAAGGAGTGGTCTCCTCTCTCTCCTTCTCATTCTCATAGCAATCCCATACCAACTAACCTCACCAAGATTGCTCCTTTCAGGCTAGACAATGACCTCCATTTTGTTCTTTATCTTACTTAAACTCTGAACGATACTTAGCACAGTCAACTGTCCCTCCCTGAAATGCTTTCTTTTCTCAGCTTCAGTGTCCAGCTGATTTTCCTCTAGTCTTGCCAGCCATGTCTTCCCTGTTTCTGTTGTTGCCTTGCTCCTGTTCTGCCTGCCCTACAAATGTCAGAGTGCCCAGGGCTCCTTTCTTGGCCTCATCTGCTTCTCTAACCCTCTCCTGTGTGCCCTGGCTTTAAATATCATTGATATACTGATTATTGTCCAAATGGTTGTCTCAAGCCCAGCTTCTCATCAGAACACCAGATTTCTTTTTTTTTTTTTTTTTTAGATTTTATTCATTTATTTGAGACAGAGAGAATGAGAGAGAGAGAGCACGTGGGAGGGGGGAGGGTCAGAGGGAGAAGCAGGCTCCCTGCTCGGCAGGGAGCCCGATGCGGGACTCGATCCAGGGACTCCAGGATCATGACCTGAGCCGAAGGCAGTCGCTTAACCAACTGAGCCACCCAGGCGCCCAGAACACCAGATTTCTATATTCTACTGCCTACTTATCCTCTCGCAATGTCTGACATCTAAAACTTGATATATTTGAAATCTTTGATTCCCTATACTAACCCCAATCCTGGTCTTCCTCCAATCTTCCTAATATCATTTATCCAGTTCATTTAGCCCATAACTAGAAATTACCCATTGATTCCTTTCTTTTCCTCAGTTTCCCAATCCAATGCTTTTAACTCATCAACCAAAACGTATTCCAAATTCGTCCACTTCTTTCCAATTCCACTATTACTACCTAAACCCAGCCACCTTCATCTCTCCTGACAACTTGGATAGGTTTCTAACTGGTCACCTACTGCCCTGCTAGCCTCTTTGTAATAAGTTCTACAAATAAAAACCAGAGTGATCTTTATAAATTACAAATCATACTATGTCACTCCTCTGCTTTCAAATCTCTCAATATTTTCATATTACACTTAAAAATAAAATTCAACCTCCTTATCTTGGGTGCAAAGTCTTACAAGACCTAGCTCCTGCCAAAATCACATTGTACTATCACCTACTTGCCTATTCTGCTCCACCCGTACTGGCCTTCTTTCTGTTTCTTGAACATACCAAGCGTGATAATTTTGAGAAGCACATGATATTCCTTTAATCTGAAAGGTTATTTCCCCCGAATTACAAATGCATCACTCCTTCTAATGATTCATTTATCAGCTGAAATATCCCCTCCTCAAGTCACTATTATACCACCCTACTTGAATTATCTTGATTTTTCTTACTTATTTTTGGTATATTTCTGATTGCTTATCTCTCCCACCAGAATGGAAAGAGAAACAGAATCTCATCTACCACATTCACTGTTGTGTCCTCACTGACTTGGTGCTTAAAACAGTGGGGTTTTTTTGTTTTTGTTTTTTAAATTTAAACTAAATTAATTAAGATATAGTGTATTATTAGGTTTCATAGGTAGAGTTCAGTGATTCATCAGTTACATATAACACCCAGTGCTCATTACATCATGTGCCCTCCTTAATGCCCATCCCCCCATTACCCCATCTCCCCACCCACCTCCCCTCCAGCAACCCTCAGTTTGTTACCTAGAGTTAGGAGTCACTTACGGTTTGCCTCTCTCTCTCTGATTTTGTCTTATTTTATCTTTCCCTCCCTTCCCCTAAAATTCTTTGTTTTGTTTCTTAAATGCCACGTATGAGTGAAACCATATGATAATTGTCTTTCTCTGACCGAGTTATTTTGCTTAGCATAATACCCTCTAGTTCCGTCCACGTTGTAAAACAGTGCTTTTGAATGAATGAATGTGCCATAGGATTTTACCGACACCTACATGTTTCTGGGTTTTCTTTTCTATCTATTCTACTAAAACAAGCATAAAAGCAAAACAGAAACAAAAACACACCATTTAAATTGCTATAGCTATCACATACATTTTAATATCTGATGGGATTGTGTAAATTCTCCCTCATTACTCTTGTTATTCTAAGCTTTCCTGGCTAGCACCACCTATTTATTCTCTGAATGACCTGGGAACATTGTGTATATTTCTTTACTTATTCGGTTTTCATAGTTTTGAGCATAAAGATTCTGTATTTCTTATTAAATCTTAGCTAGTTCATACTTTTCTTGCTATTGTGAATAGCATACTCCTACACCAGGAGAGGTCACACATTTAGGTTACTGACTGGCCTTTAAAGGCATGAGAGTTTGCACCTCCTGATATACAGGAAAGCTAATATTTTTCTATATTTATTTTCTATATATTATTTGTACTGGACTCTTTCATTGGCTTTTGTAGATCTTTAATTAATTCTCTTTAGTTTCCTAGGTAGAATATCATATCATCTGCAAATAATAATAATTTGTTTTTCCCCTTTTCAAGAGTTAAACCCTTTATTCTTTGTCCCCTCTACTCTGGTTGCATTCAATAGAACTACCATAACAATACTAAATAATGGTGGATAACCTTGTCTCATACATGACTTTAGTGTGAATGCCTCTAGTCTCCCTAGATAGTGATTTCAGATAGATTTACTTTGTCATATTAAGAATAACATAACCTTCTCTCCTAGTTTAAGTGCTTTCTTTTTTAAGTCAGGAATGGATTCTGAATGTTATCACATGCCTTCTCTACAACTATTGAGATGTATGCTTTGGTTTCTTCCAAAAATCTACTGACACAAAAGGCAATATAGCTGGTGGTAAGAATGGGACTCTGGAGTCAGACTGCCTGGACTTGAGCCTGGCTCTGCCCTTACTCTGTGACTTTGGGCAAGTTACTTACTCTTTCCATATTTCAATTTCCTCAACTGTAAAAGAATACAATAATGGAACCACCTCATTTATTGTTGTGAGAATTGAGTTAAAACATGAGCAGATCTTAGATTATAACCAGTGTTATGTGTTTGTCATTGCTGAAAGTAACCCTCCTTTGTCATGCCCTCCTAAGATGAGTTTTCTCATCTCTAGAAGTAGGACTAATTTCCAGTTGGTTTGGTTTTTTCATTATTTAGTTTTTGACAGGTTTAGTATCAAAACTATATGGTCTTTATAAAGTGAATTTACATTTTCACGTTTTTTTCCTATGCTCTGAAACAATTAAAAAGAACTCAGAGAAATGTCTTCCTTAAAAGTTGAAAGAACTCACTCAAAACTTCCAAGACCAGCTTGGCTTTCCTTCCTTCCTTCCTTCCTTCCTTTCTTCCTTCCTTCCTTCCTTCCCCCCTCCCTCCCTCCTTTCCTCCTTCCCTCCCTCCTTCCCTTCCTTCCTTCCTCCCTCCCTCTTTTCCTCCTTCCCTTCCTCCCTTCCTTCCATCCTTCCTTCCTTCCTTTTTTAAGACAAGCTTTTCTGAAGTAACATTTTAAATACTTAAAATTTTTTCCTACAGTTATCAAATTTTCTACTTCTTCTTAAATTAACTTTGATAACTTACAGTTTCCTAATTTTTTTTCAAAATTTTAATGTAGTATTCTCTCTCCTTAAAAATAAATCTAATTTTTTCCACTATCATATTTCCTTTCCCATTCATAATGTTGGCTCTTTTTATTCTTTTTTCTTTGCATAAGATAGCTAGAGGTTTATTTATTAGTTTCTGTTCCCAAACAACCAACTCTCAGGTTTAGTTTTATCTTACCATCTTTCTATTTTCTGGTGTATTCATTTTTGCTTTAATATTCTAGTATTCATATCTTCTGCTTTTTTTGGGAGTTGCTTTGTTGTACTTTTCCTAATTCTTGAATTGAATGCTTGAATTATTTTAATTCTTTGGTCTTTAATAATAAAATCATTGAATAACAATAAAAGCATTGGATTTTTCTCTGAGTGCAAAAGAATGTATTTTTTTACTGTTATCTTTTTCCAGTTTTTTATAGATGTATTGGGCTTTAAATACCACATGTACATATGCAAAACATTCTATATTCCTCTGCTTGTCTGATTAAGAAGTAAAATTGCATCTTAAAAAAAAAAAGAATTTAGGGGCACCTGGGTGGTGTAGTAGGTTAAGCATCGACCTCTTGGTTGTGGCTCAGGTTGTGATCTCAGGGTCCTGGGATGGAGTTCAGTTTCTCTTGAGTCCCTGGATCACAGTGATCTTTCTCTTTCTTCTGAGTTGCTGGTTGTTACCATCTGGGCCACACATATTTTAGCTCTCTTATTATATACTGTCTTGAGTTTCCTTCTCTTCCTAGAAGTATAGGGTTTTGTTTTTTGTTTTTTTAATACCATTACAGATGTAAGCTTTTTGAAAACAGGGACCATATTTGCAAAAACTATTTGCTGGCTATCCACAATATTTAAGGCACAATACTAGGTGCTGTGCAGCATGTTCCTAGGTCCCTCACTGGCACTATTTGCCTGCTCCCAGCCCCACCCACAGCCAAGCTCTCTCCAGTGATAAGGACAACACTATTTTGGGATACTTGGACACTAAGGTGGTATACACTTGGGAGACAGCTCTGTGGATTAAAGATGCAATTGGAACCCCATCTCAGAATCACGATTTATCTCTTCTTTTTGTTAACTGCTTCTGAGAAGGTGAGTCAGCAGATACCTATAAAAGCTAATGTTCACAAGGATCATTACTCTCCAAAAATTAATTGCCTAGGTCAATTCTCCAATCTTTACTGGCATTGAAGGAACTTTCTTTCCTTTCAAACAATGGCTGTTGACAAAAGCCACATATTAAACATTGGGAAAGGCTGGAAAATGTGCAGATACCCTCAGGATATGTATTTTATGGTGTAAATATGGAGAACATTTAAAAAGAAGCCATATATTTCCATTTCTTGTGTGCTCTCCAGCTTCCTCCCTAATTCTCTGTTTCTGTGCTCTCTCAGTCAATTTTGCTAGTGGGCTGAATGGTAAACTCCACTGGGGGTGTAGGTACTATCATTGCAAACTCTATTTGTGAGACAGTAGTAAAGAATGCAGGGTCTGGAGTCAAATCAAGTTCTAAATCCTGGCCCTCTTGCTCACTCACTTGCCCTGGTTCCTTAATTCCTCTTAGTTTCTCATCTGTAAAATGGGGACAATAACAGTACTATCTCAGAGAGTAGATGTCAGGATTTCAAGATATAATACAGGTCAGGTTCTTAGAATAATGCCTGGAACACTATGAGCAATCAGTCAATATTAGTATTGTTGTTGTTGTTACGTTATGAGACTGTTACTTTTCTTCCTAGAAAATATACCCAGCAACTATTTAGTCATGCATAGTTTCTTTCAGACACAGATTTGATGGACTATTTGAAATAATGCTAGGGATCCAGGGTCCTAAATTTCTCAGCAGTGAGACCATGACACTTTTTCTTCTGGATGATGTACTAGAAAATAGGAAATAAGAGCTCTAACTTTGAAACGAGTTGCATACAAAAGCCTCTCACAGGGGCCGTAATCACTATTTTATTTTAAAATCATAAAAAAATTAAAGACAAGGAAAAATAACCTCCCAGTACTGACATCACATCCCTTAAACACATTGTAATTGTTTTTCTTTTCTTTTGAATAAAATAACAAGTATTATGTGAATATATCTGAAGACAACCTGGAATGTGCAGTTTGTGCAGGGATGGAACTGCAAACGTTTGATCAGGATAGCAGGAAGCACACATTTGGCCACTCCCCTCCCAAAATAGAAAACCTATTTAGCACTTTGTAAAACACGCTAAATGAAGTTTGCTCTCTCCTGCAGATAGAGATTTTACTTCATTTTTGTGCCAGCAAAATTTCTGAAAATTGCATGAGGAGAGAACAATTTTTGGCACTTTGGCTAGGAGTACAAAATGTTAGCAAATGGTGCTGAAAGGATCTTAAGTGTAATGTTGGAATAATATTCACACAACACTGACTGCATCCTCATTCTTAACCTATTTACATATTCACAGGGAAAAATTCTTAGCAGTTACTTGTCTAAAGGAGCCTATTTAAGGGGAAAATGGCATTCACAATTTTTGAATGCATTAGTCAAGAAGGTTGCTGCAAATAACAATTCATAAAGAAAAATATAATTTCAGCTATCATAGACGAATATGGAAGGATCTAGATGGAAGAACTCTGGACATCAGTGTTTGCTCTAAATGCAAAAAGAAAAGGAAGGCGGACAGGGAGCGAGAACCACATATTGGAAATTTCTACAGAGTAAATGAACGTTGAGAGAACCACTAAAAAAGTGAGTAAGATTGAGAGAATTTCCAGAGTTCTAACATGGCTTTCTTATTTGTGACCATTTGCATAGTACAGAAGTCCCTCTACAATGGAGGTATGCTGTCCATCTGCCTAATAAATATGTCATTTCATTCATAATATATTTAACATCTATCTTCCAAGTCCGTGGCACAGCAATAGAAACTGTGGCACATATGTAGAAGTCTCCATATAGTTCTTGCCCACAAAAAACTTACAATCAGGTTAGAGAGAGAACACTGTATTCATGAAACACTGAATAGACATCAAGAGAACAGGGACAGATTGCCTTCTCCAGAAGTAGATGTTTAGATTTGGAGAATCTATACCTGTGGAAAGAAGGTGAAGGAAGTAGGATTGAGCACAGGTCAAACTGCGATTTTTTTGCAGACCATTGCAAACTGCAATTCAGGCCTGAAAAAGCCTTGGCCCACCCCACGGGGGCTGCTCAAGCACATACTGGCCATCAGGGCTGTCTCACATTGGGCCCAAATGGCAAGTCTTTTTACCCCTGCTTGGGTCAGTCATTGGTTCAGGACAATCATGAGAAGGGAGTGACCTCCAGCCATATGGCTCTCTGCAACTGAGATGTGCCCTTTTAGGAGCTAAGGACAGAAGACTCTCCTTGATGTTGGGCAGCAGCACATCCCAGAAAGAGGCTCTGGGCAGTACAACTCTATGTCAACCATAATTCATTTGTAAGGCTCTTTGAGAATTCTTAATTAAAGCATTCATTAATGAAGGTGAATGGAAATTCAGCAGAGAGATCTAGCAACGGACTGCTGAGGAGTTAACTACACACAGCTGACGTCCTATGTACTTCACTAGCTAGTAACTAGCCCATAAACTAATGTGTTTTTGTTTAAACTAGAAGTTAGAAGACTAAAGTAATTTTTTAAAGTACAACAAAATATTTAGACAAAAATAGCCCATAAAACTATGAAAAAGTCACAAAACGATCAACAAAAGATCTCCTGGTCAATGATAGCTGCTTGATGGTACCAGGAAAATATCCCAAGCCACAGCTGGGATTGAAAGATCTGTGTTTTGTTTTTCTGAGGAAAGAGGCCACCAAATACCCACAGTCAATCATCTTGCTGACCTTGAGTGAAAAATACAGTTGGTCCAGTGTTGTGGGAGCTGTAAGTCTAATCCTGTGTGATTATAAGATGGCCAATCTCCACCAACTCTGAAGAGGCCGCCAGCCAGCTTGTTGGCATAGAAAGGCCTGTATCCTTTCAGTGCGCCCAGCTCATCGATAAGGTGCCACTCGCAACCTTGCATGAAGCCATCACGACAGAGGCCACATGTGCATGTAAGAGCCCAGCGGGGCCTCTGGAGACCACGCTGTGCCATATCTCCCAGCGTGTCATTTGGCCCTAGTGTTCATTCCTCCAGAACAATCAGATTCGACCAAAATTGTACCAAGCACTAATCCCATGTCCTCTCACACACTGCCTCCTTTCACCCACCAGCATTGTGTAGTAAAGTTATTATTATTTCTAATTTTCAGATGAAGAAAATGAGGATTAGAGAGGGCTAGAGATCTAAATTAAAAGTTGTATTTTTTGGCAAAGAGCAGTTTCGATTTGCACATATGTCTGTGATTCCAACTCCATTCTTCTTCCCATTATACATTTGATCCATGCACCTAACACTGTCCATCAGTACATCCTGTGTGTTTTCTGTTGCCTACCAGTTCCACGAAATATTAATAATGTTTCCCCAAGAAAGATTCTGTGGTCAAACAAATTTAGAAATCACTAGGCTAAACAAAGTTAAACAGAGGGTTTTTTTTTAAACACAGGAAGTCTCGAAGCATGCCCACCAGCATTGTGAATCTATAAACAGCTCAAAGTCAAAGGCTTCCATAACTGACTTGACCACAAAAAAATCTTTTTTCCTATGGGCATCTCACAAAACTAAAGACCCACAGAACAAAGGATGGGAAACTCTGTGGCACAAGACTCAATAAAATCCTCCTTCAGCCGGATGTCAGAAGGTCTACTTTGGCCTGGTGTGTTACACTATTGCCAAGTTGATGAGAAGACAGGTTTTCATTACAATTGAGAACAGGCTCTTCTAGCCTGCTAGGCATGCTCTCCAGGCAGCAAAGGAGATACTTTGCCAGTTGGTCCTCATCTCATTCAGTCCTACTAAACCAGTCCTAGGAGGCACAGCTATTGGAGCCGACTGAGTTTGGGGCTTTTTCTGGCAGCTTTAAAATGAAGGGATAGAATGATAAAAAAAATTCTGGAGAAAAAAAGGTAACAATAAAACAAAACAATAACAACATTGTAGGGTTGTTCTGTCTTTGGAAGGCATTACTGAGAATTCCAATAAGAACCACTAACTTTTTAAATGAAAAAAGCAAATGGAAGAACTTACACACACACTCAAAATTGCAGATAAGACACAATATTCTTAAAAACTGGCCTGACAGCTATAACCATTTCAAAATATATAAATTTCTTTTTTTTTTTCTATCTTTCAGGCAGTGAATTTTTTTCTTTTTATATAAAGTTAGTCTCGTCCATGCAAGTTGACAGCAATTGCTTCCCAGAGTTAGTCTGGCAGTGAATTTGTCTATGGTGTGTTCAGGTGAGGATCTGTGATTTATGTTTCCATTTGACTGTTGCCTTTGGACTTCTGTGCCTCTGGGTTACTAGAACTGAGAGGAAAGCAGTTACTCATGGAGAAAAATGAAGGGTGGGTGAGATGAATAACACAAAGTCAGGAATTTAAGATGCCACAGTCTCCAGGTTCTCCAGAAGAACAGCTTCAAACAGCATGTGGGTGGCAAGTCAAGGATTGGTTTTTATTAGTATTGCTATAAATTTTCTAAACCCTATAGGAAATGTCACCTCTGTGGCCAGAGTGGTAATAAATTAGGGGTCAAGAGAACTTAAAATTCCACACTGGAAAAGGTGTTAGGCTCTTCCTTTAAGATTTTTATTTAAAACACACACAGACACACACACACACACACACACACACACACAAACACACACACACACGAGTTCCCCTATCTTATTAAAATGACAAATGATATTTTTAAAATATAAACTATTGTTACTTAAAGTAAGTATAAGACAGTAACTGAGGAGGTCTTTCTGGAATATCTACACCATCAAATGTAATTCACGTTAGGTGGACTTGAGAGATAGAACCATAGACACAGTTAAGAACCCAGTCATAGTGGAAGCCAGGGTCTCTGCTCATGGGTAATGGCACTTGTGATCATTAGGATTGAAAAAGAAACTTCTACCTATAGGGCTAATGAAGAACAAGACAATGAAAGGGTTTTAAGATACAAAAAGATGGGTCATGAATTCACCAAACTCAAAGTCTGGGAAGAGCCTGAAAATTACTTTATCCAGAGACTTCAGAGAAGAGCACATGGGCCTCGTTTTTTAATATTTAACATTATTCCACTTTTTATTTTATTTTGTATGTATTCCCATCTCTTTTTATTTCATTTTTTAAATGAGTTTTGGATAGCATTGACGCAAAGTTGTCCAAAAAGACAGAATGTCTCTTAATCAGCAGACCTAGTTTAAGTGCCATTGAAACATAAAGAATTTCATGGTAAACTGAATGCCCAAGTCAAGTAAACTTTTTATATTAAAATAATATTTGTTGCTTTATTGTTTACTGGCCATTTATATTTCTTATGGTGTGAACTGTTGCCCATTTGTTATATGAGAACATTTGTATTTTTCTTATTGATTCTTATGAGCTAATTCTATAAGATAAAAATCCTTTGCATTCTACATATATGTTGCATCTATTTTGGTAAACATGTTTGAGAATGTTCAGGATATGGTGAAATACTTTCTCTTTTTGCTAAAAATGAAGAGTAATTATGGAAAAATAATTACCAACACAAAAAGAAAAGGGAAAATTTTATATAACTGACCATTTCAAGGTCATATACACTGCATAAATAATCCATTATTTGTGTTATTTCGATTTTTATGGTGATCAAATATCAATTTTAAAGACTTTGAAAGCATAATAGATTTCGTGTATGATACTATTTAAAAGTAAAATCTATCCCAAGTAAAATTTAAGCTACATTAGAAAAACTTCCTTTTTCATCGTCAGTTGTGTTTCCTAAAGGAAGAAAGTATAGTTTTTTTCCCCTTTCATACTCAAATTATTTGAGCTGTGAAATGAAAAGCTAATTGTATGAATTAAACTTAAAACACACATACTTATACAGATAATCACTCAAGCATGCATTGAAAAGAGAGCCTGTGAACAGAATAAAAATGTTTCCCCTTTTCCCTTTTTACTTCCACTCCTTCTGCAGTTTTGACAGCACCATTAGTGTTGACATACAAGCATGATCTGGGTGGATTTTCTAGCAGCTATAGTACCATGGCTTTGGAAATTCCTCAATTCTAATAAAAATAATGATAGAAATGGCTAATATGTCAAGCATTGGCCTGCATGGTAGTTACTGTGATTAGCTTCATTTTACATATGAACAAATGGAAGCATCAGAGGCTTAAATAGTCATGTAACCAAAGTCATATGGCTAGTAAATGGCAGGGCTATGACTCCTACCCAGACCTCACTGGCTCCAAACCAATGTGCTGACCACTATGATATACTGCCTTTCAAAACTGAACAAAACAGTAAAGGGAATTATTATCACATTTGGTTTTTTAACACGGGAGACCAATTCCTAATAGAAAGAAAAGAAATCTGACTGCTTCCTAAATCTGATTTACTTAACAAATCACACACTTAAGTATTAGGGTCTACAAGAGATGATTATCTGGTCCAAGTTCAGATTGTAACAGAGGAGACTAATACACAAACAAATAAATGTACTTTATTTTGCCAGGCAACACTGTTTCACAGAAGAAGTGACATTTCAGCTGAGAGTGGGAAGAGATGTAAGAGAGAAGTGACTATTGTAGCCAAGACCCGGAAATGGGGTCACAAACAGCATGGAGTCATCCTAGCCCTGACACCAGCCTGTATAGATTGAGTACATGTCACAGGCCAGGTAGTACACTAAGCATTCACTGAATTTATTCCTTCTAGTAACTTAGGAGACCAATACCGTATTACTTCTGCATTACAGATGAGGGCACTGAGACAGGTTACATAACCTTTCCAAGGTCACCATGCCAGACAAGACAGGAACCTAGGCCATCTGTCTCCTAACCATTATACAATAGTCTCCTCTTTTTCTTCTGGAAGAGGTAGGAATGAAAGTGTAGTAGGAAAGGACAAAGATACATTTGTCTGTGGGGGAGAAATTATACTTAATGGTGTCTGTTTCTCTATGAAGTTAGAAGCTAGGCAATTTTCCTAAAATGCAGGAGTATGATTGGGTAGGAAACTTGAAGAGAGTTGTAAACATTCACATCTACCTGGGAGCTAACTAGAGAAGAGTAAGGAGTTTACAGAGCAACCCTGAGAGTGCAGGTGAGGAAGAAAGCCTTGTAATTAATTGTAATGGAGCCAATCAGCACAGTTATCCAATGTTGTGAAAACAATGACAACTGGCCAAGAAGCACTCACACCAGTGTTCACTGGAGAAAATTCATGGAAACAGGAGACATAGTCCCCATCTGTCACTTACTTCTACAGCACTATAGAGACACTTAGCCAGGCCAGGTTTCAGATTTGAGGAAAGGGATCTGAACTTTTAAGCTTCGTTAGAAAGCATCATCATAACCAGGGGCCAGGATACAAAAACTATATAGTGTGATGGACCCTTGGCATAAGCCTGTTCTACCAGCTCAGGGTTCATGACAGAAGGTCATGGGCTTCTTCTCTGGTGTGATCAGGGGCTGAGGTCTACACTTTGAGTTATAGCTATAGGATATGGCAAGCTGTCTGGAATATGCACCACATCAGTGTTCATGGCTATGAAACACCATGCCCTCCCCTGTCAGGAAAGGGTGAGGCTGGACTCCATGCCTGGTAAATGACCAGGGATGATTGATTGCCCTAAACATTAGAACCTAGTCTCTTTCCATGGAGCTTTGCAGGAGGCCAACTTTTTTCAGGGAGGCCAGCCAGCAGGGGGTCAATCTTAGACAAGTTAACCCTTACCTCTTACTCAAATTCCATCAGTCTTGTTGACAGCAAGAATGGAAAGGGATCTAGTACCCAAAAACTCCCATTTGCACTGTCATGTGATTATGCAAAACTGTAGCTTATATCCACTTACAGTCATCAACTGTTGGTACTATCAGTTATTTTGTTCCATGTTTTGAACAGCTTTACCGAAGCACGTTTGACATACAATCAACTGCAAATATTTAAATTGCACAATCTGAAAAGTTTTGACATATGTCCACACCTGTGAAACACAGGATAATGAGCAAGTCCATCACCCCCAAAAGTGTTCTCATGCCCCTTGGCAATCCAGCCCATTCTTCATCACAACAGATGCTGGGTGTCTTGATTTGGTCCTTTTACCCTTTTCATTTTATGACTTAGGTTCCCGGCTTTGAACAAGTTACTTAGCTTCCATTTTATCATCTCCATAATAAATACAAAACTATCTTCAAAAACAAAATATTTTGAGGATTAGTGATTGTAAAACAAAGGACTAGATATACAACTGCTAATATAATAGGGAAAAGTAAAAATATAACTGGCTACATATTAATTAGCCATTAATCTTGATGACAGAAACTTTGGGCCAGATTCCCACAACAGATTCCATGCAGCCTCTAATGGAATCATTCAGTAAGGAAACTTGCTATATAAGTACTTCCAGCCCATGTGCTTTTGTTCCCCATCTTGAGTCTCCATGCTTTTATAGACTCAGACTAGTCTCTCAGAGACAGGTTCTGGCCCTGAGCAGGAGCATATAAAGGCCCCTTCCACCCAAATTCTGTGCTCAAAATCAAATTCCATTTTTCCTGTTGGTGCTAGCATCTGCTACACACAGAGGATGCTACCTAATTTCTCTGGTCTCAGTTCCTGACATTTGGTTGTCCAAACGCACTATTCCCCAGTCGTCCCCATTCCTACTGCCCAAATGTTCTTCCCTCCCAACTTGGCTCATCGCCCCAGACCAAATCTCTCCAGAGACTCCCTTGACAAACCATTGCTGCGTCAGCCAAATTCCCTCTATCGGCCTCGGATGTACCAGACACATCAACCCCCACCTCATCCTGATCTCTTAGCCCACCTGGTCTGTCACCAACCATCCAAATCCCAGCATGACAGTTTAATCCCCATGTCCATCCTCCCCTAGCCTAATTAATTTTGCATTTAAGCAGCTTACATGATAAATTATACTTTTTTCTTTAGTCCTCAAGAGTCAGTTTAGGACCTAGAAAATAAAATAAAATTCCATCATCCAAATGAAGGATCAGTGTTTAGAAATCTATTTTTGTACATCAAAAATCATCTGTATTTATTTAATTAGTGATGCAAGAAGGAGTGGGAAAAATATGCTCTGAATCCTGTAAAATCTGTAAGTAAGAGAGGTATGAAGAAGAATGCCACACTTCAGCATTTTTAATTTGTGCATTCTTTAATTATTGGAGCTAGTGCAGCCCAGCTGAAGACTGCACCTGTTAAAAATATATAAAATATAAAAATAAATTTTTAAAATACATGTAGGATGTAAGTTGGGCCTATTTATAAGTTGGGCCAATTTATAAATTGGGCTATAGTTGTGTTTATAAAAATATGCAGTCTACAGTATAAAATTGTGATTATATACCCTAACGAAATATTGTCTTTAAGTCTTGAAAAATATGGAACATCTGTTATTCATCTTCAGAAAGAAAAGAAATTTCAGTGGTGGAAAGAACATTTAAGTTGGATGCATGGAAGAATAGTGAAAATGGTTAAGGCAATGAACAGGTTGGAGTAGCCTTTCTGTCTCACCAATGACACAGACATTTTTTCTCGGATGACTTTAGAAAGGCCATTTATAGATTTGAGGCTATCTCGGGGCTGTGAAGATGATTCCAAATTGAGATTGGCTTATACTTGTAGGGGGTATATTTCAAATAGAAATTTCCACTGCAGTCAGAGATGCATACTTAAGAACAGGGCACTTACGAAGATGAATGAATGTCACAAAACTAAATCTCAGATATTTTTCCATTTGTGACCCTAAACTTCAGCATATTTATTGGAACTTGATGCTGTTCCTTCAGATTTTGGTTCAGTAGAAGAGAGATTAGGAGTGCCTGGCTGGCTCAGTGAGAAGAGCATGCGACTCTTGATTTCGGGGTTGTGAGTTTGAGCCCCACATTGGGGGTAGAGATTATAAATAAATAAATAAACTTAAGAAAAAGTAGAAGAGAGATTAATATTTCGGGAAAGGAGAACCACCTCTTGCAAATCTGAAGGTATGTTGAGCAGAGTGGTTGCTCCGAGCTTCACCTCTTCCTGGTAAAAGCAAAGAGAAGGCATTGCAAATTCTTTAGGGCCAGCTCTAGTGGGTTTTCTCAGTTGGCTGAAAAACCTCAAAGGTAAGGATTTAATTGGGAATTTAACATTGGCTTCGAAAAAGAAGTCACAATATCTAGGTATTTCATACAAGGAAGAAGTCAAGCCACTCACAAAAGAGTTTCCTGCTGAAAATTCTTTAGTGGCAAAGAGTGTGTCTTGCTAATTGGGGTGATGGCCAAGAGGACGCCAATGGTCAGCCCTTTGCCCAGGGTGGCTGCCTCCATTAGGAATGGCAATATGCCCTTTTTGTATACTCTGAAAGGCTCCCAGTGGGGAGGCCTGAGGAGCTACTGACTGCCTTTGTGAGGGCAGGTCTGGGCAGGTCTCAGGCCAGCAGGGCTGAGCAGACACCTGCTGACAGGGCTTTTCTTCCTCTTGAAGGAGTCCAGGGGATTCCATTAGAGAAAGTGCTGCTTCAAGCAAGACTTGGCCACCTTTAATGATTTCCAGAGAAGGAAATGAGTCTCCCAAATCAATTATGACACTCAATTAGGTTATTTAGGTTGATGAATATCGAGTGAAATCAGAGGATAGGATGTGTGATTCAATGGCTTGCAACTCTCCTGGCTTCAAAGCCTAGGGCCTGCCATGTTAGTATTTTGGTAATATTCCCTTTGCAGCTTTGTAGTGCAATGCTTGGTGCCAGCCTGGTCCTGGGCACAGAATGAGCACCCAGTGAAAAATGACTGAGTATAAATCTCAATGCCTTTCTTTTCTCTGGGTTTGGTCAGTACTAAGCACTCACTTGGGTGATCAGGAATGCTTCATGTATACATTTTGTATAATGAACAAATGCTGAACATCTCTAATGTACAGTCTTTTCATTTCTTTACTGATTCAAATGGTTAAATCATACAGATGTTTTTCAATAGTAAAAATGTCTAAATACTTTGTATATGTATACATGCCCTCTGAAAATGAGTGCCGATAGAAAGAAACAAACAAAACAAAGGTTAAACCCATACACAGGAGCTATGCAATTCCTAGAAGACAGGACTCATAACCTGTCTTTATATTAGAATGTGATCCACAAATAGGGGCAGAGTCTCTTTGTGCAAGTGTTGTTGAAGAGACCAGCCTGTCATCAAGCTGTCTTTCCCTAATGCACAACCTGAAGATTTCTCTGTTGTTCTATAGCCCTTTGGGACTCCTTCCCCATACCTCTGATCCTCACACTGCATCTAGCCACCACAAGTCCTACCACTTCAGGGGTGCTGTGACTGGTTAAAACCACCCAGCCAGGGAAGCAACAAGTCACTAAAACCCACCCTGAGGCTGTTTCCTGGCTGCTTCCTGGTCACTAAATAAAATGCCTCAAATCTGCCTGAAGGGGGCACTTCTTTCAAATTTGCAAAAAGGCACTATATGACCAAATAGAGGACCTGTAGTTGTGCTTGGTTGTATTATTGTGACCATCTCTGAACTACTTATAACAATACAGCAGAGCTGTACTGCAGCAAACCCCAGATGGAGATAAAAGAGAGCACAGAGAAAGTCAACATCCAAAGTAAGGCTCAGAATTTTCTAAAATTGAGGAAACACGAATTCACAGACACAAAAAGCATGACATAAGCCAAGCAAAATAAATAAAAAGAAATCCACACCTGGATACATTTTAGTGAAATTGAAGAACACCAAAGACAAAGGGAAAATCCTAAAAGCAACATGAAAAAATAATCCACAAATTACAGGTAGACCCTCTGCTGTAATAAGGGAAGCCAGAAAACAGTGAAATAATATTTTCAAAGTGCTGACAGAAAATAACTGTCAACTTACATCCTCAGCACAGCTGTCTTTCACTCACAAAAGCAAAACAAAGACATTTATGGCAAACGAAAGCTGCAATCATCAATAAAGATCTTTATGAAAGAAATGTCCACAGGGTGATTATCAGGAAGAAGAAAAATGATCCCAAGAAGGAAAATCTAAGAGACACAAGAAGAAAAGTTAGCAAAGATAGTTTAAACAGGGAGGTAAATCTAAATAACACCACTTGTATAAAATAGTTTCAATTTCTAATTTGATGTCTTAAAAAAGACAGAAACACTCAAGATGGGAGAGTGATTAGAATTAAAATATATTAAGGATCTATGTATTCTTCCAGAGAGAGAGAACTAAGGCATTGATTATTGACTTTGCCAAGCTTACTTCCAAATTTCAAGAGTGATCACTAAAACAACAGAAGTAAAATGAGTAACTTTCAAACTTTCTTCTAAGTAAAGAAAATAGAATGAAAAAACAAACAAAATATTCCATCAACCCCCAAAAGCCAAGAAGATAAATGGAAGAAATATAGTAAATGTGAATCAAATAGAAGGGACAAAGTAAGATGGTTAAAAACAAAACAGCCCATATATATCAGTAATCACAGCAAGTGTAATTATACTAATCTTGCCAGTTAAAAATAAGAGTCTTAGACTAAATGAATAATAAAATCCAATTGTACGTTGTTTACAAGTAGTACACAAAAAACATACCTAAGGACATGGCACAGTCCTTGGAAAATAAATGTCCATGGAAAATAAAAGGACAGGAAAAACTAACCATGCCAATACTAATCAAAATAGAATTGGGATAGCTGTAATAGTAGCGGATGAGATAGACTTTGAGACAAAAAATCATTCTCATGGATAGAGAATGTCCCAACATCAGAAGAAACGTTTCAACTCCCCAGGAAGATATAACAATTCTAAAATTGCATATAACTAATAAAATAGCTTCAAATGATATAAATCAAAAGTTGATAGAATCATAGAATGAAATGGACAAATCCTTTCTCATAGTGGGAGATTTCAACACACCTCTTTCAATTCCTGATAGGTCAAAGAGATTAAAAAAACGAGTAGAAATTCAGTGGCATTTTGTTGTGCAATAATTTCATTTTTTTTAAATAAAATATAAATAACTGCCACTCTGAACATATGGACTTGATCTCATCCCAGGAAAAAGCAAAGAAAGCTTATGCTTTATATAAGCTGAGAAGCCTCGTGGTTGTTGTACGTATAATTTCCAGTAAGCATTTTGAAAATTTTAAATTATTTAGAGATCTTCCAAATTATAACCCAATTCCATCCACTAATCTAGTGAAACCCACCCACTTTAAATCTATTAACAGAGAAGATTTGAACACAATTTATAAATTTGATTTAATGAGCATAGAGCAAAATCTGTATCTAATAACATAAGAATATAGATTCTTCTGCAGAACTCATGGAATATTTATGAAAACTGACCAAATGTAGGCCATAGAGCAATTCTCAAGAAATTTCTTCTAACAACTGGTATGTGACCACAACAAAATTGACCTTAAAATCAATACATGAAAGTCCTAACATGTCTATACACAGAAATATAAAAATGTAATTACCAAAAAAATATTCCATTTCATTTGATATAGAATAAAAGGAACCTAGCAACAAATAATACTAGCAGCAAGTATTTACATGTTTCTTATTATTTCCCAGAATTGTTCATATGTGCTTTACATATTAATTCATTTACTATTTACAACAGTCCTTTGAAGTGAGTATAATTATTATCCCCATTTTTAAAGATGAAGAAACAGACACAGAGAGGTTATTTAAGTTTACACAGCTGGTAAATGGCAGGATTCAAATTCAGGCAGTTCAGTGCCATATTCTACACGCTTAGCCCCTATTCTTTGCCACTTCTCTAAAGACATGTGAGATCTTTCTGAGGAAATCCATAAAGCTTTATAGAAAGGTATTCTATATATTCTATATAGAAAGGGGTGCCTAGGTGGCTCAGACAGTTAAGCGTCTGCCTTAGGGTCCTGGGATCAAGCCCCACATCAGGCTCCTTGCTCAGCAGAGAGCCTCTCCCTCTGCTGCTCCCCCTGCTTGAGCTCTCTCTCCCTATCTCTCTCCCTGTCAAATAAATAAATAAAATCTTAAAAAAAAAAAGATATTCACACCTAATAAATCAATGGGATAGACATTTCTGATTTCCTAGAAATCAGACATTTCTTAGAAATCATTGAGATATCAATTCTCTCCAAAATTGTTCCCTAAATTCAATGTAATTTCAATCAAAATCTCAACATGTTGCTTCTAGGAATTCAACAAAATGATGGTAAAATTTATATTGAAAGAGCAAATGGTCAATAGTGCTAAGACATTCCTAGAGAAGAAGAATAATGGCTTGCCCACCCGACTTATTATATACTGTATTAATTGTAGTGTAGTGTTGGCAAAGAAATAGATAAATTTGACCAAAGGAACAAAACCTAATTTTTGCTACCACCTACTCTATAAAGAGCTTTCAACTTGTGGAGCAATTGCTCCCTCAAAATATCCAAAAATTTTGGTAAATAATTTTTACCTTTCTCCTCTAAGGTGGTCAGAGACACTAATTTCTGAAATTTGAATTAAGTCTAGTATAATTATTATAGCCAGTTCCAATTTAGAAGAATATGGAACTCCAAGACTATTGTATAGAGGGGTCATATAATTTGGCGGGCCAAATCAGGACACCTTTGAGAATGAGAGGGAGTCCTATTTATAATTAAATCATACCTGTAAAACCAGGATGAATAGTCACCCTAATTTCACTCCATTCTGTGTTCTTTTAACAACCAGTTTCTTCTATCAGTTATGCCAACTATTTCTACGCCAGTTGACAGTTTTTAAAAAAATTACTGGATCAAGCAATAATTTAAGGATCATGATATATGTCTTTTTATCATGAACCCACCTTGACCATTAAACCAGCCCAACACCCACAGTTGAGCAGTAGATACACAGTGGCATTTGAGA
Source organism: Halichoerus grypus (assembly GCF_964656455.1). Lineage (NCBI taxonomy): Eukaryota > Metazoa > Chordata > Mammalia > Carnivora > Phocidae > Halichoerus > Halichoerus grypus. Next base: position 40,188,194 of record NC_135723.1, read on the forward strand.
CAATCATTTTGCAACCTCTTTACTTGTTTCCAACCTGCTCCTGATTCAACCCAGTTTCCATTCAGTTCTCCCTCATTTACAATCCCACACCTGCTCAGAGGACTCAGCATTTGCCTCTGGGCTCTCAGTTCTAAACTCTCAGTACCCCTACAGGCATTGGCCTCCCAACTTCCCACCTGCTGTCCCCACAATCCTCTACCCCAGAAAGGCAGCTCTACCCCAGCCACCCCCTAGGAGCCAGCCCCTGACCCACCTTCAGGCTGGACTTTCCCCTGGCCTACCAAACCCCAGAGGTGGGTTTTAGACACAACTTGGTTACACACTCCCTCAACACCCCCCAGCAACACCCACCACCCTCCAAAGGGAGGAAAATGTGTGTTGGCAGGGTTTCAGAGCAGGAGAGAGATAGAAGATGATCTATTTTGGAGGTATATACCCACCCTTAAAAACATGCCCTTGGCTTCTCATTTTTGGTTCACTGTCCAGATTAATATTTAAACTGGAAACCCAATAATATAAAGGAAATGCAGTAACTTTGAACATGTGAGAGAACAAACTCAAAAGTTAGTTCTCTATTTATAAATAAGAAAATACTCTATGGTTAAGGTTTAGTCATAGTTATTTTCACTCAGGAATTTCTCCATTTTTTTTGTGAGACTAAGGAAGAAAACTACTTTTCACCTAAATGAGAGAAAAATACTATTTCATTTATATTGGTGTCCAACCTTTGCTGTACAATGTAATCACATAGGGAGCTTTGAAAAAAAAAATACTGATGTCTGGGTCCCATGCCCAGAGATTCTGATTTCAGTGATCTGGAATGTGCCTGGCCATTGGGGGTTTATAGCCCTCCAGGTGTCTAATGTACAGCTAAGACTGAGGACCTCTGACAGCCTCTCACAGGCTAAACATGTGTATACCAGACTTCACTGACACTTCACAACAATCCTATGAGATGCCAGCCCTGCAGATGAGGAAATGAGGGCTCAGAGAGTTTAAGTAAGTTATCCCTGACCATGCAGCTAGTAAAGGTCTGAAACAAGATTTGAATTGAATCTGTATGACTTCAAAGACCAGGTACTTAACTATTAGTAAGTGAAGAAAAGCTGTCATTATGGGGAAGAACACTTAAATATCGATAAGGACCTGCTTAGCAACTTCAATTTCCCACTCTAGAGCCATTCCATTCCTACATGAAGACATAGCCAAGGCCTAATCTCTAGGACCAATCTTGTTCTTAAAAGAAATATGAAGAGTTTGCCCAGTGCATATGTCAGACTTGTCCCCTGGATCTGGTAACTAGGCTCTTGCCTAATGGACCAATGTATTGACATGTCCCCTATTTCTAGTAAAGATGAGTATAAAGCATGGGCAGTGGGATCAAAGTCTTGGGTTCAAATCTTTTCCTCCTACCGGGTATCCTTGTGACTTTGAGCAAGTCAGTTAACCTCTCCAAGTCTCAATTTCTACATTTATAAAATGTAAAAAATAAAACCTATATTGAAGGACTGTAGAGAGGAATGAACAAGATAACAAACAGTAGGTACTCAATAAAGAATAAATGTAGTATAGTTATTATTGATATGAATATAATGATACACCTGGTACCCCTGTTCCAATTAACATTGTTGTTTTACTCTTTCAAAAATAGCTTTAATGTTGCTATTGAAACCCACTCTTTGAGCCTCAACCCCAAAGATGTACAGCCCAACCCCTATGGAGCCTGAAGCTTGCCCTCCAGAACGGTAGCCTGGTACCCACAGTCAGAACCCACTTCTGCTATGCTCTGTCTTCTGGAGATATTGAGGTATCTCAATGCAAAGACTATGCCCATTCAGATCTCTGCAGATCACCCACCTCAAGGCTGTTCCAGATCGCCATGTGACCCCAAGAAGTATGCTCTCACAGTCTCCAAGTTTCCAATCCTCTTCTCTCTGGCCCATCTTGCTATATCCATGGCAACCCATCCTATAACTTCTGCCAAATAAAAAACATAATGTTAACACATTCAACTCAAACTCAACACAATTTGGGTTCAAGGGTGAGGTAAATTTTCCCAGTTTCCTAAGAGGGACCCCAGTCTAACCCAAAGCCACAAATATGGTGGGGCCAGAACCCTCATTTATCCCAATCATTGTATAATCAACATAGATAAAGAGACATAATACCCTTGAGAGATTTTCAAGGTCCTCCTTAAATTGTGTTTCCCTCACTATTGTGGTTCTAAACTATAGCCACGGCCTCAAGACCAAATTATAGCCTTTGGCGGCTGGTTTCAGTCTGGTGGTTACGGCAATGAATTTGGAGTCAGGAATCCTGGAGTCTCAGCCAACTATTCCCTGGGTAACCACAAGCAAGTTAGCTGCCCTTGTCTCAGTTTTTCTATCAGTCAAATGGGGTAATTTTTCCTTTCTTCCAGCTACTTCAAAGGCATATGTTATGACAATTAATTAACGCCATGGCCATAGTAAACTCCCAACTTTCCATGCAGTAACAAAGCTATTGTCAGCATTTTCCTTCAAAGTATAATAATTTAATCTTAGGATACTTTAGGTTTGGGATGTCTGAACATTACAGCTGGAGGTTCATTTGGGGGTGTTTTTCTCTATGGTTACTAAGCCACTTATCCAAATGCCTTAGAGCTGGCTGATGGAGGCAGCAGCATCTTCCAAGATATTAAACCAAAAAGCCTGGATTCGGCTCAAGAAAATAGCATTGTTAAATCACCCTGGTGGCTTTCTTTAAAAGTGTCCAGGCTTCCCCATAATATAAGAATCTGATACCATTTGTTTTGTTTTTTTTTTAATCTTTTTTTAAATCTGATACCATTTGAAAAATATTCTAAAGAATATTTGTTTGATATTCACAAGCCTAGTGAAGTTTCCATCTCTGCTTCCAGTCCTAGTGTAACACCAATATATTTCTTTATTTCCCATTTTTCTATTACTTTTGGTCCTAAAGGAATCTTTTTCCCACACTTGATTTTTTAACATTGAGAAATTCTACTAGCTCCTTGCACACAATCATGAACAGAGTTATAGAAGTAATCTACCTACAAATACAACTTTTAGAGTAGCTTTGAGAAAGACATTACTTTAAACTTGAGTTTTTATAGTTGACAAAAGTGATAGCCATTGGAAAAAGAAAAAAGTTATACAGCTAGCAGATATATTATTCTTAAGAGAACTTAGATAAATTATTACTTACATTACTGATTTTCCTTCTTAATATTGTTTCATATGCATGGCACTTTTGAATAAGAATGTAAACTTTTGACAGTTTAGCAGAATATTGAAGTGTTACCACCTATTGTAGGTTAGGAATATATTCCATTCTGTTTTTTAGAATGGCTAGCTGATAACTGAAATAGAAAGGAAAAAAACCTCGTAATACTCATCTCCCTTGGTATAAATAAATAAAACTTACAGTACTGACTATTTTAGTCAATTATAGTCCACAACTTTAAATAATATTTTTCATTATTAATGCTTAAATATATATGTCCTAAAAGGACTCAAAACAGTTCTGTATTGCATATACATTAGATATGGGAGATTAAATCATTTTGAACCCATATGGTATAGTGGAAAGATTATTCATCAATTAGAAATTCAGCTTCCCAGGTCCTGGTTAAAGTCTGTATGACTTCAGGGGTGCCTGGGTGGCTCAGTTGGTTAAGCATCTGCCTTCAGCTCGGGTCATGATCTCAGGGTCTGGGGAGCCCCCACATCTGGCTCCCCGCTCAGTGGGGAATCTGCTTCTCCCTCTGCTTCTGCCCCTTCCCCCACACTTGTGCTCGCTCACTCTCTCTTTCTCTCAAATAAATAAATAAAATCTTTAAAAAAAAGTCTGTATGACTTCAAAGTCTCATCTTGGTTCTGTCACTAACTCTCTTTGTGACATTGGGTGAATCCCTTCACATTTTCGGGATCTAATTCCCTGACATTTATGGCTTGAATTGTGTACTCCCCAACCCCATAAAAATAAAGATATATTGAAATCCTAACCCTCACTACCTAAGAATATAACATTATTTGGAAATAGGGCCCTTGCCCTATTTAGTGTTAAGTTGAGGTCATACTGGAGTAGGATGAGCATCTGACCCAACATGACTAGTGTCCTTATAAGAAGACAGTCATTGAAGACAAACACCATGGAGAACACCATGTAACAATAAAGGCAGAAATTGGACTTAAAGAGTCGCAAGCCAAGAAATGCCAAAGATTGCCAGCAAACAACTAGAAGCTGGGAATAGGCAAGGAAGGATAACCCTACAGATTTCAGAGGGAGCATGGCCCTGTCCACACCTTGATTTGAGGCTTCTAGACACTAGAACTGTGAGACAATAAATTTCTGTTGTCTTGAACTATCTAGTTTGTGATGCTTTGTTTTGGCAGCCCTAGGAAATTCAAACACAATCTTTAATTTTTTTTTTAATTTTATTGTTATGTTAGTCACCATACAATACATCATTGGTTTTTGATGTGGTGATCCACGATCCATTGTTTTCGTATAACACCCAGTGCTCCATGCAGTACGTGCCCTCCTTAATACCCATCACCAGGCTAACCAATCCCCCCTCCCCGCTCCCCTCTAAAACCCTGTTTGTTTCTCAGAGTCCATAGTCTCTCATGGTTCATCTCTCCCTCCAATTCCCAACCCCCATTTTTCCCTTCCTTCTCCTAATGTCCTCCATGCTATTCCTTATGTTCCACAAATAAGTGAAACCATATGATAATTAACTTTCTCTGCTTGACTCATTTCACTTAGCATAATCTCCTCCAGTCCCATCCATGTTGATGTAAAAGTTGGGTATTCATCTTTTCTGATGGCTGAGTAATATTCCATTGTATATATGGACCACATCTTCTTTATCCATTCATCTGTTGAAGGGCATCTCGGCTCTTTCCACAGTTTGGCTATTGTGGACATTGCTGCTATGAACATTGGGGTGCATATGGCCCTTCTTTTCACTACATCTGTGTCTTTGGGGTAAATACCCAGGAGTGCAATTGCTGGGTCATAGGGTAGCTCTCTTTTTAATTTTTTGAGGAACCTCCACACTGTTTTCCAAAGTGGCTGTACCAACTTGCATTCCCACCAACAGTGTAAGAGGGTTCCCCTTTCTCCACAACCTCTCCAACATTTGTTGTTTCTTTCCCTGTCCATTTTTGCCATTCTAACTGGTGTAAGGTGGTATCTCAATGTGGTTTTGATTTGGATTTCCCTGATGGCTAATGATGATGAACATTTTTTCATGTGTCTGTTAGCCATTTGTATGTCTTCTTCAGAGAAGTGTCTTTTCATGTCTTCTGCCCACTTTTTGACTTGATTATTTCAAACACAATCTTTAAATTGAGAGGGCTGGACTCTGCAAGCCTCATCCATAAATATATTTTTATTATTGAGTTCAGGGGTCAACAAACTTTTTCTGTAAAGGGCCAAATAATAAATATTTTAAGTCTTGCAGGTCATGTGGTTTCTTTCACAAATACTCAACTCTGCTGATCAAAAATGTCATAGACAATAAATAAATAAACAAGTGTGGCTGTGTTCCAATAAAACTTTACATACTGGACACTAAAGTTTGAATTTCATTTAATTTCCTTATGTCACATAATACTGTTCTCTAAAAGAAAATTTTCCCCACCATATAGAAATATAACAACCATTCTTAGCTCCCAGGCCACACAAAAACAAGCAGGGGATTAGATTTGGTCTGCAGGCTACAGTTTGCTAAACCCTGTTTCAAGTTGTTAACATAAGTTTGGCTGACTTGGCAGAAAGCATAATAGAAAAAAATATGCAGCCTTTTATCCAAGACACATGAGCTGTGCAACGTGACTTCATATGGATGCTGATAATTATGTTCACAAAACTGTATTTCTCCATAATAAAACTATTTTTTATAAAACTATCACATTTTAAAATGCATAATATTTTTTTCAAGTTTTTATTTAAACACCAGTTAACATACAGTGTAATATTAGCTTCAGGTGTAGAATTCAGTGATTTATCACTTAAAATATCCAGTGCTCATCACAACAGTGCCCTCCTTAATACCCATCACCCATTTAGCTCATCTCCCCACTTCTCCCCCCTCCAGCAACCCTGTTTGTTTGCTATAGTCAAGAATTTGTTTCCTGGTTTGTCTCTCTCTCTTTTTTTTCGTTGATGTTCATCTGTTTTTGTTTCTTAAATTCCACATATGAGGGAAATCATATCATATCTGTCTTTCTCTGACTTATTTCATTTAGCATAATATTCTCTAGCTCCATTCATGTCATTGCAAATGGCAAGATTTCATTCTTTTATATGGCTGAGTAATATTCCATTGTGTATATATATATATATATATATATATATATATATATATATACACCACATATTCTTTATCCATTCGTCGGTCAATGGACATTGGGCTCTTTCCATAATTTGGCTACATGATAGTTTTTTTAAAAACTACATTCCATTACTTTATCTCTTTAGTGATAAAAGTTAAATAGAACAAATATTAATAATAACAAATATGAGCATTTATTGAGCAATTACAGAGTGCCAACCACTCTGTAAATGCTGTACACAGTTATCTCATTAATTGTACAATAACCCCATAAGTTACACATCCTTTATCCCCTTTACAGATAAGGCTTAGAAAGATTAAGTAATGTGCCTGAGGCCACACAGTTAATACATAACTGAGGAATAAATCCGGTGATTCTGACTACAAGGTTTGTAATTTAAACTGCTTTATATACTGTTGTTAGTTTCTGGTTAAGGTTAATTTTAATGTTCAAATTCCAAACATATATTGTAACTTACTATAATAATTATAACTTCTCATAATTAATAACAAACCCCACAATTTTATTAATAACAAATAAATAATAACCATTAATAATCAAATCTACATGAGGATTAAGGAGTGTACTGTGATGAGCACCAGGTGTTGTATGGAAGTGTTGAATACTATATTGTACACCTGAAACTAATATTATATACTATATGTTAGCTAACTGGAATTTAAATAAAAACTTTAAAAAAATCATATCTACAAATCATGATTAACAACAAAGAATGGAAGAAGTGTACTTCATTCTAGTCATTAAATTACATCAAATATAACATTTTATATCTTTGCCTCAAATACTGGAATTACATGAGCAAATGGCCCAGCCTTGGTCTTAAACTACTTGTTTCTGGGGAAAACAGAGTACACATGTAAAACTAGATACTATTTTGTAATATACTCTTTTCTTAACACCCAATGAGAGAACAGTTCGGAGAAAAAAAAAAAAAAAACAACCAACTTGTTGATACCGTATGTGATTAAGTTCCTCATTCAAGTGCACTGACAGATGGCAGAAAAGAGAAGAAAGGATAGAGATGCCAGGGAGATGGAGGATGGTGTAATCAAATACAAAACCATCTGGATCCTGTCCCTCTGTGACCTAGTGTTTGTGTTTAAGTTAAACCTTTTGTATCATCACCTGACAGATCACAGACCAAATTTCTAACCTGAAACATTCTTTCAGCAAGCACAGAGCAGCAAAGTATTCTTTGAGGAAATTATACACTTCATCTATATAAAGGTTAAGTCAATGAAATTATTAAAATGGTAGAACAGGATTTGAAGGCTTAACCTCCAAGGATGCCATCATGCCTGGCACACAGAGAACATACAATATGCCCTATATAAAATGTCCACAGAATGCAAACACAGCAATCTGCTTTGTGTTACTTTCTAATAAACGTCAACGAGAGAAGTGTTTATAACTTGAAATTTGGGGGAGGGGGGAGCGGATCTAGTAGCTTGCCACATGAAAATACATTCTCCTTGTTGATTCCAGGAAAATGTCAAATCAGTACAACTGATCCAAGACTCTTGGTCTTCACTTCTGCATTGATTAAGCTGCACGTGCTATGTTTTTGGCAATATTCACAGCTATTTGGTAGTTGTGCAAATTAAGACACATGGAATAAACAACCTGCTTCAAAACAGGTTAGAATTAAAGTCAGCAATAAGATTCAAATCCAACTTCAGTGTCTTCTACTTACCTTCTCTGGGATGGCAAGATTGTGGAGCTTAGTTTTGGCTCCATTGTTTCAATGATGGCTATATAGAATCAGTTCTCACTTCCAAAGCTACAATAGAATTATGGAACTTTCACTGCATCTTATTGGAAACCAGCTTTTGCCCATTTAATATGGTTCAACTGACTATTTATTTACTTACTTACTTAAAGATTTTATTTACTTAGGGGCACCTGGGTGGCTCAGTTGTTAAGCATCTGCCTTCGGCTCAGGTCATGATCCTGATCAAGCCCCACATCGGGCTCCCTGCTCCGCGGGAAGCCTCCTTCTCCCTCTCCCACTCCCCCTGCTTGTGTTCCCTCTCTCGCTGTCTCTCTCTCTGTCAAAAAATAAATTTAAAAAATCTTAAAAAAAAAAAGATTTTATTTATTTATTTGAGAGGGACTCCCCACTGAGTAGCCAGCCTGACATGGGCTCAACGCAGGGCTCAATCCTAGACTCTGGGACCATGACCTGAGCTGAAGGCAGATGCTTAACTGACAGAGGCACCCAGTAGCCCCTCAACTGACATTTATTAAGGACTTTACTAGATTTAGAATTGAAAAGGCTGAATAAAGACAGACCTTACCCATGAGGACTTGAGATTCTAATGAAGGGGGAGGAAAAGCCCTCAACGCAGTTAATTTCAATTAAGTGAAGCTAAAGGATAAGATAAAGGTATTGAGTGCCAGGGGAAGCTGGAGGAGGGGCACTGAGCACAACCCGGAAGTCCAAAAAAGGCTTTTAGGAGGGGATGATGCCTAAAAGGAGTCCCGAAGGGGCAAGAGGATTTAGCCAATTAAAGAGAGGAGGAAAGAGCATCCCTACCTGGGGAAACTGCAGAAGCAGAGTCACGCCAAAGAAAGCTGGAAGAGTGTGCTCTGAGGAGAGGGACCAGAACTACTAGCCTAAAAACTCCAATTCATGGCCTTCCTAAACACAAAAAATTAAGTGTCTGGACAATGTTATTTAAAAGCTTTAAATTCATAGGGTAAACTATAACTGGGAAATCTATTGCTATTATATGATGCCCATATCAGGATGAAGAATTTGGTCCTAGAACTTCTATAAAAATTGATTTATTTTTAGAAAACCAAAATGCTCCTTTGTCTTCTGGTTGGTGACATGGCTCTTGCCTGCTCTCAGGTCAGTGTCCTCTTTGGGTGAAAGCTTGCTGTAATATCAGGAAAGACAAATAGAAACTCAATGGCTTCAAGTATAAGTCCCTGAAAATTGTTGAGGATTTTTGCATCTATGTTCATAAGAGATATTGGCCTGTTGTTCTCTTTTTTTGTAGTATCTTTATCTGGTTTTGGTCTCAGGGTAATGCTGGCCTCATAGAATGAATTTGGAAGTTTTCCTTCCTTTTCTATTTTTTGGAATAGTTTGAGAAGAATAGATATTCACTCTTCTTTAAATGTTTGGTAGAATTCACCTGTGAAGCCGTCTGGTTCTGGACTTTTGTTGGGAGTTCTTTTGATTACTGATTCAATTTCATTGCTGGTAATTGGTGTGTTCAAATTTTCTATTTCTTCCTGATTCAGTTTGGAAAGGTTTCAATTTGAAATTCAGTTTCCAGGAATTTACCCATTTCTTCTAACTTGTCCAATTTTTGGCATATAATTTTTCATAATATTCTGTTATAATCCTTTATATATCTGTGGTGTTGGTTGTTATTTCTCCTCTTTCATTTCTGGTTTTGTTTATTTGAGTCCTCTCTCTCTTATTTTGTTTTATTTTGTTTTGATAAGTCTGGCTAAAGGTTAATTTTGTTGATCTTTTCAAAGAACCAGCTCCTGGTTTCATTGATCTTTTCTATTGTGTTTTTTTGGTTTCTATTTCATTTATTTCTGCTCTAATCTCTGACTTCCTGCCTTCTACTGGTTTTGGGTTTTGTTTTTCTTTTTCTAGCTTCTTTAGGTTTAAGATTAGATTGTTTATTTGAGATTTTTCTTGCTTCTTGAGGTAGGCCTGTATTGCTATAAACTTCCCTCTTAGAACAGCTTTTGCTGTATCCCAAAAGTTTTGGATCATTGTGCTTTCATTTTCAATAGTCTCTATGTATTTTTGATTTCCTCTTTAATTTTTTGGTTGACCATTCATTGTTTAGAATAATGTTCTTCAACTTCCATATATTTGTATTCTCTCCAGATTTTTTCTTGTGGTTGATTTCTAATTTCATAGCATTGTGATCAGAAAAGATGCATGGTATAACTTCAATCTTTTTCAATTTGTTTTGTGGCCTAAGATGTGATCTATTTTGGAGAATGTCCCATAAACATTTGAAAAGATTATGTATTCTGTTGTTTTAGGATGGAATGTTCTAAATATATCTGTTAGATCCATCTGGTCCACTGTGTCATTCAAAGCCACTGTTTCCTTGTTGATTTTCTGTTTGGATGATATATCCATTGATGTAACTAGGGTATTAAAGTCTCCTACTATTATTGTATTACTATGGATTAGTTCCTTTATGTTTGTTATTAACAGTTTTATGTATTTGGGTGCTCCCATGTTGAGTGCATAAATATTTACAATTGTTAGAACTTCTTGTTGGATTGTTCCCTTTATGATTATATAGTTTCCTTCTTTGTCTCTTGTTACAGTCTTTGTTTTAAAGTCTATTTTGTATGATGTAAGTATTGCTGCCCCAGGTTTCTTTTCACTTCCACTTGCATGACAAATGCTTTTCCATCCCTTCACCTTCAATCTGCATCTGTCTTTAGGTTGGAAATGAGTCTCTTGTAGGCAGCATATAGATAGGTTTTGCTTCTTTAATCCACTTCATCACCCTATGTCTTTTGATAGAGCATTTAGTCCATTATATTCAAAGTAATTATTGATAGATATGTATTTATTGTCATTTTGTTACTTGTTGCATGATTGTTTTTGTAGTTCTTCTCTTGCTCTCTTCTCTCACAGTTTCCTGCTTTCTTTAGAGATATACTTGGATTCCTTTCACTTTATTTTTTGCATTTCTTTTCCACTTTTTGATTTGTGGTTACCATTAATTTTTTACATAACATATTATGGATATAGCAGTCTATATTAAGTTGATGGTCACTTAAGTTTGAACTCCTCAAACTCAACACCCAAAAAACAAATAATCAAGTCAAAAAATGGGCAGAAGACATGAAAAGACACTTCTCTGAAGAAGACATACAAATGGCTAACAGACACATGAAAAAATGTTTATCATCATTAGCCATCAGGGAAATTCAAATCAAAACCACACTGAGCTACCACCTTACACCAGTTAGAATGGCAAAAATGGACAGGGAAAGAAACAACAAATGTTGGAGAGGTTGTAGAGAAAGGGGAACCCTCTTACACTGTTGGTGGGAATGCAAGTTGGTACAGCCACTTTGGAAAACAGTGTGGAGGTTCCTCAAAAAATTAAAAAGAGAGCTACCCTATGACCCAGCAATTGCACTCCTGGGTATTTACCCCAAAGACACAGATTTAGTGAAAAGAAGGGCCATATGCACCCCAATATTCATAACAGCAATGTCCGCAATAGCCAAACTGTGGAAAGAGCCGAGATGCCCTTCAACAGATGAATGGATAAAGAAGATGTGGTCCATATATACAATGGAATATTAGCCATCAGAAGGGATGAATACCCAACTTTTACATCAACATGGATGGGACTGGAGGAGATTATGCTAAGTGAAATAAGGCAAGCAGAGAAAGTCAATTATCATATGGTTTCACTTATTTGTGGAACATAAGGAATAGCATGGAGGACATTAGGAGAAGGAAGGGAAAAATGAAGGGGGGAAATTGGAGGGAGAGATGACCCATGAGAGACTATGGACTCTGAGAAACAAACGGGGTTGGGGGGATGGGTTAGCCCTGTGATGGGTATTAAGGAGGGCACGTACTGCATGGAGCACTGGGTGTTATACGAAAACAATGGATTGTGGATCACCACATCAAAAACTAATGATGTATTGTATGGTGACTAACATAACATAATAAAATTAAAAAAAAAAAAGTTTGAACCCATTCTAAAAGCACTAAATTTTTACTTCTTTGCCCCCTGCACATTTTAAATATATGGTATTGTACTTTATATCCCTTTATTTTGTGAACCCCTTGACTGATTTTTATAGATATACTTCATTTTACTGCTTTTGTGCTTCCTACCTTTCTTACTCCTGCTTATGGCCTTTCCATTCCACTTAGAGTTCCTTTTAACATTTCTTATAAGGTTGGTTTAGTGGTGATGAATTCCTTTAACTTTGAGAAACTCTTTATGTCACCTATTCTGAATGATAGCTTTGCTAGATAGAGTATTCTTGGCTGCAGGTTTATTTTCTTCCAGCACTTTGAATATATCATGCCACTCCCTTCTGGCCTGCCAAGTTTCTATGAAAAATCAGCTGATAGCCTTACGGGGTTTCCTTTGTATGTAACTGTTTTCTCTTGCTACTTTTAAAATTCTCTATCACTACTTTTTGCCATTTTAATTACTGTGTGTTTTGGTGTGGACCTCCTTGGGTTAATTTCATTGGGGGCTCTCTGTGCCTCCTGGGTCTGGATCTCTGTTTCTGTCCCCAGATTAGGAAAGTTTTCAGCTATTATTTCTTCACATATATTTTCTGCCCCCTCTTATCACTCTTCTCCTTCTGGGATCCCTATAATGCAAATGTTGTTATGCTTGAAGATGTGGCTGAATTTCCTTAATCTATTTTCATTTTTTATTATTCTTTTTCTTTCTCCTATTCAGCTTGTTTGCTTTCCATTATTCTATCTTCCTATGTTGCTTTATCCATCCTTCTGCATCCTCTACTTTACTATTTATTCCATTAGGTGTATTTTTTATTTCAGTTATTGAGTTCTTCATCTCTGACTGGTTCTTTTTCATGTTTTCATCTCTTTGTTGAGGGTCTCACTGAGATCTTTCACTCTTTTCTCAAGTCCAGTGAGTATATTTATGACCATTACTTTAAATTCTGTATCAGGCATATTACTTATATCCATTTCATTTAACTCTCTTGTGATTTTGTCCTGTTCTTTCATTTGGGACATATCCCTCTGTTCCCTCATTTTATCTAACTTTCTGGGTCTATCTCTGTGTGTTAGGTAAGTTAGCTATGTCTCCTGCTCTTGAAAGTACTGGCTTCATGAAATAGAGGTCCTGTAGTGCCCTGCAGTGCAATGTGCCCTGTTCACCAGAGTCCTGCACTTCACGGGTGTCTCCTGTGTGTGTTGCATGTGCCCTACTGCTGCGGCTGAGCTGTGTTTGCCTTCAATTCAGTCCCATCTTCAATGGCTCTCTTTGCCTATTGTGAGCAGAGTTTGATCCCTTTGTTAATGGGCCAGTCTGGGGCTGCCTTGGGCTTGAGTTGGGTCAGACCAGGCATTTGACAGAACTGCAGTCACACTGGACTGCAGGGAGCTCTCCCTGTGTTGTCCCCTGAGAAGCTTTTGTAAGTGGGCAGGGCCTGGAGTCAGACCAGACATCTGCTCCAGCCCACGGTTAGGGCTGCAGTCAAAATGGAGTGTGTGGTTATCCTCTCCTCTCCCCAGGACAGGAGTCACTTTGGATTGGTGCTGGCCCCCACTGTGACTACTTGTACACTGCCAGGCTTGTGGAGACACTTTGGATTGGCTCCTGCCAAGAGTGTGTTGGAGGGGGTGGGTCCACAGGAGAACGCATGGGTGTGATGCCCTGTGTTAGCAAGGTTTGAGCCCATCTACTATGGGAGGGGACCTATAGCCACTTTGGAGAATACTTTCTGAGGTTGGGTTGGAGGGGATGGGTCCATGAAACAGTACAGGGGCAGGGTATGCTGTTAGCAGCTAGGTAGAGAGTTTTGGCACTGTGCTGGTTCCCACAGGTGTCCATGTATCTAGTCTGGGAGGTGGGGGAGGAAAATGGTACCCTCCAGCTCCTTTGTTCTTGGACAAGTCTCCCAATATCCCTGCCCCTCCAACACAGAGTCTGAGATTAGTAAACAAATCTCCCTCCAATATATCCCAAGTGCTTTTCAAACTGACGCTTCTATGCTGTATCTCAGCAGGGCTGTTTGTTATGCTGTCTCTTTAAGGGCAGGATTCAGTTTCCTATCACCTTCAGGTTCTCCCAGAGCCAAGCCTGCTGACTTTTATTTTATTTTTTTTAAATTTATTTATTTATTTATTTGAGAGAGAGAGAATGAGAGAGAGCACATGAGAGGGGTTAGGGTCAGAGGGAGAAGCAGACTCCCTGCCGAGCAGGGAGCCCGATGTGGGACTCGATCCAGGGACTCCAGGATCATGACCTGAGCCGAAGGCAGTCGCTTAACCAACTGAGCCACCCAGGCGCCCATGCCTGCTGACTTTTAAAGTTCTAGGTGTTAAGCCCCGCTGATTGTAAGAACTCGTGATGTTAAGCCCCTCTGTTTTTTAATCCTCCAATCATTATGGGGATTCATCTTCCCAGTACAGGTCCTCCTGGCATGGGGTACCTGGTGTGGGGTCTGCTCATCTTCCTTATCTGTACCTGCAGTGTCCCACCCTCCTTTGGATATTCTCACAAGTCAGCTTGGTTTCCAACCACATCTCCACTTTCTACTCTTATTGATATGGCTTCTTCTCTAATTTAGCTGTAGAGATTATGTTCTGCTAGCTTTCAGGTAATTTTCTGGGTTATTTACACTAATGTGGGTGTTATCTAGGTGTATCTGTGGGACAAGGTGAGCTTAGGATCCTCCTACTCTGTCATCTTCCCCAGAAGTCCTAGAAGCCATATTTTTGTATGAAAGACATGATTTTCTACTGAATTCCAGTAACTGGAATAATTCTTCAAGTGTCATTCTTCAAGTGTGCACATTCTACATGGCTACAGAAGGTGGCATGATCCCTTACAACCCAACAGTACTGCAGTATGCTAATCATAATCCTATGTCCAGACCTTCCTCCAGGCTTTTCTCTCTGCCTGGAATGCTCTAGCTCCCCTTTTACTCCCACATTCTTTGAGGAAAGCATAACTAGTGCCCCACAATATACAGCTCTCCACTCCTCCCTCAGCATCCCAGCTTATTGCAGTTAGATAGGGCTGTGAACTCATTCAGGTCAATGGTCTGTTAACAGTGGAGAAAAGTATTGCATAACCTTCCCCCTCACTCTTTCATTTTGGTGGAGAACACGACAGCCATGTGTGGAAATGGAGGTCCATATGATGGACCTGAGTCACCAAAAGAGTATAGTTGTCCCAGAGAAAAGACTTTGCATAAGCAAGAAATAAACTTTTAAGTGTTAAGACACTATGATTTCGGGGCTACTTGTTACTACAGCTTAAGCCTGGCCCATACTGAATAATATACACCACTTACACCCCAACCCCACCCCTCAACTTACTCCCTACATCCTTGACCTCTACCTCACCACCCACCTGTCTGAGAGGTTTCTTGTCAATCTTCAGATCATGACTCATCTGTTCGTCAGAGAAGTCTAATGACCATCCTTTCTTAAGGTCTCACCCTTGCTATCCTCTATTATTGAGCCCTGTTTTTTACTTAAAATTATTTCCTGCATAATTTATACTTACATATTTATAAATATGTACACTTATTTTTTCTTGTCTCCACCACTAGACTGTTACAAGGAATCTATAAGATCATCTAGGTTTTACTTATTAAAAAAATAGATAAACTAGAACTTAGAACATCACTAGGTCTTAAAACAGTGTATTTTTTTAAATAAATGAATATCACTCCAGCAAAAGAGCTACATATAAGTAGAAGGAAGTTTGTTGTTTCATAATATGGACAATGGCATTAGAAGACAACCGACAGAATGGGAGAAGATATTTGCAAATGACAAATCAGATAAAGAGCTAGTATCCAAAATCTATAAAGAACTTATCAAACTCAACACCCAAAGAACAAAGAATCCAATCAAGAAATGGGCAGAAGACATGAACAGACATTTCTGCAAAGAAGACATCCAAATGGCCAACAGACACATGAAAAAGTGCTCAACATCACTCAGCATCGGGGAAATCCAAATCAAAACCTCAATGAGATACCACCTCACACCAGTCAGAATGGCTAAAATTAACAAGTCAGGAAATGACAGATGTTGGCGAGGATGCGGAGAAAGGGGAACCCTCCTACACTGTTGGTAGGAATGCAAGCTGGTGCAGCCACTCTGGAAAACAGTATGGAGGTTCCTCAAAAAGTTGAAAATAGAGCTATCCTATAACCCAGTAATTGCACTACTGGGTATTTACCCCAAAGATACAAATGTAGTGATCTGAAGGGGTATGTGACCCCAATGTTTATAGCAGCAATGTCCACAATAGCCAAACTATGGAAAGAGCCGAGATGTCCATCGACAGATGAGTGGATAAAGAAGATGTGGTATATATATACAATGGAATATTATGCAGCCATCAAAAAACCCCGAAATCTTGACATTTGCAACGACATGGATGGAACTAGAGGGTATTATGCTAAGCGAAATAAGTCAATCAGAGAAAGACAAGTATCATATGATCTCACTGATATGAGGAATTCTTAATCTCAGGAAACAAACTGAGGGTTGCTGGAGTGGTGGGGGTGGGAGGGATGGGGTGACTGGGTGATAGACATTGGGGAGGGTATGTGCTATGGTGAGTGCTGTGAATTGTGTAAGACTGATGAATCACAGACCTGTACCTCTGAAACAAATAATACATTATATGTTAAAAAAAAAAAAAAGAAGATAGTAGGAAGGGAAAAATGAAGGGGAGGAAATCGAAGGGGGAGACGAACCACGAGAGACTACGGACTCTGAGAAACAAACTGAGGGTTTTAGAGGGGAGGGGGTTGGGGGGATGGGTTAGCCTGGTGATGGGTATTAAAGAGGCACATACTGCATGGAGCACTGGGTGTTATACACAAACAATGAATCATGGAACACTACATCAAAAACTAATGATGTAATGTATGGTGATTAACATAATAAAATAAAATAAAAAAAGAAAATAAATATGTTTTCACACACAAAAAATAACATAAATAAAATAAAATACACCACATTGGATTTAAAAAAAAGACAAATTCCACTGGACTAGGTGTTAGGCTTAGAAGTTTGTATAGAGACTTGACTACAAAAGTTTTGCACACAGAAGAAACTCAAGGGCATAAAAAATTCACATCCAAGAGAAAAATCAGCAGGGTCTTGGGCAAGTACTGAAAACCGGAATCGCTGTTATTGTTCCCTCATTCTGGTAATCCTGTCCACAAGCACTAGTGTCTTTCACAGTAGGAAGAAGGAGTGGAGACAGGGTCATTTGGAAGGCTCTGAATCTGATAGGAGCTAGGACTAGACAATACCTTATCTAAGCAAAAATAGCAAATATAAATACCTAAGACCTATACCAGACATTTACCATTTTGTATTTATCCAGCACCCAACTGTACCCACACATACCCACCTTCCTAATAGCAATTCCCCTTGGGGATAATTCAAGTGGTGTGTAGTCTTAGTGGGAGGGCACCAAGTGCCACCTTTCACTACCATTTCCCATTTCTGAAGAGGGAGCCTGTTTATTCCTTCATTCCTTCCTTCCTTCGCTAGCTCCCCAGTACACCCTGCGACCAGGCAATCAAACACCACTCTTAGGGCTGTAAATCCCAGTGAGTGGGCAATGCAAAGGAGGAGGGCACAGGCAGAGGCCAAATTCATTGTAGTGGTACTCAGGGCCCAAGAATCAGGCAGCTCCTGACTTGAAACCTTGGTTAACTAAGGTCCTGATGCCAGAGATGCCCTAGCTCTTGTCACTTTCTCATAGCCCTACAGCCCCAAATCCCTGCCAATGAATTCTCCTTTGACTTAAGATATTTAGGGTTGGTCTTTGTTGCAGGCAACCAAGAACTCAGACCAAGGCTGCTACATACAGCTATCTAAACTGTACCTTGTACAAGAGAACCCAGCAAAATAAAGTGTAGTGGCTGAAATCTAGCCTGTGCTCCACTTGCCAAGCTTGTGAGGCTACATTCTGCTGAAGGCAAGGGTGGCATTTTCCAATTTCCTTAGAGGCATTTATAAGTGGGCAGGGGCCCTGCCCCTGACTGATACGGATCCCCATTTTTCAGTTGTAAAACAGAGGCCTAAAGATTAAGTCATTGACATATAAACTATGATTACAGTAATGTAATGATACTACAATGGGCTATTCTGCTGCCTTTCTCTCTACCTGTAGATTGAACCACCTATTTATTCCTGCAGGGAAAATGTGAAAGGACAAGGAATGTTCTTGTACAGTTCATCCTTCTATAATTGGGCCTACCACAGTCCGAGGTACTTGTAATTTGCATTCAAGTATTAATAGGGTTGGAATTTTAATTTAAAATATATTTACAGATATCTAACATTCTGTGTTATACTAGTTTTTAATTAACCCTTCATATTCATCATCACTGGCAGAAAAACAACTCAAAGAATTTAAGAACTTTCCAAGTATCTTTAATTTCCTGTAAACTGAATTTTTCCGATTTTATAGAGATACTGCGGAAGGGGAAAGATCTCCAATTATGCTGTCCAAAGCTCTTATTCTAATCTCTTCAATTTTCACATGATAGCTTTTACATTTCCCACATGTCTTTTCTCCCCAGCTTAGATCATAAATTTATCTGGAGAATCTGTGGGCTAGTATGTATATCATGCCTGGTATGCAAATGGTATTTATTGTTAACAAGGAAATTAGAGCACCACCAGTTCTTCCATTAGGAATCTAACAGTTATGCTTCTTTTCCTTTTACCATATTAAATCCTTCAGTCTTCTTTTCATGTTACTTTAAAATGATCAAAATCTTTTGTTTCTACTTCTCCTTCCCATAAAGGAAAATTAGATTTGTTTCCAGGCTTTAATTCTGATAAGATAACATGAACCAACTCTGTTTTCATTACTGTCCAGTCATTCCATCAATCACTGAAAAGAATCACTAAAAGTAATCAGCGAGCAAGGTCAACAGCACTCCACAGAGGATCAGTGCAATAGTACTTCAGAAGATCAAAATGAAGACTGGGAAAAAAAATGGCAGTGCTTCACAGTCCTAAGAGACCCAGTATGGCTTCTTAGGAAGTTGCCTCTAAGCAGGAAGGGAGAAGATGATTGAGGGAAGGGAATTATCTTTATTATGTAGCAGGTCTTCTGGTACCAAGCTTGTTCATGTAACAAAGAGCTAAAAGTTTCATTTGGGGGTTAGGGTCACCATCTCTTGGGTACAGTGACTCAGGTTTTGGACTTTGAGACAAAGAGCCTAAACTTTCATAGGTCCTGTTCTTCTCTAGCAGTTTGTGTTGTCATATCCAACGAAGAACTGCAGAATCTTTCACAAATACAGATACCAATTGGGGTTAACTTGTTGTAAGTGACAGAAACCAACTTGACTTAAAAGGGACTTTGAATGACTATACTTTCAGGGATCATTTCTATAGTTCGTTAAAAGGGACTTTGATGGAAGTGAGAGTTAAGAGAATCAAAGATGATGTTGAAGTGCCAAGTTTGAAAAAGATAGAATCCAAGATACCCTGGTAGGGAGAAGAGTCTCAGAAGCAGGAATGAATTGGGACAGTTTTTCCCATCTTTTTATCTCTCTGAGATAGAAAGTCTGAGACAAGAGTTTAATTGGCCTAGAATTGGCTTTCATCCTTTTGGCTTGGGCTGAATAGGGGACCTTAATTCTTGGCTTCATGAAGACTGGAGGGGAATGATGGGGAAGTGGTGGTGTTAACTACCCATAAGGAAATCTGGGTATTGTTATCAATGTAAGGGCAATGTATTGTGGGTGGCCAAGTTGAAACCAATGTCCAGCTTTTTTTTTTTTTTCTTGTTTTGTTTGTGTGTACCCCCCACTAACAGTTAAGCTCTATCAAGGTAGGAGCCCTGTGTATCTTTTTGTCTGCCCTGGACAGACAGCCGATGCTCAACAAAGAGATCTGACTTAGGAAGCCTTTCCAGCAGAGGTAATACCTGCCATGGGAGAGGTACAGAGAAGGGAGAGCACTGGGTAAGACAGGTGGGAGAATGGAGGGTAACTGAGTGAAGAGAGTCGGGCAAGAGATAACAAGAGAGAGGATGGAAGGAGAGTGTCTGCCAGGTTGCAGAGGGTCTCCAGTGACAGATTTGGTCCTCTGGGTCCTCTGAGCCTTCTAGCTTGGCTCCTTGTCACATCACATCACATTGCTGCCAGCAAGACACGCATGCATGAGGGCAACTCTGTGCATCCTGGCATTTTGGGCCCTGGTTCAGAATGAGGCCTGAGCCTCCTGCCAATCCTTGGGGGCAGCTTCTAATTGCCCCACTTCTCACTGGCAAGACCTGCTTTATTAACTATATGTTGCCACGTTTTTCTTCTTCACAAGACTGCGTGCCTCTTGAGGGTAAAACAGAAATTGTTTTAACCCAAAGGCCAGGAACTATCTATCTATCTATCTATCTATCTATCTATCTATCTATCTATCATCTATCTATCTATATAACAACTTATATTAACACTGTATAGAGCACAGGTAGATTTTGTATGTAAGTTAACAGCTTAGTTTCAGTAAATACACAGTGCCTGATGCATGGTAGCTACTCAATAAATATTTTTTTAAACGAATTTCTTCTTCAGTGCTATTTGTTCTCATCCCTTCCTTTATACCATTTATATTTCCTAATATTTAATAACTATTCCTTATTCTAGATTGATGAAGTTAGAACCCCCAAAAGAGAAAGTTCAATGCAGTGGAAAGAGTACTGGAGTAGAAGCTTTTCTTGCTTCTGCCCTATGTGACCTTGGGGACAGGTCATAATTGATTTGGGTTTATTTCTTCAACTGCAAAATGAAGTGGTAGAGGTAGATGCTCCTTAAGAATCTGTCCAATTCTGTAAGTCTAACATCATGGTGACAAATATAAAGATGCCTAAGACTTAGCAAATTTAGAAAAAAAAAATGTTTATAATTTTCACAGTATGTAGTGGTTTTACCCTGAATCTGGACAGAAAGTAAAACCTAACTTACTTGGCAGTACTTAGGAGAAATTGCCAATGTCATAGAAAATCTAGATCACTGTTATCAAACTTTAAAGAAAGGCAGTGAAATCAATTTTTCAAATGAAATCCTACATTGAATCCCAATGTCTAACACAAGTAAAGGTCGAAAAGGTCCAAAGGGGGATGTGTGGACCCCTATCCTCACACCTTCATCCACAAGCTCCTAGGAATACTATTAGACATCACTCATCGCATTCCTGACTGAATATCCTAGACTTTTCTGTACCTTGTGACAGTTCGAAAATGAGATTACCAATTTCATTCATGAAAGAAAAATTAAGGAAAAAGCTTTCCAAGGGAAAGGAAAAGTATATATGCTCTCTTTCAATGGCATTCAAAAGAGAGACAATTGTTAGTCTATCAGCAATTTTAATTTGAAAAACAAAATAAAATCTAACAGCAATTAATCCCCTATGCTATGTCAACTAGTAATACACAGACTGAGACTACTGTATCAGTGAAAACTTAGCTTCCAAAATGTTTTACTAATTTAACGAGCTAAATTGTAAAATATGAAGAAACTTCTCCAATATATAAATCAATAGTATCTAAAACTTTGCTTATAATTTTTATACATTTTAGCAAGACTTCTTTATCCCATGAAATGTTTTTCCTATAGTCCTGCTTCAGAGGAAAGATACATGTCTCCAAAGCCAAAGTAATTTAGCCTATCTATATCTATCTATATATCTGTATCTACCTATCTGTGTATATATTTAGATATATACACCCTGTTCTTAATCACCAAAGGGGAAATTACTGAAAAATATTAAATGGCCTAAACACAAATTGTCATCTTTGTGATTAATGATAGTGACCTTCTTAGCCCTAGCAAAGAAAAGCAATTGCTCTTTTCATAAAATCTGTCCATTCCTCTACTTGGAAATACCATCATCAAAATCACTAGGATATAGCCTATCAACTTGAACCACAGGTTTCTACACACACAATGCAATGAGTCTTTGATTATGAGCTCTGCAAAGTTCAAACATCCTTATTAAATAAGTTATCTTCATTTATCAACACTAATGTAGATAAGAAAACATCATTTTACCTTAAGGATTACTCTTGAAAACATAGGATTCATGTAATTAATGTATTGAATAATTAATGAACAATGATGTCATATTTTGGGCAAAGTAAAAAGTTACGAAAATTTTTTCTCCAAGACATTCACTGCAGGCAATAACAACAACAACAACAACAACAACAACAACAACAAAAAATATATATATATATATATATATATATATATATATATATATCTCATAGTCATTGGTGATCTTCTGGCAAGATACAAGGTTTGAATTATCTAGGTACAACCAATGAGATGACACGGCCTATTATAAGGATTTGTGCCTTATAACCAAGAAGCAAGGTAAAAGTCATCTCTCACTGTTAAAAAAAAAAAAAGTATCTCCTCTATTTCCTGGTCTATATGACTCTGCCGGACCTTCTAAGGGCCTGACTTGTGAGGATGAGGTGGGCAAGCCTTCCAGGTACCAACTGGTGGAAAGGCCTCTGGTGCATTCAAGCAATTGAGTATAATGACTTTCTGCTTAGTGATTTATCTTTCATTTACTTTTCAGAAGTGACCACAATAAGATATTACTGAAAATCAAGTGATGTAAACTGAGATAAGCAGAGGCCGATTATAATGGGCTTTACGCGTTTAGTTTTATGCTGCTTTAAGAAGTCCTTGATGGGGGCGCCTGGGTGGCTCAGTTGGTTAAGCGACTGCCTTCGGCTCGGGTCATGATCCTGGAGTCCCAGGATCGAGTCCCACATCGGGCTCCCTGCTCGGCGGGGAGTCTGCTTCTCCCTCTGACCCTCTTCCCTCTTGTGCTGTCTCTCATTCTCTCTCTCAAATAAATAAATAAAATCTAAAAAAAAAAAAAAAAGAAGTCCTTGATGGCATTTAAAGATGACATGGTCTAAATTTCAACAAGATCCGTTTTTTACAGAAAAGACTGTAGGGCAGAAAAAGTAAAAGTAGGGAGACTAGTTAGGCGATCATTACAGAAAATCCTAGTGAATGATGGTGGTGGTTTAGATTAAGATACTAGAAAGCGGAAGTAGATAGATTCTGAATTTATCAGTTGTTTCTGGATACCAGTAACCAAATACCCAACCTAAGATGTCTTAAATATATTCGTATGCGTATTTTACAGGAAGTTTAGTGCCACAACAGCCTCAATGATATTATCAAAGAATCACATTCTTCCAGACTAATTATCCTAGGCCTCAAACTGGAATAGTTGTTAGATAACTGCCACTAGCAATTAAGACTACATGCTCCTTATTCACACCTATAGAGAGGCTTGCTTTATGTGGCTATTTCATAAGCCAGGATTCCTCTTTACCAGATGCCCCTCACCGATTGTTTATTGGCCCATATTTATTTAAGCCTGCCCATCCATCATCCATTCATTTGTATGAGAGATGGAGTTATGACTGACTAAAGATTAAGCAGAGCCCACCCTGAACTGGGTATGGGGTTGACTGGCCTTGAGTCACATGGCTTATGTGAACAGATAGATACCTGAGGGAAAAAAAAATGAAGATTTGTTAGAAAAGAGTAAGGGGGAAATAGATGCTCGGTAGGCAAGCAGGGGTATCAACTACATGGGATAATGCTTTGCAGGTGTTGACATGGCTTGCCACTAGATTAAATACTAAGAAGATTTCAAGAACAGTTCTTAAAAGTGTTGGCTTCAGCAATTGGGAAGAAGGTGGGGTATTTACTAAGATGCGAAAGACTGGATGAAAGATACAGGTTTGAGAATAATCAAATCTTCTGTTTTCACCCAGTTAACTTTAAGATACCCATTATAAATACTGAAAAGGTGATCAAGTTGTTAGTGGATATGAAAGTTTAGAACTTCAAGGAGAGGCAAAGACTGAAAATAGAAAATAAAATCATACATATGGAGATTTTTTTTTTTAAGCAGCTGAGACTGGACGAAATTACTGAAGAGAATGTAGTATGGATAGAGCAAGAAGTGGGTACAGGATAGAATCTAGATCTATGCCAAGATTTAGAGTTGGAATACAACCAGAGCCATTAAGGCAGCTAGAAAACTCAAGTCTAATTCTCCAGCATCATCTTTGTGGTAGATGGAGAGTAGCGTAAATTGTTAGCTCTCTGCCAAAAGAATGGAAGATGTTCCCTCTCTCAACTTGGTAACTGTGGGACAGAAAGGATATGGCTATCTTTAAAACGTACAGGATAGATCATGATATGCCATAAAAAGGCATTATTAATACACCATACAATCTTTCAAAACAGTGTTGGCTCATTATCATAGTTCTCTAAATTAAACATTTCTAGTGAAAATAGAAGAAGAGACATGGCATCCAGTGGCAACAATTCTAATCCAAGGCCTGACGAAAAATACTGACCATTATTACACCTACAATTTAAATTCAAAACGATTTCAAATGGACTTAAGTGATTATGGAAAATGACAAAGGAAAAAAAAACAACCCAGGATTCTTGTCTTTATCTGACACGTATTAGCTATGCAATCATGGCCCCTTTCACTTCCTTATTTTCTATGAGGTGGTTTTCTATTTGATGAAATGTTTACAACAGATAGGCCCTTCCTGCCTGCTTTGGCAGGGCTGTTGTGAAGATCAAAAGTTAAAGAATCTATTAACTTTTGTAAAGTCCCACAAAAATAATTTTCTTCAGCTGCTTGACTTGTCTCACTTTCTACCATTGATGGCTTCATCATCCCGATACCAAATACCAATTTTCAGGTACTCAATCCTTAACAGAAAAGAACAAACTAAATTTTGAAATTTCATTAAGAACAAAACACTAGATAACTAATAAAGACACATTAAAGCCTCTGCCCAATTCCTATAAGGTTTCAAAATTGTACCTTGCACCAATTTAAAGTCATATGAGGTGGCCATCCTTCTGGGTAATGATCTGACACTGTCATATGGTGTCTAAAGATAGTCAATGACCAGAGTACCAAGAACATATACATCAAAATATTCCTTCACATGCCACAACAGTAGCATGGTTGCCTGTGCTGCACTACAGGATTATAAATATAGAAGATGCTTTTATACTTTCCAAAGTTCTTTCTTATTCCTTAGTCTATCTGATCATCTAGCAGTTCTCCAGGTAGGCAAGGCAGATTTATGCTCGTTTTAGGAGGAGAAAAACTTTTGTTCAAAATCATTTTGAGGCTTAACTTTCAGGCACCCAATTTTATTTTAGTGTTAATACATCATGTCACATAAATTTTACACTTTAAATTATTCAACAGTTCTGCTAATTCTCCTTTAAGTAACACATTCAAGTTTGAAAATATTCCTAATAAAAACTATACATTAGCTTCATTCTAAGTCTTATGAGGAAGAATCCTTTACCAACTAAATTGTATCTCCCACTCACAAAAGTAGATGTGGCAATGATAATCACTTTGCAGAATCTTAATTATACCAAATGACTGTTATGTAGTACCTGAGAATATGCCTATGTTAACAAAGTATCTTGAGATGACTTCACCAATTTTGACAGAGGACACTGTTCTTAGACTGTGATCAAACCATTTGATTTTAAGTACTAATAATACTCTATCAACTATTAATACTATTATTAATGGCTCAGAAGCTAATCATAGCAATTAAAAATGATTAATATTTTAAAATACAGGTTTTAAAGGGTCACCTTAGAGATGTCAGCAAATGTTTCCTAAGCTTTCAAAATACAGATGAGATTAAGGTTAAATGCAACTTAAAAGAAGTAACCTTATAAATAAGATCAACATTAAATTGATGTGGCTAAAAAAAAGTACTGAATTAGGGATCAGATGAATTTACTGTCTCTATATAATAAAGTCCTAGAAAATCATAAGCAGTCGGAGAAAATTAATGACGGGAGAAGCAAAAGATCGAGACTTCTGAACCAAACCAAGATTAGATCAAAACATTTATTTTTTGTGTTACAAAAACAAAAATAAATCCAAGCAGGTAATGAAATAAACATTTTTTTTTTAAGTGTCCCATCCTGGTTTCTCTGTCCTAGAATTTAGTAAACAGTTCAAGTTTAGGTTGCTTCAACACTTCTTCTGGATGCTATGAGGTCTCCATCTTATAACCATGTTTCTCTAGTTCAGCTCTATAATAAAACACAAAAGAACAACATCACTGACATTCTTCATGATAAAGAAACAATGTTTTTAGAAATAATACAATTAATAAAACAATGAGCCAAGCCTAGGCACCAATATAAAATACTACCAAGTAGCTTTTACTTTATACCCTTAAAAGAAATCTGTATAAGAAGGAAACGAAATGTGAATCAACATAATGCTAATAAAATCCTGCTTTCCCATTAGTAAACTTATATTTTATATTCCTTACTTTTCTGATAAATCTATTTAAGGAAGAAATGTGAGAGATTAACCACTATCTTCCAAGTATCTTTGAAATACCATACAAATAAATGTCCTGTTCATAATAAATATTTAAACAAATTTTAAGAATTATCAACCATATGGCTAAGAAAACAAGACATTTGTTATCAAATTTTTAGGAATTTTATAATCATAATAGGTATTATTGCTATTTACACATAAAGAATAAACAGACTGCTTTCCATATTGACATAGATCTACTGCTCTGACCAAGACAAAAATTATTAATCAAATTTAAAAGTACATGGGAATTATTCCCCGTTAACTATATGTAGACAAAATAAATATAGTAAGTTATAAAATACTAAACAAGATTTTACTTTAAAAATTTTAAATGTGTATAAAAACCTCCAAAAATTTATAAATATACACCCTTTAAAAAGACATTTTTTAATTTTAAGTAATTTATTCAAGCTGAAGTTTCAGTCATACTTTAAGAATATCAATTGCAATTTTTGATATGCTTTGTATAAAACCGATGCACAAAAAAGTTTAGCCCTATAATCAATTTCAGCTGAACTACCACTCCAAGTATCATCAGTAACTTCTCTGCTACAATTCAATTTTATAGAAGTTCACAACAAAATTATTTCAGGGCCAAAATATGATAAAACATTGTATAAATGTAAAGTATAATTAATGTGCCCTACACCATTACATCCAATAAGATAAAATGACATTTGTTCTCAAGTATAATTTAGCTTGGACACTATCACACTATCCAATGTGAACACAACACAAAAAAACACATGTAGGAATGATGTATAATATTTATTATTCATTTACCCAAATGTCACTAAAAGTTTTACAGTTATTTATAATACAAATACTGACCTAAAGTCCATGAATAATATTAAAGCCAGAGATTATTCATATAAAACATTTTTATCTTCTGCTCAGGTGTAGAGGATAGCTGGTGGTAAATCACTCATTTAGGAGTCAAAAGATCAGCACAAGTTTCTGACACTACTCCTTCCTTTGCTAAATTTAACCAAAATGCTTCCTTTACACACCCCCCCCGCCGACCCCTTTCCAGGAGATTAAAGATTTTATCTGTTCATGTTTTCTACTTAAAAAGGAAATAATTTTAAAAGTTTCTTAAATAATAGCTTTCTGCTGCCTTTAACAGAATCAATGTAGATTATTCATTTTCTCTTATTTTACAACAACAACAAAAATCCCCAAAAATCAGCCTACAATTTAGTTAACAAGTACACCAAATCTGTCCAGGTTTGCATCTGCCTTCCTGACAGGAGGTGGTGACCAATTACATTTATAAACTGTTAACAAACACAAAGGAGATTATGATATGCTTCTCTATTTTTGGAGAAGATGAAGTTTTTTTGCTAGAATTTAGGACATACAAAAAAATTAAAAGGAAATAAATCGAGGCCACTAAGTACAAAACACAAAACAATACAAACACACTAGTATCATCATCAGCCTGTGGGATGAAAAAAACCTAAGAAAGAGATGAGAAAGAAATTCAGCACAATTGGAACAGTATCACAGGACCCACATAGTGAATGTACACGATTTGAAACAAAAACAGCAGCTTTCCTTTTTCAACAAAACAAGGATAAGACAAATAGCCACTGGTAGGTTTGAGAACTCTTATTATCCAAGAAACTATTCTGCTATAGGACAGTGGCTGTATTTGACATGGTAAATCAAGAACAATATTGGCTTCTTGGATTTTTTTATGTAACATGTGATGCAAGGTCAGAAAAATTAATCCTACCCATTTCTACTGAATGTGTCTCCAAGTAACTCCAAGAAGAAGTAAAAGTCATTGTTTTTGCTGCTTCTGATACATTTGTTTCTCTTCGACTTTTAGTTACTTGGAGATACAGGTGGCCTTTTTCTTTCTACTTTTACTTATTAAAGGTAATTACAGTTTAAGAGAAAAACATGGAAAGTGGAAGGCTAAGTCCTTGCTAAGACATGTAGCTAAAAAAAGGGAGATCCAGAGTTGGAACCCGGGGAATCAGAGTAACTCTAGAAAATGTACTGCCTCTCCAAAGTTAGATGGAATTCGGACCCATATACAATATCAGAACACAGTAAAACATATGCTTTACCATGGTTTATAGTATCACATTGAGGACCTCTATATGTTTTACAAAGACTAGGAAGAACATCTTTGCAGGAGACTTTTTAATCATGACAACTTTTTTAAAGCAAAGATAAAAGTATTATCTGAGGCTGCAATGTCCAATACAGGAGTCACTTGTGGCTATTTATTAAAATTAAATAAAATGAAAAATTCAGTTCATCAGCTTCACTAGCTACATTTCATGTGCTCAAGAGCCGTATGTGGCTAGTGGCTTCTGTACTGGATAGGGCAGTTTATAGAACATTTCCACCAATACAGTAAGTTCTAGTTTATAGCACTGGTGATATATCAACCCACATGTAGAAAGAAACTCATGACTCAAACAGGGAAATAAAAAGAAAAATCTTATTCACTAATAAAGGTATCAAAATTTATACTCTTATGGAAATCCACAAACCTAAAGGCAGAACACAAGAGAGAACATAAGAACACTGTGTAGGTGTATTGTATAAACAACAAGCCACAAATAATATATGAATAATGCTCTACTTCCAAACCAGCAAAAAAGCAAGATGCAGTAGTGGCAAGAAATCCAATTATCAATATATTTACTACTAAAAGTCTCCTGATAAGATCACTGTATTTAATAATGTCTTTAAAGAAAAAAGATTTTATTTATTATGAGAGCGAGCGAGCACACGCACGCATGAACAGGGAGAGAGGGAGAAGCAGGCTACCTGCTGAGTGGAGAGCCCAAATGTGGGGCTCAATCCCAGGACCCTGTGATCATGACCTCAGCCAAAGTCTAATGCTTAACAGACTGAGCCACCCAGATGACCCAGTATTTAATAATGTCTTAGTTTAATTTTTTAAGAGAAAAGTGCTATTTTCTGACTTTGAAAGACAAAAAAGAAAACCATTTTGAAGAAATTTGACTTTTTTGTGAATAGCAAAGGAAGATAACTCATTTAGCTTCAACTTGAAAAATTTCAATATAACAGGAAAGAAAAAACTGATAGATGATTAAGAACTCAGAATGGGGATCAACAGAGTTCGAAGGCCTGAAAATATTCTAACAGCATACTATGATTCTAGTGAGGGAAGAAAGGGGGGGATGCCTACTAAAAAAAAAGAGAGAGAGAGAGAGAAAAAAGGCAGGGTGTTCTCTGACGTTGCTCAGTTTTAAAAGAATATAAACCAAAAATTAATACAAAAAGAAAAGTGGCAAGAATTTGTACACACAGAATTTAATCCCAGAATGGACTGAGAGCTACAGAAAGAACAAAAAAGGCTCTGAGAGCCATACATGAATAAAGAAGAATGAGAATAGATCCAATGCTTGGAATAGATGTAATATTAACAGATTTAGAGAAAAAGCAGAATTATTGTTCAACAGCTATTGTTCCTATCTTGTTCATAAAACTGCAATAGGAAAAACATCATTAACACAAAATTGAAAAGTAAGACAGGTGAGAGAACTCTAAACTGCATTAAAGTAGTTTAAAACCTCTAGGCTCTGAATAATTACATCTCAGGGTACTGAAAGAATGAAAAGATATAGTCAAAAAACAGAGTCAGCCATTTTGAGAAATCATGGAGAATTGTAAAAGTACCAGAATAACAGTGAAAGGTAAATTATGCTATTTCCAAAAAGGGGAGAAAGGTGATAGATAAAATTGTTATTAGTCCCCAGAAAAATACTAAAATGTCTTTAGAATGTAGGGCCTTTGAGCCCGTGAAAAATGCAGTGTAGAACAAAAGGTACTGCATTATCATTAAATTTATTATAAATCATCTTTCTTTTTGAACAAATGTACTAGACTAGAAAATTAGAAGACTGCAGTAGAACTGCTAGATCTTGATTTGAGCAAAGTACGACAGTTTACTTAGATAACTCTGTGGCCAAGACAGATACATATGGGTTGAAACAAAATAAAATTAGAGAGGAAAGAATTATCTCTACAACAAATGGCACTGGTATAACTGGATACCCATTTGCAAAAGAATGAAGTTGGACTCATTTCAAACAATGTACAAATATTAATTTGAAATGGATCTTAGACCTAAATGTAAGAACTAAAATTCTAAAACTGTTAGAAGAAAACATAGGGATAAATTTTCCTTGAATTTGGCAATAAATTCTTAAAAAGTAGATAAACTGGACTTCATCTGAATTAAAAAGTTATGTGCAAAGAACACTATGAGGAAAGTGAAAAGGGAAGTGAACAGAATGGGAAAAACTATCTGTAAATAATAGGTCTGATAAGGGCTTAGTACTCAGAATATATAAAGAACTCTGACAACTCAATAATAAAAAAATAATCAACCCAACTTAAAAATGGGTAAAGGATTTGACTAGATTATTTCTTGAAAGAAGATATACAAATTGTCAACAAATACGTGAAAAAAGGCTCTTCACTAGTCATTAGGGAAATGCAAATAAAAACCACAATGAGATACCAGTCCAAGTTTTGATGAGAATGTGGACAATTTAGAACCTTCATACACTATTGGTAGTAATGTAAAATTGTGCAGCTGCTGTGGAAAACAGTTTGGCAGTTCTGCAAAAAGTTAACAGAATTATGATATGACCCAGAAATTCCACTCCTAGGATTATATCCCCAAAGCTGGAAATAGGTATTCAAACAAAAACCTGTACATGAATGCTCATAGTAACACAGTTCACAGTAGTCAAAAGCTGGAAACAACCCAAATGACCATCAACTGATGAATGGATAAACAAACTGTGGCATATCACACAATGGAATATTATTCAGCCGTTAAAAGGAATGAAGTATGGTATATGCTGTGGCATGGATGAAAAGTGAGAATATTATGCTAACTGTAAGAAACTAGACATACAAGATCACTTATTGTATGATTCCATTTTTTTTTTTTTAAAGATTTTTATTTATTTATTTGACAGAGAGAGAGGCACAGCGAGAGAGGGCACACAAGCAGGGGGACTGGGAGAGGGAGAATCAGGCTTCCCGCCGAGCAGGGAGCCCGATGCGGGGCTCGATCCCAGGACCCTGGGACCGCGACCTGAGCCGAAGGCAGACGCTTAACGACTGAGCCACCCAGGTGCCCCAGTATGATTCCATTTTTATGACTTCTCTAAAACAGGCAAATCTATAGACAGAAAGAAAATTAGTGGGTGCCAGGGGCCAGGAAAAGAAGACTGCAGAGTGACTGCTTAATAGGTATGGTGCTTCCTTTTGGAGTGATGGAAATGCTTTGGAATTACATAGAGATGATGGCTGCACAAAATTGTGACTATACAAAATGCCACTGAATTGTATACTTTAAAATGATTAATTTTATGATATATGAATTTTACTTTAATCAATCATATTAGGTAAATTTGTACATGAATATGAAAAAGTACACTCCCATCACCCCAATCTCCATTCCAGTTTGAGAATCACCAATCTTTTGGGTCCTAGCACTCTGGTTCTAATTTCTGTTGAGTGGAAAATTAATGTTGACAGAATTAAACCCACTAAAATAAAAAACAGCAAATATGCTTCTATTTAACTACCTTTGTAAAGAAATTAGAAAGAATAAAAGTTCTATGCAATTACACAAAGTACTCATTTTTAGAAACACAGATGAAGGTAAAAGGTTTTCCTTTTCATAATTCAAAAATGTATTTCAAAGATTAATTATCTTTTAAAGAGGTCAATTATCATATGTAAGTTACATATTCCATTCTTACAATTAATACTAAGCTATATAAAATCTGACTTAAAACTTACCGTAACTGATTGGAGAAGTCATCCTCTACATTGTCATCATCCCAATTATCCTCCCAGACATGTGCATCTTCATCTTCATCTAAACCAGCCCAGTCTAAAAACAAAAACAGATGCTGTCTAAATACTTCTCACATGCTATTTCCATAAATACAGAAACTTCAGAAAGTTTGCCACTTAAGACACAATTCAAAACATCTAATACCATATCTATAAGAAATGGTAAACTTCCTCTTTAAATCTCAATTTATGCTGTCTTGTTCTCTCAATTCTTAAATTTGCAGATAATCTTAAACAGAAGTTAATACAAAAAAAATTCTATTTGCCATGAAAATGTATTATAGTTTCAGGAGGATATTTACTTTCCTGATTTTTCCTTGGGCTAATTTTTATAAGGTCTATTTCACAATCTTCCAAAATACAGCACCAACAATGTGAAAGCAAGTTGGGGAGCAGGAAGATACCAGCCTGGAATTTAAAACTTCTAAACATAAAAAATGATAAGTCATACATAAATAAAAAATGGACCAAATTATAAGCATCACTAACATTTGCCTATCATCAATATAAAATTTTTATTTTTAAAGAGAGGACAAATGTAAATA
Organism: Halichoerus grypus; assembly: GCF_964656455.1. Taxonomy (NCBI): domain Eukaryota; kingdom Metazoa; phylum Chordata; class Mammalia; order Carnivora; family Phocidae; genus Halichoerus; species Halichoerus grypus. Next base: position 40,221,133 of record NC_135723.1, read on the forward strand.
TGTACAAAGAGGAATGTTGTAGTTTTTAGTTTTCCCAATTTTCTTTTTTTCTTCCTTCCCTTTTGGTGGTGGGGAGAGGGGTTAAATTTTAGCTTTTGTTTAGAAGACTCAGAAAACATATATAAACTAACATCTCCTTCCCTATTACCTCAGATATTTGCATTATCATTTCTTACCTATACAATGGCAATATTCTTCTATCAGGTTCTTCTTGCTTCTACTCTCTTGATCCTGATAAAAATCTAGCCTCGTGGGTGATAATGTCATTATGTATTCTTTTTTTTAAATGACATCAAACCATCCCAGAAGAGAGTTTATGCATACTCTGCTGTCCTACTTAAGAGGCACCACCTGCTATAATCTTGACATAGCATTATTATAAAAAATTGTTATGATTTTGTGTGATATATTTGTTTTAAAACAAATATTTTTAATTATTTAAATTTAAATTCACTGGGATGATTCACTCATGTTAGTCATGCAGCTTGAAGTACTCTCTTATATACATTTCCTCCTCGTAAAAAATAACAGTGAAGAGCAATCCACAATATCTTCATTTTTATTCAGTCCTAACTTTACTTGTTTTGAAATTGCTTAAAATTTTCTATTCATCAAACATGCTGTTCCTCAACTCTTTGTCTTTCTGCCATCTTTTGAACCTACTAGTTGGCCTTACATATACTTAATTAAAAAACCTTAATTAGTTAAAATACCATTCCCCATTAAAAGGAACTATGGCTCCCTGAAGAAATGGCTGATCTCAGATCTGGAATAAGGAAGTTAATAGGTAAGTTTGGGATTCCTTTTTATAACGCCCGAAAACATGTCAAAAGGTACAAAAACTGGTGTTTCCACTGGCCAAATCTGGAATAACTTAAGAATCACAAAGAATGACACACTGAATTAAATAAAAAAAATCCATGAGTCCATAGCAATATGCTGGGGGGATGGGATGATGGGGAGGGGATGCTCTTTACCATTCCCAGGTACATAAATGCAGAAAGAATGACAGAATTAGAAAATTAGCATTTTGCAACCCTCATTACAATTCAGGCAAGGATCAACAATGGATACTAAAACTACTGAGTGAAAAATAGCTGGGACTACAGGATAGAGTACCTATCCTGTAGATCTGGTAATCACAATCTTAACCAATGATTAAACTTAACATCAATAAATTTCGACAACTTGACATATATCTCTGAGAAATAAACATCACCTATGTAGTATTCACTAAAAATGCTAACCCTTAATCTAATCATGAGGGAATTATCAGGTAAATCCAGAATGTGAAACTCTTTATAACTGGTATCTTCAAGTAAGTTAATGTCATGAAAAACAAAACAAAACAAAAAAAGGAAGGGACCGTTCTGGATTGGGGAAAAAAGCGACGAGACATTTTCTGGAACAGTTGGTAAAGTCTGGATATGGACTGTGTATCTGGATATTATTGAATTAATGCTGATTTTCTTAAACATGATTGTAAAATTGTTTTAGAGGGGCATGTCCCCCTTTATGACATGAATGTTAAAATATTTAAGAGCTGTGTCATTTTGTCAACAGTTTACTTGCAAGTGGTTCTCAAAAATATTCGATATATATCATATATATTTCTATCATACATGATAGAAATAAAGTAAACATGACAAAATGTTAGCAACTGATAAACCTTAGGTATTTGTTGTCTTTTTTTAACTAAAGTACAACTGACATATAACATTACATTAGTTTCAGGTATACAGTATAATGATTCAATAATTGTATATTTTGCAAAATGATAACAATAAGTGTAGTTAACATCCATCACCATAGTTACAAATTTTTTTCTTGTGATGAGGACTTTTGAGATTTACTCTCTTAGCAACTTTTAAATATGCAATACAGTATTATTATAGTTGCCATGCTATATACAGTACATTCCCATGACTTATTTATTTTGTAACTGGAAGTTTGTACCTTTTGACCCCTCATCCATTTTGCTCACCCCCTACCTTGTCCTCTTTTTTAATACTTTTCTATAGGATTGAAAGTTTGAAAAGTAGTTTTAAAAAAATCACTTTGGAAATCAACTCTGGAAGCCTTCCCTATGCCCATCTCCTCCTCCTTACCCTCGGAGATTAGGTCCCCTCTTTTGTGTCTATCTCTATTACAGCACTTACATACTGTACAACCATAATTATCAGTTTACATGTCTATGTCCATTACTGGTGTCTGAGCTCCTTAAGAGTAAACTCTGTGTTATTTACCTTTGTATTCTTAAACTACAAACAGTACCTAGCATCATGCACAACAAATGGCTATGAAAGATGAAACAAAACTCTTAAATCACACCTTGTATATTGTTGTAGTTATAACCCCCTCCCCTCCCAAAACAGTAAAGTTACACTCTCTCTTAATACGTCCTAGCCATAAGTTTCACCTTAGTAATTACTTATCAGAGACATGGCTAAGAACATTTCAACTTGAAAAGAAAAATAACAAAAGGTACAATTTAGGTTTTTCTTATAAAGTACATATAAATTTAAATCTATTCAACAATCATTCATAATATGGGTATATTATTCATTACGTTATATACCTAACAAAAATTTTTGAATGCAATACATGTCATCATCATGATTTAAGAATAGAAGAAAGTACATCTATCTGGTCCCCCAAGACAGAAACTTAGGAGGCTTCTTAACTACTCTTTCTCCTTCAACTACCACAATCACTCATTATGTCCCTTCCATTTCAACTCCCAATTATCTCCAGAATAAGTCTCTCTTTCCCTATTCTTACTGAAACTTACCAATTTAGGATTATTCCCTTCATAAATATTACTGTAGTCTTCTTTCTGTCCTCTCCTCCCCAGTGTTACACAGTTTATACCATTCCTCCACTGATGCCTAAAATGCCACCACCATTCCTGTCCATTACTATTCAAAACCTTCAGGTAGGAACCACATTTTATTAAATCTGCAACTCTGATGCACACAGCTGAGTGCTGGGCACACCACAGACACTCAATAAAACACTGGGTAAATGGAGCTATACTTCTCAAGTGCCCTCCAAGTGGTCAATCTCAAGAAAACAGAGGCCAGTGTGATTTCAGTGAAGCCAAGAGTATATATTTCAACATAGAAGAGATCAACAAGACCATGTATTATGAATTGGTCATGTAAAATTCTCAATTATATTTAAGAATGTCTTTGAGAATAGTGATCATTTCATCCAATGCTCCCCAAGGAGAGATCATGGGGGAAATTTAAGACCCCAGTACCTGAAAAGATGAAAAAGTTTCTCTTAGGCAATTTATTTCAGGTTGTTAGGAAGCTCAGTCAAATGTATACGCAACTTTAGGGGCACCTGGCTGGCTCAGTTGGTAGAGCGTGTGATCTTTTTTTTTAAGATTTTATTTATTTAAAAGAGAGCACAAGCAGGGCGAGTGGCAGAGGGAGAGGGAGAAGCAAACTTCCCGCTGAGTAGGGAGCTGACTAGACCTGAGATAATGGACCCTGAGATAATGACCTGAGCTGAAGGCAGACACTTAACCCACTGAGCCACCCAGGCACCCCAGATCATGCAACTCGATCTCAGAGTCATGAGTTCAAGCTCCACATTGGGTGTAGAGCTTACTTAAAACACACACACACACAGAATGTATACCCAACTTTAATTATTGGGTATATAGGCAGTGAATGTATATTCATTAATAAAAGCTCTCAATAATCAAAAGTATTTTTACCCACATAAATTTTCTTGTATCTCTCAGCAATATTATTTTCAAACAGAGAATACTGTAATTACCTGAATTCAATTCCTACGCTATTCTCTGAGGTCCTTAACAATAGTAATACTTAACAGTAGTATTAATTACATGTTAATATTGACTGGGCTAGAAACAGCCTTACATTTTCTACAGTACCTTGAAACTCAAACTGAAAATTTTTATTCTGTTTGTGAAACTAGCTATATTTTATAATGAGAGTAAAAAAGTTTAAAAAAAAATTAGGGAACCACATTAAGGATTCCCCTTAGTCTGTGGAAGTGTGATCAGAAAGCTACTGCAACCCATTTTTATTTTTTTAGAAGATTTTATTCATCTATTTGAGAGAGAGAGAGAGAGAGAGAGAGAGTGCACACGAGAAGGGGGAGGGGCAAAGGGAGGAGCAGACTCCCTGCTGAGCAGGGAGCCCAATGCAGGACTTGATTCCAGGACCCTGGAAATACGACCTGAGCTGAAGGCAGAGGCTTAACGACTGAGCCACCAAGGTGCCCAACCCATTTTTACATACACACACTCCCAAAGCTAAAATAAACTGAAAGAAAAACATTTTTGCACCTTTATAGACTAGAAAAGTGACTTAGTTAGGAGTTAATCATTTGGTATTGGGATAAAATAGTACCGTTAATTCTCATATTGCTGTTGCAATCAATAATAAACCGTTCACTATATATGTTATAATATTATGTATAAACTTTCTTTTTATTCTTCTAAGAGGGAAATCTAAGAAGAAGTAAGATATTCTAAGGGAAAAAATAAGGGGGCAGAAATTGCAATGTTAAGTACATGAGAGGAACATTAAGTAAAGGTGGTGCAGCTTTGGGTGCAGCTAAGATAAAATTTTAAATTAAAAAGGAGACTCATTTCAAACGGTAGATATATTTCTGTGATACTGATTGATTTTAATTTTAAAATTAAAACTGAATAAAGCACTTCAAATAATCTCAAATTTAATTTTCATAGAAATTTGTATTCTTGTATGTTGAACTTGTGTGGGACAACTAAATTCATAATTCCTCTTATGGCAAGTGAACAATGACTATATGCATTCTTCCACATTCCCTCCAGTCTTACTATAACCTATACTTCTTTGAGTGTCTAATAGTATTAATGGACAGCTTAGGATTTTCTCGTGTTGTGCTAATTACACTAAGGTCTTCCAGTATAAAAAATTCACATAAAACTAACTATATCATTACACTGCAGTGTAGCAAGGTTTGGTTTTACACTTCAAGTTTTTATAAAATGGCTAAGATGAAGTACTGTTTAAAATTACAGAACTTTAGAGAAAGCCTTGGAGATCACTGTACATCATACCCGCTTTGTCTGAAAACCACCACCATTACCACTACTATAAAACAAAGGTGAAGACTGTCTTACAAGAAAATATTTAACTTTTTCTACCAATATTTCATGACCTCAAATCCTAGACTTTAAATATAATATCTGTGTTGAGCCTAAAAATAGGAATTGCCAAATTAAGTATTTGTTTTACTGATACTTTAAGCAGTCTTCATAAAGATATCTAATGGAGTGTAATGTTCCACAAAATAATCTAAATATATTAAGACTGGATAATATGTTCTTGAGTAAAGGGGGTGACATAAGTCACAACTGAACTGTTTTAAAGTTCTAAGAACAAAGCCTCATATCAGCCTGCAACACTTCTAATTAAACAGCTTCCTAAATTGTTAACTAGGTTATTTCTACCAACACTACTCCCTAATAAACAAAAATGTGTCAAAAGATTTAAGTTAGAAATATAAAATAAAAGAATATTTATTTAATATTTCTCTGCTAATCTTGTAGGCCTACCCTTTCAAGAAGAGTAAAAACATAGCTCCCCCCACCCCTGGAACTTTTAATCTTACTATGACCTGATTCAAAATGTTGATTTCAATACTGTTATTATTTGATGTCATTCAAGCTGGCTTTTAACTGAAGAATTTTTAACTAAAGAGACTTAAAAAAACAAAACACAAAATCAAACATGTTAATATATATCCAGCTTCCTCAGAGAATCACCAACAAGAAACAACAGATTCAGTAACTTGTTTTGTAGGAGCTCCCAATTCTTAACTCTACATAGGACAGAAAAAGTCAAAATTCTTAACATGAAAGATACTAGTTTGAACAGTGTCTTAAAATTTTAAGAGTGGTACAAGTTTTGGTTTAAAAAGTTGAATTCTGATGATCATCTAGCATACAGATAAAGTATCTCTCCCTCCTTTAAAAACCATCTTGTGCTATTTTAATGACAAGGAAAGGAAAAAGAAGAAGGTAAAAATAAAGTAAAAAAAAAAAAAAGGAAACTAGCTCCTGAGGGTGGGGCAGGACAGTACTGTGATTAAAATTTCAGGTAGAGCACACAAAAAAAATTCATAATGATAGTTCTGTATTTCTTTAGTAGTATTATACAGCACTTCATAATTATGACATTACTGAGTATACAAAAATAGAAAAGCTGGTTAAATTCTTCACAAATCATCATATGAATTTCAATATATTACTCTTTAAACTTACTGCCTTATCTTAGGAGTACGAGACACTGCATCTGTATGACATACTATCCTTCCAATTACCACAGGTGAAGAATCTAAGACAATATATAACCTTTTGAATTACAACTTATTAAGCATTTTAAATTATTTAACAAAAGCACCAATGAAGAAGCATGTGTTCATTCATACTGACAAACGGGAATCCATAATCTATTTTAGGTGGAAACGTTAAAGATTTTATTAACAAAGAATGTACTAAACATATTATGTAAGAAGTTTAAGTGATAAGGTATAATATATCCAAATATTATTTCTAAATACTTATAAATCTTCCATGCTGTACATGTTGCAATATATGTAAATTACAATATATGTATAATCATACTAAGTGAATGTGTAAATTAAAAAGCCATGATTGTTGTAATCTCTGGTATCTGGCATTTCTTGCAATATTTCCCTGATTTGTGTTTTAATTTTCAATTATAACTACCGATAACTATGCAATTTTATTTAATCACTCCTTTTTAAGGCCTTAAACCCAAAAATAGTTTTTGAAAAGGGCAAAATAATAAAATGAAACAAAGGATACCTGATTCATGTCTATGCTTTCCTTCAATACTTAGCTGACTTCATAAAGTATACACTTTATCTTCAACACTAAATGCATTGCCAGGATTGTGATTAATCATTTAAATAACCACAGCTGTGTTTACTTCAGTGTGCAGGCCTCCAGATGTGTACTGGTAAAAAAATTACCATATTTTAAGAAGTCAGAATTGGAAGTAACCAGTAACAGATGCCTAATACATAAGTTTCTAGGAATTCTAAATCATTTAGGACTTTGCCCCCAAATTTGGCTTTGTTCACATTTGCCAGTGAGAATTATATCTGTGACTAGCCTTAAATTTCACAAATCTGAACTATCAAAGATCCCACATACTTCATCTAAGTATCACCTTGACATTTAAGTATGGAAAGGGTTTTCTCTCAACTTAGTATTTTTGAAATTACTTACTCTCCCCACTCTCCAATACACATTCCAAAATTTCTTAAAAGTATGAAGTACACTATTTTGAAGAAAAGTAAAGAAGAAATTCCACTTATATCAAATAGGGTTGCAAATGCCCTATTCTATACCAATGTGTAGGAGCATCAAATTCTCATTCAATCCTTAATAGTAAAGCTACCCTAAATATAAACAAACTAATCCTCAACAAAGTTTCTTCAAATAAAAAATGTGCATCTATAATGCAGAAAAATATTTTAAAAAACAAGTGAAAGTTTGAAAAATTCTTAATTGTAACTTACCACCATAGGTAAATGTAGAGAACTACCTATCAACATAGGTAAGTAAAAGAGAACAGCAATAGTTGCAAACATCATCTTTATGCTCATGAATATGATAATGAAGCCACACTAAATCTAGTCATTTTGAGATAAATATACGTGTTCTTGCTTAAACTGTATAAAATAGATTAAAACAAAAAATGTAAGTTCTATAGGTTATCACGATATAAAAACAACTATATCCTAGAGATCTAACATCTATTCAGTAGCTAAAAAATCAGTACCTAGCACAGCACCATAATATTCCTATATTTTCTCCAATAAGGACCAAAAATGTCAGTGAGGAACTTCAGACCAAACAACCAAAAGCAAGTCATAAATGATGTTGCTACCAGACCATTGGGAGCTTTCAGTTATTTGTGGTCAGCAGTCTGAAATAGAGGCTCAAAATAACTTACATAACCATTTATAATTTTTCTTATATTTTAAAAGAAGAAAATTCAAACACAATTCCTTTCATCGATAATTTAAAAATACAAGCCTCGGGGGACACCTGGCTGGCTCAGTCAGATAAGCGACTGCCTTCGGCTCAGGTCATGATCCCAGGGTCTTGGGATCAAGTCCCGCATGGGGCTCCCTGCTCAGCGGGGAGCGTGCTTCTCCCTCTGCTCGCAGCTACCCCTGCTTCTGCGCTGACAAATAAATAAATCTTAAAAAAAAAAAAAAAAATACATGCCTCTGGGAGAATGGTTCCACAATAACGTCTTGCTGACTTTGCTTCTCTTTTTCTGTACTTTTATAAAATTCCCCAAAGTCATTACTCTCATCTTTTGCAAGCCTTAATGCCCTACACTTGTCTCAATTCCCTCATTCTGATCCTCCATATGACTGAGTTAAGAAGAGAACCCCACCACCTGTCTTCCACTAGATATGCAAGTGCAAATCACAACCTCCAATTTCTTATTCCCAACGGTCCTTATCAAACCAGTTGCCAAAGCTCACTTGTTACTCTTGTGTCACTCTCTTCACTTCTTTCCCAATAACTACCTTTCTCAGGCCCTTAGTCCTCAGCTAAGCTACTTCAACAATTTGCTAATCAGTTTCCCTGACTCGGTCTCTTTTCTATCTTTCCAAATTAATTTTGCTGGGTTGATTTTTCCTAAACTGCCTACTGCTTAAAGGAAGCTTACACATACCAAACCAAAAAAACTCTACTTCTCATGTATCTAAGGATAAAGTCCAAACTGGACATTTGGCTTAAAGCTTTCTAGTATTAGGCCCCAAACTACTTGCATTTACAATCACTATTTTTACGGTCAAATAAAACACACACATTATTTTTTCACCTCCAAGTATCTACTCTTTTCCCCTTCTTTTGGAAACCCTTGTTCTACATTTCTATCTTTTGAAAGCTCTGTTCCAATGTTGCTATCTCACCTTGTACAGAACTGATTTCCACTTATTTTCAACTGCTGTTAGTTACACTTTACTACCAGTTGTCTAATTCCTTGCCCTCCCTATCCCTGCCCCACCACTGGAATGAAACTCAAGTGAAATCTTACCCAGAAGCCCAACAGATAAAGATAAGCAAAAGCAAAGTTGCTCTGATTTAATTGGGGGTAGAGAGAGAAGGGCTTGGAGCTCCACCTCCCAAGATAAGCACTTCCAAAAGACTAAAAAGCTCAAGCTTACTATGAAAATCACTGTGCCCTGCCTCTCTGGTATTTCTAAGTTCAAAGACAAGTATCTACCTAAGGAGTCAAGTTTGCCTCAGTGCCACCTCTAGTTAACTGTGACCTGGTAAATTACCAAATTTTGCTGAGCCCCAAGCATAAAACCTTCATAAAGCTGCTATGTGGATTAAATGAGACTATGTATCTAAAGCACTTATTACCATTCAGTGCCAGATTTATAGGAAGCACTCAACAAATACATATTGAATGAATAAATCATTTATTATGCACCAATCACCTCACAGGAACTTGAGGGGTAAGAAAAGTAAGAAGAAAAATGTTCCAGAATAAAGACAATACTATTTCTACCAAACATTACATGTACAACACAACACAGGAAAAAAAATACATTTGGTGAATTTTTAATACCTCAGAAGAAGAGTATAAGTATAGTCTTTGAAACTTTTATTTTCCCCTTAATATTCTCAACAATTCATCACATCTTTCAATGAGTAATGTTTAACAACAATCCAGTAATAATGTTAAATACTGAAGTCTCAATTGCTTACTGCTTGTTTATTCTATAGAATCAGTGAAACAGCTAATCCAAATAGTTTTTCAAAGTAATTTTTACTGCTTAATATCCTGGACCACACCTCTCACTAACCCGTCCCAAGCACTGGTATCTTTTTTTTAATAATTTTTTTAAAAGATTTATTTATCTGTCAGAAAGAGAGAATGAGAGCACAAAGCAGGGGGAGCGTCAGGCAGAGGGAGAAGCAGGCTCCCCACTGAGCAGGGAGGCCAATGTGGAACTTGATCCCAGGACCTGGTATCATGACCTGAGCCGAAGGCAGACGTTTAACCGACTGAGCCACCCAGGCGTCCCCAAGCACCAGTATCTTGATTTGGGTTTTTTTATTTAACTCCACTGTATTTCTTTATACCTCTTGCACATCTGTATGCATCCTTAAGCAATATATGCTATTGTTTTATGTATCTTTATCTTTTATACGAATACACTATTTTTAAAGTACTTTTGGAAATTAAAAGTTTTTAATACTAGAAAATAAATCATTTTTAAATAACTAACAAACTCAACAAGCTTAATTTTGGATATACCTAAAATTACAAATAAAATATTTGTCAGAAACAATTCAAATTCTAATACCAAATATCCAAAATCCAATTCTCTAAGGAGATTAGAGGGAAGAAAAGAAAAGGGACTAATGTTTATTGAATACCACTTTGTGCCAAACTCTGTGTTATGCAATCTACATGTTATCACTGGTATGTTTGTATCCTTCCCTGAATCCCAAAATACTTATGTTGAAGCCCTAACCCCCAATGTAATGATATCTGGAGATGGGGTCTTTGGAAGGTAATTAGGGTTGCGTAAGGTCATGATGGTGAAGTCCTCATGATGTCATTAGTGCCATTATAGGAAGAGACACCGAACAGCTTGCTCTTTCTCTCTCCACCTTGTGAGGACACAGTGAGAAGGCAGCAGTCTGCAAGCCAGAGAGTCCTCACCAGTAACTGAATCAGCCAACACCTCAATCTTGGACTTCCCAGCCTCCAGAACTGTTAGAAAATAAATTTCCATTGCTTAAGCCACTCAGTCTACAGTATTTTGCTATGGCAGCTACAACAGATTAACATACTCATGTAACACATAACTCTATTATCCATAAATTACATATGAAGAAACTGAGGATTAAGACGGTAACAGTTCAAAGAAAAACATAATGGTCAATCTCACTCAAATCAATCCCAAAATCAAAATGATGACATTCCATTTTTCATTCATCAGGTTCACAACAACTAAAATGCTTAATATGGAGAATAGGCAACCTTATGAGGGAAGAGGTAAACTGTGATAGAAATTTTAACTGGTATAACCATTCTCGAAGGCAACTTAAGGCTGTATGTCAAAATTCAAAATGCACCTGGTACCAGATGAGGTGGCAGAGCCAAGAGGGCATTCCTACAGAGGCAAAACATAGAGTGACTGGTGTGTCAGATCTGAACTGGGTGAAGAAGTCATCCCGTGCTGAAGTGAGGAGGGGAGAGGGTGGCCTGGCAAAGAATGCTGAAGCCCAAGTGACATAAGAAAGGCAACTGTGGGTGGAGGGGGCAACAAAGATTGGCTAGGGAGCAGGATGACCAAACAGACAATGTATTTAAGACAATGAAAGCCAGGTTTCTCACTGCTGGGGAAGGGAGTTACAAATATGTAAAGAAAAAGAGCTAGAATGAACCCTGCGGTGTTGAACTGTAATTGGAGATACTGTGTGAACTCATGGTTTTATACACACACACACATAAATATAAAAGTGTATAAATGTATACACACATTTGCATATTTCCTAGTTCCTTCCACTGAGAGGGTCCCCTAAGCAACTAGCAAAACTGGAGTTAAGATCCTGCCTTCTGAATATCATTCTCCACTAAAAGAAATGCTCCTTGGAGAAACAGCTGATTCCAGGATTAGAGCAGGGAAAGAACAAGATTAACCTGGAATACCTTTTTGTGTCAGAATGCTTGGAAATGCACAGAGAATGATGGTGCCATGTCAAATGGTCACAGAAGACAGTATGAAGGGGCTCCCCATGTTCAAATATAGGACAATGTGAGGATCAAAATAAATAATAGCACCATATTATAACCCATTAAATGAGAATCCATGAGTCTGTATGGATATAAATAACCAAATTAATAAATTGAAAGTTTGATAATGGAATTTTATATTTCCATAGTTTCACAAAATGCCTATTAATTACAAAGGGAAAAGGAGTAATCTAATGTTGGAAAAGTCTCATAGACACTACCTTAATAAAGTGATCAAAGTGAACATCATTAGTAATGGAACAAATGTGAATCATGTTCCACCTGACAGGATTCAATGAGAACACAGAATCACAACTACAATATTCCTGCCAAGGTGTAGAACCTGAATCTAATCAGGTGAAAATATCAGACAAATCCAAGTTGAGGAACATCCTACAAAATAACTGGCCTGTAAACTTCAATAGTGACAAAATCATGAAAGTCAAAGACAAACTGAGAACTGCTCTAGAATGAAAAATAGTATATGGTCCTCTGTATTTTTAAAATATATATAAACACACAATATATACATAAATTCTGGAAGGATACTAAAAAAAACAATTAACAGTGGCTATCCCTGGAGTATGGCAAATGTTTTGGGGGACAGGCAGGGAGAAACAGTGCTTTTACTTTTTACTTTATGCCCTTTTATAGGCTTAAGATTTTCTCTAAGCAGTTTTTTGTACAATTATCATATATGTAATACTAAAAAAGCATTTTAAAGAAATTAAGTAACTAACATTAATTGACAATCTACAAGTTGATGAGAGATGGATTCTGAACCTAGGTCTGATCTTAAGATTCATTGTGCTTTTTCCATCCCAGCGTTCAAAAACTTTCTCCTTGCATATGATTACCATGAATGGACACTCAACAGGCACTGTGCCATACATATTTACTTTTTTTTATTTTTAGTAACACAATTTCTCCATTTCTTGCCACCATCATGTAACTAATTTAAATGTGTGATAGTGTTATTTATGTGTCCACTATATTACATTTAATAATTGAAAATAGCAGAGCCCCTGTGGTCATTAGTTAACTGACTAGGTACATTATCTGATACAGTGAGTATCAGTTGTATCTACTTTTATATTTAAGATTCTCAGGAATCCTATTGATGGTTTAGTCCAGTTGGAATCCAATCAATGTAAATATTTCTCCATGGCATTTTTCATAGGACAGTTCTTCTTGTACTGTACTCGTCTATGCACAACAAGCATTTAAAATCCTTGGCCTCTACCCCTAAATGTCATTACTTCACATTTGCACCTGTCAGGTAAATGTGACATCCAAAAATACTTCTCTAGGTAAGAACCACTGTAAGATGCCCTACTTTGTTAGGTGAGAGTACCTCAGTTATTCCAGAGGGGACCACTAGCTTGTTTACTGTCTGCCTCAACAGACAGATTTCCATCAATAACAGTCTCTTACCTAGCAATTTCTCAAGGAGGGTGGGAAGGTAGGTAGTATACTCCTCTTGAATTCATCAGATAATAAAGCAGTTCCACTGATCATAGAAAAATTATAGAATACTTAGTATTAGAATTCTCTTGTAAATATCATTACTTCTGGAAGCAAACTGAGTTTCCTTTCAAATATTCTAAAAAGTTCCCCCCCCCCGGAAAAAAACGCCCCCAAAACAAAAAAACAAAACAAAAATCCTTCTCAGTTCTGGCACAGAAAGAAGAGAATTAAAGAACCTAAAGGCCCACTTGTTCTTCCCACTTCTCTTTTCTCACCCACTTCTAATTGTCAGAGAAAGGTGATTAATGAAAATATTTTAAATATCCTTTCAATATCTGATGAAAAATCTTTTGACATTTCAAACAAATTATAAAGGATTTCGGTTTTAGACCCTGCTCTACTACTACCAACTTAGCTATATGAGCTTGACAAGTTTTATCTTCTCTATATTTTAAGTTGCTTTCCAGTTCTAACCATGACAAAGCCTCCAAAATTAATTATAATCAATTACACCCAATATGTTGAATGTCCTCCTAACAAAGCCTATTCTCAGTTTAAATAGTCAAAAAGTTGCAGAATGCATTTCACAAAGATCCTAAACATGATTTTTTAAAAAAGATTTTATTTATTTATGTATTTGACAGAGAGAGACACAGCAAGAGAGGTAACACAAGCAGGGGGAATGGGAGAGGGAGAAGCAGGCTTCCTGCGGAGCAGGGAGCCCGATGTGGGGCTCGATCCCAGGACCCTGGGGTCATGACCTGAGCCGAAGGCAGAGGCTTAACTGTCTGAGCCACCCAGGTGTCCCCTAAACATGATTTTTAAACAGTTCTTAATGACCAGATCATATACCCATCAGTTAGAGTAACTGTGAAGAACTGCCAATGTAACACAGATCCACAGACTAAATAACGACAAGTTTTAAAAAAAGAAGCATTTGTTCCGCTGGACCTTCAGAGAATTGTGCCCCACCACCACTGAAGAACTATTCAGAAGAAACAAAGAGCTCCATGAAAACACATTACCATAGTTTCCTTTTTAAAACAGAAATTCCCCTTCTTTAAAATGACTGAATGACATCCTACCAAATTCTTATCTGGGATAAGATGAAGCAACAACACTCCCAAAAAAGATGGACAATCCATTACATCTACTTTCTGGAGCAGAGAGGCAACAAGGCCCGTGAAAATCAGATCTCCTCTAGACAGAAAAGATGATTATAGGCCATTTTAAGTTTTATCTGTTACTGTGCTTGTCAATAGCACATTTACCAAAAGGACAATCACAAGAAAGAGAATTTCCAAAGAAGGCAGAGAACTTGGAAAGTAATTCAGGGCATAATCACTGAACTGAAAATTCAAATACTAAAAAATTCAAAATAGGCCATTTATTCTCCAACTGTAATGTGCATACAAATCTTTAAAGAATCTTGGTAACGTCCAGACTAATTCAGTAGGTCTAGGCTGAGACACTGCATTTCTAATAAGCTGCCAGTTAATGCCAAAACTGCTGGTCCATGGATCACAACTGAACAGCAATGGAGACTAAACCATGACTAGGCCGTAAAAAACAAACAAACTAAAAATGTATAGTTTCAAAAGATAAATAATTCAGTAATTCCTTGGTGATATTTTTCCAGGTTTTTTCTCTTTTAGTTTTGTTTTTTATAAGAGTTTTTATTAGTAAATATTGATTGGTTTCACCTATTGGGCTAATTTTGTACCCAGCAAAATCTCAATTCAAATTAACACAAAAGGAAAACCTGTCTAAATTATAAACCACAGAAGAAACATAGAAACCTGAACATTTCAATGTTATTTCTCATTCTAAATGGAAAAATTCCTAAATGAATTAGGTTCTACACATCCAAACCTGAAGACAACAAATATTCTATAAGGTGACCAGTTAAGTGGTGAGTTACTTAATTTTAACAAACTGGTTGATCATGAGAGGCCTTGGTCTTCAAAAAAAAAAAAAAAATTCTCAGGGCACCTGGATGGCTCAATTGGTTAATTGACCGACTCTTGATTTTGGTTCAGGTCATGATCTCAGGGTTGTGAGATAAGCCCTGCGTCAGGCTCCATGCTGAGCATGGAGCCTGCTTAAGATTCTCTCTCCCTCAGCCCCTCCCCCCTAAAAAATATTCTCTGCTTTTCCTTGTAACTTTAATGAGATTTTTTACTATATGACTACCAACACTTTGAACAAATATAAACTTACAACATGAACTTAGAATAAAAACAAACTACATATTCTGCAAAAACTGATGAACTCAAAGTTGCTGAGAAAAATCATGTGTATCATTAGGTACAGTTATCTCTAGAACTTTCTAAGCAGTCAATTCTCAACTACTTGCTTTAAATGCAGGTTTATTCATTCAACAAGCATATATTAACCACCTACTATGTGCCAGGCACTTTGCTAAAGGTTAAAAATAAAGCTTATGTTGGGGAGTCACATAGACCTTTCAGATCCTGGCTTGACTACTTAATGACAAGCTTTTTAAATCTAAGCATCGGTTTCCTCACCAGTTGTGGTGACAGACTATATAATGTAAACAAAGTGCCCAGCACTGTGATAAACAATGGATAAAAGCTATTTGAAATATGAAGTTTGAGCAAAAAGTTGATCCTGCCCTCAATAAGTCAGTTCTCTACTGTACAGCTCAATGTTAGATTATGAACCAACTTGACAGTGAGGTAAAGGAAAGAAGCCTGGGTGGCTCAGTCAGTTAAGGGTCTGCCTTCAGCTCAGGTCCTGATCCCCCAGGTCCTGGGATCCAGCCCCCCACCCTCCTGTTTAGCGGGGAGCCTGCTTCTCCCTCTCACTCTGTCTCTCCCCTGCCCCCCGCTAGTCTCAAATAAATAAATAAAATCTTACTTAAAAAAAAAGAGAGAGAAAACATGTCTGGACAAATAAATCCACTACCAAAACAAAAACAAAACAATCCCCTCAATATATAATGAATCCCATAACTGAAATGTGCTTTGGGTTAGTTTATGAGTTTGTGTCATATGAACACTAATGTCTTCTACCGCTAAACAAAATAATAGAGTACACCATAAATAAAAAGAACAAATGTTCAAGCTATGTGGTTTTTATGCACAATAGGGTCACGATGGGGTACAACTTAGGACAATTTTAGTGAAGTTGTAATTGCTTAACGTAACAGATTTGTACACCATTAACCACAATTCTCTTCCTACCACCTTCAGAAAGGCTACCCAATAGTAGCCTTTTCTTACAAGACAAGTATTTATCCTACACATAACAGACAATAAAGCAAATAATTCTGGAAACCGACCTGGCAACAACAATCTAAAAAATAAACAGAAGCAGTACATCATTCCTAGAAGGTATCCATCATTTCTAGCCAGCTATGTGACACTGGACAAGTTTCTTAATAGTTCCAAACTTCAATTTCTTTATCTGAAAAACGGTAATACCGGTACCTACTTGCTAGAACTGTGAAAATGAATATAAGCAAAACACTTAGACAAGTAATTACCCAGTAAATGTTAGCTATTTGCTTTCACTTACAATGAGAAAACTAAAGTTCCTCTTGGTAACCATGAAAACTAATAAAAATGTAGACGTTTTAGGATCTTATAAATCCTTAAACTTTGTTAGTTTGAAGTGATCAAAAATGAGAAACAAGGATAGGGTAATAACGTCTTTTTACCCACCAACACCTGATCCTCCCATCCTACTTAAGAGGCTTCATTTGTAAAGTCCTAAAAGTAAGCAATATTGGCCTAAGCAAGTACAGCAATTTAATTCTGGATGGTTTAAGGACAAAGGAAGGCTGCTACACTACAAGAAAATAAAGAAAAAAGAGGTTTATATAGCCATGAACGAAGTGGCGGTAACTCGGCTGAAGAGTTTAAAAAAAAAAAAAAAAAAAAAAAAAAGGACCAACCATCCCGGACTCAGAGCTAGAGGCCCAGGTCACTGTGGCTCCTCCCAATAAGGAAGCAGAAGGCATTCAGCCTCACTAGTGAGGCCCACCGAAACACTCCGAACCCGAAGCCGGTCGCATGGAGGGTCGCGCGTGCAGAGCCTCGAGAGCCGGCCGCAGGGGTCCGGACTTCCCGCGGGCGCCTCGAGGACGAGCCCAAGCATCCGCGCCGACTCCACCCGGAGGCCTGAGTCACCGTCCGCGCGGCCCAGAGGCCGGGGCCCAGCCGGTTACCTTCGGCAGGGAACTCCTCGAACTCGTCGTCCTCCTCCAAGAGACCCAAATCTACCGGCTGCTTTTTCTCTGACATGACGACGCTCCGCGCAAAAAACCTCTCAGGCCAAGAGGAAAGTTAGAACTCTCACTTTTCCTCACCGAAGCCACCAACGCCGCTGCCGCCTCGGAGGCCGGCTCTACCATAGAGACGCGGTAGAAGAGCTACGGGAGCAGCGCGAGGAATGCTGGGATAGTGGAGGTCCACCCAGCGCTTCCTGCGGGTTTAGCAATCGGTCAGAGTTAGAGATGGATCATTTTGTGCTTTTAGTTTTATCTGGACTTTCTGAATTGACAAATTTGGCATCCGGGTAGGTTTCCCTCACTGGAAAAGACTCATAATATGTAGAAAAATTAAACACCTTTACTTAAAGTCTGAGGGATAAAGTGCCCGCTAAGATTCCTGAAGGGCCTGCTAAAGTGTCGAGCCCCGAATATAGATTAGCCCTATCCTTAAACCAATTCCCTAAGCATGGTAATAACTATCTCCACGTCACAGAAAATTCAGGTTCAGAAAGAAATAGCCAAAGTCAGTCAATCTCCAATCTCCACACTCTTTGTTGTTCCTCCATCTTGTAATTACGCTGTGGGGAATACCCTGTTAAATAGAGTGTGTTTTTGTGTGTGTAATAACTAGTTCACAGGTTATTATAAAATCATACTATGTAAAACTCGATATATTTAACATTTTATGATGTTCAAATATATCATTTGAATTTTTCAAATATTAAATATTTTTAATGTAGCTGTGAACTTATATGTGTATGTAATAAATATACATGGATATTATGTAATATAACATACAATTGGGTGTTATAAATTTTTATGCATATGCTTGTGTATATATTTAAAACCTATTCCTTCATTCAACAACAGTAGTTATGTTAGTTCATACCACGCACCAGGCACCATACTGGAAATCAAACTTGGATAGACAAAGTCCTTACCTTCCAGGAGTTCAGATTCCACTCGGAGACATGTAAATAAGTAAATCACAGTGGAACATAGTAATACATTTGAATTTCTATTTTAAAAGGAAATTATCTGAGAAATGAACAGAGTGTATGGATGTACAGAGAATAGAGCAACTAAATATAGCACAGATTTGGACCAGAATTTGGGAACCTCAATTAGATGTAAATTAAAAAAAAAAATAAGATGGTCCTTATAATACTATTTTGATTTGTAGTGGTTACCAAAAACATTAGCAGCCTTCAGATTAAGTTCAAAGTTACGTAATTTGACATGTTATATGAATAAATACCAAAAGAGAAAGAAAAGATGAGGAAAATCTAAAATTGGAATTAAAATTAGAAGTAAACTAAAACTGTAACTAAATGTGGACAGTGGAAATGTAGAAAGTATGTAGTATATTTCTTCATATTAAAATCCATACGTATGGCAGCATTTGCTAACCTTGATGGGACCTCTTAGAATTTTGTACTTTGATGCCGTCTATCATATATATTACATATGCCACTGGGAACAACACACCAACATAAAGCTTCGGGCAGGCAGTTTGATTTATGCGGCAAGGAATAAGAAATCACAGATCTGAGACAGCCATTTTGTGCAGAAATAAAAGATTTGCCTAAGGACGTATCCATAGAGACAGAAAAATTAATGGCTGCCAGGAGATGAAGAAGGGGGGGAATTGGGACTAACTGCTAATAGGTATAGGGTTTGTGGGATGATAAAAATATTCTGGAATTAGGTAGTGATGATGGTTGCAAAACAGAGTGAATATACTAAAAACTACTGAAGCGTACGTTTCAAAATGATAAATTTTATGTTATGTGAAGTGTATCTGCATTTTTTAAAATGCTATAAAAAATTTGGCCAAGGAATCAGGAATCCCAAATTCTACGTGTATAATTTATCTGATAATGTGATTGATGTTTATATTAATTCTTAGCAAAAGAAAAAAATCAATGGTGATACAGTGATTTCCCCCATAAAATTGAATAACACAATTTTGTGTTAAGTCTCCAATTTTTGAAAAATTTACTGATCCGTTAAGTCCAGAATGCTGGAACCACAGAAATAACTTTTTTTTTTTTTTTTAAGTAGGCTCCACACTCAGTGTGGAGCCCAACTCAGGGCTTAAACTAACAACCCTGAGATCAAGACCTGAGCTGATATCAAGAGTTGGAGGCTTAACCGATTGAGCCACCCAAGCGCCCCTGAAATAATGTATTTTAATCATCATGACACATGCCACAGTGAGCAACTTCTCATTTAAATGGCCATGGCACATGGAAAAACTCTGGAAAATGATAGCCATTAAAGTGTAAGAGGCATTATTGCTTTGCTAACTTACGCACATAAGAATACATATTTGATGGACCAGGAATCAAACCTAGGCTCAAGTCTTACTAAACAGGAGGTTTAGGCAAATTGCTTAATTTCTCTGAAGTAATTTTAGTGATTTGTAGAGTTAGAGCAAAGATTAAGTGACTATATATATACATATATGTGTGTGTATGTCATATATATATACATACAAACACATGGCATAACCCAATACCTGGCATGTAATAAGTAATAAATACGTGTTAGCTCTTATTAAAAAAGGGTCTTAAATTTTAAAATATCTCAGATCCTCCATACTAACCCTAAAAGTCTTTAAATGTGGGTTTTGTTTCCTAAATGATACCTTGGTAATACTTTGGGAAGAAGTGAGTTCCTCCACAAGTTAATAATAATAATAGTAATAATAATAATAGCTAACATGTATTTAGTGTTTACTTTGTATCAGGCACTGTGCCAAGTCCTTTTTTGTATTAAGTGAGTACAATTTAAATCTATTTAATACTTGAGGGAACTGAGGCACAGAGAGGTTGTAATGTGGCCGAAGTCACAGTGCTAAGAAGTGGTGGAGCTATTGTATCCTAAGGGCTTTTTAAATAATAAGAAAAAAACCATCTCAATGTGTAGAGAGGCAGACAGTTGACATAAGAACCCCTGGAATCATTTCTTTCTAACACTACTGAACATATGCACATGTAGGAAAATGGCAGAAACACATAAATGCAGACAGAAGTACAGAGGGCAAAGAGGTAGAATGAAGAAGAAAATCGAATCTTAAAATTGACTTAGCTGTGTATGGCTAGGAAACCCTCTACAACATTAGAAAGAAGCACTGCAGTCAAAACTATGCCTTTATCTACATACGAAATCTGTAATTGGTTGATTATATTTAACTTCACAAGAAATCAAGCTAGCAGCAGATTTTATAGTAGATGATTCAGTTTGTCTCTAGCAAATCTTTTTTTTCCCTAAAGTCACATTTGGGATTTATATAGTTTTAGTTATACCACAAATACCTGAATCTTTAAGTTTGCTATAGAGTGACCATTCACTAACTAGGCAGAATGGATTCTACAAGGTTGACTTTCCTATATCTATCTCTAACCAGGAAGAAATGGTGAGGGACTGCTAAATGCCTGATATCTGGAGGAAGGACTGATTTCAAAGTCACCTTCATTTTGACCTCAGGAAGTTACAGCTAATTAGCCAACCATGAAGAACTGAGGAGACAGGTCTACACATCAAGTCTCTAAGATGTCCTTTCAGGGTATGTAAAAAAACTTTGGTGCCAGAATCACTCTACTTAACTCAGGCTCTTACCACGTGTGGGGCCCTAGAAAATTACTTTCCCTCTTGGTCCTCAGTTTACTCATCTTTGAAATGGGAGTAATCCGTTACCTTCTTCATAAGGTTGTTGAAAAGATTAAATGAACTATTTCTTTTTTTTTTTTTTTTTAAGATTTTATTTATTTATTTGAGAGAGAGAATGAGACAGAGAGAGAGAGAGAGCATGAGAAGGGGGAGGGTCAGAGGGAGAAGCAGACTCCCTGCCGAGCAGGGAGCCCGATGCGGGACTCGATCCCGGGACTCCAGGATCATGACCTGAGCCGAAGGCAGTGGCTTAACCAACTGAGCCACCCAGGCGCCCTAAATGAACTATTTTGTATGAAACACACTCAGAAGGATGCCTGGCGTATGGTGAACAGGCAATAAATAGTAATAGTTTGAAGTAAAAAGGAGAATGATAATGTTGATTTCTACCCTCTAGCAATTCATAAAACTCCTCGAGGTTAGAAGAAAAATTTAATTCCAACAGCTTACATGCTTGTCATCAAGAAGTACTGAACTTTTGCTGTGCCCTATCTTTTTATCTGACCTTTCTAACCTCCAGAACACAACTATTTGCTGGAGCTTCTCTCTGAGTCTCCAAAGGACAGGTCCTAGATGAAATTAAATCTGTAAAGTAGACCTTCAGGACCCTCCTCTCCCCACCAGGTCACAACATTTAGGCAGTTAACCAACACCATCATCAAAATTTCACATATATTTGTGATAAATGCAGGTGTAACTCTGTTAGGAGAAAATGGAAATTTGAAAGGGTGGGGCAAACTAAACCATATGCTATTTGCAGCATATGGAAATAAAGCAGGAAATGTAGAAAGGATGAAATTTAGAAAGTAGACTTTGGGATATCTTTTATAGAACATCTTTTATTTCATATAAGTCCATAGCTCCGTGTTCACATTTTCATTCTTTCTGGGCCTTTAAAACTTATTCACTTTCCCCTAAAACAGATCTTGAAGGTCTTTAAAAAAGTGGACTGTAACTGTGAGGTCAGACTCTGAACACCTGCAGCTAGCTCTAAACCCTGCTATGATCTATTTTTTTTTAATTTATTGTGGTAAGAGCACTTAATATATCTACCCTCTTACATTTTTGAATGCACAATACAGTATTATTAACTATAGGCATGATGCTGTACAGCAGCTCTCTAGAACTTACTCATTTTGTATAACTGAAACTTTATACCTATTGAACAGGAATTCCCCATTTCCCTCTTCTTCCAAACCCTGGCAATCACCATTTTATTCTCTCTTTTTATGAGTTTGACTATTATAGACACCTCATGTAAGTGGAATCATGCAATATTTGTCCTTCTGTGGCTGGCTTATTTTATTTATCATAATGTCCTCCAGGTTCATCCATGTTGTTGAATATGGCAGAATTTCCTTCTTTTTTAAGGCTGAGTAATATTCCATCCCTTCATTTGTCACTGGGAATTTAGGTTGTTTCTGTGTCTTGGCTATTGTGAACAGTGCTGCAAAAAACATGGGAGTGCAGATATTTTCTTGAGATTTTGATTTCAGTTCTTTTGAATAAATTCCCAGAAGTGGAATTGCTGGATCATATACTAGTTCTATTTGTAATTTTTGGGAAAATCTTCATACTGTTTTCTATAGTGCTTGCATCATTTTACATTCCCCAAAACAGTGCATAAGGGTTTTAGTTTCCCCACATCCTTGTCAATACATGTTACCCTTTTATTATTGTTGTTGTTATTATTATTATTATTATTATTGCCACCCTGACAAATAGATGTGAGGTGGTGATATTTCATTGTGGTTTTTATTTGCATTTCCTTGATGATTCATGATGTTGGGTATCTTTTCATATACCTACTGGTCATTTGTATGTTTTCTTTAGAGAAATGTCTATTTAAGTCCTTTGCCCATTTTTTTTTTCTTTTTTGAGAGAGAGAGAGAGAGCGCACGTGCATGCATGAGGTGGAGGGAGGGGCAAAGGCAGGGAAAGAATCTTAAGCAGGCTTCACACCCAGTGCAGAGCTCAGTGGGGGACTCAATCTCATGATCCTCAGATCATGACCTGAGCCAAAATCAAGAGTCAGAGGCTTAACTGACTGAGCTACCCCCAGAAGCCCCCCTTTGCCCGTTTTTTTAATTGGGTTATTTGTTTTTTTGCTATTGAATTGTAAGGAGTTCCATATATATTTTGGAGATTAACCCCTTATTAGTTACATATAGTTTGCACATATTTTCTCCCATTCTGTAAGTTGCCTCTGTGGATTATTTATTTTATTATGCAGAATTTTTTAGTTTGATGTAGTCCACTTGTCTATTTTTGCTTTTATGGCTTGTGCTTTTGGTGTCATATCAAGAAATTACTGCCTAAACCAATGTCATGAAGCTCTTGCCTATGTTTTCTTTCAGGAGTTTTATAACTTCGGGTCTACGTTCAAATCTTTCATCCACTTTGAATTGATTTTTGTATGTGATCTATGTTTAATGGTTTGGTTTGGGGGAGTGGGAAAAACAAAATGAAATATAAGAACATTTTCTTTTAAAAACATAAAACTTGAAATACGTCATTTTTGAAATAAAGGGATATGTTTCATTCTCTTTTGTCAAAATGATTTAACATTGTTTATGGATTTTGCTCTAAACTACATGATGTGCAGATGCCACTTGCAGACATAGTCCCCTCTTAGAGTTTACATCCTCTTAGGCTTTTTAGCTTCCATCAGTTCACCTGGAATAAAGCTAAAATTTGTTTGAAGCAAATATTTGAGACTGTGTTTCTAAACTTTAATGTTCATTTTCCCCTGGTGATCTTGTTAAAATGCAGTTTCTGAATCAGCTAGTCTACCTAGGGCCTGAAATTCTACATCTTTACCAGGCTTTCATTTTGCTGGTCTGGGGACTAGATTTTAAGAAGCAAGGGTTTAGATGAAATGGAAGAGAAAATACCTGACTTTCTGATCATTGATCCAGCTAACAATACTGCATGACTAGTCTATAACCTGTGGCTCCTTTAACAGTGTAGGGGAGAAAAGACTTTCCCTTTGTTGTCCTAGGTTCAATAACTGGGTCTATAAAATAAATTGACAACAGGCAGATTAACAGGAGCAAAGGTAAACAAACTTATTAATTTTTAATATTATGCACACCAGGGCATCACAGGGAAAAAAAAGTGAACACCCAAAAAAGTGGTGAGATTTGAGAGCTTATATGCCATCTTTAACAGAGGAAGGAGGGGATATATAGGCAACTTAGGGGAGAGTAAATTATTTTTAGGAAAGATGAATGGGCTGTTAGAAGAATAGATAGGAGATATGATAATTTGTGACAAAGGTTGTGTGGGTGTTGAGTTGACTTCTAGTTTCCTCCTAGTGGTAGGAGTCAGTCCCAGGAAGGGGATTTATGACAATTGAATTCCTTTTGAAGGCTCTGTCTTTTAGGCAGAAAAGGAAAGTTCAGAGAAAGCCTCCTCCTGTATCTGCCTTTACTTCAAAATAATCACTATACCAAAGTGACATGTTTTGGGGTGGCATGTCCAGAACTCCTTCAACAGCCATACTAAATTAAAATACTTGTTTCTTGCTATTGGAACTTTACCCCTGAAATGCTCTTGCTCCTTAAACCTTAGGAGGCTTATCTCTTAGAGGCATATACATCTGTGAACAACGTACACTCACATCTTTGTTAATATTATGAGTGCTCTATACTCAGTGATTGGTCCTGGACTTTCAGAAGAATTACAGTTCCAATAAAAGAAGAGTTCTTGGCTCTTTTAATATGACAAAATACTTGCATAAATAAAATGTAAAAATTATAATTGTAAGATAACTCTCCAGAATATCTAGATCTCATTGTAGAATAATTAATAATGAATAACAAAATGGTTATATGAAATCCAAATACTAATAATGGTAAGTACTTAATCTACCACAAAGGAAAAGCCCAGTCAAAATACCCTTCTTGCACCAAAATACATGTTCAAAAATCGATATTTGCATGCCCAAGACTTGTTTGAAAAGGCGATTATGGTCTCACAAGTAAATCATAAGAATTTTAAAAATTTTGTAAATGCTGTGTTTATATGACAGACAAGAACCACTCTGAAGGAATCATTATGGTTTGGGAAATGATATGCAATTTCAAAATCATCTAAATCATTTCAATTGCCTGTATTTACATTTATATAATGGGTATTTATAATGGTGATTATTTTAGAACTTACCTTGTTTTCCAGGATCTCACATTGGTTTCTATGGGAACGAGAATGGCTCTGAAGAGGAGCATTTTAAGAACTCTTTTTACATTCAGTGACTGCTAACTGAACTGCAAATTCTGTTTGTTAACGGTTTTTAACTCTTAAATTTTAACACAGAAATAAAAGTTGGGCATTCTAGCTTCATAAATCATTTTAAATAGTAAAAACTATTTTTATGAAACATCTGGCGCATTGAAACATTAGAAACTAAAATAACTAGCTTTAGGAGCTAATAATCTGTTCACTTTATTAAATTCATTAGTGATTAATCCATATTGGCCATGTGCTTACTCTTGAAAAATTGTGTAAATATATCATCTGATAAATTGTTTCAATACATTTTCTCTGCTATTGATGTGTGTATATATGTTTTCTTACTTTTGTAAAAATCCCTTTAAAAAGCAGTATAAAATGTTCTGCATTTAAAGTTTCCTTCTGCCAATGCCTCACCCATCCTGTGCTATTATTTACCCTGGTACCATGTTATACCTTTACCATGTTCTCACACCAGCTGGAACTTATTTTTAGTATTTTTTGAACAAGCTCATAAGTCTTCGAATTTCATTTTTTCTTTTTCTTGGAATAGATTTTTAGATCATAAAAAGCCCAGTGTGTAACTTATGTATACATTTGTGCAGTTTACTATATTTAATATTTCCTCACATTTCATGTTTTCCCATAAACTTTATTTTTTTAATTCCCTGGAGAAATGATATTTCAGTATATTTTTATTTAATTCCCTCTCAAAAAATTAAAACCCACTAAAAATAAGAGAAGCTTATTTCAGAAAAGAGTGCTAAAACTAAATTTTCATAATGCCCAAACTATAAAAGATGCCGGTTGAAAGCACATGGCATCCCATAACCAACTTATGTAATAGCTACTCCAGTTATTGCTGACATATAATCTGTGTCTTAAATCCAAAAAGTGCAGGTTGATGGCAGAGTGCCAGGCAGGGTGGAATAAGCCAGAGTGTTTTTTACCTTCTTGGATTGGTGGATTTCTGCTGTTAACAGTGTTACCCTAGCCTTGGTCAGGATTGCTAGTGACTAGAGACAGTTTGAGAAGTGAGGCTGCTGGCATTGTGTGACCAAGAGACTATCCTGTAAAGTACTGACTTGGTATAAACTCCAAGAGGTTGTTTTTTTTTCTTCCGTAAAAGTATTTTTCATTCAGATTTGATTTTATGAAATAAGTTAGGGATTATTATACTTCGAAAAAAGTGAAGATAAATAAATGGGAAACGTGCAACCAAATGTTTTGGGAAAATGATTAATTGATTGGCTTTTTTATTTCCTAAAGTTGATTTTCAAGTGAAGCAGAAAACAAGCTGAAAAGTAAAAGCAGGTATTATGTTAATCTTCAGAAAAGAAATATTTATAAAGTATCTGAATCTGAAAGTGAGGAGAATGATTGTTAGGGCTACTCAAAGTAGGGTCCATGGACCAGTGCCCATCTAGGAAGAGATAAATACAAAAAGTGACTTTAGAGCAATCTGACATTGCCACTTCATCCAACCCTGTGATTTTGTATTTTACAAAAATCAATCCATAGCATTTGGGAATTTGTGAAATTTGCCCTTTACTACAATTAGTTTGAGTTGCACTGATTTAGCATAAATTACTATAAACCAGGAAAAAAAAAGAGTGCTATTTGAACTTCATAGTATTGAAAATAATTTATCCTATCTGATTCTGTCTGAAAGCTAGGAAGTGAAAGGTTTTTATCTCTGAAAGATCTCTTTCTAGCCCTATAATAACATCTTTATTTTCATAAATTATAGCAAAGGAAGCTGAAGCCGATATTCTCTCCTTTTGCAGATATAAAAACAAAAGTACAAAGGGCTTAAGTGAGATGTGTGATATTACACAATTACCATCAAAATTTTAAAGTCAAGGGAAGAGCGTTGCACAGAACTTGTTTAATATTCTGATGAATAAAATAAAAACAGCCTAGCTTGATTATGGCAGCAAATTGGATATATTTGCAATTTCATATGGTAGATGGCAGTGCTTTGTCTTAAGGTTTCAGAAGGAAAAGCATTGTTTTATAGTCATTCAGTGTAGTGAAACTACACATACTAAAAATCAAGGTGAGGAGTTTGAAAGAATTCACTAAGCAAAACCAAAATTGAAGAGAATGAAGAAAGGTAGGAATGCATGTATAGCTAGTTTGGCTAAAGAACTGTTAAGAGCAGTAATAAAAGTCCACACTTCTTTGAAAGATATAAAATCCCATAAGAGAGAAGGCTTGCTACCTTGGACTACAAATAGAAATAAAATGAAAATATGAAAAGGAGAGTTTAGACATACACTGGGAATTTTTGTTAATAGTTGAGAGTATTAGGTTAGTTGAGTGGGCGCCTAAAGGAATCTCTGAGGACATTTAAAACCTCATTGAACAAAGCCATGGACATTGTATTATGGAGAGCAAGACTTCAATGGCAAGGGGGATGGACTGGATCAACCATGAGGTCTTTTCAAGCTCTAATTTCTAGTATTCCATAGCTCTGTGAAGAATAGTTGCTAAATTGCTTGATCAACCCAGACAAACAAAACTCAACACAAGAATAAAACCCCAGACAAAACAATAAAGTTAGCCAAAATTGAAACACGCCCCTCCAAAAAGAAAAACAAAAACCCTAAATCTTGCATCATACACCAAAGACGACAAATTCAGGCTCTGGCAACCTGCCCAGAGAAATGAATTCCAGAGACAGTACCCTTCAGTGAGCAAGCCCAACCAAAAAGTGGGGAGAGTTCAACTTCTCAGTCAGGCTTGCAAAACCTCCCAGATATCTTAATACTAGAGCAGGCTTAAAAAGTGAAAAGGGAAAGAAATCTATTAAAGAATCTGGTCTATGAGTGAATTGTTCATTCAACAAGGATTTATGGAGTGCCTGCTCTACACCAGCCACTACTATAGGATAAGGTACCTCAGTGAACAAAACAGACAAGATCTCTGTTCTTGTGATACTTACATTCTAGTATGAGGAACAGTAACACAGGATGGTATATCGTAAGTTAAGGGGTAGTAAGTGCTAAGTGGGGTAAAAAGCAGATTTAAGAAGATGAGGGGCAGGGGGTGGAATCCGGGGAGGTGACTGTATTTAATAGTGCAACCAGGGTAGAACTGAGGGAGGAGAGACATCTGAGCAAGACTGGAAGTGAAAGGAGGTAGCCAGGTGGTTTTGTGGGGGGGAAGAATATTCAGTGTAGCAGGACGGTTGGAGCAAACGTGGTATGTCTGAGGAACAGGAAGGAGGCTAGTGTGGCTGGAGGGGAATGAGCATAAGGAAAAGTATAGAGTGAGTCAAGGTAGCCTTCTAGGTTGTTATTAGGACCTTGTCTTTTACTCTGAGTTAACTACCCACAGCATCTTGCTTTTAGGATCCTAGGAACTCAGTGAGAAACTAATTCATGCCAGGTAGCAACCTCCCTGGGAAACCACTCCACCCACATGTCAACAGTGTTTCTGCAGGTTACTTCAGTCTGTAAGCTTCAGTAATGTCAGCATTATCCAGGGATATGGCCCCTTAATATAAAAATATGTCCTGTAGTTACTGCTACTGAGAATGAGGAAGACTCATCAATATTGAAACTCTGAATATTTGCTTCCATTTATTCTTAGATCAGCAATAAAAAATCCAGTTATATCTGTGATCTTTGTATGTTATTTGCACATATATGAAGTATGTCTTCTGTAACACAAAATAAACCTCTAATATCGGCAATATTATTATGGGCTCATGTCTTGAAACCTAATCTTTATTAGGTGATGAATATTTAAATGTAAGGAGAAGCATAAAAAATCAATTTAGAAAACAAAAAATGGATCTGCTTATGAGAAGTAAAGATATTATGAAAGGAATTATTAGATGTTTTCAGATATTTGAAAAAAATTATAATAAAATTAAGTTAAGTTAGAAAAGCACTCTCAATGTTCATTCATTAATTGAAAAAATTGTGCTGAGTGCCTGCTGTGTGCCTGGCAAGTTTTCTAGACTCTGTGGATACAAGAGCAAATAATACAGGAAAGCCTGCAGTCTACTATGTTTCTCCCTTAAGATTCTCCTCAGGCAGTTCACCAGATCATCCTTGTGTAACAATATATAGTTGAGGACATAGGTTGGAGGCTCATCTGCAACCCAACATCACCTTTTAGGATGGGATATGTCAGGAAAGGATGCTTCATGACTTGTCCCCATCTGGTCATTCTCCTCAGGCACAGACAACATGCTGAAGTTTTAAGAACTTAGGTGAGGAAAAGAGCATAACATTTGAGTAAGAGCTTTGTTGTCCAATATACCAGCCACCAGCCATGAGTGACTACTGGGCAATTGAAATGTGGCTAGTCCAAATTGAGATGTGCTCTAAGTATAAAGTATACTGGATTTTGATGACTCAGTTTGAAAAAGAGAATGCAAACCATCTAAACATTTTTTATGTTGATTACATGTTGAAATAATATTTTTAACACATTGGGTTAAATAAAATATGTTATTACTTTCTTATTTCTTTTTACTTTTTATATGTGGCTACTAGAAAATTTAAACTTATATCTGTGGCTCAATTTCCCCAAGAGAGGGCATCTGTATTTGTTTCCTGTATCAGCTCAGTACTATTGCATAGTAATAGCCTGTTCTTATGAGTACTCAGCTCACTGAGTGGCAAACTCTCTTCCAAGCAAATTACTTGTATTTAAACATTTAATCCTCATAATAACCCTGTGAGGAATGATTTCTCTGGATGAATAATTTGAGGCACCAAAAGGTCAAGAAGCTTGCCAAAGGGTACACATCTAGTGACCAGGAGAGCAGGAAGGCTTTAAAGCTGTAACTAACCCCGTGACTCTCACACCTGAGTGTTCATCAAAATCACCTGCAGAGCTTGTTAAAACACAGATTGCTGAGCTCCCCCTCCAGAGGTTTCAGACTCATTTGATCTGGAGTGTAACCTGAGAATGTGCATAACGAATGAGTTTCCAGGTGATGTTGATGCTGCTGATTTGCAAACCACATTTTGAGAACCATTAGCCTAATTCAATACACTTATACCACCAGCCTCCAATTTTAATACAGTCCTCAGCCTTTTTGAACCATAATTTCTTTACCTTAAACTGTGGATATTTCATATACCTACTTCACATACCAGAAAATTTCCCATTTTGAAGAGTACAACTCCAGGGTTTTAGTATGTTCACAGTTTTGCAACTATCGTTGCTATCTAATTCCAAAATATTTCCATCACTCCAAAAAGAAACCCAATACCTGTTAGCAGTCATTCCATTTCCCTCTTCCCCAGGCCCTGGCAACCACTAATCTACTTTCTTTCTCTATGGATTTGCCTATTCTGGACATTTCAGGCAAATGAAGTCATATAATATGTGGTCTTTTGTGTCTGACTTCTTTCCCTTACCATAAGGTTTTCAAGGTTCATCCATGTTATAGTATGTATCGATACTTCATTTTATGGTCAAATAATATAAAATTGTACCATTTTTTGTGGTGCACAGATTTTGTTTGTCCATTCATCAGTTGATGCACATTTGGATTGTTTCCACTTTTTGGTTATTATGAATTTGTGTGGATATGTTTTCATTTTTTCATGGGATATAACTAGGAGTGGATCCAGTAGGAGTAGAATTGCTGACTCATATGGTAACTCTATATTTAACCTTTTGAAGAACTATCAAACTGTTTCCAAAGCATTGTAGCATTTTACATTACCATTGGCAATGTATGAGGACTCCAGTTTTTCCATAACCTTGCCAGCACTTGTCATTGTCTCTCATTTTGATTATAGCCAACCTAGTGGGTGTGAAGTAGTGTCTCATTATGGTTTTGATTTGCATTTCTCTAATGACTAATGATATTGTTCATTTTTTCAAGTGCTTATTGGACATTTGTATATCTTCTTCGGAGAAATGTCTATTCAAGTCCTTTGCCCATTTTTAAATTGGGTTGCCTTTTTATTGTTGTGGTATAAGAATTCTTTATGTATTCTGGGCACAAGTTCCTTATTAGATATATATAATTTGCAATTTCTCTCATTCTGTGGGTTGTCTTTTCACTTTCTTGATGGTGTCCATTGAAGCAAAAAGTTTTTAATCTTGTAATTTATATATTTTTAAAATAGAAACTGTATATAGTTAAGTGTACAACATGATGATTTGGTATACATATACACTGTGAAATGATTAGTACAATTAAACAGAATAACATATCATCTCCTGACATAGTTACCAGTAAGTTTTTAATCTTGATGAAATCCAATTTATCTGTTTTTTATCACTTGCACTTTTAGGTCACATATAGAAACCATTGCTTAATCCAAGGTCATGAAAGATTTAGGTCAATGATCCATTTTCAGTTAATTTTTGTACATGGTGTGAAATAAGGGTCCAACTTTATTCTTTTTCATATGGATATCCGGTTATACCAGCACCATTTGCTGATCATAGGATCCTTTTAAAACTTAGGTAAAAATACTTCAGAGGCTGTATTAATTATAGTATGTTTATTAATATTAATTACAATACTATTTTCCCCCTCTGGGTGCTTCCCTGCTATTCCATCAAAGCTTTGTAAACAGTGTATTTAGAACAAAACAAATATCCACTGAATTAAAACTTCAAGTCAGTAATGACCGACCACAAGATAGGCTTGTTCAATTGCACTCCTTCATTTACTGTTATGTATTAAAGTTCCAACATCCCTGCCATTATGTCAACCTATATTAATTCTCCCATTCACACACATAGGATGAGGAACAAAGGAATGTTTGTCCTATATGATTCTCCTTTGTGATTTTATAATACCATTCCCCTCTTGTTTGTGCTTATGGTACCTATTCAACTGATAGCTACGAATTTGAAATGTAGTGAGTTATTGCTATATGCAATTGTAGTAATATACAAAAGAGACCAAAATAAGATAAATGCTAGGAAAAAAAATTTAGAAAGGAGAGAAAAAAGACAAGTCCTACTGTGAGACTGACAGTAATTAATGTACATAGATACTTCCTTCCCATAGGAAGTCAGCTAAATGGAATGTAAAAAACATTGTCCAAATGTTGTAAGAAGGTTGCAGTGGGGGTGAAGATATAGAAATATAAAGGTGTGGGTGCATGTGGCATCCAGAAAAATGAGAATTTTAAAGTAAGAATGTTTTGGTGTGTCCCAGACCAGTGACAGGAATATTTAGGCTCCTGGGCAGATAAAAGTCTGTGTGCCATAATTGTAAGGGGAAGTTTCATCAAGCTGTTTCAGCTTGAAAACATTCTCTTTGCTTTATTCCCTGCCTCCATAGTTATTAAGCCTATGTTTGTCCTTGGTTCATTTCTGAGATCAATATCTGGAGAAAAAAAAATTTCTTAATGTAAATACTTCACCTTGTAAATGAATAAAGTTTTCTAGTGACTTTATGGAACATAAGCCTAAACTCTGTTAGATGAAGTTCTGGATGTAAGAACTAAGGAAAAAATCCTAGACTAGCATTGAGTCCACGCAACATTGCTGAGTAGAACATGATAATGAAATTAGAAGCCAAGCCATAGAGCCTTGTACATTTGTTTCAGAATCACATATATACTCAATAAAATTCTCATTAGTTACTATAGTGAGTCAAATGATAGAAATAAAATGTGAAGTCAGATTCTTCTTTTTGAGTAAATTAATTTAATAACTCCTTAGCATTCAAAGAATTCTGGATAGGGATGTAAGTACCTCAGTATGTTTAAGGGAGGTAGTAATTCTTTAAATACCTATTCCTGTGAAAATGCCCACTAAATTTGGTAACATGCAGTTGAAAGTTTCTGAAAAATACACATTACCCCCAAATAAGAATCAAATCAACATTTTTCCTTACTATTTCTTATGAACTTCACTCTTATGAACAAGAACTGAAAACCAAAGGGTGTTATCCCACAATCTCAGACTAGGGACTATGACTGGAAGACTTTTATATAATTTATTAGTTTTTACAACTTCCTCCATGCTTATTACATTCTTTTCTGGTGTCAGCATTCCTACAGTACTTAGATCTAAACTTCTAAAGCAGAAATGGTGTGCATGTCCGTACAGTTAGCAATAAAGTACTAGGGAGTACATGATCCACTCACAGCCAATCTTGGAGATGAGAAGAAACAGGAATCTCTAGGGATAGATGCAGTAGGCATAGTATTAAAGAGAAAAGGAATGCAAGCTATGGAATTCAAGTCTTACAACTTTAAAGTCATGTGGTGAATTTATGTTCTATAAAATTCTTGTCAGTAGCTACCATGAGTCATAAGTCTTAATCACCATGAGTTCCATGGACCTACATGAGGGAAGAAAAGGAGCAGTTGGAAATTACCTTAGGCCAGAGACTGGACCCAGCAGGTTCCACAGAGAACCTGCCTGTCTCCTGTTGGTCCTACCAAGTGAGATTCTCTTGAATTAGGCAATGATAGCACAAACCATAAGAACAACAGACACCACAGAAGTGATGACCATACCCTCTGGCTGCCTAGTTTCTGATATAGACCTAATCAGGTCTCTTTTCAGAACCTGCAGTCATCTTTACTGTCTTGTGACTTCTGATTACATGTGGGGTTGTTTCTACACTCACACCTGTGACTGAATTGAATAGCTGATTGCCTCACTCTGTTTCACATTACCTGACAAGATCAAGCAATGGTGTGTCAACTCCAAGGGCTCAGGGATGGTGAGCAGAGGCAAAGCAAGTATGGATAGTGAAAGCCAGCACCTAGGGTCTTATGAAAAGCATGCATTTTCAGGATATTAGAAGAGCAAGCTGTAGTTAGCTTAATTCTGAATTCTGGGGCTGATTCCAAGCAAAGTAAAATTCCCCACATCCTGGGCAGAGCAAGTCTGTACATGTGGTGGCCTTGATGTCTTTTCCCTAGGCAATCACCTCTCTTACCTTAGAACAGCACAGTCAGGTTGCCAAAGACTTTTCCCCTCACATCGAGGGGCTGATTCATGAAACAGTGACTTGCTGGGTTACACCGTGTCCTGGATTTAAAAAACTGAGCAGGAGCCAGGGTGTGCACTGTCTATGCAATCCTGTCCCCAGCCTGTGTCAGCATGTCTTGGTATTTAAGCAGAGTTTAAGTGCATGCTGATTTGTGTGAAGAAAATTCAACAAAGGAATAAAATCATTATAGGCATCATCATTTACAGGAAAGTCAAATATTCTGGTCACTGGATGAAATGGATGAAAATTGATTATTTTAAAAAGCTCTGATATTATAACGTTAGCCCTAAAGTAATTCTTTCTATAAACTATCTATTTCATTGCATTAAACTTTATAAGCCTCCCACGAGGTAAAATTTTATCTATTTTACAAATGGAAAAATGACTTTTTAAAGATCATAATCAATAATAAACCTAAATAAAAATAGCCCTGAATTTCTTAATCTCTGTTCATGATGGCAGGATGGGAAAAGTAATTTATTACACTTCCATGATAAACGCATTTCCTGTGAATTTTTAAAAATGCTATTCTGTGTGCTTGTGATTTAAAAAAAAAACATGAGAACAGAAGAACATACATTTTAAGGAATTTATTCAAAACAAAACCCTATTTACATACTCTTTTATTTCAGTTATTTGTCTAATACACTTTATTTTCTAGAACAGTTTTAGATTTATAGAAAAATTATGAGGAGAGTATGGAGATTCCCACAACCCCCACAACAATTAGTATCTTACCTTAGTATGGTATATTTGTCACAATTAATGAACCAATATCAATACTTTATTTTTAATTAAAGTCTGTGCTTTTCTCAGATTTTCTTAGTTTTTACCTAATGTCCTTTTTCTGTTCCAGGATATCATCCAGGATGTCACATTACATTTAGTCATTCTGTGTCCTTAAGCTTCTTTTGACAGTGACAGTTTCTTAGACTTTCTTGGTTTTTGATGACCTTGACAGTTTTGAGGAATACTTAGGTATTTTGGTTTCGGCTATATCTATATCTATATTAGCTGTCTTGTAAAATGTCCTTCTATTGAGATTTTTCTAATATTTTTTCTCTCGATTAGATGGAAGTTAACAATCTTTAGAAGCAAGACCTCAGACATAAAGTGCCAATTTAATCCCATGATTTATCACTGTTGATCACCTTGACCACCTAGCTCAGGTAGTGTTTGTCAGGTTACATGCTCTTTAGAATTTTCATTTAATCATAGAGAATGTTCTTGTTATTAAAAATTCTTAACTTTAATTTTAAATGTAATTTGTCCAAATAGCAATAGAATTAGAACTAGCTATCACTGAACAGGTTACAATACATAAGAGATGACATTGCATATTTAGGAGGGTGACAGGAGGAGGAATTACACAACAGAAAAACTGGTTTAGTGAGTCTTAAAGTTTATCATGTGCAGGATTCCTCTGGAGCTGGATGATAAAATCAGTTCACTAGCATATTTTACTTTGCAAAACATGTTGCAATTGCTCTTTGGTTATCTCCCTTCCCTACCTCCCATTCCTAATGAGGAAGCAAAGTAGGGCTTCCTTCATTCACTTTCAACAAATGAAAGAAGGACTTTGGAGAAATTTGTGTTTGATTTTGAACTTAGCCACTTTCTATTGAGTGCTCTTTGGAAAACTTTTGAGAGTACCTTGTCCATAAAAGGGAACAGTGGCCATACGTATAAGAACACAAAAGGAATAAATGTGAAGTAAGTTTAGCAAGGAGGCATGATTACTACAAGGTGGAGAATATGAATTCCATAGCTTAATGCCCATATGCTTTATGGCACAGCAGAAAATACAAAGCAGATATTTTGCTAAAGCCTCATGGTGTGAGGGAGAGACTCAAGCCTACTAAGTAATAGTGTTATTATCTCTGAATCAGGTGAATGAAATTTTAAGAGCTCAGTATTTGGAGTCAAAAGACCAGGTTCTCTATCCTAAGTCTGTCACTTTCTACTGTGTGGCATTGTAAACATTATTTAATATCTCTTAGCTGTGGTGTAGTTCTCTATAAGATGACTATAATGTGGGGATTAAATAAAAGCATCTAGCACATCAATTAATATTAATTTCATCTGAATTTTAATCAACTTTGGAGAAGCTAAAAGTCAACTTGCCTATGGAATAACTAGCAGAAAGCTGCAGAACATTCTTAGCTACACTTTCAATAGAGAAATTGGGCTCTTAATGTCCTCGAAGGCCATTATTTTGACATTTTGTCTAAGGCTAGTTCTTAATTTGACTCAGTTATTTTAGGCAGGAATGTTTTCAAAAGACCTAAGTGATGTTATTAACAAATGGGTTACATCTTCTCTTCACAGAGTTAAGCCTCTAATTATACCTTGAGCTGATTTATTAGTGCTACAGGCTTAAACATTTCCTAACTATTAAGACTGACTAGAGACTCAGGATAACTGTCCACATGCAAGGGATCTAAATGGCAAAAACACCACAGAGGAAGAGGTGATACATGGTGGGTGAGTCACAAGGAAAAAGCTCAGAGAAAGGTATTAATTAGAGTAATAGGAAATTATAACAAGTAAAATATGGGTTAAGTATCACTGAATTTCCCTTAAGGACATACTTCCTATGATAGGAGGGAAGAGTCTTCTAAAGAAGGTGATTAAAACCTCCAAGCCTAAGACCTTTAAAACGAGACTGAACAGAGTCCTTATGAACATACCAGAGAGAAGAATCCTGCACTGGTGGGAGTACTGGGGGGGGGGGGGTTGGTAAGTGATCTAATAGCCTTTTGCACTGCTAAGAGCCTTGAGTCGCTGATCTACCCAGTAATTGAACACACTGTAAACCACCAGGCATGCAGTTCCCTCCCTTGAGTGTGTAGCTGTCATTATTATAGGCAATATTTTTTGGGGGGGCAGCCTTCCAATATCACTGATATTACCATAAAAATTCCTTGTCTGTCTTTGTTTTTAAGATCCAATGTATATATTTTGACCATTCTTCCAACAAAGAAAATTTTATTTCTCCAGATATAAAGGATTAATTATTAATTTCAGTTTCCTTAAAAGGAATATAAATTTTCATTTAATGCAAAACTGACTTTAAATTTTTGGAGTTAATTATTTCATTTCTTTTTTAGTAGAACACTATTAGTTTAGTAACATCAAGTGAGTAAGGATGAGCTGCAAGTCTCAGGAACCCCACCAGTGGGTATGTATTTAAGGAATGAGGAATTGTTAACTATCACTCTTTTAAGTCGAATAAGGAGAAAGTGCACACAGACCCATAGTCTTAGCTTCAGCAAATTTGTACCCCACCTGTGGTATCCACAGCTGGGCTGCTCTGAATCTCAGGCAACACTGGGCCATAGCACTCCTCCTAGACCCATTACAACTTGAACTTATACCCATTGATGAGCAGGCTAGGTGGCCACCTATGTGGAGTGATTTTAGGGGTGCTGGGAAGGTCTTCCTTACCTGCCTGCTTTGTGATATCTGCAACAAATATCATTCTTTAATTAGCATCAAGGCGTGACATCCTCCCCGCCCCCCCACCTACCCATTATCGTCCACCTCTTCATCCTGCTCCTGTTCTGCTTTCCACTTCTCTGTATCTCTCTTTTTCCTCTCAAGCTCCCCAAACTATTTTGGGGCATTGCTATTTGCTTTGTACCCTTATTTCATTTTAGTAGCCAAGACCTGTTAAATCCACTTCCAAATATCTCTAAAATAATCTACTCTTCTCCACTACTATAGTTTGATTCACACTCATCTCTCTCCTGGATTATTACAACAGCCTCCTGAACTGGTCTTGCTTTTCTTTTTTTCTTTCTTTCTTTCTCTCTTTTTTTTTTTTTTTTGCTTCTCTTCTTATCTCCCTTTAATCCATAGTCCACAGACCAGCCAAGGTGATCTTTTAAAACACTAATCTATGTTAAAAGATTTAAAATAGGGAAGGATATGGAGAAAAGAGAATACTTGTGCACTTGTGCATATGATCTGGCAGTTTCACTTCTGGAATTCTGTATCCAAAGGAAACTAATATACTAACTCAAAAAGATATCTGCACCCATGTATTCACTGTAGCATTATTTACAATGGCCAAGACATGAAAACAGACTAAGTGTCCATCAATGGATGAATGGATAAAGAAAATGGTATACATATATTATGTATTATTAGTATTATATTATATATCATAATACATTTATAATATTTGTAAATAACTTATAATGTTTATAATGTATCTATAATATTTATATATACTAGGGTGCCTGGGTGGCTCAGATGGTTAAGCATCTGCCTTCAGCTCAGGTCATGATCCCAGGGTCCTGGGATCGAGCCCCACATCGGGCTCCTGGCTCAGCGGGGAGCCTGCTTCTCCTTCTCCCTCTGCCTCTCTCCCTGCTCATGCTCTCTCCCTCTGTATCTCTTTGTCTCAAATGAATAAATAAAATCTTTAAAAAAAAATTTATATGTACTATAATATATGTAATTATAACATAAATGTATAGTACTTATATATATGAAATGGAATGCAGACATAAAAAAGGAATCCTGCCATTTGCAATAGCATGATGGACCTTGAGGTCATTATACTAAGGGAAATAAGTCAGAGAAAGACAAATACCATATGATCTCACTTATATGTGGAATTTTAAAAATGAGCTCATAAATATTGAGAACAGATTGGTGATTGCCAGAGGTAAGCGGGTGGTAGTGAGACGTGAAATGGGCGAAGGGGGTCAACAGGTACAAACTGCCAAATATAAAATAAATAGGACATGGGGATGTGATGTACAGAATGATGACTATAGTTAATAATACCCTATTGTATATTTAAAAATTACTAAGAGAGTGGATATTAAAAGTTCTCATCATAAGAAAAAAATAAGAATGGGGCACCTGGGTAGCTCAGTTGGTTAAACATCCCACTCCTGATTTTGGCTCAGGTCATGATCTCAGAGTTGTGAGATCAAGCCCTGTGATGGACTCCATGCTAAGCAGAGAGTCTGCTTGAGATTCTCTCCCTCTCCCTCACCCTTTGCTCCTCCCCCTGCTCACATGTGGGCATGCTCTCTCTCTCTCAAATAAATAAATCTTTCTAAAAAATTGTAACTATGTATGGCGATGGATATTAAGTAGATTTGTGGTGATTATACCATAATACATACAAAATTGAATCATTATGTTGTACACCTGAAAGTAATATAATGTTATATTTCAATTATATCTCAATTGAAGAAAGCAAAATAAAACAAAAAATCCAAACAGTAACCTGATTATGTCATGTCCCTGCTTAAGCACAGTACTTACTTCCCTGCTGACTTCAGTGAGTTTCATATTCCTTACACATGAATTTCCTCTCTAGCCTTATTTCTCTCCTCTCTCTGTCTCACATTCAGTGCCGCAGCCACACAGAATTATGGGCAGCACTTTAAATATGCTGGTTCTTTCTTCCTCATCTTAGTTCCTTCAACCCTTAATGCTCTCTGCTAATCCCTTTTCAACTGAATAACTCTCACTTACCACATAGATGAACTCTAGACAACTTGTTCTCCAAGTCTTTCCATAGTCCCCCAAGACAGGATTAAATGCCCCTCCTGTGCACTTCTGTGCCCCCTTATATGTTCACCTCTCTGCAGTTCTATCACACCTTAGTATTTCCTAAGAGATTGTCAATCAGCAAGTCCCAAAACTGGGACTTTTTTTTAACTAATGTATTTATTGATTTTTATTTATATTTATTTTATTTTTTATTGAAATAAAATGGACATATAATATCCTATTAGTTTCAGGTGTACATCATAGAGATTTGATTTTTATACATTATGAAATAATCTTCATAATAAGTCTAGTTACTGTGTGTCACCATACAAAGTTATTATAATATTATTGACTATATTCCCTATGTTGTATATTACATCCTCATGACTTAACTTATTTTATAACTGGAAGTTTTTACCTCTTAATCCCCTTCACCTATTTTTCCTACTCCCCAAACCCTGCTCCAACTGATAACCAAGAGTTTCTTTCCTGTATCTACAAGTCTGTTTCTGTTTTGTTTTATTCATTTGTTTTGTTTTTTAGATTCTACATATTAGAATCTTATTTCACTTAGCATAATACCCTCTAGATTCAACCATGTTGCAAATAGCAAGATTTCGTTCTCTTTTTGTGGCTGAGTGATAGTCCATTGTGTGTGTGTGTGTGTGTGTGTGTGTGTGTGTAGACATACATATAATGGATATATACATATCCATTCATTTGTTGAGAATTTTTACATATACATTCATCAGGGATATTAACCTATAATTTTCTTTTTGTAGGGTCTTTGTCTGGTTTTGGTATCAGGGTAATGCTGGCCTCAAAGTGTTCCTTCCTTTTCAATTTTTTGGAATAATTGGAGAAGGATAGATACTAACTCTTTATATGTTTGATAGAATTCACCTATGAGGTGGTCTGGTCCTGGGCTTTTGTTTTTTAGGAGTTTTTAAATTACTGATTCAATTTTATCACTTGTTATCAGTCTATTCAGGCTTTCTATTTCTTTATGATTCAGTCTTGGAAGGTTGGGTATTTCTAGGAATTTATCCAGTTCTTCTAGGTTATCCAGTTTGTTGTTATATAGGGACTGGGTCTTTTTCCCTGTGTTATCTCCAACATTTATTATAATGCCTGGCAATGCTTA
Organism: Halichoerus grypus; assembly: GCF_964656455.1. Taxonomy (NCBI): domain Eukaryota; kingdom Metazoa; phylum Chordata; class Mammalia; order Carnivora; family Phocidae; genus Halichoerus; species Halichoerus grypus. The sequence goes on from NC_135723.1 coordinate 40,262,187, forward strand.
GTAAATACTAAGTAAAACCTTGTTGAATCAATAAGTGAAAAACAAATCTTCCCCTGGGAGAAGTAACACATTGATTCAATAGCATAAAAGGCATACAAGCTAGGGGAAATTACCTCGGGAACTTTGTGGAGAAGATGAAATTAGGACCAGGCAGACAAGGTGGCATTTATGGTGGGAGAAACTGTATGAACAGAAGTATCTAGAGGAGAATAGGTAAAAAACGTTCATAAAATATTGAAGAGTCTAGCTTTATTAGAGTGGAGGATATATGCTGAGAAAATGGAGAATGGCCAAATTATGAAGGATTTTGAAAGACAGGGTTTTTTGACATAGTATAGTTGGAAATTGAGACCTATTCATGATTTTAGGGCAAATGAATGACATGATAAAAGTGCTTTTTGGAGAAGATTGATCTGGGGGGCGCCTGGGTACCTCAGTTGGTTGAGCATCTGCCTTCGGCTCAGGTCACGATCTCAGGGTCCTGGGATCAAGCCCCACATCGGGCTCTCTGCTCAGTGGGGAGCCTGCTTCTCCCTCTCCCTCTCCCTCTGCCCCTCCCCTGCTCATGCTCTCTCTCAGATAAATAATCTTAAAAAAAAAAAAAAAGAGGATTGATCGGAAATATATACAAAAAACATTGGACAAGGATGGTTCTACATCATCAAAAGCAGTTAAGAGGTTGATGTACCATAATATATAAATAAGGAGATGAGGTAAGTTAAATTACTCTTCCAAATATTCATTCCCTCTCTCTTCCACCCTACATCTCTCACCTCTTGCCTCTGGACTTGATGATGTGATCTGCTTTGGCTGCTAGAATGTTAGTAGGGCTTGAGAAGCACGTGTGTGATTGGACTTACTTCAGTGGTCATCAAGAGAAGAACATGTCTTAGTTAGTCTATAGAGAGAGAAGTGGGAAGCAGTTGAGCCCCGACTAACCCCAGGCAGCCCACAAACACATGATAAATACTAAGTAATTGTTTTAAGCCATTGGGTTTTGGTGTGTTTGTTATACAGCAATAGTAACTGATACAGGGGATAGGGATGAGATAGTGGCATAGAAAGAAGGAAGGGAATGATTATGACATAATTTTGAAGGATAAATTAATTGGTTGAAATAGGTTCTGGCCATAATGAAATACATTTATATGTTAAAAAAGCAAAAGAATAGCTTTAAAAACCTTTTTTCCTTTATTGAATAAATCGAGAATATCTGAATAAGAAAATCTGAAGTAAATGAATAACATTATTATTCTTAAGAAGCAGTTACTTAGGTATATTCTTTCTCTTCTGGGGGTAGACTTATTTTTCTATTCAGCGAGTGTTCGCTTTGTGCATTTGCATTCGCAATGGTCCTTATTTGGTAAAATCCTTCTTTTGGAAAGTGTACCAGTCAGTTAATTATCTACTTAGGAGGGAGGATGATGTCATTGGAAACCATTTATTCTTGTGAATTTACATAAATGTAGAATACAAATAAAATAACATTTTTTGAATAGTCCCCTGCACATTTTTACTTTGGGAGAAAATAAAAATTGACTGTCGATTTCTGGTAATTTTTTTTCTTTTGTAGAGTATAGGTAATTTGGAGTGACTAATCTGGCTGTCTTTACTCAATTATCTGGCTTGCTTCTGGCAAGAAGCACATTAATGGAAGAAATCAGAGGGGACATTACAATTAGAAGAGCAAAGAAGAACCATATAATGCTTTGCTTATAAGAATCACCTATTGTTGTTGGGGAAATTTCATCGCAATATTTAATTTGGAAGTCAAATCAGTCATCCTTGTCTAGACATAATCCTCTGACTACGGAGGAAAGTGCTTCTTTGCCCTTCCACCAAACTTCCTGCTGCAAATCCGCTTTTACCTGTGTCCCACTGTGTGGAATCATATTGCTTTGGGCAAGCAGCTTCTGATTATTTCACATGCAGAAAAAGAGGGCAGGAAGGAGAGAAGGTGGGGTGGGAGTGGGGAGAAGAGAAGACAAGAAGGAGAGAAAGAGGAAAATGAATGAAAAATTCTCTACAGGGTTACTAGAGGCCAATAAATATGACTGAGGTATATGTACTTATCAAAGCTGGTCATACTGTCTTGCCCTGGCTATGTTCTTTCTGTTTTGTTTTTTTTTTTTAATATTTTATTTATTTATTTGAGAGAGAGAGAGACAGAGACAGAGATAGCGAGAGAGAGCAGGAGCGGGGAGGAGAGGGAGAAGCAGGCTCCCCGCTGAGCAGGGAGCTGGATGCAGGGCTCAATCCCAGGACACTGGGATCATGACCTGAGCCAAAGACAGACGCTTTACCTACTAAGCCACCCAGGCGGCCCAGCTATATTCTTTCTAAAAACTATATACCTTGGCACAAAACTGCCACCTCAAGTCTGTGAAATACCCTCTTCTATCATTGTAGAAGTACAGCTTTCTGGATTAAAAACTCAGCCTTAACATATTTCTGGGCAAACATGTTTTCTTAGACATATTTTGTAAGTGAGGACTGGGATACAGTTGGGAGTACCCAGGCCATACTTGGCTGATTCTGTTAAGAGAGTAAAGTAGTTCTAGGGGCTGGCTTCCCCCTAACTCACTTCTGGGGATGCCAAAAGAGAAAGAAAAAAGGTTGAGGAATCCTAGAACCTGACATTGAAACTGTGAGGAGCTCCTCGGAGACAGAAGAAGATTAGGTCCAGGTGTTAGAATCGTATCAACTCAAAAGCAAGGAACCATCCTGTGCTCTGGATCAGAGTCAAATAGGGAAGAGCTCCCTATCTTGGATGGAGAGTGATAAAAATTAAACAAACGCTATGGTGAGCTCTGTGAATTGTGTAAGACTGTTGAATCACAGACCTGTACCTCTGAAACAAATAATACATTATATGTTAAAAAAAAAGAAGAAGAAGATAGTAGGAAGGGAAAAATGAAGGGGGGGAATCGGAGGGGGAGACGAACCATGAGAGACTATGGACTCTGAGAAACAAACTGAGGGTTCTAGAGGGGAGGGGGTTGGGGGGATGGGTTAGCCTGGTGATGGGTATTAAAGAGGGCACGTACTGAATGGAGCACTGAGTGTTATACGCAAACAATGAATCATGGAACACTACGTCAAAAACCAATGATGTAATGTATGGTGATTAACATAACATAATAAAAAAAATAATTGAAAAAAATTAAACGAACGAAACCCATACATGCAGGAGGCTAGTCCTTAAGCATTTATCCCTCCCTCTCCCCTTTTCTTTTCAATACCCCATGAGATAGGTGATTGTCGTTCAGAAAGGTAGCTTTTGACAGAGTCGCGCCATAGGCCAAGGTATAAGGTTTCAAAGCCAGTTGCCAAGTTGATGGTGGGGAGAACAAGTGGAATGAGGGATAGAGGGTGAATTTTAATACCAGAGCTCATCTTCTAAGAAGAGCATTCCCTCCCCAATGCCAAATACAGTCAGATGGGTGCTAGACAGGACCTAGGCTTTTGCTGCTTCAGATTGGAAACATTACCAGCCAAAGTAGAAATTTTCTGAGGTGTAAGTACTATAAAAGAAGACAAACTGAACAACCTGTACTAGATGAAGCACCATTAATGTACCAGATAGAAGAAAAAGATTTTTAAAGCGTAATAAAGATTTTCAAAGAACTAAGGGAGATTATTAGGAATACAAAACAGACACAAATCATTATAAGAATGAATCAGTGAAAGAAACTGGGATCAAAATGTGAGGCTTGAAATAAAGAACTCAACATACCTGAAAATAAATTAGTGAACTGGAAGATCAGCTGAAGAACTCTCCCTGGAAGCAACAGACAAGAAAATAAAAAAGAAAGGTAAGAGATACAGAGGATAGAAGTTAAAAAAAAAATGTTGAGATCTATAAATAGGCGTTTTGGGAAGAGGGAACAAATAGATGGAGGAAGGAAGTCTTGCCATTTTAACAATATGGATAGACCTTTAGATTATTATGCTTAGTGAAATAAGTCTGACAGAGAAAGTTAAATACTGTATGATAACACTCACATGTGGAATCTAAAAAAGCCAAACTCATAGAAACAGAGAGTAGAAGGGTGGTTGCCAAGAGCTGGGAGTGACAGAAAGGAGGAAGTATTGGTCAAAGGGTACGAACTTCCAGTTATAAGGTGAATAAGTTCTGGGATCTAGTGTACAACATGGTGATTATTGTTAACAATACTGTATTGTATTCCTGAAAGTTACTAAGAGTAGATCTTAAATGTTTTCAGCACACACAAAAAAAGGTAATTATGTGAGGTAATGAATGTATTAACTAACCTTACTGTGGTAATCATTTCATAATATATGTGTATCAAATCATCACGTCCATCTTAAACTTACACAGTGTTACAGGTCAGTTATATCTCAGTAAAGCTGGAAAAAAGCCCCAAACCAAACCAAATAAATGAAGGAAAGGGAATATTTGAGGAGATAATAAACAAGAATTTTTCAGAACTGAAGAAATATATAAGACCTTAGATAAAAAAGACCATGAACTAGTAAATAGAGTGGACGAAAAAAAGAAATCATACCTAGGCATAATATACTAACATTTAAGACCATCAACCAAAAAAGAAAAATTCTACAAGCTTCCAGAATGGGGGCGGGGGGTAGGCACAGGGTATTAGATCTATAAAGAAACAAGAATGAGTTTGCTATTATCAACATTAAAGGAGTTAATGTATGTAAATTGTGTCGAACACTCCCTTGCACAGTAAACATTCTTTAAGTGTTAACTATTATTATTATCAAACTTTTCCTAGATGGAAGACAATAGAGTAATATTTGTGTTACCGGTTAACACAAAGTATTAAAGGAAGTCTTTGAACTTAGGGTTTTATGATATTCTCAGTAATGTAAGGCAGATAAAATGATAAGATTTCCATAAAATGTACCCTTGGACAAATATTTCCAGTAGGAAAAAAATAGATCACTCTGATCCCAAATGCAACCGGTGTGGCCCCCTTTGGTGTGTGGTGTCCTCCTCTCCTGGGTTGTGAGTATATGACTAATACACTGCTATCAAGCTCATATGACTTGTCAGGTGTCTTGTGTTTGGCCATCTCTTACTATTTAGGGTGGGAAAATCCCTCCCTTACCAATCAAAACATAGCTAATGTGGGATATAGACTTAAATATATTTATCAGAAAACAAGAAAGTCTGAAAATACATGAGCTAAGAATTCAATCAAGGGGGAAAAAAACAACAAAGCAATGAGATAGAGAATAGCAAAAAAACCTGGATGAAATATATAATTTTGAAAAAACAAAAAACCAAAAAAATGCATAATTAGCCCAAGAAGAAATAGAAAAGCTTAATAGACTGATATAATTACATTTTTATGGTAATCAAAGCATTTTTACGATTTTATAGCTGAGTTTTACTAAATTATTAAAGAACTGTTAAACTTTATATCAGTTATCCCAGAAAACACAAAAAGGGAAAACTGCTCAAGTAATTTTATAAAGCCAATAAAACCTTGATTTTAAACCCAGATGAAAAGAGTATAAGAAAAAAATATATGTAGATCCACCTTACTTATGAATATAGATGAGAAAATTCTAAATAAAAATTATTAGCTAATGGAATCAAGCTGTGTGTTTAAAAAAATAGCATCATGATTAATAAGTTTTTCTCTTGAGAATACAAAGGTCATTCAACATAAGAAAATGTACACATTAAGGGACTAAAAGAAAAAAAAAATCTATGTTATTCAAATAGCTGTAGAAAAAGAATTTGATAAAGATGATTTTTAAAAACTGTTTTCCTTTTAAGGGAATTTTTTTTTCCCTGAATAAAACTTATTTACTAAAACTTTAAAGCCAACATTATACTGAATAGAGAAGGTTGGTTGCAATGGTTGGTTGCAGTGGTTACCATTATTTGATATAATACCAGAAGTTCTGGACAAACAATAATATTTGAAACAAAATAAGAGCTGTAAGATTAAAATGGAACAAACAACTATATAAATTTACTTTATAATTCATTTTATAAATTTATATTACTATATAAATTTATTTTTCCTATCTATATAAAAAAACTCAAAGGGTTTAGCAGACAAACTATTAAAGTATTAGGAGTTTTGCTAGAGTTTGGCAAATTTGGCAAACAAAAACAGTTTAAAAATTTCAACCAGCAATAATTAGCTTAAAAACATTAATAGAGGGGCGCCTGGGTGGCTCAGTTAAGCGTCTGCCTTCTGTTCAGGTTGTGATCCCGGGGTCCTGGGATCGAGCCCCGCGTCGGGCTCCCTGCTTCGCGGGAAGCCTGCTTCTCCCTCTCCCACTCCCCCTGCTTGTGTTCCTGCTCTCGCTGTCTCTCTCTGTCAAATATATAAATAAAATCTTAAAAAATTAAAAAAAAAAGAATGTAAAAGAAAATCTTAGGAAATAGATAAAATTACAACATAACATTTTTTTCTTTCAATATTGACCTGAAAATGTTAATAAAATGCTAGCAGTATGTTTTTAGGAATTTAACCAACTGATAATAAGATATATGAAAGAATGAAAGTCCGCAAATTACTAGGACAATTTTTAAAAGGAAAGGCAAAGTCATTTTTAAATGACTCACATCAGACATTAAGATACACAACTGATTCTTAGCAACAGAAACAATATGGTATTGGTACAAGAGCAGAGACCAGTGTGATTGAACAGAGAGTTTATAAACAGACCCATGAACATATAAACACTAGAATATGATTGAGGAAGCATTACAAAGCAGTAGAGAAAACTAGATTTTTAATGTATGATTCTGACTGTGCTGGTTTGCCACGTAAAGAAGAATAAAGTAGTTCTCTACTTTATACCATACACTATAAACTATAAAGCTTATATATTAAACTATAAAGCTAATAAGTAGAATGTAAAGAAATGTTTTGTAACTTCATCCTGAGGAATGGCTTCTTGGATCAAGGAAGTATACACAATACTGCCCCAAATTGATGACTATAACTGTATAAAGTTTAAGAATTTCTATTCAATGAAGGGCACCATAGACAAGGCTAATAGAGAGGTCTTTGGAAGGAAATGTTTGCTAGCTCTAAAGAGAGTGTCTAGTAACTAAAAAAAATAAAAATACAGAGAAAAGGAACCATGGCTATAGAAGTGATACACGAAATGGAAGATAGCCAATGGATATGTGAAGAAATGCTCAACCTCATTAGTAATCAAGAGAAAACAAAAAAAATTAAAACAACATGAAATGTCATATTTTATTGATCAGAGAAACAAAAACTAGAAATAGGATAATATTAAGTATTGGTGAGATGTACGTGGAAACAGGAAAACCAGAGCACTGCTGGTAGGAATGGAAACAGGAATTGCCATTCTGGAAAGAAGTCTGTCAGTACTTATGTTTAAATACATATACATATGTATACATATATATAAAAACATATTTATTTCTATAAATTGCATATATATTCTCTATTTGCTGACCTATCAGTCCCATTCCTGAGTTTATACCTCAGAAGATAAACTCACAGATCTGTAGAAGTTATATATAAGGATGTTCATATGAAGTGGTATGTGATAAGTGACTTGGAGGCAACCTAGTTGCAATCACTAGGAAAAGGCATAAATAAAATGTGGCAAGTGCATTTAAAATACCATACAGCAGATAGAAGCATACTCTCAGTGTACATACAGCAACATGGATAGATCTTAAAAACACAGTGTTAAGTGACAAAATCAGTGCACATATTGACACAGTTTTCAAAGATATGTGCATATCCAGGGACATATTAAACAAATAAGAATGGCTCTCTTGGTGAAGGAGCAGGCGTTGGGGTGAAAGGGAAAAAAATAGAAATAAAACAAGAGAGAAGATTGGCATAGAGCCAGGAATCATGAGTGTAATAAGCACAACTGTGGTTCTGGAGTCCCAAGGGAAAAAAGTCCCAATGCCTTGTCTAATTGCTGACACAAATTCTCCCATAATCTCAAAATATAAGATGTAAACATACACACATGTACACACACACACACACGCTGAAGGAGCATGCCAGACAAAAATGTTTTTAAAGCCTTAACTTGAAGGGTTTATTTTTGTGTCTAACAACTAGTCAAATCAATTAAGGCAGTTAAGCTGGTTTGTGCTTTTATTTTCCTCTTCTCCTTACGCAGATTTCTCTGCCCAATCAGCACTACACCCCATATCAGTTACTCCCCACAGCTTTAGTGAATCAATAATATTAAATGCTGAAAAGGAACTTGTGAAGATAAGATAAAATTCAAATTAATTTAGTCAAAATGTACCCACTCCATGTACTGAACCTTCTTGGTGCAGGTTAATTGGGGCATCAGGTAATTAAGCAGCAATTTTGATTAGTAGATTGGCAACAGGAAATTAAACCCCAAACTTTTGCTCAGTGGTAAAATTCTTGTCTAAAATGTCAAGAAGATGTTTCATCAAAATCATTGAAAGAGAAAGCAGAGTTTATTAACTACCTGAGAAACTGAAAATATATAATAGTTAGCTGGAGTATTGCTACTTTCCAAAACAATACCATTAAAATATTCAAATGTGAATAGTTAATATTTATTAAGAGCTTACAATAGCTGAGCATCCTGCAGGCACCTTATCAGGTGGTTGCTTTTATTATCATCTTTTTTACAGATGAGGAAACCGAGGCTTAGAAACGGAAAGTATTTAGCTGAAGATTGCATAGCTACTAAATGGCCAAAATGATGAAAAACAACAACCAGGTTTAAGAGATGTTTCCTTTTTCTCACAGGAAATCCTTTATATATGTCTGTAATGGCAGAGGAGCTGATTCTGAACTGCAGTATTAACTCTAGGTAGAAAAGAAGGTGATTTGTGGAGTCATGCCTTTTCCTGGTAGGCACAAGTTGCCAATTAGCTTACCTGATAAAAAATTTGACCTCCATTCTATGTGCCTTTCCTGCCCTCTGGAACTCATGATATGAGACCCCAGCTCATTAGACCTGTTCAAGCCAGACTTCAATGCATTGTCAGCCTTGGGGTTATGTTTGGTCTGGTACTAAGTTCTGTTTTCACCTAAGAGGAGAGAACATCCCACGCAATCCTGTTTCCCAAGAACTGTAAGTTAAGACACTGTGCAAGTAGCTCTTTGGGGTTTTTTCCAAGGTCAATAGTTATTACTGGTCATTGTGTTTTCTATTATCCTCTTTCTTTCCTTTATTTCTCTCTCTCTCTCTCTGGTTTGATTTTTGCTGTGAGCAAGTCTTAAAATATATTGGGCAGTTTCCATTATGTACAAGAGTTAAAATTTCTTAAGAAGCAAGATGGTGTATGGGCAATCAGGAAGTCATGATAGTTAAAACATTAGTTTATGTGCTAAAGAGCCCACTAAACTAGGAAACAGGAGACCCTTGCAGTTCTGATATTGAGCAGTTGATTTACCTCTTTTGGGCTTCCATTCTGTCATCTATAAAATGACTGCCCTGGGCAGATAATTTCTAATGTCTCTATTAAAGTTTAATGTGCTCCTGGTAAATTAATGCATAATTAGAAACAAAATGGAATGCAATTAAGAAAATGCCCAGGTTACAATATTTGAAGAGGCTATCTATGTGTCAGCACAGCATATGTGACCTAAGGGTCATGAACAGTAACAGAACAATGAGAAAGTCAAAGGCAGGAGGCTCTGGGCATAAAAACAAGCACTTGTGGTTCTTAAATTTGGGTATAATGAGTCAGAACCACAAGGTAATCCTTTCATGACAAACAGGTATGGCCAGACCTTTCCTAGAAAAAGGGCCTGATGCACTGATTTTCATGGTATGAGTTTTTTTAACTGGCATCTTAAATGTGGTTTTCAATATTGTTGGAGTAATAGACTTCTTTCAAAATCTGATAAAATCTAGTACTTTTACTCAGAAAAATACAAATATGAACACACATCATTTTACATAGAATTTTAGAAGCTCACAGACACCATGCATTCAGCCTCCAGATTAGCAACCCTAAGGGTATAAATGATCTCTACGTCATCCAGAGGGTTAGTTGACTATTTTCTTGTAGTTTTAATGTTTATGACCTGGCTCATTCATTCATTTAGTCTTTCAACAGATGTTTATTGATCACCTAGTAGGTACTGGGAATCCAAAATTGAAACACATAATGTGCCTTTCGGGACTTTAAGGAGGTAAGGATGGAAAAGTACAAATTAGGAGCAGTATATGTGTAGGACAAGGTTTCCCAGGCTTGGCATTTTGAGCTGGATAATTCTTTCTTTTGGGAGCTATCCTGTGCATTGTAGGATGTTTAGCAGCATGCCTGGCCTTACCTACTAACCTACTAACCACTGGTAGCAGCCCCACTCCAGGTTGAGATACCCAAAAATGTCTTCAGACATTGCCAGTTGTCCCCTGGTAGGGAAGGGGGGTGGAAAATCACCCCTAGTTGAAAACCACTGGCTAGAGTAAAGACCCTCTAAATCTCTTAGCAAAAACTAGGGAAGGAAACACACAGGAATAAACATTGGAGTAAGGCATGAAGAATGTTAGACAGGACTGCCTTTCTCTCACTTCTAGTGTCCATGTAGAAGGATTTTTAAAAACACATTCACATTCCTGGCCTCTCCTTGCCTCTTTATTTATTTACTCTATCCTAAAGAAAATAAAGTGACTGGCCTGACTGGAAAGTTTACAAAAGATCCCTGGGCTTAACAGGCTCAGTTTCTCTTTTTCTCCTCCTGGGATCTGCTGCCTTTGGGGTATACAGGTGACAGTGCTTCTCCAGGGTCCCCTTGGTCACCAGGGTAGGATTTTCCTTGGTCATGGGGGAAGCTTAGTCCCATCCAGTCCCACCACTTCAGCTGGTGAGCTTCCCAACTCCAGGGTTCTTCATTAGCATCCTCACTAGTTTCACACACCTAAAGCCATGACCTCCAATCAGGGTTCCAACAGTAAGCAGAGTACTATTTTGATCTCCAACCCTCTCATCCTTTATTTTTCAATTTATTCAGAACTGATGGTAGGGAAGAGGGATATTCTATTTTGAAGCCCTTCAAAGACCACCTCCCCCAGATGATTAGAATCAGGCAGGTAGGTTGGGAGAGGATAGTCTAGACAAAGGAAACATCATAAACAGAATAAAGTGTGAGGTTGTGGTCTACTCAGGAAACTGTATAGTCAGTTCAGTAACCAGAATCTAAAGTACAAGGCCAGGGAAGATTAGGTGGTGAGTTAGGTTGGACAGAGAGGTAGAAGTCAGATCAAGAAAGGCCTTCTAGACCACCTAGAAGAATCTAGATTTTTTTCCTGAGGTAATTATGAGCAGTGTGGAGGAAAACTTGAAGAGATTATTGTGAGACAAGACTATTAGGGTGGCTGCTGTAGAAGTCAGGTCAGGAGAGGCTGGGGACCTGAGCAAGAGAATTATGGAATCTCTTACAGAGACTTAAAAGTAGGACTTCTAAGTATAGTGTAAGGTGCTATGCATATAAATGTTATAAAGCGTTGATTTTGATTTTGTTTAAAAACAAAAACAAATAGATGACTTTGAGCTTGCAGTATATAAGCAATAAAAAAGCAAAATACATTCCACTCTGGGATTTTGCTAATATTATCTTAGATTCACTAACTCAACAAATATTTTTTGAGTGGCAACTATGGAGTTTACATTTACTAAAATAGGGGATTTTGTGAGAGAAGGGGACTTGGGGTGTGCATATCAGAAGCTCCATTTTGGATAAGTGATTTTTGAGATGCAGTTTGGCATAGAAGCTTCTACACTACAAAGCATGAAGCGAAAAACAGATTATCTAACTCTCCTTTCCCTACCACCCCCACTTTATACAACCTCCCATTGACCTGTTGGTATAAAACAAAACAAAAACCTTTTTTTATTCCAAGTTTTAAAATTCGCATGATGATTGTGCTATGCTTTAATTTTGCTTTTTAGTTTTATTTTGTCTAATAAAGTGAAATATGCATTAAAATGCCTGGCACACGGTAGGCGTTGAATAAATATTTGTTGAATGAATGAATGGTAGTGGGGAAGCCACAGGGCAATTACTCTTTCCTGAAAAGACCACACAGGAATGGAAGGAGAGCAAGGCAATGTTGTTAGAGTCTAAATAAGAACCACTATATGTCTCAGGCATTTTCAGAAAATCAATGAGCAATGAGAAATCCAGAAATCTTCTACTTCTATAGACCCCAGAGAGTTGGACAAAAGCCTTCAAACAACATATTCCATTAAAGAAAGAACTTTTGAAGAGAAAAATACTATGTTTTTTTTCCCTTTCTTAATCTTAGCCTTACAACTCAAACCAAGCATAAAGAATTGGCAGTACTTTTTTTTTTTTTTTTTTGGAAAAAAAGCCTTCCTACAATGAAAGATAGAAAACTCAACAGTGTTCCCAGCCAACAAGAGAGTGGTTTTGTAGCATGATGGGAAGAGATATTAATTTGGAGCTATGTAGCTATAAACTGACTCATTGGTAATATAAAATGTAGTCTTTGGGAAGAGAGCTAAGGATCCCTGTGCAAGGCAGACTCATTAGATGAGATTTTTAATCTGTGCATAAGAACCCTTCAGAGCTCTCTTCTGGAAAAAGAGGAGGAATCTCACACAGTAACCCCAGAACTGAGGTAGTTTGTGCCACGTGGTTGAATATAAATGCTTAAGAAGGGGAAGAGCTTTTACATTCAAAGGAAGAGAAAGGCTGCTTGAGTGTAAAAGAAATGTTAAAATTTGGTGGGCTTGAAGGCAGAGATAACTGAAGCAAAGATTCTAATTTCTTTGAACGTATTGTGAAATTGTCATTTGCAGCCTATGAGAAGCAGATGCTGAGATGAAGTGGAGTTCAAGTGGTATTGGGAAGCCAGGGAGTGTAGGAGGAATACAAGTTAGGGAAGATAAAGGAAGGAGGAAGGTGACTTAGCCAGGGAAAGTGTTCAGGCTAAAATGTGGTTCTGACACCTACACAAGGAAAAGGGCCTGGGGAAACTGAATTCAGCAGGAAGAGCCTCAGACCATGATAGAAATCCAACAAGGTCTTGGCCCACCCAGGAGGGAGCTTTCAAGCACAGATAACTGGCTTTTGGAGGCTGAGTTGGGCAGAGTGGCCAGGCCCTAATACCCTTGGCATGCCTAGCCATTGGTAGAAGACTTCCTAGGAAGACATGGCCTCAGCTCAAAAGCTGAGGAGAATACTGAAGGCTCCGAAGCTAGAAGCTGTTAACTAACCATGTTCCCTGCAGATGAATGGGAAGCTGCTTCTTGAAGGGAGATATGAGCAGGGAACCCCCATGACTATCACACAAAATACCATGGTCTTAGTGAGGCCACCTCACTATACCAGTGTTGTGACCTAATACACTTTGGTGTATTAGGTGTATCCAGTAAATGTACTGGAAACCCAGCTGACGTTGTATAAAATATAATGCATGTTTGCTGGAACACATCTTATAAAAACACCAGATCTCTCCATCCATGTTTTTGAAATAGTGCTGCCGTACCTATTTAGAGCATTTTAAAATCTCATATCATTAGTTCTCCACAACTTTGTAAGGTAAAAGCAAACAGACGTAACAACATGTGCGAATTTTTGAAATATCATTTACAATAGCATCATCAAATATCAAATATCTAGTAATAAATCTAGCAAAAATACGTAAAACTTCTACTCTAGAAATTATAAAACTTTTCTTAGAGAAATTAAGGAACTAAATGGGGAGATAAACCATATCTGTGCATTAAAGACTCAGTATTTTTGAGATATCCACTCTTCCCAAATTGATCTATAAATGCAATGCAATCCTGAAGACTATTTTTTTTAAAAATAAACTTTATTGAGGCAAAATTAACATGGAATAAGATGCACATATTTTAAGTGTATATTTCAGTAAGTTTGAAAAAAGTAGGCTCCAATGTATCCACCACCACAATTGAGATATAAACATTTTTATCATTCTGAAAAGTTCCCTCATGCTACTTTACAGTCACCACTCTCCACCTGAGTTCTAGGAAACTGCTGATCTGCTCCCTGTTTTGTCTTTCCTAGTCATTCATATAAATGGAATCAAATAGATGTGCTCTTTTATGTCTTGCTTTTTTTTTCTTTACCACAAAATGCTTTTTAAATTCATCCATATTGTTGCATATGTTAGTAGCTTGCTTTTTTATATTACAGATTGCTATTCATACATTCACCATAATATGCTTATCCAGTCACCTGCTGGTGGATATTTGGGATTTTTCAGTTAGAGCCTCCAAAAATAAGGCTATTTAAACATTCATTTAAAAAAATTCATTTTCAACCTTTTGTATAGACTGTGGTTTCTCAACTTCAAAACTATTGACTTTAGGTGTGGCAAATCCTTTTTGTTGCGTGTTGCCTTGTGTATTGTAAGGTTTTTAGCAGGATCTCTGGCTTCTACCTACTAGATGCTAGTACTCCCCATAGTGGCAATAAAAAAAGACTTCGGACATTGCCAGTGTTCTTTGACTGGGGGGCATGGGAGTGTCAAGACTCACCCTCAGTTGAGAAACTACTGTAAACATTTGTATTCATTGTTCTTGGGTAAATACCTGAGTGGAATCCCTGGGTCATAGTGTAAATGTATGCTTAACTTTATAAATAACTGAAAACCTGTTTTCCAAAGAGCTTGTTCCATTTTACACTTTCAAGAGCAATGCATGAGAGTCCTAGTCGCTCCATACATTTACCTGCATTCGGTACTATCAATCACTTTTGTTTTAACAATTCTAGTGAAGGTTAAGAGTGTCTTGTTAGATTTTCATGATTACTCATGTTGTTGAGCATCTTGTTCTTCATATTAGCCTTTTTACTTAAGTCATTGTCTTTTGCTCAATTTTTAATTGTTATTTTTTTAATTGTTGTTTTTATAGAAGTTCTTTGTATGTTCTGTATAACATTGTTTAACTTATCAATATTTTTTTAAGGTTAGTACTTTTGTGTTTAAAAAAAAAAATCTTTCTTTTTATCTTCCCAAATTTGTGAAGATAATTCTCCAGTGTTTTCTTAGAGAAACTTTAGGTTTCCAAGTTTTATATTTTGAATGATGAGCGATTGTGCGTGTGTTTTGGGGGGTGAAGTAAGATAGGAGTTGAGGTTCATTTTCATCCTTGTGAATATCTAGTTCAATATTTGTTAAAAACACTTTTCTCATTGGTGGCTTGACTAGAATTTAGTTGACTACTGTATGTGAGTCTATTTCTGGACTTTCTCTTCTGTTTATCTAATTGTCCACTCCAGTGTTCCTTAACCTTTTTATTATTATCCCCCTAATGAGCCTTCCTAGACATTTTTATTCCTAATCGCCCCTTTCTCCCATGAACTTTTAATATCAGATGCATATTGAGTATTAATTTATGCACTGTAGGTATACCTGTGCTTTATATGTGAAAAGAATAAGAACATTTTCTTCCAAAAACCAATTTCTACCTCCTTGGGGGTGATATTACTCCCATTGAGAATGCATTATCTATTCTCATACTAATACCACATTGTAGCTTTAGAGTCCATCTTGAAATGAGGTGGTGTAAGTCTTCCACCTTTGTTCTTTTTTAAAATTGTATTGGCTGTTCTTACCCTTTGCTTTTATAAGTTTTATAATCAGCTTATCAGTGCCTTTCTAAAAATGCACAGTGAAATTCCATTACTGTTCATGAAGGAGTAATAGGCACGAGATTTACTTTTTCATTTAAATTATATGAAAAAAAAAGAAAGAAGTAAAAGAAACCATATGGAAGATTCTACAAAATACATGAACATTTATTTTTTCAGACACTAAACAACAGACAGTATAGGACTGTGGTCCCCAAGAGAAGGAAAATAAATAAACTGAGCCAGGTGATCACCTCAGTTTACTGCTTTGAGGCACAATCTGAATTGTGGAATAGGAAGAAGGTTGTCAAAGAGAACACAGCAATTTTGCTGAATTGAAGACATAGAGATGAGAGTTCAGGGAATCTGAGGTAGCTGGAAGGTGCAGGGAAGAATTCCAGAAGGGAGGCAGCTAAACAGAAAAAGCTTCAGAAATCTATATAGAGTTCCCCCTTGGGTTTTTGATTAACACTAATATCTGCACACATAGGATAAAACTCTCTGAGCTCAGGAAAAGAGCAACAGAGCCATGAACTAAACTGCTCACAATTCACACAGGGCTTGGAATTATTTGAGTTCCCACCAGCCGAATTGGAGATTCCTCACTAGTTAATTGTAATATTCAGTAGAGATCCTGGAAGGGTCACCTGTATTACGGTGGGGCTAAACTATCCCTACAGTAACAGCTACTGTAGACCCACTCTAAAAATTCTTAAAACAAGTCTCATAAAGATCAAACTAAAATAAAATGCAACTAATTTAACAGCCTACCAGAAATAATTAAACACTCTTTAAAGAAAAGCAGCAAAATCCAACACTAAACAATATAACATTCACAGAAGCTGGCAAACAACAAAAATTCTTAGACATGTCAAAATCAGGAGACAGTATACTTTATAGTATGTATATCTCAATAATAAAGTGAAAAGATGAAAGACAGAGTTTTTGGTAAAAAGTGTTGTTGGAGGAAGCATAGAATATAGTGTGTATCAAACTTTCAGAATTACCCAGAAGGTTTGTGTTGTTAGAGCACAGATTGTTGAAGCAACCCCTAGAATTCCTGATTGCTGGGTCAGTTATTGAGGCCAAGAATGTGGATTTCTAGCAAGTTCCCAGGTGTTACTGCTGCTGCTACTACTGCTGTGGCCCGCTCTTGAGAACCACTGGGATAGTGGTTAGTTTTAGATTCTGGGGTTAGTTAAACCTACTTAGCCATATACTCACTTTGAAATCTTGGTTGCATTCCTCTCTCTTTTTTAAAAATCAAGTCAGTATATTTCTTTGTTTGCTTTTTAGAGGTGGTTTTCCATTATTGCATTATAAATCAACTGGTAGGCACTTGGAATTATTTTGTTTTATTTTATTTTATTGAAGTATAGTTTACATACAATGTTACATTAGTTTCAGGTGTACAACATAGTGATTCAATAAGCCTGTATGTTATGCTATGCTCACCACAAATGTAGCTACCATCTGTCACCATACAACCCTATTACAATACTATTGACTGTATTTCCTATGCTGTACCTTTTATCCCCATGATTTATTCATTCCAAAACTGGAAGCCTTTGTCTCCCACTCCCCTTTGCCATCCCCCACACCTCTGCCCTCTGGCAACCATTAGTTTGTTTTCAGTATATATAGGTCTGTTTCTACTTTTTTGTTTGTTCCTTTGTTTCATTTTTTAGATTCTACATATGAGTGAAAATATATGGTATTTGTCTTTCTCAGTCTGACTTATTTCATTTAGCATAATACCCTCTAGGTCCATCCATGTCACAAAAGGCAAGACCTCATCCTTTCTTATGGCTGCATAATATTCCTTTATATATATAGATATTCCTTATGTATATAGATACACACACACACACACGTATATAGATAAAGATATAGATCTTACATTTTCTTTATCCATTCATCTCTCAATGGACACAGGTTGCTTCCATATCTTGGCTATTGTAAATAATGCTGTAGCAAGCATAAGGATGCATGTATCTTTTTGAATTAGTGTTTTCATTTTCTTTGGGCAAATGCCTGGTAGTGGGAATTATTGGATCATATGGTATTTCTATTTTTAATTTTTTTGAGGAACCTACATATTGTTTTCCTCAGGGGGGTTGTGCTAATTTACATTCTCGCCAATAGTGCATGAGGGTTCCTTTTTTTCCACATCCTCACCAACACTTGTTATTTCTTGTCTTTTTGATTCTAGTCATTATGACACATATAAGGTGATATCTCATTGTAGTTTTTGATTTACATTTCCCTGATGATTAGTGATGTTGAGAATCTTTTTGTGTGTCTGTTTGCCATCTGTATGTCTTCTTTGGAAAAATGTCTATTCAGGTCCTCTGCCCATTTTTCAGTTGGACTATTTGAGTGGTTTTTGTGTGTTTGTGTGTGTTGAGCTATATAAATTCTTTATATATTTTGGATATTAACCTCTTATAGGATATATCATTTGTAAACATCTTCTCCCATTCAATAGGTTGCCTTTTCATTTTGTTCATGGTTTCTTTCACTGTGCAAATTTGGTTGCATTTTTTGATCTCTCAAATCTTTGATTTTCTTTTTTGTAAAACAGAGGTAATAAAGGTACCTCATATGATTGATATGAGGATTAAATGAGATAATATACCCAGTAAGTGTGCAATAAAAGCTACTTTATTATTATTAATAGTGTTATATATATTGTTAACTATTTTTATTGTTATCATCACTAAGAACAAACTAATGTTTTCTGTGTTTATTCTATGGCCCTAAATTAGCTGGTTCATTGTAGTTAAATGTGAAAATCCTTTTTAATCCGAGTTCATTTTTTCTTTTGTTTATACAACTGCCTTCCAAAATATTCCTTTGGGGCTAAAATTTTCCATGCTTGGTTTAAGCCAAAAGATGAGTTTTTTTTTTTTCAAGGCAAATGAATAAAATCAGTTAAAACTTGCTGAGTTGTGGGAAAAGGGGAAAAAAGAGTACTTTTCATTGCTTTAGAAAAACAACCTCATAGAAGTATCTAAAGAACAGTGTAAACATAAAGTAAGTTCAGTTTGGCATAATAATGATTCTTGAGGAGAAAACTTAAATTAGCAACATTGGAAAAATAGAGGTTTTTTTTTAGTCTAGGGTTTTACTGACTTTAAATTAATTATATTTAAGCTTCTTTTTTTTTATTAGCATATAGTGTATAATTTGTTTCAGGGGTACAGGTCTGTGATTCATCAGTCTTACATAATTCACAGCGCTCACCGTAGTACATACCCTCCCCAATGGCCATCACCCAGCCACCCCACCCCTCCCATCCCCCTCCACTCCAGCAACCCTCAGTTTGTTTCCTGAGATTGAGTCTCTTAATCTTAAATTTAAGCTTCTTAAGGGAAAAATTAGTGTTAAGATAGGATAAGGAGATGACAAATAGAAAAATCTCATAAACAACATTGTGCAATTGAACAATTAAGGTACTAGTGGGAAAGCAGCTGTCGAAGAAGAAATCCTTTCCTGTACAAAAGTATCCAGTAACCAGCTCCATAACACCTCATTGACTTAACCCTAAAAGGAGTTTTGATATAGTTTTGAAATATGAACTCACAAACCCTTTGAAGAATAGACCTAAGATATATCTTTGGTCATATTTTAACTATGATACCACAACGGGGTCTACATATAGTGTGGTAGGTATATCATTCTTCAAAATACCCCCTTCCTATGGAGATTGATGTCAGACTTGGTCAGGTGACTTACTTTGGCCAACATGAAACATGGGTGAAAATGATACTGCCGTATCCGAGCAAAAGCTTTAAAAGCCATTATGTGGCTTTGCCCCCTTTATTTTCTCTCTGCCACAGACTATGTAATGTCCCAGGTGGGGAACTGTTTTTTCAGTTGGGGTCCTAGAATGAAGAAAATAAAGCGCAAAGTCACAGGTGGCCAGTGACAGATGAATAGTAGAAGCAAGAAATAAACTTTTTTTTTTTTTGGCTAGGTCACTGAGATTTTAAGATTTCTTGTTATTGCAACATAACTTAAGTCAACACACACACACACACACACATATTTTACATTGCCCCCCAACACACATAAACATTATATACCCACCCCCACACACATCATATATAGTGATGCTGTCTGCAAAATGGGGCTTATGTTGGAGCCCTATGGATACATGTCTCAAACTTTAAAAAGGCTCTCTCCTCAACAGTAACCTCAACTAGGAGGAAGAGAGGCAGGAAAAAGATAGGGAGAGGATGCTATTGGTAGGTAAAAAAGACCAGAAATCTCAGTCTACTTCCAGATTAACTTTTTGCCGTTTTTGAGAGCCAAGGGTCAATTCAGATTTTACTTAGGACCCCCCTGTGAAATATTGAATGTCTGTACCTATCTTTGTACCACCAATAGGCCTAACCCAATAAAGCAAATGGTGTATACATTTAATTATGTTTGGGCAAATGAATGACTGATAATGACACTGACCATAGAAAACAGAGACATTTTTTTTCTCCCTGAATTATGATGAATCTATGAAATTAACACCATGGATATTTTCCTAGAGAAACTATTCTTAGAGACTCTTAGGTTGATGGGGAGAAATAGGATGAGAAGGGAAGGGAACAGTGGTGAAGGATAAAGAGAACTAGATGGTATCAGCCAAGCAATTTGGATTAATTAACAATTTTTTTAAAAGTAGATGACAACAAAATATAACAACTAATAGGTCCTTCCAAACAGCTTCACAAAGTGTCAGGTTTGTCTGGGAATTTTTCCAATAATAATGCATGTTGCCATGCTTTAAAGAGGCTAAAGATAATCTATAGCTCACAAAAAAGAACAGGTCTGAAGGTATTAGGCATATGTAATTTTCTTGAGTGACAATTTCAAAGAATTCTGTAAGTCTGTGGAATCCATTAAGTAAATTGTATGAACTCTCTTAAAGTCAAATTGTTTATTAACAGTATTTTATAGAAGGTCAGAACTTTAGTATTTTTATTAAATATATTTTTGGCTTTCATTTTTTAAAAATCATAATTTAAATAACCATGGTTTGGGCTCATCAAGCAGTTTAAACTGTTTTTGAAAAGTTTTGGGTTCAATAAAACCCAAGCTGCTTTTTGCCAAGCACCTTTTCCTCTCATTTTAAAAGCCATATGTATTTTAAGGGAAATTTAATCCATGTGTTTTTGATTCATTTGAATTTAAATAATCAAAATGGTGTTTTTTATAAGGTGGTTCATGTCAAAGAAGCTTTGGGCCTTTTAAAGAAACTTTTATTCTAAAAACAAGAAGCAATGATTTGCCAAGTATAAATGCATTTCAACACCGAGAGACTTCTATTCATTTGTAACTGCAGACTCCTGAATCCGAGTCCCTTCTATATCTGGCAGAGATAGATCATTCTTGTTCTGTAATGTATTGGGGAACTGAACTCCCCAAAGCTAACTAGCTTTTCAATGAAATAAATGTATTAAGGCTGTACAAATAAGAAAAATGGTAATGATTGTTAAAATTATTCAGGAACATTGGTGCTATGAGAGGCTGTTTAGCCAAATGGAAAGTGTTTCCCTTCGTCTATTACACATTTATTGAGTTTCTATTGTGGATATGGCACTTGGTGGTGGGAAAGATACTAAGATGAACATCTTTGGAGTTCCTTACTCAAAATTAGGAAGAATAACCTCAGAAGTTTGCTTTTAAATTCATTAAAGTAGGGAGAGCCCCAAAACGTCCAGTTGGTGGTATTTTGGTGGAAAGAGATTGGTTTTGGAATTTTCAGAGATAAGGGTAATGTTCTTAGGGCATTAGATTAAGAATGAGAAGGGAGTGACGCTTGGGTGGCTCAGTCAGGTTAAGCATCTGTCTTCCGCTCAGGTCATGATCCCAGTGTCCCGGGATCCGGTCCGCATCAGGCTCCTTGCCCAGGAGGGAGCCTGCTTTTCCCTCTGCCTGCCCCTCCCCCTGTGTGCGCTCGCTCTCTCTCTCTGACAAATAAATAAAATAAAATCTTAAAAAAAAAAAAAAAAAGAATGAGAGGGGATATGGGGCACTTGTATGTCCAACTCTTCTTTTTTAAAAATATTTATTTATTTGAGAGAGAGAGAGCATAAGCAGGGGGAGCGGGAGAGGGAGAAGCAGGGAACCTGCTGAGCAGGGAGCCCAATGAAGGGCTCCATTCCAGGACCCTGGGATCATGGCCCAAGCCAGAGGCAGACGCTTAATTGACTGAGCCACCCAGGTGCCCTGCAACTCTTGATTTCAGCTCAGATCATGATCTTAGGGTTGTGAGATCAAGCCTGAAGTCAGGCTCCATGCTGGGTGTGCAGCCTGCTTAAGATTCTCTCTCTTCCTCTCCCTCTGCCCACCCGTAACCCCTGCCTTCTCATGTGGGCATGTGCACTCTCTAAAAAGAAAAGAAAGATGAGGGAGAGGGATAGAGTTTATCAGGTAGATGGTACTGCTTTTTCTTTCTCCCACTTCTGTCTCTCCCTAAGATAGGACCACTCAGATGACTGACCAAATCATAATGTCCTTATGTACTGAAGCATAAGACCCACTTATTTTAAATCTTCAGATATACTCTCTAAACTTGAAGTTGACTTAAATGTCAGATGAATAGACCCCTCACCTCTCTCCACTCTGGTTCTCAGTAGCTTCTTTTCAGGCCTATAAATGTGAATAGCATTCAACTTACGAATCTTTCAGAGGGTAAGTAGGATAACAACTTCACTTTTTGCCTCACTCTCTGGAAATTTGCTCCAGAGAAAGAATTATTTAATTATTTTGCTGCCCTCCTCCTCTTGCAGAGATGGGGAGAAGTGAGGATTAGGGGAAGGAGATAGGAGAAGCTTTGCTCCAAAATTTGACCTAACTCAATGTAAAGACAAAACTCTTGAAAAAGACTAAATTACAATTGCATGGCTTCTACCATGTTTTTATGGACCTCAATGTGTACCTGGAGTAAGATGATTCTTAGGCAGATGATGCCTAGCAAGACATTGTAATGGGCCTCATTTCTTAGACACATGGAACTTTGCGTATTGTCAAAGAAAAGATAATTTATTTGCTTATATAAACAAAATTGCCACATATAATTGTGCAAGCTGTGTAGTACATATCCTGTGTAGTTTTATGGTGGCTTTGTGTATAAATGAAATGTCCAGGGAGAGATTTCAGACGTGTCTGGTTTCAAGTGTTCAAGTGATGGCATAGTGATTTTCTTTCTCCCTCCCTCTCTCTCTTTCTCTGTCACAAACACACACACACACATCTCCCAATAGTTTTCTTCCTCTACCCTTAGAGTCACAATACTGGTATCTAAAAAGAGCTAAGGGATGGTTTAATTAGGAAATGAGCTCAAGAACCTCTGCCACTCTTTTAGATGAGCTGCCCTGAGCACATCATCCCCAAATAGAGAATATACAACTAATAGCAGAGCACGGTGAACATTAAAAATCGCAGCCTAATTATCACTGTTTTGTCTTGGGTCATGTGCCTATCTCTGAACTGAACATACTGGCTGGGAGACTGGAATGTTCTGGTGGGCCAGACCTGAGTCTTGGTCAATTACCAAAATTGAGGGGTGGATTCAGCCCCACCTGAACCACATGGAGTAAGAGTGAGAAGGGATAGTTTCCATAGAGAATAATGATAGGAGGCAAAAAGTCTAATGTCCATATCTGCCACCTGATATTTTTCATTTGTTACTGAGCCATGTTGTCTTCAAATACTATTTAGATATATCCTTATTAAATTTCACCTGCTTGGTTTTCTACTGGGCTTCTAGAACACTGGAATAGATTTGAATCTTTATTTTGTCATCTTTAAAATAAGTCACATTAAGCAATGGAGAAGTTAATCTTGTATATCCAGGTTACTATATAAATATTGAATAATACCAGACCAAAAACTGTTGTGACACTTAACTAGCTTCATGTTGACATAATTTCTTTAGTGGTTATTTATCAAACACTTAGTAGGTACCAAACATAAAATTACATTCATTAATACTTTTGGTTATTATTGTTCAATCAGCCTAAAATTCAGTTATTCTTATTATTATCCAACCTATATTTTTTATCTTCTATCCAAGGATATCTCGATTCAATTTACATAAACATTTTGAATGTGAAATTATGTGCCAGAAATTGTGCTAACATTGGGACTACAAAGGAGCCTAGTGGGGAAGAGAAATGTGTAAAAAAACAAAACAATATTAAAATAAAGTATGATCGAATGAACACAAATCATTAGATTCTTTGGCATATTTACTATTAAATGGATTTATGGACTAGCAATGTATTTAACCCTATTTAAAAAAAAAAAGATACATGACTGAGGAATCAGTTTTCTTAAGTTAAGCCATGTTGAGCCCCAGATCCCTGCATCATTTCCCAAATGCTCATGCATCATCTGTTCAGCAAACAACTCTAAAATTTTACTAGAAATCAACTTCACATTTTAGACAATTTCCAAAAATTATCATCTTCACCTTTCTTTTAAAATCAAGACCCTTTAGGACTCTCACTTATTTTCTATGATGTCACCAGAAGAATTAATGTGACTTAAAAACCACTCCTGCAGTTCTTTCACACCCTGGAGTATAAAATATCTAGGTGCAGACATATTCATTCATTAAAATGGAGAGATGCTGTATTTTTTTGTCTTATTGCTTTTATCTCTATAGACCAGTGGTCCTCAAACTTTAGCATTATCAGAATCATCTATGGAGTTTTTAAAAACATAGATACAATCAGAGTTTCTGATTCAATGGACCTGAGATGGGGCCTGAGAATTTTTATTTCTAACAAGCTCCCAGGTGATGGTGATGCTGCTGGTCCAGGGACCACATTTTGAGAACCTCTGCTGTATAAGTTACATCTACCACTTTGTTTGGAAATAATTTTCCTTGCCAAAAAAGACAAAAGAAAAATGAAATAATTCTGCCTTCTCCCTATAACTCAGCAACATCATACCATCTTCTCGGAACTTGTTCATTTATTTAACAAATGTTTATTGAGTACCTACTATGTGCCAACTACTCTACTAAGCACTAAGAAGGCAAAGATAAAACAATACCCCAGCTCAAAGAGATGTTCATATGGACTAAGCAAATAGAATCTTCTTGGAAAATGCTGTGTTGAGGTTTGTCAGGATCATGTGAGGGACCAGAGCAGTGCCTATGTGCATTTTTTTTTAATTGAAGTATAGTTGACACACAATGTTACATTAGTTTTAGACCTATGTATATTATTCATGAGTCTTTTGTAGGGGAAGGATACTTCCCCTAAGAGGCAAGAATCGTTCTGTTACTAAGAGAAGTGATGCTGGGCAAACAGAATCCACACTCCACTTTGGGGTTTGGGGAAGATTTTGCAGAAAAGTTGACAGACTATGAATTATTCCTATAAGTTTTTCTTAAATTTTTTCTGTTGTATTAATTTTTACTATAGTAGTCTTTATTTACATGCTTTTTCCTTTTACATTTGCAATCGTTGATCATCTTACAAATAATTATAAGAAAATAAAGTTTTAACGTATTTTGAGTATCCTTTCCTCAAGAATTAGAGATAAAAGGCCCACATTACTACACCTACCTGCTGCCCCCTGCACTAAGTGGGAGCAGAGCCAAGGCCCTGGAATATGTTGCACAGCATCACACCTGCATAACCAGGGTCAGGTTACATTTGTGATCCAGGAAGCAGAGACATGGGAGGGGAAAAGGGAATGGGAGATACACCATGAACTTTGCCTCATGTTGTTCTAGAAACCCAAACCTCAGGGGGAAATTGAGTCAGAAACCAAGAAGAGGTAGGCAATGTCAGAAATGAAGGTTTTAGGTGGTACCAAAAATTTTTCCAGAAAATTGCTTTTTATCCTTTAAGTGATTTGTGTTGGACTTTTGGCTCTATTGGGTCATGGTATACTAAAGGCTGAGTTCAGCCTTTGGCATAATTTCAGGCACAATCTTTTTATTGGGTGTGAACAGGCCCACAGCATGGTTGCCATGTAGCTTCTCATAATGTGGCCTCACCTCCCCACCAGGGTACCCTGAGGCAGCGCTCTCCTCCCTCTGAAGAGTAACAGAACAGGCTAGGCTATAAAAGAGAAAATTCACACAGTCTCGCCTTGTACACATTACTTTTGCCTTTAAAGGTAAGTGATTCAAGCTATTTCAAGCCTTCAGCTTCTGTAGCCCATGTGATCTCTCTTTCTCTCTCTCTCTCTCTCTCACGCGTGCGCACGTGCACATGCGCACACACACACACACACACGAGTATTAATAAAAATTGCATTTACCTCTGGGTCAGGAAAGGTATTGGACCATTATCACTTAACAACAAGTATTTATTTAGTATCTACTAAGTGCCAGGTCCATTTTAGGTGCTTGGGATGTGCCAATAAATAAAATAATCAAGATATTCTCTGACCCTTGTAAAGCTCACTTTCTAGTGATCTTATATATCCCATGTGAGTGAAAGTATCAGATTTTCCCCTGAAATGATATTTAACTGGGAGGGGGCACAGTTAATAAAGTATAAAATAAAGTGGGAAAACCACAAGGAACATGATGTGGACAAGTGACTTCTCTGCGCAGGAGAGTGGGTAGAAAGGGGATGCGTGACAGAGATAAATTCAACCACTTTATAGTTTTGCATGGGGTAAAACCATCTATTTTTTAATAAAAATGGAAAAAATCTATTAAACTAGGAAGCATGCAGGTAGGCAAATTTTAATAAATAAAGCCATTTTCTTTTTCTTCCCAACAAATCTGTTTCTGCTATTCAGGTTTTAACATAATCCACCTCCTAATCAGTTGGTCAGTCAGTCAGCACCTTATGCTCATAGTTTACAGTAGGGCACTTCCTAGATAAGAATCCCATTCTTTCTTTTTTCTTACGTGGTTTCAAGAGCTGTCTGGCAGGCAGACTGTTGAATTCAAGGATGCTTTCAGATTAGTGCCATGAAACAGGCAATTCACTATATCTGGTGAATTGGTTGTTTCCCAAACTACATTACTGCCCCCCAATGAATGATATCTGACAGAAACAGTAAAGAGTGGCTTATCTAGCATCTAACAAGCATTGCTTTTCCCAGGATGGGCAGAGAAAGGGATGCTGAAGCATCACATGTAAGACAAAGCATCACTAAGTAATCACAATGAGTACATTGTAATTAAGTTGGCCCATGCCAATCACTGTGGCTGGAAAACTTATACTATGGCAACTGTCCTTAAACTGAAATTCCATTTCAAGTGCAATAGAATAAAAAGTCCAATTCTCTGGAAACTCTGAAAAGAGAGCCCGTGTATTCCTGGAGAAGGAGAAGTGGCCCCTGAAACTATGTATGAGACCAGAGTGGGTTCGTCAGTGGACTTTGTTGCCAAGTCTTGTGGGATCACAGGGCTAGAGTTGCTACCAAGCATTCACCATGGGGAAAAGTATTGTTCTGGGTTTGCCATTCAATTATGGGTATGATGTCTCAGAAATGCCTACAAAAGTGCTATAGCAAAAAGACCCTGCATAGGGGCAGTTAGCTAGTCCGTTACCAGCACTGTTGGCTGCTATTTTCTGTTGGAAACAGATTGAAGCCCCAGTGCAAGTAAATAATCTCATCCTGAGGCAGAGGAAGACTTTTCTAATCCTTAACGGTGTTCTTTGGGGCTTGTTTTAGAGTTTCATAGAGTCATGGATATCACTGGGAATCAGTTCCAGATTTCCACAGGATTCTGTATTGTGAAAATTGCTACATCAAATGAACAATGAATTGGTTCACAGCTACTTTGGAGTAGATGGGTGGGAAATACCACAATGGTTGTTTCCCAATTTATAAACCAGTAGGATTTTTTTTCCTTGAAAAATTGGACACATATGTAGCTATAACTAATCTGATGTTTAGTTTTTCATTTTTTTAAAAACTATGAGTAAATGTCTTCTATATACAGTGTTTTGTGTGCTAGCATCAGTGGAGAAAGGGTTTAGGCAGGGTTGACACCATTTTATAAAATGATTATTAAAAATCTGTATGGGGTGGGGCGCCTGGGTGGCTCAGTTGGTTAAGCGACTGCCTTCGGCTCAGGTCATGATCCTGGAGTCCTGGGATCGAGTCCCACATCGGGCTCCCTGCTCAGCAGGGAGTCTGCTTCTCCCTCTCACCCTCCTCCCTCTCATGCTCTCTGTCTCTCATTCTCTCTCTCGCAAATAAATAAAAAAAAATCTTAAAAAAAAAATTTAAAAAAAATTTTAAAAAATCTGTATGGGGTGAAAATTCAAAACATACTTTTCCTGAAGTTGTAGATTCAACCTAAAATTAAATCCACAGTTATTCCACTGTGGCTAGAGGTGGTAATCAAAGATTAAGTGGATTTGTTTCACTGGGGGTCCCCACTCACCACCAAAGCACCTCTAATCTCTGTATTGAGCCCTATTCCTATAATGTAACTCATTTGTTCTTTCACACTTCCCCCTTCAACTCTAATAGATTCCTGTGGCTTTTGTGTTATATTTTCATCGTTCTGATCAAATAATTATTCCCATCCCATCTTGCTCATGCTTCTTTGCATCATCTCTTTTGTTGTGCAAGATTTAAACTTGCATGCACTCCCTCTTGTCTCCTCCCTACTAATACCACCCAGGAAACATTCTATGGATGAATAAAAGGTGTTGACTGTTCAATATGTTTTCTGTGTATTGTCAGCTGCTTTATTACTGCCTCTCCCCAGTTCTTTGCTGCTAAGAAGCATGGAGATGTTCATTTAAATCTCTAGGCTTCTGTCATGTCACAATGGAGTGGATGCCTGGAATCGGGTGGATGCTTTGAGTAATACTGAAAGCTGTGTCTAACTTATGTCAGCAGTGAAGTGGCAAAGAATGCAGAAATACCATCCTCAGAGGATACAGAAAAAGCCTCTTCAGAGTGGAACTATTTTCCCAGAAATATGAAGCTTACTAATTTCTAGTGTCCAGGGACTTGTAATCATAGTGAATGAGCTTGAAGTTTAAGATTTTGTAGTTGTCATTCAAAGAATATTGGAGATCCAAGATATATCCTCAAAGTGCAAGCACAAACTGCGTTCATCCTGGTACTTTCTTCTCTGCTAAATGTCCATCAGTATCATTTATTTCTTTCTGAGCATATCTCAGGTTGGGGCCATATGAAACATCATTGAAATAGGTGGCCATTAAAAGGAGGGAGTTGAACCTTATGACAAGGAAGGATGTTCCGAATATTCCGTGTGCATTACATGATCTGCCGATTTTGTTACACGCGCACCAGACACACGCACATAACCCAGGGAACAAAGAATTAAATTACATACACTAAAACTTTAGCTAGGGATATCTCTAAGTGCTGGGATTACAGAGGATTCTTATGTTTTTCTTTATGGTCATCTTTGTTCTCACAGTGAACAAAACAACATTATATATTATAAATTAAGCCACAGGCAATGTTACTTCATATATAGAGGGCCTCCGAGGGGATGGGACTTACATTAGAAACAAACAGAACAAAAAGTCCATGTTACAGTTGTATAATTTCAAAAGGAGTAACTTAGAGGCTTCATAATGATTTACTGGTTCTCAAGGTGAAAACAAATTCTTTTACATTTCAAATTAGTTTTCATTGAGGCTTTCAGTGTTCCCATTCACTGTTCCAATGTGTGTTTTGCTTATATCTAACACTATTTCCAGATAGTTTGGAAGGAAGAAAACAGAAGTTTTTTTAAGGCAGTGTCATCATATTTTATCCTCATATTTGGAAACAAACAATTTTATTGTGCCCTACTTTTATGCATACATGTATACCCTTCTTTTGAGATAGTTAAAGAATATTTTTCTACTTCCTCTTATGCCTTTTTGCAAGTTGGATCTTTCTTTTTTTTTAATTAGTGTTTTTTGATCTCCCTCCAAAAGCTCTATGACAGCTGAGTTTAAGTGGTTGCTTCAAGCTATAGAAGTCAAAGATGAAATTGAATTATGCTTCCAGGCTTGGCATACAAAATCAAGAAAAATTTCATTCATTATGATTAATTAATCCAGAGGCACAGTGGTAGTATTATGATTATATTGTATCTGGAACTTGGCATATTTTCAACTGACATTTACATGGTAAAGGAGAAAAGGGAATGGTAACTCTGTGCCTGGCAAACTGCTCCATAATAGGCTGGAGGAAAAAAAAAAGAAAATAAAAGAACAAACTTAGAGATCAAGGAGAAGAAAAGATGTTATATATTGCATGTGGGGGGTTGGGTCTTTTGAGATTCTTCTCACTTGATTATCTCTTGGAAAGCCTGGTAATACAGGATAATGAATGGCTTACAAGTCAGTTACCCTCAATACCATTTTTACTATATGACTCAATTTGTCATACATGGTGTTATAGTGAAAGTTACTCACAATGATAGTGACATACATAAGTGAATAATAAAAACATTTCAAAAATGCCTGTTAGAGAAGAAACATTGCTAGCAAGAATTGCCTACTCAAATCCTTTTATATGGACTTCTTTCCTTTGTTGTGATAAACTTCAAAGTAGACTACCTGGGATTTGTGTTACTATCTAGCAGACAGTTGATGTATCTACTGGACTAGCACCAGCTGAGGAGGGAGACTTCTCAAGGATGAGAAAAATGGAGAAAAACAGGGAGAGAAAAAGAAAGGGAGTGAAAGAAGGGAGGGAATTAGAAGGAGTGAATCCCATTAGCTACTGCTGTAATAACACTGGATAAAACAAAACAAAATCTCAGTGGTATGCAACAATAAATATGTATTTGCCATGCATCTGTGGGTCAACTCTGCTGGTTTCTGCGGGGTGTGCTCATGCATATGCAAATCAAGGGAAGGTCAGTTGCCCTAGGCTAGTTGAGATCTACTGAGCTTCTCAGGTTTAAGATGCAGGTCTGTAGGTCACCCTGAGGGCTATGCTCCCCATCTTTCTCAGAAGAGCTGGCTAGTTGAGGCATATTCTTCTCATGGCAAACACAGAGGCCCAAGAGAGAGCAAGTTCCACTGCACCAACAGCTCCAAGCCTAAATGCCCATGACATCTGTAAACATCTCATTGGTCAAAGGAAGTCACATAGCCTGGGCGTTAGTAGGATGGGGAAATAGGAGACCCTGGAGAGAGAGTAAAGAACTGGGAGCAGTAATTCCATCATCACAGAAGGTGGAAGCAGAAGGGGAAATGAGTATGAGAGAGACCTGGAAACAAGCAATTTCCTTTAGATCTTCCCCAGCTGATGGCCAAGCAAATGAGGAACTCATATTGGTAATGGTTTTGACCCTTCAAAATGTTGGAATCTTCATTAGAATTTATTTTGGAGGATTCTTGCTAATAAGGTGGTGATTTGGGGAAAACATTCTGTTGTGGGTCACAGTCCCCACTTTATCAGTAACTTTCTAGTATGTTGGCATGAAGTTTTTTCTGAGCCATGAGGGAGAAACTTTTCTGGGGGCCTGTGAATTTCCATTTGTCATTAATTTTGAATCATGTTGTCATCATGACAGCTCGGGGCCTTACAGATGCAAACATCAGATAGGCAGGTAGGTGTAAATCAGGTTGCTCTCTGAAATGTACTGTTCATAAGTGTTATATATGGATGAGAATCCAAAATATACCTCCTATATAAGAAAGCCAGTTAAAGACAAAGAGCACTTTAATTATTAAGGCACATATTGAAACACTTCCAAAAGAGTGGCCTCTGTATCTGGATATAAATCCATTTGTGTAACATTATGCAAAGGAAACCCTTTATACTCCTTGAAGAACCTCATTTTCTATACCTATAAAATGAGATATTTAAAACATGTAGCAAAACTTACCTGTATAACTGAAAGATCTATACTGAAATATTCAAGTCTATAATTTTAATGAAACTAAACGTGTTCCACTTTCAGTGTTTTGCAAAAGCTTTGTGGCATAAGTATCCAACAAGTAAGTAGCTTCTAGGCAATGCCAGGATCAGACATTGCACTGGAGCAGATAACTGATATCTTTTTTCTACCCAGCATGCTTCCCTTCACGTATCTATTGCCTCTCTACTATAGGAGATTCTGGGGGAATTGTTAGGGGACCCTGCCCTCCCACCACTACCACCAGTTGACCCTAACTAAAGCAATGAAACTCTATCTTCTGAAAATTGGTATATCAAGGAGTGATACCCAGGGATGGAATCCCGTGAACAGACATAAAGCAGAAGGAACTGAGCCGTCCAATGGCAGGATACTAAAGAGAGAGAGTGTGTGTTCTTAAGTTCCATTACCTAGATCTTCAGAGTTGCCCTGGTTTCTACCTTTTCCAAGATTAGAATATTATTTTCTTGGCTGTGTAACCACTCTCTTTCTAATAAATTGTTGTGTGTTTTGTTTTTGTTTTTGTTTTTTGCTTATGTTAACCAGAGTCAATTTTTGTTGCTTGCAACCAAACCATGCTTGATAACATGGTTGGAATCAGTTGGCTTCTGTTCCACTATTATTCTAACTGGAGAGGCTTGAAAGCCAATACCCTCATTTCTCATATTCCCTTATAGTTAGAGTTATAATATATAATAATTCTGGATATAATTCCAGTTCCATTAATTTGATGCATTAGTATAAGATTTAGAAATCTGAAATGAGGCAGAGGCCATTTTCCTGTTCCGTTTTGGTAGTCTTTGTTGATAAACTGGTTGTGAAAATCTGAGATTTCTCTGCAGCAGTGTCCCACCGTCCACTCTCTAGCTTCCTTGGTGATGAGAAGTTGGGGTGGTGGCAGCGGCAGCAGTGGCTACTTGCTCTGATCTCCCAATCCCTGCATTGTAATCTCCTGGGTACCCAGAAGTGCTGGTAGCAGTGGCAGCAGAGTGGTAGCACTTTCTTCACTTAGGCGTGGCTCTGATGGTGCCTCAGTGGTAGTAGCTGCTGGGTCAGTTCTTTATTATTCTGCCATCACTTCTGGAGACCCAGACTACAGTCTGATCATTCCATACTTCCAATGATTTTATAAGAACTCATTTTCTGT
The DNA here is from genome assembly GCF_964656455.1 of Halichoerus grypus. NCBI lineage: Eukaryota > Metazoa > Chordata > Mammalia > Carnivora > Phocidae > Halichoerus > Halichoerus grypus. The sequence continues at coordinate 40,294,738 of NC_135723.1, forward strand.
ATTAAATTCTCCCTGCTTATAAATACCTGAAGTGGTCCTTCTTTCCTGCATTGAACCTTGACTAATACAGATTCCTAACCAATACAAATACATAAATGATCTAGAAAAGGATCACATGAGCCAATCAGGTAGGAATAAGCAAATAAAGCTAATGTAGTACAAGGATGGTCAAATTAATTTTGTACTTGAATTTCTCTATTTCATCACCAACAGATAAGTACTTATGTCATCAAGAATACAGTAACTATAAAATTTGTAAGATATAAATAAATGCTGAGTTATAAGAATTCAAATTTTGCAAAATAATTAAGGTGATTTCCTTATAATAATTTTTGTCTAATATTAATATAATTACAGCAGACAGTTTTTTAATTGAAAAGTTGATTCTAAAACACATTTCGAAGAACAAAGAACTAAGAATAGCCAAGATACTCCTGAAGAACTAGTAGAACGAAGTGAAGGGACTTGCTTTACCAGATACAAATTTATTCCAGAGCAATGATTAATAAGGTAAAGTGTTATTGTTACTTTGGGAAAACTGACAGAACAGAATTGAATGTCTAGGAAGAGACTCACACAATACGGAAACTTCATATATGACAGGGCTGGCAATGAGATCAGTGGAAGGAGTGGACTAGTCACTTCAATATGCTGAGAAAACTAGCTATAGGAAGAAAAGAGCCATACTTTACTCTCTTTTTCTCTCTCCATACACACACACACACACACACACACACACACACACACATGCTTCAGAATGGTTTGGTGATTTATCCATGAATAGCAAAACTCCAAAATTTTAAAACTTTGAGAAGAAAATAGAATAGCTTTAAAACTTCTGGGTAGGGTTGAGTAGAGAAGACAACAAGATATCAACATTAAAAACCATGAAGGAAAAGATTTGCCTTGCCTTTGACTGCAGTTAGTTCCTGAAAGACACAGAAGTCCAGTCAGATAAAAGTCAGATGCTTCAGATATTGGTCCTTCCTGGTACTCCACACGCAGCAGCAGAATCATGTTCAAACGACTGGGACATAACAGGAACACAGAGTTAAAGACTGAGATAAGGTGTTGTATAGACCAGGTGGGTAGGGGGGCAGCCAGGTGAGTACCACATGAGGCAGACTTACTACCATTCCAGAAAAAGGTAAGATGTATAGGAAGGATAAAATTCAACACAGACTCTCATATCACATCCCACTGCAATGTCTTGTTGTTTTTATTTTCCAGCATATGATCCCTAATATGGATTTGTGGCTTTATTTAATATAAATTCTGTTCAATGAAAACCCTTGTAGGACATATGGCATCTCTAGTTCCCATAAATATGAAGCCTTCAAAACACTAAGATAGCTACTGATTTTTTAATCACTGTGTGTCTACTGTATTTCAATATAATGTAAGATGTCTTAAAATGGGCTTGGCAAAAGGCTCTGCTGACATTTTCAGGGCTGAGGGGACAAACTGGTGACAAATCCCTTCCTTGGAATGAAAGGACTGTTGTAGGTGAGATGGAGAGTGGAATCATAAGGCAAGACATGGAAGTGCAGAAATGAAAATGGGCAATCTCTCAGCTAGAATTCATGTACGAGAATAACAAAAACCATGTCCTTGACGTGGAAAATTATTTTTCACTTTTTATACAATTGCAAAACTTCTTCCAGAGGAAAAGAGACCATTTTAATAAAATGGAAGTCTATCCATAATAACAGTTTAGAAACAGGTTGACTGATAAAATAAGCTCATGTTTTAAAAAAAACACTGCATCTCTTAAAACTTCATAAACAAAACCTCCCATAGACTAATATCCTTGAACAAGGACAGGTATTTTGCTTTTTATTTTAACATTTTTTAAAAAATTGGGGAACAGCTTTCCTTCTCAAACATTTCTTGACATGTTAGATAAAATAACAAATAGAGGGGATAATGTCTTAAAAGAGGGTATCTAATAACCTTAGCCTGAACATGTAAAAGCATATAGGTCTCAAAATAAGTAGACCTGAGTTCAAATAATTAATCTTGAGAACTTGGGCAAATTTCCCAACTTTATTACATTTTGATTTTCTTGTCTGTAATATGAGAGTATTGAACAAAATAATATCAAGAACAAAAATGAAAATCCAAACAGAAAGGCAGGCCTTAAGCACCAGGCAAGTTCTGGACTCTGAGTATTAACAGCAAGTCAGAGATGAAAACTTAACAAGAGCACAACAGAGCTTTACTCTTTAGAGAAACTGGATATCTAGCAAGCTAATAAAGCAGACAGCATTCAAGAAAGGAAAAGATACACTGAAGTTAGTGGAGACAGAATCCCCTGAACCAGATGAAACTCCAGGCTGCAGAAGGGGGGTCTAAGAAGGAAGCTGCTTTTGCTGATAGATACACATGCTGCCAAGTGTGGAACCAGTGCTCCCCAAAGCACCACTGTCTTTCTTGAGTCTGACATTAGAGTTTGGGATTAGGAGAGCCTGAGCTAAGAGATGGGGCCAAGGGGCTCTGAAGGAAGGTGACAGCAGAAGCTGGGGAACCAGGAACCTAAATAGCACTGTGGCTTTCAAGACATTAAGTCCCTCACAGAAGAATGAAGATTTCATTAGCACTTTTGTAGAGCCAGAAAACATAGTCCTAGACAGGCTGTATGGCTGTCAGCCCAGAAACTTCACTGTAAATCATTTGGAAAATCATGTTTGTCAACAGAAAATTAAAATGCCTTTAATGGTAGTTGCTTAAATGTCATCTGGTGTTTTCACCACAGCCTCTTTTCCTGGGGAGAAAATTTCAAATTTGTCATTATTTTCCTCTCTTAGAAGTGGCTCAGGGCAGTTGTTGTATGAAACATAAACCAAAACACAACAATCAACTTCCGAATGGGATGCCAGTGTCGTGTATGGAAGCAGCATGTAAACCACAACGGGAAGAGTGTAGCAGCACATTTGTCAGGTTGCCAATACAAGACAATGTCTACATTTCCATAACTAGATCTGCCTTTAGAATATTTTATGTTTTCCAAATCGGACCTGGGGCTTTCTGGAATGATGAACAGTAACACCCTAAGCAGCAAAGTCTTAATCAGTACTACTCTGAAATTTGTAACTGAAAATTAATCAAGTCTCCCTGTTGAGGTTAAGAACATGATTATGTGATAATGTTGCTCATTTCACACATGGAAAAACCCCAGGGCAGTTAGGGGTCCTATTAAGCCATTTGTATTTTTAAATCATTTATTCAGATTCAACTTTTCTGGACTTGGTTTAGAAGCTGTTACTTTCTGTGTGTGTTAATCTCTACATCTCTCTGCCCAGTTTTCAATACAGTATAGTGTCACTGGAAGAATGGCTCGTATTTACCACATACTTTCTGAGAGCCACTGAGTCACGTATCTAAACTTTCTGAGACTTTCTCCAGTCTGTAAGGATAATCATACCCACTTCACAGTCTTGTCCTGAGGAACAACCTGAGGGAACCTCTGTATAAGGCCTGGTGTTCAGCACATGTTAGTTTCCTTTCTTGGTCTACAACTGACCCCCACTATGCATACTTAACCACATTTCCTACTCACTTCTAAACCCTACAATTTTCACTCCAGCAACGCAAGCTCCTTAATGTTCCTGCCATGCTAATTCTCACTTTCCACTTTGGGTTATGTTGGTGGGCCCATTCTCTTTACCTAATTTCTACTCATCTTTCAGGTCTGTAAGGCAAACATGTCTACACATAAGTATCAACAAAATGGAAATAAATCATGTTATTTTATTTTACTTCTACCTCTAACATTTTTTTCTTAGCTACCTATTTATGTAAGATGGTCATTCCTCAGTTTGTGGATATCATGGGGAATACATGAAATAGATTACTGAAGTTCATTTGTGTTTATAATTGTACAAATATCTATTGCTTAGCTACTATGCAGAGGGTATAAAGTTGGGGGAAAAATCAGTCCCTTCCCTTGTAGGCCCATTATTCCCTTCGGAAGAAATTTGAGTGATGCTACATGTTGTGTTTTCACTCAGCTAAGGTAGCTATTATGAATTATCTTGTGTCTTTATACTTGGTAAAATTCAGGCTGTAGCCTTTTGCTTATATTTTCTGGAGAGTGAAATGAGATTATGTAGTCAGTGCTTTAAATAATATAATATATGATGATTTTTAAACAAGATGCTCTAATTTCCATCTAGGCTATCTAAAACTTAATATTGAGTAAAAAATAGACAATTTCTTCTAAATTTACCAACAGAAGATGGCTTGGTAATTGATTCGTTAGGAGTTAAGCAAAGGGCTTAGTGGCAAGGTGATGTAATCAAACACATTCTCAAGAGTTACATTTGTCAGTCAAATGAAGAATATGTTTAAGTACTAGAATACATGTCAATCCATGTGATTCTTTGCCTTAAGTGAAAAGTAAATCTGGTTAACTATGTATAATGAATTTTGTCAGCTTTGTTCACATAATTTATATTTGAACTCAAAGGTGCTACCTTGCTTTATTAGTTCTAGGCTGGAGGCTCATCTCTCTTCTTCTAGAACATTCCCTTTGTGCACTATTAATATCTCCATCACATGGACTAAAACTTTTTCTTATGTTCACTAAGAAGACCTTATTTCTTAGAAAATAAAAAGGAAGCAATGACATACTTCCTGGCAATATTTAGTTTGGGCTGATGTGGTAGGAAATTTTTATTGATTTCTTCTGGGTAGAAGAAGGATATGGTCTCCTTGTGTTAGAAGAGTTATGTGGTGGGGCACCTGGGTGGCTCAGTCATTAAGCGTCTGCCTTCGGCTCAGGTCTTAATCCCAGGGTCCTGGGATTGAGTCCCACATCAGGCTCCCTGCTTGGTAGGAAGCCTGCTTCTCCCTCTCCCACTCCCCCTGCTTGTGTTGCTGCTCTTGCTATCTCTGTCTCTGTCAAATAAATAAGTAAAATCTTTTAAAAAAAGAAAGAAAAGTTACATGGGGGTGATGGCCTTTAGCCTTTTGATCTGCCCACTCTCTCTGAGAACCTGCTGAGCATGATTACAGATCACGAGTTGGGCTTGGGTTTTCCCAAGCTGGCTGTAGAGACAACTTGTCTAGGCTCCCAGTGAACAGCCACAGCCCACAGAGAATGTGTGTTTACCCAGACCTTTTCCATGGTTTACTTCTGAAAATTAGTTCAACCGCATGGGAATCTAGTTAGACTCTTGGAATTATAATCTTTGACTGGCACATAACCCAAACATTTTTTATAGGATTTGGAAAGCAGATTACAACTTAAAAAATGAGGGAAGAATAATAAGAGTTCAGTCTAAACCTCTTTCAGGTCTACCTGAAATCTACCTTTTAGAGCATGGGTTCCCATCACCAAATCATCTAATTTTATTAGATGTAATTTGGAAGCAGAATTTTAGTGAGACACAGTGACAGATAATTTTTCAGTCCTCATGCAACTCACTTGGAAGGTAAAGGTATGTGCAAATTTCCCCTATTAAACTAGACATATTCCACCCACCAGGAGAATAGATTTTTGTAGGATAAGGTTGATTTTATAGTATACACCGGTGATATTTCATACATGAACCAAGGTCAGTCCTATGGTTGATAAACCGAAATATAAAGTTGATAGATAAACTCTTATCCTTCGGAATCTTCAAGCTATTGTATCTGCATTTCTGAGTGCAATTAAGACTGATGCTTTATTTGAAAATGCATTGTTTTTCTTGTCAAGAATAAACCATACTTACTAATAGAAAGAAAAAGCTTACCCATAGTAGAAAGCTAGCAAAAAACTTGCTATGCAATGAAGAACTTGCCTTTTCTAGTTCTATCAGTAGCTGAAAGCAGATCATTGCCATAAAGAAGTATTTACCAATTTTAAAAGGTCTTGGCCCATCATAGCTAGTGTTAGATTTGGAATATAGCTTTTGTTGCCAAGGTGACAAACACTTATAAATATAACACATCTTCTAATGTGCTTTTAACTTGGTATTTTTATGGCTTTTAAATCAGATACCATTAGCAAATATATTAGGTAATTTAGCTGAAAGACCATTTTCCTCTAACACTTTTTGTTACATTTCCCCAGGTAGTTCAGTAAATGTCTGTTGTGACATTCTACTCCTGCTAGGCTTCCAACGTAAGGGGATACATAAAGTACATCTGGTAAAGATTAACATATATTACCTTGCCTTTTTTGTATTGATCACCGAAAAAATGTATAAAAGAGAGTTAAATTTGTAGTCTCCTTGAAGAGCAATCATTGTTCCTATTGTTATTTTGGGGTCTGCACCCCCTCCCCCCAAACAATCTGGCTTTAAGACTCAATACACAGAGGAAAGGGTTTTGGGACAGCATAATAACTATATATTAATACTCCCCAAAACCTCCGAACCTAAAATGCTTTCCCTTAGATATCAAAAAAGGGGGGGCTATGGGGAAAATAGTTACAATAGACCATCTGGAGCCCTAGTATTTCCATGAGTCTCAGTTATTGTTCCAAACAATAAATCCAACAGCCCAGGCAGGGAAGGAATTAGCTCTAAATGTATTCACTGGATTTTTAAAAGAAGGCTCATGAGGTGGACATATTTGTCATAGCAAAGATAAAATCAGATCAGACATATTTAGTTTAGGCCCAAATTTGCATTTATTGTTACCTTGTCAGAAATTCTTCTTAGAAGATTGTCCATTAATGCATTCATTCTTTTTTCTTTCATTCGTTTAGCCAGCAGACATTTAAGAAACATCAACTGTGTTCCAAGCGCTGGAGATACAGAGATGAGCAAGTCCTGGCCTTCAAGAACATATTATCAGGAAAGAGGTAGGCAAATAAATGAAGTATTACAACACACTGTTAAGTGCTAAGGTAAAGACTGCACACAAAGAAGGGGTCAGAGAGTCCCCAAAGAGGAAAGGCTCTTTGTAAATTGTTTTAAGAAAATCAAGATGGAAAAGAGGAATATATATTTTTAACAGCAAAACTCTTGACCGGTAATGTTTTATATAGTAAGTCCAGAATTGCTATTTCCTTACTGTGTGATCCTGAATGCCTCTCTGTGCCTCAGTTACTCCTTCTATGTAATACAGATAATTATCCTTGCCACCCGCATAGCTCATTGAAGACTGTTGATAGGAATAATGGGATATGGGTGGTGTAGCTATTTGAATTCTTAGGAGAAGAAAGATGATGTGTAAACACACAGCATCCTTATTATTCCAAGCAGTAGCATTTTGGATAATTACTGTATAATGCTGCACCTTTGTATGTGTGTGGTTTGTTTCTTTATAGAAAAGTAAGTGCTAATGTTGAGTTTCTCTAATGACTTTGGAAGCAATTCTAATCCAGCAGACAAAACATAATAATCTTTAGAGTAAGTTAAATCCCTTTGTATTTGAGTAGATTTTGTTATTTATGAAGGTCTTAGGCAATTTTACCACAGTTATGAAAAGCGGTGCCCAACAAGCCCAGCTCTCTCTGCAAGTATCTGAAAGACACTACTGCAGACAGGCCAGAAGCTTCTTTACAACAGATACAGCTCAGAGCGGGTGTGCACACACTCACCTGCGTGTTTGTCGTGTGCGCGCCTGAGCCTTGGGCTTGCCAAGAAGCGCTGGGAACGAGCTGAGACTGGCTAACATACCTGAGGCAGCTGTTACACCGTGGCGCCTGGATTCTTCTGGCAGACTCCAGCCTGGCTCCCCTCCTCCTCCTCCTCCTCCCCTTCCTCCTCCTCCTCTTCTTCTTCCTCCTTTTTATAGTCTTTCTAACTCTGCCTCTCACTGTCTTTCTTCTGCCTCCCTGTGACTTGGTGGGTGATTCCCATGGCCTGACACGGTGCCCTAGTCCTGCTGCCAGACATTCCAGGACTTTCTGACTGGTGGAAGAACTCACGCTGGTCAGGGCATGAAGTCTCATTACCATTTTCATCTTTCCTTTCACCCATTCGGTCTCTTTCTCTTTCTCTCTCTCCCCACTGCTGTCTAATTCTCACCTTGATTTTTTTGTGGAGATTAGCCATGAATTGCATGGCAACCAGGGAAAGTGACAGTTCAAGGCAGACCTGCTCTTGGTCTCTGAAACTTGCTTTGGGCTATCTCAGCAAGGTATTGTCTATCAACTTGACCTGGGATTTGCCAAGGCAGTCCAGCCATTCATTAATAAAAGAGGCAGCCTGTATTAATCCCTCCTCTCCCCCAGAAGCAGTGCTGCTCAGAAAGCTTCCTCTAGGAAATGCCAAGAGCAGTGAGGTTATACAATAAATAACTAAATAGCTGCAAGGATTAAAAAAAAAAAGAACTATACAAGAAACTTTACTTTTCAGTTTAATCTGGCTTCGCATGGTTTGAGGTAGTTTTCCATAGGCTGCCACCAGAATTGGACAGAACTAGTATAGCTGATCAAGATGAATAAGGAAAAAATGCCGGTGCTAAACCAGCATGGAAAAGGCAAAGAACCCTAAACCCCTGGAGGCCCCAGGGCCCTTGACAAGGGTAAAAGGTATGTATCACCAGTGGAAAGCCCAATGATATTAATCCTAAGAGGTGGTCTCTGGTTACATTTCATGGACTTGGGACCCACTGACAGAAAAGAGCAATTACTTATAGTCATATTTTTTTAATTTGACAAAGATCCCCATCATGGTGGATTAGGTACATTTAATATCTCAATTAATAAGCCTTCTACAATAGTAACATGTCAACTTTGGTTCAAGAAATCCACTCCAGTTGATAGTCATCCAGGAAATGTCTTTCATGCCCACATATTAAATTTAATCTGCCACCCCTGTCTTATAAGACTTTGTATTCATCTGCTGAAGAAAAGATGCTTATTTTATCATTCCAACTTAACAGCATGCTTAGCAAAGCTGGTAGGTAGGAGTTTAGAAGATATGCATTGAATGCCTATTTTGTATATTCACAAAAGAGGTAGATTTAAGGGAGTTACCCAAAAGCAGTATGTTTTTTGTCTCACAGTTATCCTGTTGGTCTCCCTTTCATTCAGCAGATTTATCTGTCATGAAGAATTTAAGTTTCATATTTTCCTCTGTCAGTTGTGAAAAGGCCTGTCAGCTGGGGCTTACACTACAGTTTGCCAAAAGGCCTATAGTACACAATGACTATACAATCTTATATTTGTGCTCCCAGTCCCCAGATAATCCCCCACTTTCCTTCTCTGCAGCCCAGTTATGATCAGGCTTAAGTTGCATATTCCATTTTTTAGCCAGATTTTGTTGATAAATGCTATCAGCAAGGCTGAAATGAAATACAGCAGGTTTAGCTCTTATTACCAGTGTAGAACATGCCTTGGGAGTTGTGTGTGTGATACTGAGACAGTAGTTGTATAAAACTATTTAATTCATATAAACTCAATAAAGGAATGTTAATGGTATTGGCTTTTATCTGCTGAATGTCCCAAGGTCCTTTATTCATGCACCCGAAAATATAGACCTTTGATTAACATTCTAGGAGATGTGCCAGAGATACCAGGCCATTTCCTGGACTGCTTCCAGTAGGGGATGTAATTTTGAGAGAAAACTGTGCAAAGTCTTGACATTATTTGTTGAAACCCTCAAACATAAGAAAGTTTGTTTTTGCCATTTTTATTCTGAATTCACATATACCCCTAGTCTAAGAAAGATTTACATTTCCCACGTCCATACAGAAGCTACTACATTCTCATTAATAGAAACCATATACATAATCGGAGGCCTGCAGACCATTTTTTAATGATCTAGTGAGTCTACAGCAAAAGGCAAAAGGCTGATACACTAGAAAAATGCATCATTGATTTGACCAAGGAGAGGGAAGGGTTAATCATTATTCCTCGAACTCTGAAGTGGAACAAAAGCTTGCAGCCTGACACCAAAATAACATTACAATGAGAAGTGAAATTGCTTCTAAGGCTAAATTGCTTCATTTGAAAATTGTAGTGATACTGAGAACAATTATGTCACTTAAACTTTCAAAATTTTGTTTTTATAAATCAGTTATAAAACTATCATGTGGTTTAAATGCAATTATTTAATAAGGGCATTTGTAATTGTCCAACATAATCAATTATGCTTCAATCAGGTTCTTCTCTGTGACTGTATTTTTGTTAGTGTCTGAGTCATTCTTATGCTTATAAATACTTTTGGAAAAAGCCAAATAAAATCATTGTTTTCCAGAAAAGTTTTTTCACCCCTCTGATTGCAAAGCATTTCCCCCACTGCAAACTGAGTCTCAGAACTCTTTTTTCTTTTGTCTTAGAAACTAAATGTCTACTCAAAGCATGAGAAGAAAAAAACAGTGCTAAATAACAGGGGGAATGAAAGTTGGTTCTTCAAGAGTCATGATAGTGTTGTCAAGTATGTTTTCTGAACTGAGACAGGGGCCAGAACAGGGGGAGCATGGAGTGGTGCTTGCGAGTTACCCAGCAGGAGCCATTGCAATGTTGGTACCACAAGCTGTATGTCATGACTTTGATTTTCTAAGGAGGAGGAGAGATTAATCATGGGCTGAGTCTAGGCGTGCTCAGGCCTCCCAGAGGCTATAGGATTTTAGTTGCTGTGTTGTACAATTTGTGAGCTATTTGGTCCACTTTAGATTGCCTAAAAAACTATGTTTTCCTTCAAAATTTCAACTGAAGTCTCTGTTAATGCCTTCTCCCTGTGTTTTGCCTGGCTCATCCTGATCTCTGTACCCACTGGCTTGGCCAACAGAATTTTCATGGAGCCAGGCCTCAGCCTCTCTTTCCTCCCCATTCTTTTTCTCTTCTCTAGATAGAGTCTCCCTTACCTTGATTTCTCTTTTACATTTTCTATTTTGCTAAAGATTTATACCACTTCATAGAAGCTATCAAGCCTTTTCACTCACTCTGCTGTGCATCCTGCCTTAAAAGCAGATGCTTCTACAGAAGAGCATTTCCTCATTTCAGATCACTCTTCAAGAGAATGACTGAGTCCTGCCAGTGACTACAAGATGTTCAGCTTCAGCTTCATAGATTCAGCAGAAACTGGAGCAGGAATCCTAACAAAGACTTTTCCATGTAGAAGCCCATGTTTTGAATTGTTTTGAACTCCAAATATGATAGTATCACTTTCTAGCTTAAACCCAGCCCATGGTGTTCCCTCGCCTTAGAGTAAAAGCCAAAAAGTTCTGTGTGCTCTGGCCTATGTCGTTTTCGAGTTTTTCTCAAGCCTTCTTTCCCTTCACCCTTTGTTCCACCCAAGTAGGCCTGCTCTCTAAAACGGGCACTTTCTCTTCCAGCCCAAGACCTGTATACCTCCTGTTCCCTCTGCTTATGATGTTTTCCCACACTTACCTCAACCCAAACCCCATATTCCTTACTAGACTAGTTCTTACTCATTCCTTTTTCCCCTTTCAGACCAACCACACTATTTCAGGAAGACCAACATGATGCCCTGAACTAAGAACACTGTTTCCCTGTTTAGTGCTTTTAGGGTGATGGACTATTCCTTCAAATTATTTATTATACTTGTAATGCTACATTTATTTGCACTGTTATTTTATTATTATCCCATTCCAATGGCCCTTCCTTGAGAACAGGGACTTTCTTTTTGCTTTTCCTAGTATCTCTGCACTCAGTTTATTTCTCTTGAAAGGAGTTCATTAACCCCTTGGGATTCATAGAAATTTTGTATCAAAAATTAAGGAAAGCAAACTTCCTAAGCCTGGGTCAAGCAGCAAGGTTTTGAGAGCACCCTCACATGTGTTTGTGGAGAAATGTACAATGACAAATTGAAAACAGCCTAAGTATCAATGGAAGAACAGATAAATAAATTATGCTATGTTCATAAAACATAATAATATGCAGTGGTTAAAATTAATGAGTTAGTGCCATATATGTCCACAGGCTAAATCCTCAAAATACATGAAGAAAATGGGCATAATAAAAAATATATGTTGGTTTATTTGCCTCGAGTCTGTAGAAGAGTAGTCAGAAACAGTAACAGTGATATGCAAGTAAATACTACAACTAAGGATGAAATTTAGAAAGTGTAGGAAGATGAGACTTTCAAAGTTCTTTCCTTCCTTTCCATGTCATTCTCCAACTGGCTTACAGTCAGGGGAATGTCATCAGTCCGTGCTCTTTTACTGGCCACATCACTGCTGTTTACTTTCTAGGGTCATTCTTAACTGCATTTGGGAATAACCATATCTCCAAGGGGTAATGATCAGAGCATCATAATAATTTATAAATGAAAAATAAAAGGAAATGAACTAGAGAATAATAATATAGAATAAAAAATCAATTCTATACAAAAAATATCAAACTTCAATTCTTTTGAAATATTTTATGGGACTAAGATAATAGAAGATCTCAGAGGCCTAGTAGAAAGTTGAAAATTAAATGAAATAGGTAAGAATCCATCAAGATTCAGCCTGTAACTCTAGGCTAGGAAACATTAGACACTGAAGTATCTAATGCACTATGGCCTTGTTCCTAGTGTAAGCTGTTTTTCTCTCTCACTCTCTCTCTCTCTCTCTGGAATTAGAAAGTTTTAGAAGCCACTTTTCTCTTACTCAGTTTGCTACAATGCCTTTAAATCCACTTTGCTTCTTGACTTTGAGTCAGTGTGTTGAAGAACACTCTTAAACCCCCACAGGATTTTAGAATGACAGAAAGGTCTTATTTCTTAGATTAGATGAGAAAACTAATGCTTGGAAGGTCAAGGTAGCTTTCCAAGGCTACTCAGCAGTCATGTAGCAGATTGGGGACCAGAACCTCTGTCTCCTCATTCCTGGCCAATTATTCTTTCCAAGATACTACATGTCAGTGTTGGGTCTGGGGGCCTCATATTAAACATGCATCAGTTGTTAATGCTGTGGTTTGCATTTGTTTGGCAAGGCAGTCACCCAGCTGGTACCTGAGGGACAAAAAGGTGAAATCAGATGAAGAATGCTATGTGCATACAATGAAATATTATTCAACCTTTGAAAGGAATGAAATTCTGACAGATGATACAACATGGATGATATTTGGAGACATTATGCTAAGTGGAATAAGCCAGATACAAAAGGACAATATTGTATGTTTCCATATATATGGGTTACCTAGAGTGGTCAAATTTATAGAGACAGAAAGTAGAATGGTGACTGCCAGGGCATGGGGGAAGGGAGAAATAGGTAGTTATTCCTTTATGATTACAGAGTTTCAGTTGGGAAGATGAAAAAGTTCTGGAGATGGATGGTGGTGATGGTTGCATAACAGTGTTAATGTTCTTAATGCTACTGAATTGTACATTTGAAAATAGTTAAAGTGGCAGATAGACTTTATGTATATTTTACCACAATTTTTAGAAATGAAAAAAAAAAGATGAGAAATTAGGAATTATGGATTCCAGCCTAAAAGGCAAGTGTGGTGGGAATTCTAGACACCCAGATAGTACTATGAAAGTTCTATGTGCTGGAGGAGGATAGAGGGTGGGGGTGGAGGGAGGAGGGGAAAAGAGAAAGATCTATAGTATAGACCAGTGCTGTCCAATAGAACTTTCTGTCATGGTGGAAAGGTTCTATATCCGTGCTGTCCAGTTTGGAAGCCAGTAGCCAGTAACCACATTTGAGCACTTGAAATGTGGCTAGTGCTACTGAAGGACTGAATTTTTAATCTAATTTGACTTGTAATTGATTTATATTTAAATACTACAAGTCTAGACCTTCTATTATTGGTGACTTGTATTTCTGCTTCTTCTAGTTAACTTTTTATAAATTCAAGTACCATTTATTTGTTCATTTAGTCACTGTTGGCAGATGCAGTGCATCTCCTGTGTGCTAGACTCTTGGTAAGCAATAGAGATTAAAGAGAGCAAGAGGAATTCTCTACACTATTGGAAGGAACATAAATAAGTATAACCACTGTGACCATCAATGTGGTCATAACTCCTGAGGTGAAAGATATTCATATCCTTTGACCCAGTGCTTCTACACCCTAGAGAAACTCTCATATGTGCTTGGGGATGTGGACATTAAAAATCATAAAAGGCCTAAAAATCAATAAAAGAACAGATAAACTATGTTCATAAAACAATACTGCACAATAGTTAAAATAAATAAAGGAGTACCATGTCAACCTATGTGGCTAAACCCCCAAAACCCAATAGTGAGCAAAAAGAAAAATTCATTTGCTGAAGGCATATAGGATGATATCATTTTTAAAAACCCTTTTTAAAAACTTGCAAAGTTATTGTTTATGGATACATACATATGTAGCAAACATAAAAATATGTGTAGGCATGAGAGACAGCATATTTAGGGTGGTGGATACTTCTGGCAAGAGAGGGAATGGGATAGAAGAAGGTACACAGAGGTCTTCAATTTATCTGCAATATTCTATTTATTAAAAAATATCTGAAACAAATATGATAACACCAGAAGGTGAGCCCATTGGTATTCATTATATTATTAACCATGTATCTGTGATACTTAAAATATTTCATAATAAAATTGGTGCTAAGAAATGGCTCTGCTGTTAAGAAGCTCTCAAAGGGGAATCACAAGTACAAACAAAACAATTTTCATAGTACATTAATAACAGGGGTATGTATAAGGTGGGAAGGTGAACATAGAGGAAGGTAGAACTAACCATTTCAAGCAGTAAAAGAAGACCTCATTAGGTGATTGCATTTGAGTTCATTCTCTGAAGGTATGTAGATGTTTACTCAGGAGAAAAATAAAAGGGGTATTTACTTGAGGCTGAGAAGACGAAGGTCAAGATACAAAAGAGTTTTGTGCCTTCAAAGAACAGCAAGAAAATTTGGCTTCATTAGAGCTTAGAACTGTCAAGGTAGAGGTGGGGTGCTAAGGCTGGTAAAACTGATTGGAATTGACTCAGGTCTGGCTTTGCAATCTAAGCCAGGGCAGCAGTGTGTGTAGGGTAGGTGGAGTTGAGGAGTGGTGGAATGGAATAGGGAGAGATTTGACACATCAGGAAGCTCTTGTAATTGTCCAAGTGACAGGTGGTAAGAGCCTGAACTGTTATAATAGTAGTAAAGACATGGAAGAGGATGGTTGGGGCAGGGGCTATCATGGGTAGAATCTATAGGATTTGATGACTGGTTGAATGAGTGAAGGAATGAGCTAGGGCAAAGAACTAGAAATGAGGTTCCCATCTTGGACAACCTTGGCTAGTGGTGGCATTGATCTAGAAAGTAATATAGGAGAAGGAAAAGAAGCATGGTTTCCCTAACCTTGGGATTGAAAAGGTAGAAAGGCAAGAAGATAATGACTTTGATTTTGAAAGTGCTGAATTTGAAAAATCTCAGGGCAGAATGTCTAGAAGGGAGATATGGGGTCGGGCAGCATGGAGATAATAACTGAGATAGATGACACAGGCAAGGGACATCCTGTAAAACAAGAAAACAAGATTGCAACATAAAGCTAAGAAGTTGGATCATCATGCTTTAGGCACACTAAGCTATTGCTCCCAGAGAATGGTCATGTATTAGCAGGAGAATCTAAAGACCTGTAATTCAACAGCAGTAAAGAGGACTAAACAATGGGATCATGCTCCAGGGTTTGGCATCTAGCCTTAGCACACTAGTGTAGTAATAAAGGCACCAACTTTGTAGTTAAACAGACCTGTATTCAATGCGTTCAATGCATTTGAATTTTCATTCCTCACTTACTAGGTAAAAATTTGGGCAAGTCCCCAAATTTCTCTGAGCTTCATTTCTTCATCTAGAAATGGGAATGATAATACCTGCCCCAGAGGATTATGGTGAGGATAAAGTATAATAATGTTGGTTGGTAAAAGTAAATGTATAGACAAATATAGAATACTGTATTAACTGCAATGATGGGTAAATCACTTTTAATTCTGGTATAAAAGTTAAAAGACAAAAGTATTAAAAATAACTACAACTAAAAAATATGTCAAATGATGCACAATATAAGTAGATGTAAATTGTGGCAGCAATAACAAAAAGTATATGTTGGGGGAGAAGTTAAAGTGGAGTTTTTGTATGCAGTTGAACTTAAGTTGTTATCAGCTTAGACTATTATAACTATAAAATATTTTATGTAAACCCCAAAGTAACCACACACACACACACACACACACACACACACAAAACCTACAGAAGTTACACAAAAGGAAAAGAGAAAGGAATCAATGCATATCAATACAAAAAAAAAATCAACAAAACACAAAGGAACACAGCAAGAATGGAAAAGACAGACAAAAGAACTACAACACTAGAAAATAACAAAATGGCAATAGTAAATTCTACCCTATCAGTAATTACTTTAAAGGTAAATAGATTAAACTCTCCAATCCAAACGTAGACATAGGCCAAATGGATAAAAACAACAACAACAAAACCACCCAATTATATGTTCTCTACAAGAAACTCACTTTAGATTTAAGGACACACATATGCTGAAAGTGAAGGGATAGAAAAAGATATTCCATGCAAATGGAAGCAGAAAAATAAGCTGCGGTACCAGTATTTACATCAGGTAAAATAGACTTCAAAACAAAGACTGTAACAAGAGACAAAGAATAGCATTACATAATGGTAAAGGGATCAATTCAATAAGAGTTGGTTTTTCTAAAAGATAAAATTGACAAACCCCTTAGCTAGACTAAAAAAAAGAAAACTCAAAAAATAAAATCAGAAATGGAAGAGAAGATTTTAGAATTGATGCCATAAAAATAAAAAGGATCATAAAAGACTGCTAAGAACAATTATATACCAACAAATTGAGTAAGTAGAAGAAATGGATAAATTCCTAGAAACATACAACCTACCAAGACTAAATTATGAAGAAATAGAAGTGTGAACAGACCTATAACTAGTATGGAGATCAAATCGGTATTCAGAAATTTGCCAA
This sequence comes from Halichoerus grypus, assembly GCF_964656455.1. Lineage (NCBI taxonomy): Eukaryota > Metazoa > Chordata > Mammalia > Carnivora > Phocidae > Halichoerus > Halichoerus grypus. The sequence goes on from NC_135723.1 coordinate 40,311,544, forward strand.
CAAAGGAAAGCCCAGTGGCTTCTTTGGTGAATTCTACTAAACATTTCAAGAAGAATTAATGCCAATCCATCTCAAACTCTTCCAAAAAATTTAAGATGGGGGAATAATTATAAATTCATTTTATGAGACCAGCATTATCCTAATACCAAAGGGAAAGACTCCATAAGTAAAGAAAATGACAAGCCAATATCCTTGATGAATATAGATATAAAAATCCTCAATAAAATACTAGCAAATGGAACCCAACAGTACATTAAAAGGTTTATACACCACGACCAAATGGGATTTATTCCTGGGATGCAAGGATGGTTCAACATGAAAATCAATTAATGTGATGCACAGAATTAACAGAATAAAGGGTAAAAATTACATGATAATCTCAATAGATGCATAAAAAGAATTTGACAAAATTTAACATCCTTTCATAATTATAAACGGAACAAACTAGGAATAGCAAAGAAGTATCTTAATATAGTAAAAGCCATATACATAAAGCTCACAGCTAGTATTTATACTCAATGGTAAAAAACTGAAAGCTTTTCCTCTGAGATTAGCAACAAGGGAAGGTTGCCCACTCTCACCACTCTTATTAGAAATAGTTCTGGAAGTCCTAGCCTAAGTAATTTAGGAAAGAAAATGAAATGAAAGGTATCCAAAATGGAAAGGAAGAAGTAAAATTGTGACTTTTTTGCAGATGATATGATATTTTATTTAGAAGATCCTAAAGACTGCATAAAAATACTGTTAGAAATAATAAATGAATTCAGTAAAATTGCAGGATACAAGATCAACATGCAGAAATCAGTGGCATTTCTATACACTAAGAGTGAACTATCTGAAAAGGAAATTAAGAAAACAATGCCATTAATAATGGTACAAAAAGCAACATATTTAGGAATAAACTTAACTAAGGAGATGAAAAGGCTTATCCTGAAAACCATAAAACATTGATGAAAGAAATTAAAGACACAAACAAATGGAAAGACAGCTTTCATTCATTGATTGGAAGAATTAACTTTAAAATGTCCACACTACTCAAGTGATTGACAGATTCACTACAATCCCTATTAAAATCCTAATGGCACTTTTTTTTTACAGATAGAAAAAACAATTCTAAAACTCATAGAGAACCACAAAAGACTCTGAATAGTCAAAGCAATCTTGAGAAGGAAGAACAAAACTGGAGGCATCACACTTTCTGATTTCAAAATATGTTACAGAGTTAGCAGAATCAAAACAGTGTGGTACTGGCATGCAGACATACGTATAGGACAATAGAGCAGAATAGGGGATCCAGAAATAGGTCCATGATCAACTGATCTTTGACAAGGGAGTCAAGAATATATAATGAGGAAAGGGTAGTCTTTCCAACAAATGTTATTGGGAAAACTGGATTAAGGCCTGCAAAAGAATCAACTCAAGAATGGATTAAAGACATACATGAAGACCTAAAACTGTAAAACTCCTAGAAGAAAACACAGGGGAAAAGCTTCATGACATTGGTCTTGCTATTGATTTTATGAATATGATACCAAAGTCACAGGCAACAAGAACAAAAATAAATAAATGAGACTATATGAAACTAAAAAGATTCTGCACAGGAAAGGAACCAATCAACAGTATGATAAGGCAACCTACCGAATGGGAGAAATTATTTGAAAACCGTGTATCTGACAAGAAGTTAATCTCTAAAATATGTCAGGAACTCTTACAACTCAATTAAAAAATCTAATAGCCTAATTTAAAAATGGCTTGAGGACTTGGGACAGGCATTTCTCCAAAGAAGATATACAAATGGCCAATGGGTATATGAAAAGTGTTTAACATTACTCATCATCAAGGAAATGCAAATCAATGCCACAATGAGATATTACTGCCCACCTGTCAAGGTGGCTATTATTTAAAGTCAAAAAACAAAACCAAAAAGTGTTGGTGAGGATGTGGAGAAATTGGAACCCTTGCACACTGTTGATGGGAATGCAAAATGATGCAGTCACTATAAAAAACAGTATAGAGATTCCTCAAAAAATTAAAAATAAAACTGCCATAAAATCCATCAATCCTTTCTGGGTATTTATCCAAAAGAATTGAAATTAGGATCTCAAAGAGGTATTAGCACTCCATGTTCATTGCAGCACTATTCACAGTATCAAGATATGGAAACAATTTAAATATCCATTGCAGTTGAATGGATAAAGAAAATGTATTATATACATGAACAATGGAATACTATTTAGCCTTAAAAAAAAGAAGGAAATTTTGCAGTATGCAACAACATGGATAAACCTCGAGGACCTTACGCTAGGTGAAATCAGCCAGTCACAGAAAGACACACACTAAATGGTTCCACTTATATGAGGTATCTAAAATATCCAAATTCATAGAATTAAAGGGTAGTATGGTGGTTGTCAGGGGATGGGAGAAGGAGAAAATGTGAATTCCTAATCAACAGGCATACAGTTTCATTTAAGCAAAATGGGTGCATTCTAGAGATCTCCTGTATAGCATTGTACCTATAGTCAGCAGTACTGTTGACTTCAAAATTACCTAAAAATTTAAGAGACTGGATCTCATGTTAAGTGTTCTTACCACAGTAAAATAAAAAAAAATTTTTAAAGTATGATGTTGATAAAGTATTTAGTAAACATTAAGTACTAACTAAATATTAGTTCCTTGTCCTTCCCTTTGTTCTTATCCTTGCTAATGCTAAGACTTGCCTGAGAACATTTTGCTTTTTCCTCAAGATAAGCAACAAACTCCTAACCACAGAAGCTGTAGATTCCTTGAAAGCAGAGACCATATCTTATACTTTGATCAATCAAGTATATATTGGACATGTACTATTTGCCCAGCAAGCTGTAAATTACCAACAACATGTAGCACAATGCTAGTACATATTAGGTGCCCAATAAATAAATAAATGCCTCCTGAATTGATCTTTTTCTGCAGCATAACCAATAAAAGTAAGCATAAAATGTTTTATAATTTAGGCTGACACATATTCACTTGGTAATGACCTTGTTAAGCCTAACAACATCCATAGGCAATAAGCATATCATTTTATAAGGAAAGGGAAATACTTACAATAGTTATTTGCTCAAGTTCACAGGAAAAAAAAAGTTATTTCAGAGCCAAAAATAGACAGCAGTTAATCTGTCAGTAAATATGGGGAAAGCTCCCAGTGGTATTTCAGTTATAGGCCCAGTGAGGCGTGAACAGACTGTCCCTTAGGATTTCTAATGCAAAAGAACAAACATAAAAATAGAAGACTGCCTTTCATGTAGTTAATCCCAAATTATCTAGTAATATTCTAAGCAGCAACCAGAGCAGAGGACCTGGGGTCAAGGAGGATTTGACTTAGAGGGAACCTGTTTGGGTTCAAGGCAATGGACTATACAAATTATGGAAAGGGGCCACATCTTTGGAGTCCTTTCTTGTGACCTGTGTTGAAAAAATAAGTTGATAGCATTGTCATCACAGAAAGGAGATCTCGTTCAATTTTTATCTTTGTGACTTTCTACTTAGATTGATTGTGGGAAAAGCATGATTTAGGCCAGAGTCTAAGGTAGGCCAAGACTTCCCATCTCAGGTATTAATGTTTCACAGTAAGTACTCAGAAGTGAGGTTGGTGGGTTGCTGAAAAGCACCAGTGTCATAATGGCTAATTGGGATATGAGGGAGGGGTGGGAAGATAGCAGAGTAAAAAAAGAAGAGGTGGCCAAATGGAGCAGAGTTTTGAGACAGGGATGTCTGTGGTATGCTCAAGTTAAGACAAGAATAAACAAAGTTAGAGACTCCTTTCTGAAGTGGATGGACTAGGAAGAGTAGAGTCCCATCTCTCTCTGGGCTACCATATTCTCATTTGTAAAATGTATATATTGTTACAGAGGATATTCTACTTCAGAAAATCTGTTGCTCTGAGATTGGAAGTGCCAGTTGGGGTGGAGGGATGGCAGGAAAGGCAATTATATAATTAGTTAGCAGAGGTCAAAACCTGAGAAGTCAGGAGGTTAGTTAGAGGCAACAAGAGGGATTTCTCCTAGGAAGCAGAATACATAAGTAATCTTTTTGTTGTGGGTTGAATTGTGTCCCCTGAAATGATATGTCTAAATCCTTACCCCTGGTACCTATAAATGTGACCTCATTTGGAAGTAGGGTCTTTGCAGATGTAATCAAGTTAAGATGAGTTCCTAATGGATTAGAGGAGAAGGCCATGGAGGCAGAGATTGGAATTATGTAGCTATAAGCCAAGGAACAAAGGAACACCAAGGAATGCCTACAGTCACCAGAAGCTAGGAAAAGGCAAAGAAAGATTCTTCTATAGAACCTTCAGAAGAAGCATGGAACTTCCAGTGCCTTGATTTTGGACTTCTAGACTCCCTAACTGTGAGAGAATCAATTTCTGTGTGCTCTTCTGTGTGCCTAGAGCACACAAATGCCTATGCCTCAAATTATTTCTTATCTTACTAGTATAAGAGGTAGGTATGGTATTTGGCCAAGTAGAAGAGTAAGCATTAAAACAAATAATAGACTTTTTGAGTTTAGGGAAACCACTGAGTTAGTGGCTGCATTTTAGAATCACTGAGATTTTAACAAACACCAATATCTAGGTCCCACCTGCAGAGATAAGACTGTGGTACAGCCCAGGTATTGGTATTTTTTTTCTTTTTTTAGAGAGAAAAAGAGCACAAATGGTAGGTGAGGGGCAGAGGAAGGGAGAAAGAGAGAATCTCAAGCAGGTTTCACACTCAGCGCAGAGCTGAGATTATGACCTGAGCCAAAATCAAGAGTCAGATGCTCAACTGACTGAGCTACCCAGAACCCTAAGGTATTGGTATTTTTAAAAAGATCTCCAGTGTTATCAAGTTGAAAATGTATACTATGTGATGACCTGGGTGATAAGAAAGGGGTCTATGATGGATCCATCCAACTTCTTGCCAGGTCATAGAGAAGAAAAATTTATTAATTTATTAGATGGATGATTATACCTGATTCCTGACTGTCAGAATTCTGTCAGAATTACACTTGTGTTTTAGACCTAACATCCAGCTTTGCCCCAAACTCTTCTTCCTTCTTCATCCCCCACACCCAGTCACCAAATCTTCCTGATTTCTGTCCTTAAGTGTTTCTCAAATGAATCCCCTCCTCTCCATTCTTTTGGGCATTCTCTCACCACTTTCTGCTTTGATTTCTACATAGCAGCCTAATTCAACGTCCTGCCTATAGCCTCCCCCATTTTCAATTCATTCTCCAATTGCCACCAAAAGAATCCTTTGGAAGTATAAAAGTGTGACTCTCCTGTTTAAACTCCTTTAATGACTGCCTTTTGCCTACAGAGTCACTTCTGAGTTAGTTACATGGCAAACAGGACTCTCCACAATCTGGCCCTTGCCTCCTTCTCTCCATTTTTCTCTTTTGCCATGTGTGACCCTTACACTTTATTCTGTATCCATAGATCACTGTGCTATTTCAGGCCTCAATCTTTTCATATATTGTTGTTGCCTTTGCCCAGCAAGTCCCTCCCTAAACCTACCCTTTGGCTACCTGGAATACTTATATTCCTTATCCAGACATCTACTCCCACTTACGTCTTCTCTTGTATCATCTCTATGCTTTATTTTTTTAAATTTTTTATTTAAATTCAATTAGCTAACATATAGTACATCATTAGTTTCAGATATAGTGTTCAATAATTTATCAGTTGCATATAACACCCAGTGCTCATCACATCACATGCCCTCCTTAATGCCCATCACCCAATCCCCATCCCCCCACCCAACTCCCCTCCAGCAACCTTCAATTTGTTTCCTATAGTTAGGAGTCTCTCATGGTTTTTCTCCCTCTCTGATGACTTCCCCTTCACTTTTCCCTCCCTTACCTTATGATCATCTGCACTGTTTCTTATATTCCACATATGAGTGAAACCATATGATAATTTTCTTTCTTTGATTGACTTATTTTGCTCAGCATAATACCCTCCAGTTCCATCCACGTCGATGTAAATTGTAAATATTCATCCTTTCTGATGGCTGAGTAATATTCCATTTTATATATATATATATAAATACAAATACATATATATTGACATATATATATATCAGTATCACATCTTCTTTATCCATTCATTTGTTGATGGACATCTGGGCTCTTTCCACAGTTTGGCTATTGTGGATGGACATTGCTGCTATGAACATTGGGGTGCAGGTGCCCCTTCGGATCACTACATTTGTAAACACATGAAAAAAATGCTCCACATCACTTGGCATCAGGGAAATACAAATCAAAACCACAATGAGATTCCACCTTACACCAGTCAGAATGGCTAAAATTAACAATACAGGAAACAACAAATGGTGAGGATGTAGAGAAAGGGGAACGCTCTTACACTGCTGGTGGGAATGCAAGCTGATATAGCCACTCTGGAAAATGGTGTGGAGGTTGCGCAAGAAGTTAAAAATAGAGCTACCCTATGACCCAGCAATTGCACTACTAGGTATATACCCCAAATATCTCTATGCTTTATATATGTTCTTATTGCCCCTATTATACTGCTTAATATAATTTTTTATTTTTTATTTTTTTAAAGATTTTATTTTTATTTATTTGACAGAGAGAGAGCGGGAGAGCACAAGTAGGGAGAGCAGCAGAGGGAGAAGGAGAAGCGGGCTCAAGCCCTATGTGGGGCTGGATCCCAGGACCCTGAGGTCATGACCTGAGCCGAAGGCAGTCACTTAACTGACTGAGCCACCCAGGCACCCCTTAATATAATTTTTTAAAGATCAGTGTCACCTTCTAGATGATGAAATAAGAGAGATGAGTTCTGAGTTTTACCTCTGAAATTTTAGTCCCTGGAACAATAGCAGACATACAGTGAGCCCTCAGTAAATGTTAGGTGAATGAGTGAAAGAACAAAGAAATGAATAAATGTATTTGTCTGCTGGAATGATAACTATAAATCAACCCATGAATTTAATTTCCATACCTGAAAGTACAATGAGAGATGGAATGAGAGGTGTGGGAGTGGGAAAGTGTTAGGAAGAGAATATTTTTGTTTGGAGGGGAAAATGATACTGGTTTAGACAAACTGGGCTAAAGAGGGAAGTAAAAATATTTATTCTATTGCCAAGAAATATAACACTAATGGGCATTGGTGCAGAAGATACTTGGTTCATCTACTTGCTGTGGCAGAAATCAGTTGTTCTTGTTTTTGTTGTTGTTGTTTGTTTTGTTTTGTTTTTTCCTAAATGGGCCTATAAGCTGGGACTCCTCCCATTCAATCAGAATATTTGGTCAACCCTGTCATGCCAAGGAATAACCACCTTCATGGAAATATAAAATGTTCTTACAAATATTTAAGAGGCTATGGTCACCTAAGATGATGCTTAACCTGATAGGAAATAAACTATTTAATGAAGGCATTAAAACCTATCCAAATACTCAATGAGAGGTATCCTGGAAGTATATATGTAGGACTAACTAAAAAGGAGAATTTGATGATAAAATCTATGATTATGGTAGTCTACTGTCACTAGATATTTGACAGAGATTGAAGAAGTGCTGAATTCTTTTTTTTAAGATTTTATTTATTTATTTATTTATCTTAGCGTGAGCAAGCGGGGGGAGGGAGGTTGGGGAGGAGGGCAGAGGGAGAGGAAGAGAGAGAATCCCAAGCAGCCTTCACGTCCAGTATGGGGCTGACGCAGGGCTCAATCTCATGACCCTGAGATCACCACCCTGAGATCATGACCTGAGCTGAAACCTAGAATCAAACACTCAACCGACTGAGCCACTCAGGCACCCCAAAGAAGTGCTGAATTCTTATGGCCCCACTTCCCTTTTATTTGAAGCCCTTACCACAATTCTATATTTACATTTATAAATTATTTTTGTTTAATAGATATGTTCCTGATATATCAGGGCAGGGATTCATGTCTGGTTTTGCTCATTTGTGTATCTGTAGTATTTAATATGTTACCTGGTATACATTAAGTACTCCATATCAATTTGTCATATGACCATATGAATGAATAGTCCAGTTCTTTAAACACTGCCTCTGGATTGATTACAAAATGAACATGCCCCTGATCTTACAGGATCTTAGGGACCTAAACCTGATTCAGGAATCCCCTGGAATCTTTTCTCCGTCCTCTGCCTAGTTCATGCTACTCACTTTGTCCTAGACAGTCAAGCTTATGAGAGGACTTGAAACTGTTGATTCTGAAAGCTTGAGATACATCACAAGATCTTAAAGTGAAATCAGGCAAGTTAGAGTGAGCAGAATATTAAATACCCACTAAATAAACTCTCAAACTGGTGATTTTAAACATAGAATGGTCCATGCCAGGCTTCTAATATGATCTCGGTTTCCAAGAGTTTTTTTTTTTTTTCCAGTTTATTGTTCTACAAAGATGAAGTGATGGGAAAAGAATTCATAAAAATATTGAAAGTGAGTTGAATTCAGGGTTAAGACTGCTCATGCTACAGTGTTAGCACTCTACACTTTTACCAGCAGGAAGCATTGCAGATCATGGTGAAGGAATAAGGCAGAGACACAGTTTCTTCAGGTCTTCAAATGCAGCAGGCTTTAGACTAAAAAAAGGCATAATTCTTCTTATGCTGAGGAATGTTGTCATGGTGAAGAAGTAGAACAGGAACTGTTTGCATTAGTCAATGAAATCCAGAACTTGCTGGAGCACATTAGATTTTAAGTCAGAGGAGGATAAGGATCTTGTGAGATCTCACTGGATGCCCAGCAGGCTGATGTTGTGTTGCAGAAATGGAGTTCTGCACGGCCAAGTAAACACTTCTCTAGCCTGCCTTGTAACTTGCGCTACTGGAGGCTGGCCCAAACCATGCAGACATACATGATGTGCTGGGCCAAGTCTTGTGAGTAAATCAAGATAATATCAAAGGGATCCTTTATAAACTGTTGGAGCAAGGCCAGTCTATCACATCGTTCCTAATGGCATTCTACTCATAATGACTATACTGAGTCCGAAGGTAGCTTTGCTTTTCACTCTACTCTAGATTGTGTGCCTCTCAGAGATCATTTGGCATAGACAATTATTGGTCTTACAATTGGAGAGCATTAGATGATGATGGGGATGAGAATCAGTAATCTTTCATAACCCCATTTGTTCACTTTTATATTACATAAGAAGAATCGGAACCCAAGGAGCAAAGAGAGAAGGGGAAATGAGGCTTCACTGCAAATATGACCCAGTGAACTTTAGGAGTTGCTTTGTATCTGGCTCTTTTGTCTTCAGGCTAACTATTGTCAGATGTTTACCCTGTTTTAAGATACTGTGCTAAGCTCCTTGTATACATTACCTCATTTAGTCCTCACAACACATCTCTGAGGAATACATGGCTAGTAGCTCCTTTATACACATGAGGAAACTTTGGAATTTGCTAGTCTGCAGAGTCAATTCCATAGGCAATATACGAGATCTGCTAAGATCCATATCAATCTCAGTGCAATGGTTGTGATGGAAACATGACCTAGAATTCACAGGGCAGCTAAAATAAAGCCCAGATCAGCTTTTGCCTAAATAGTTCAGTTTGCCTATAGTAGCCCAGGGGGATCATAAGTAATGCTAACAAAGTGTACAGACATAAAAGTCAATTCTGGGAATACTATGTCCTGGGATTCAAATTACCAAGGTAGGTTTCAAATCCAAGGAAATCTGAGAAGAAAAGGAATTAGTGATACAATTCTGTCTTGTTATTTCCTGATGATCATGGTTGGATTCTGATCTTAAAAGGCTAACCAGATGAGAATGATTTCTTTTTTTTCTTTTTATTATTTTTCATTGTTTTTTTTCATTTTCTAAATGTTTATTAGGAGAATGATTTTTGTGAGAAATCAGAGATCTAGGAATGAAGGCATAATCCAGGTCAACATAGTCAAAATATAGTCTTTGGACCCTGAATCAGAGTTTCCCCACATAAGATCTTCCAAGTCAAAATCTCTGAAAATATCTTATGGAAATGTGGATAGGATAAAAGATAAGAGATGTGTTCATTCCTATTAATATTCAAAATCCTTAAAAGCATCCAATCAACTACATGCCAATTTAGAAAAAAAAAGGCCAAAGGCATATTTTTGAAGCTATTCTATGGTTATGGGCATTGTGAATAAATATGCTTGTGGGGATACCCATCATTTGTCTACTTTGTAAAGCCTATAGTTCTGAAGTGACTGTCTGCCATTGCATTTTGTCCTTTACTCAAAGTATGAACTGAATAATTAATGAATGAAGCCAATATAGAGAGCTGGTATGAAGTGGTTAAAAGAGGGGAATTGGATCAGTGGAATTGTTGAGCCCATTAAATCTCAAAGACTTCTGAAGGTTACAACTCGTTTTGAATCTCTGTTTTAGAAGACATCAAATTCAGAGAGTGTAAGAAACATGCATTTGGAAGAAGCTGGTTTTTACCTTAAGATTGAAGTTCTATTTCTTTTATGCTCAAATTGTACCAGGAATAACTTCAGGATTTTTAAGCGAACTATAATTTGCTTTAGTGGCTCTCTAGTCAGTATTTCTTTTGAATTGTTTAGACCCCTGGCTAGAAGGAGTCATTCTGCATCTCAGGCATTGACAAAAAAAGTCAGAAATGTCAGCTAAAGACATGGGTTTGTCTCTGCAGAATCAAAACCTGCTTGTGTATATTCAAATGGACTGATTTGGAAACAGGAATTAAATTTCAGAACCATATAAACAATTAAGAAAAGCTTAAAGATATTATCAGCCTGGAGTTCATCTAAAAGACAGGATAAACTCCTTTTGGACATCACATCTTTTAGAAGGGGCACTGGATAAAAATATAAAGTCGGTATTTCAGTGGTGGTATTGAGTAAAACAAATTTTTTTCTCATTTTTGTGACTTACAGTTTAGAGCAATGGTTCTCAAACTATTTTCCCTTGAAACATGCTGAACTTAGATTTTTCTGTTGCTAAAATGAAGCAACAGGGATCTTTTCACTCTAAATAAAAAAGTTACTCATTTTTTCTTATTTATTTATTAATACTGTTTATCTGCTCATGAATACTAAAGTGAAGGAATAAATGAACACATTGACAGATGAATTAATAAAGAAAATGCGATATATATACATATGTGTATATCTATACAGTTATGCTAATGAAAGTGGTCAGAGAAAAATACTGTATATCACTTATATGTTAAATCTAAAAAAGCCAAACTCCTAGAAACAGGGAGTAGAATGGTGGTTGCGAGGTGCTAGGATGTGGAGGAAATAGGGAGATGTTGATCAAATGCTGCAAACCTTTAGTTATAAAATGAGTAAATTCTGGAGATCTAATGTATAGCATGGTGACTATAGTTAACAATGCTGTATTATATACCTGAAGGTTGCTAAGACTGTAGATCTTGAATCTTTTCATCTCACACACACACGCACACACACACACACAGAAGTAATTATGTGAGGTGTTGGAGGTGTTAACTAACATTATTGTGGTAATCATTTTGCAATATATAAGTGTATCCAATCATCACATTGTACACCTTAAACTTACAAAATGGTATATGCCACTTATATCTCAATAAAGCTGGGGGGGAAAGAAATGAAAAAGTCACAAAACATTAAAAATAAAAAGCCCCAGAAACAGCTGATCCTTGTCTGCCAGCTTGGCTTCTTTGAGAAGTGAGGTCATGGTGTGTTGTTATATCACCTATGTAAATTGTTGTCATGTTGTATGATAGGAAAAAGTGCTCATATGATAGAAATATCTCCAGAAGTGTGTAAGAAAATCCCCCAAAGAGCACTGGCACTACAGGAACACTACCCACACAAAAAGTTTGAAAATTATAAATTTTGTTATGCACATGTCCTCTGACCCAGTTTTCCACTTTCAAGTATCAATTATATCTACTGCACAAAAGTATTTAAATGTGCACATGGTGGTTCTTACAGCACTGTAATACTGAAAACTTGGAAGCAACTCAAACAGAATTTTTTGATAAATTTATTTTGATAAATAAAAGGCAGCTAAATAATAATCCATTATATGATCTCATATTATACATATTATGTGGGAGGGGGAGAAATGGGGCCTTAGAAAAAAGTCAGGAATGATACACACCAGACTTAATAGAGATTGCCTCTAAGTGGGACAGTGAGGTTGAAAGGGTGAAGAAGAACTTGAACTTTTTAAACTGTATATTTCTGTATTACTTAAATATACCCAAGAATCTTTTGTGCACCTGAAAAACAATTTTCAAAAGAGAAATTATGTGCTGAAAGAAAACCACATGCAAAATTTCTTTCCTTTAGAATTTAGCGCCAGAAAAACTTTGCCTTCAAAAAAAGAATTTGTGTACATGCTTCTTCATTCTGATGCTTCCCTTTAAATTCTGCCTGTCAGGAAAATCAGAATCAAAATCCATCCTCAGTCAGAACAGCCATACTAGTTTGTGAAGTTAGCATATTTACTATCACCTCTTTCCATGGATCCCATTTCTAATTCCTGGGTTTATTTTATCAAACTTATTATGTGATCTTGGTTATAAGCCACTTCAATATGTTTTAAGAAAGAAATGAGGAAGATATAAATAAATAACCTAATAATTATTTTCATTGAATTTGAAAGTCATTTCATGTTTCACAATTTCTGTTAGTGATAGTTTACTTGTACCCAAATGTAACTCAATTTTAGACATTCTTATTCTATAGCATGTAACTCACACCTTAAGAAAATAATCAGAGGGTTCCAGAACTTGTGGAAAAATATATACGGTATTTCGCTTTTTCCCCTTGTACTGTTTGAGGTAGTTGTTTAGATCTAGTGAGCCATCCAAGTTAATTATACCCAAAGGAAGTCCATAGACCTCAGGGATTTGATAGCAATGTATCTATTTATTGAAGTCCTCTGTGGATGAAGCAGAATAATCCTTAAAGAATATTCAGTGGAAAGGCCCTGGTGCAGATTTATACAAGAAAATGAAAATACAGTTTACTTTTAACTAGTAAGACTTTTAAACTGCACATTCTTTAGAATACTGATAATCATGAATATAAGCACACCTTCCTGCGCCCATTGCCACCCAGCCACATATGCTCTTGCACAGTATCCTGTTTCACAAGACTCAAGGTTGGCTCTATCCTTGGTTTAAAGAAAAAAATGTAGATCATTTTGGGTACTTTTTAGTGTGTTCTTTATTTTGAGTGTCTTTTGAAACACATCCTGCTGTGTTCCAGAAATAAACTGGCAGCTCCCTCTCTTGCCCTGTTGAAACTGCTCACCCTTCAGTTCCCCATGCAAACAAAGCTATTAGAAAAGTGTTTTGGACAAGTCTTTGCCCAACTAGAGGCTTCACTGTGCTCTGGGAACACTGACATGATTTTTTAATTAACATTAATTCTGCTTAGCTTTAACTATGAAAGAAATGGGGTTTCTTCAAACACCAATTAACAAAGCAAACCCCAATAAAGGAAAAATACTCTCTCCCCACCTCCAGCCCCTAACAGGAAATTCCCCCTGTTGAGTTTTCCCCAAGGTCTCTATAAAGCTTTTCTGATGAACTTACTAGAGCCTTAATGAGAATGAATCAGCACAGATTTTCCATCATATAAACAGAAATATTTAATTTCATGAAAGGGGACTCTGCCTAGCCCACCACATAATATCTTCAGTTTTTCCTCCTTCCTGCTAATTTATTTCTCATAGTATTTTCACTACAATAATTTTTTCAGGGTTTCCCAAACCCGAGGACTATACCTACACATCATAGATGAAACAAAAAGACTTAAAAGCCTTTCCTTCATTGCTGACTCCATTTTCTTACTTGAAGCAGAAGGAAAATATTTGTCCTCTTTGTGTTTGCTTAGAATAAATTTTCCTGCATGGGCCACTCCCAGGACCCAGAGGGATAATTCTACTTCCAGAAATGCCCAGGGGGCAGAGCAACATATCCAAAGATCCCCCTAGGACAGTGTTTCTCACACCACGTTCAGGAAAAAACACAAGATGTTATTCTGTGTACTACCCAGAAAGGGTTCTGTGGTCAAATAAATTTGTGAAATGCTGGAAACGATGTTTTTTTTAGAGATTCACAAAACATACTGGCATGTTAAAAGCTCTAAAAAGAGCTTTAATTAAAAAGAAAACCTAAGTAACTTTGCTTAACCCTATTTATTTTGCCAACTAATTTGACCACAGCACCTTTCTTCATAGAATATTAGCATTCTATAAATCACAAAAAAGTGGGAAGGAAATGAATACTTACTAAGCACCAACTACATGTATTGATTATTTGAATTAATCCTCCTAACCCAATGAGATAAATATTATTAAACCCATTTTTATAGGTTAAACATACACATACACACACACACACATACTATAGCAAATTATAAAGCTAACATTCTACTCTAGGTAAGTCTGATTCGGAGACCTGCATTCTTTCTACTCTATTACGTTTACTGTTTAATCCCCAAACTACTTTTTTTGTGGTGACCAAACTTCAACTTACCTCTTGCCCTGTATTAGCAGATTGGTTTCATCTATGTGGAAGTCTCCATGATGACAGATGCTGAGCCTGTTGTGTTTATATGTGTCTCTCTCGTACTCAGACAGCACCCTCAACAGCTATTGGACAAAAGAATGAATGTGGTATCAAGAACAAGTGAAACTAGAGAACTTTCCAGGGACAGTAACCCACATGGGTGAGAAGACTTGAAACTACATCACATGAGGAAAAGTTAAAAATTGTAACTGCTAATCTGAGTTGGAGAAGTCTCTGAGGAGGGTAGCATGACATGATGAAGTCTTTGAATATTTGAAAGATGAGACTGTCATGTGAAAATTGGATTACTTAGACATTAGGTGGGGTGAATTTATGACCTTCCAGATTCCATTTAGGCCTGAAGTTCTATGAGCTTTTGGGCTGTTAAACATGCATAAAAGGATGGTGTAGTTCACAGCCATTGGTGACCAATTATCTTCTTGCATGCTCACCTGTGGAATCATATAGCTTAGAATTCCTGTACTAATCAGGGTTTTCCAGTGAATCAGAACCAATATCAGATATATACATATATATATGTATATATATATATATACTCTACAGGAATTGGCTTACACAATTACAGAGACTGAGGTATGCCACAATATGCCATTTACAAGCTGGAGACCAAGGAAAGCTGGTGGTGTAATTAAGTTGGATTCGGAAGGCCTGAGAACCAGGGGCACTGATAGTGTAACTACTAATCCAAAACCAAAGGACTGAGAAAGAAGGGAATGGGCAGCACTGGTATAAAATTCCAGAGTCTGTAGGCCCAAGAATCAGGAGCTCTGATGTCCAAGGACAAGAGAAGATAGACATCCCAACCCAAAGAGGGAGAAAATTTGCTCCTCTTCTGCCTTTTTGTTCTATTTGGGCCCCCAGCAGATTAAATGGTGAGGGTGGATCTTCTTTATTCAGTCTAGTTAAAATACTAATCTCTTCTAGAAACACCCTTACAGACACATCCAGAAATAGTGTTTTACTAGCTCCCTAGGCATCCCTTATAGCCCAGTCACATTGATGCATAAAATTAACCATCACAATTCTCCTATAGGGTGTCCTTACAGCTTGTAAATGTAGCCAAGGAAAAGTAATTTAAAGGCTACCAACACAACGTTTCAGTCCTACAAAAAGAACCTCAATGGTTTGATGATGGAAAAAACAAATCTTTTCTGTACCATAATTTGTCCTAGGAGGAAATTTGGCATAATACAGTAACATCTCTATTTTATTTTATTGGAATCTATCCAATGACCTTTATTTATAAGAAATGCTGGAAAACCTTATAGTTTGTGTCCTCTAAAACACCCATCATTCATGGTTCTAGTCTACAAAAGAGATATTACAAAGAACATATTAAGGCATAAAGAGAGTAAATAATGTCTGGAAGACTTCTTGTATGTTGATCAATTAGTTGCATTATTTATAAAAATCTTCCAAAGAGCATAGGGAACCGTATTGGATTTGGGTTGGGAAGAGTGCTTAGAAAGTTAAATATGTAGAGGTAGACATGGAGACAGAGATATATTCTGACTCAGAAGAGAGTAGGAAAACATGAAGGAATTATATTAAATAAAAACACATTATATTTCTATGTCTGTATATAAAACCAGTAATATTTTATCAAAGAATTTGGAAAAACCACCACAAATGATAAAGAGTAGCTCTGCATACTGTGCAAACCTGTTTAGGATTTTTCTAAACACCAGTGTGGAAATGTTAAAGTATTAACAAAATCGACTCCTATGCAAACTATTTTCTATCCTGGTATGAAACTAATACTGTAGTGCCTAATTGTTTGTTCTGGTTTTCTTCCTTGTTCCTAATCCAATTATTTAGGACTAGAAACAGTGTTTTAATGCCTTTGCTAGGGAAATCATTGGGAATTGCTCATATTCAAAGCTATTTGTGTTAATTTTCTTAGAAAATAAAATGGAATATGCTTTAGATCCCTTGGAAGTCATTTATTGAACAAAATATGCTGAGAACCAGCTACATGCAGGGCATTTGGGGGACCCAGCAAGGTGTGAAATGTGAATCTGTCTAGAAATACTGATGTTCCAGAGAAAGAGAAAAATGTGGTAATAACAGGAATACAAAGTAGAAAGTGGCAGTCACTGCAAGAGCAGGAGAGATGAAGTAGGGTGGCTTTCAGAGAATGGTATTTATTTACCAACATAGTACATGTGTCAAATCTGGAGTCAATAGACTATCCTGGTTTCACCTTCCATGGTATCTTGCTCAATACAGAAAGTCTGACCAAATATTCAGGATAAACATGAAGTCTAGAAACATCGATAATATTTTATTTTTTTTTTTACAGATTAAAGACTTTTTAAATGATATTATGATTGTTTGCCTATGTTTTCACATTGTATGGATATTTTATAGATGCAAAAACAAAGCAAGTTTGTGTGTAATCCATCCAAAATTATATAGAATAAGTGAGTGTCTTGGAATCCTGGATAATTCCCATTGCTCAAAATGTGAATAACACTTAATTTGCTAATAATTAATAGGAATCAATTATAGAATGATTATGGAAGAAAACAGATACCTTAAAGCCTTAATAATATATAATTGGTAGGCATAAGTAAGAGAATAACCCTATTTTTATTTCTATTGCTGGATTCTTCTTGGTTTTCTAAATATGCCCATGAGAAAAAACTAGAGATAAATTACCTTAAAATGGATAGCATGTATACTGTTTAATTGCCAGGAACTAATAAGCATTTTGAATCAAGTAGGACTGAAGGTTCTTAAACTTCAGGTAGCTTAAACTTGTTATGTACCTTAAGTTAAGAAAAATTTTTCTTCAAAGGATAATTTTATGCTCAGAATTATTAAAAACATGTAGCATAGAATGACTCTACCTTTTCCTATCGTTATCTTTTCATTCTTCTTTTTTTCTAAGACATAAGGTGACATATCCAACTGCTTGTCCTTCATCAGACATTTCTGTGAGCAACAGAGCAGAAAGCTCTAATATCTATTCATTCGTAATGTGTCATTCTGAACATATTAAGGACAATTGACTTCACATGTCATAGGTAATTAGAAAAGTCACCTTTAGTTCCAGGTTTTTAAAGTACAGTACCATATATTTTAATAAATACATGTGTTGATGTCTTTCAACATGCCTGAAAATCTTTCCGTCTCTCACTTTTATGGTGGGCAAATTATCTCTGTGGTCATTTAATTTAAAAGATGAATGAAAACATAATTCCTCTTATTTTAATTCCTTAGCTGGGATTGTACAGTAGTATTTTACAATGTTTTTCCTTGTAAGCAAGAGAATTTCTTTCTTTCCTGAGGTTCAGTAACTCAGAATATTCTATTCCTAGAAGTAATTTTTAGGCACTCACCTGAGAAAACAAGAGAGTTGAATAAGGTATAGGTGGAAAATGTAAAGTTGATAAATCATGTTCACCCAGCAGGTGATAGTAGGCTCATGAATGTTGTGCCTTTTAGGAAGGGCAGAGTTCAGGTGTGAATGGCCACCTTGGCTTTCTGCACTTATTAACAGCAGTTCATTTGACCTGCCTGCCAGTGCATTCTAGTGGGCTGAGCTAGAATCACCCAGATGTCCAGGCCTTCAGATATGTGTGGATCAAACTTCAGAACTGAACCGTGCTTTTACTGCCATTCAAGGACATGGGTGGGCTTATTTAAGACTTTTACAGACTTGGCACATTTATTAGCAGAAGATGGACATTTAGGACAGCATTCATTTTTCCAGATAAGGTGTCTTCAACACAGGTAAACGTTCTAATACTTATCTGTTGGGATCTTGCCTCCAGGGGCATCTTTACACCAAGCAATCATCAAGGCATCTGTTAGGTTTCAGCCCCCTTGAACTGGACCTCTATACAGTATGAAACATGACTGATCATGGCTTGTTTCTTGAAGCATCTTTTTCCTCAGCTTCCTCGATGCCACTCTGTCCTAGTTTTCCTCCAACGTCCCTGGCCTCTCTTCTGAGACTTTCTCTAAACAGGCTTTAAAAGGATACCATGGATGTGTGGTCAGCTACAAATGATAGACGAGGGAAAAAGTAGACAATATGCCTGTACTAGTTCATCCCAAATACATATTGGAGTTCCAATGCAATTGAGGTTTATTTCTTGCTAACTTAACAGTTCAGAGTGGGGATTCAGGACTGGCAGGCAGCTACCTCACACGGTGATTCAGAGATTCAGGCTTCTGTCTCATGACTTCACCCTACCCATTGTCACCTGCTTGCACACAGCAGAAGAGGATAAAAATGCAAGTAGGAGTCATAGCACAGACATTTTGGTTCATAATCTACTATCTGAAGCATAATCACACTTAACTGCAAAGGAGACTAGAGAATGTGTTCTAGAATGTGCCTAGGCAAAGAAGTAGGGGACAGGTTTTCAGAGACAGCCAAAAAACTCTACCTCAGTACATTACAATGGATTAATAAATTGAGTAGAAAAAAACACAACATTAAAATAACTAAAGGACATACACATAAATATTACCAAAGCAAAAATGCATATCACCAGGGAAGAGACATTCAAACTCAGTATTTATCAAGGAAATGCAACTTAAAATAATGATATATCATTGTCAGATGTTTTAAAAAGCAATAATACCAAGTGCTGGTGAGTATTCAGGGAAATAGAATTCTCATATGTCGTTGATGGAAGTGCAAATTACAGTAACTTTCAAGGAAAATAATCTGCAAATATGTATTAAAATATAAATATATACTTTCTAATTACAATCCAGCTTTTGAGAAACTTTGCAGTGGATACTGTGATGTACCCCCCCTAAATCACCTTCCAGGACTGAAGGTTCATTCACCCAGCTGCCAGGAGTGTTGCTTCCTGATGACTCACAGCTGTGTCCCTTTTCAGGCATTTTCCCCCACAAAAGGATGCTGCCTTACCCTAGGCCATGTCCCCTCCCTTGGGGCAGCCACCTGTGCTGACTGGTCAACTTAGAGGGTATTAAGTCTGACCTCCCTACCTCAGTTGAGGATATCTTTCAAGGATTGGCTCAGTGAAAAAAAAATACACAATTTCCCACAAGAGTATCTGCAAAGGCCATTACATACCAGAATGACGAAAGTCAGAGATAAATTGTTTTACTGGAAAGTCAATAACTCACAGAGAAGGAGCTTTAGGAGACTAGTATTAGGTGAATAACTCTGTTTGGGTGGGGGTATTTATTTGTTTATTTTTTTATCTCATGGCACAAAGTTGACTTCCCTGTAACTGCGTTATGTATGTTGGAGGCTTCATCTAATTACAAGAGTAAATTGCCACTCTTGCTTGAGTAAATTTTCCTTTACTACCGAGTTACAACTGGACGCAGACAACTTGTTTGTACTTCAACCTGGGTAGTTTATATCCCAGTGTTTTACTTTCGTGTGCCTTATATAGTGGTTGTGATGGTTAATTTTATGTCAACTTGACTGCACCATGGGGTGCCCAGATAAAACATTATTTCCAGGTGTGTCTGTGAGAGTGTTTCCAGATGAGATAGCATTTGAATTGGTGGACTCAGTAAAGTAGACTCCCCTCTCCAGTGTGGTTGGGCATCATCCAATCCACTGAGAGCCTGAATAGAATGGAAGGCAGAGGAAGGAGGAATTTGTCTTTTTCCTTCCTGCATGCTTGGGTTAGGACATTGATCTTCTGCCCTTGCACTGGGATTTACACCATTGGCTCCCCTGGTTCTGCCTTTCCTTTAGACTAGGACTGGAATTACAACACCAGCTTTCAAGGTTCTCCAGCTTGCAGCTAGCAGATCATGGGACTTCTCAGCCTCTCTGGTCATGTGAGCCAATTCCTTATAACAAATCTCTCTCTCTCTCTTTCTCTCTCTCTCTCTCTCTATTTATATATATATCCTAAGGAAATATTATAAAAATGCATATCTCCTATTGATTCTGTTTCTTTGAGAACCCTGACAAATATAGTGGTCTGCACTTGACCCTCATGACAACTTTCGGAAGTAGCTAAATGGTTATTGATGTGCCCATTTTACAGATAAAGGAGCAGTTTAAGGACAATAAAGAAACAATCATTCATCACCAGTTCATTATAAAACTGGAACTTAAACTGAAGTCTCTGATACCTAGAATAGGTGTATCCTTTCAGGCATTTTTTTTTCATTAAGTCCCACATAGGAAGATTGAAGTTGCTTCCTTTTTATAATATTTCTTCCATTTCATCAAAACCAATAGTTATCCAAGTAGGAACTTGCATCCAAGTCATACCATTTTAAGGACCCTTTTATGCACTTACCTCCATTGGGGAATGAAAAGAAAGATGCTTCTTGAGCAGGGGCTACATCTTCTTACAAGGTTTATAATGGATTCAGGACATTTGGGTCATATCTACATGATCAAATGTTTTCTCTACTAAAAGCAATCAGAGAGTGTATGTGTGTATGTATGTGTATGTATGTGTGTATGTGTGTGTGTGTGTGTCCAAAATGGCTAAACTCCTCCTGACTTCCCTTCCCATTTCTGAAACTGAAAAGCTCTTGCTCACAACTCTGAGGGTCTACAGGCTGCAGGGCATGCAGCAGCATTGAGAGGTATGCCCAAAAGGACTGTGCCAGATCAGTGTGAGATATGCTGCCCCAGGGCCCCAGCCCCTGTGGAATCTAGGCAGACTACAATGTGAGTATCTTTCCTCCTTTTGAACATGCATCTGACAATGATCTTTCATTGTAATAATTGCTGAGGAAGTAACCAAGGTGTGGCTGTAGAACAATCAGTTCTTTTTAAAATTGTAAAACTACTCTAAGGAAGCCTTAATTTTGGTCCTTAAAATTAAATTTAAAAAAAATGTGGTTTCAAAAAGGCCTTTGTTGTGTACATACTCTGTACCTCTCCTCTTCTGTTAGCCTGCCAGCAACTGTCTAGACCTATGAGGTAGGAGTTCCTGTACAGTTGGTAAGTTTTAGCCATGACTGGAGAATTCTACAGCTGACCATTTAATGTTGTATTTTATTTTGTTTAGGGTATATCTGGTAGAGCTTAACCCAGATTTAATTTTTAACTATTAAATGCCCTGCTGACAGAGACCAGTGAAAGCATAATCCTAATCTTTTATTTGGAATCCCAGGCTGAGGATGTATCTATACCTGCATCAGTGCCTTCAAATATCTGGAGGTGCATGAAGGTACAGTCCCTTTCCAGAAAGAAAATATTTCAACCATCCAGTCTCAAGTGCACAAAGGGCCCAAAGGACAGTGTAAAACCTCTCATCAGTTTATCTTTTGGTTCATATCAAGTTGGCCTCAGAGAGGCTCCCAGATACCCCATCCTCCTTGGTCTTGTTCCCTCTTCCTTTTCCAACACTTGAGCCTTGACCCATAATTGGTCCATACTCCTTGTATGCTTCCTACAGCTGCCTCACATACTCAAGACCATGGAGGCCAGCATTTTTGATAAATTCATGGAGGGGGTTGATAATACCACATAGTGTGAGGTCAGTGGTCTGGAAACTTCAAATTGCTCAGAGTGAAGGATTTAGAGATGAACCATTTTGATGGGCTATCATAGGGATCACATCCATGAATTATGGTACTAAGTCACTCCTCCTCACAGAGATGGATGTGGGCATGGGTGAAGGTATAAAAGGACATCCTGCCACATTTTTCTTTTTCACTGAAGTATAATTGATGTACAGTATCCCATCAAGTATACATCATAGTGATTTGATATTTTTATACATTACAAAATGATCCCCATGTAAGTCTAGTTACCATCTGTCACATGCAAGGCTATTACAATATTATTGACTATATTCCCTTTATACATTACATACCCATGACTTATTTATTTTATAACTGGAAGTTTGTACCTATTAATCCCCTTCCCATTTCTCACTTACTCCCATCTCTCCCCGTTTAGCAACCAACAGTTTGTTTCCTATATCTATGAGTCTCTTTCTGTTTTGCTCATGTTTTTTAGGATTCTACATATAAGTGAAATCAAACAATATTTGTGTATTTCTGTCCGATTTATTTCCCTTAACATAATACCCTCTAGGTTCATCCATGTTGTCGCAAATAGCAAGTTTTCATTCTTTTCTATGGCTGAGTAATATTCCATTGTGTCTGTGAGTGTGTGTGTGTGTGTGTGTGTGTGTGTGTGTGTGTGTATCATATCTTCTTTATCCATTCATCTATCAAGGAATATGTAGGTTACTTCCATATCTGACTATTGTAAATATGCAGCAATGACATAGAGGTGCATGTTCAAATTGCTGTTTTTGGATAAGTACCCTGAAGTAGAATTGCTGGATTGTATGGTTGTTCTATTTTATTTTTATCTTTTTCAGGAACCTCCATACTATTTCCCATAGTGGTTGCATCAATTTACATGGCCACCAAGAGTGTGTAACGTTTTCTCCCTGTTTTTGTTAACACTTGTTATCTGTTATCCTTTTGATAATGGCCAATCTGAGGTGATATCTCATTGTGGTTTTGATTTGCATTTCCCTGATGATTAATGATGTTGAGCATCTTTTCATGTGCCTGTTGGCCATTTGTATGTCTTCTTTGGAAAAATGTCCATTCAAGTCCTCTGCCCATTTTTTAATCAGGTTGGTTGTTTTTTTGATATTAAGTTGTATAAGTTCTTTATATATTTTGGCTATTAACCACTTACTGATGTATGACTTGCAAATATTTTCTCCCATTCAGTAGGTTGCTTTTTCATTTTGTTGATGATTTCCTTCTCTGTGCAAAAGATTTTTAGTTTGATATAATCCCATTTGTTTATTTTAGCCTTGCCTGAGGAGACTGGTCCAAAAAATATTGCTAAGACTAATATCAAAGAGCTTTTTTACCTATGTTTTTTTTCAGGAAGTTTTATGGTTTTAGGTCTTGACCCATTTTGAATTTATTTTTTATACATGGTGTAAGATAGTAGTTCAGTTTCATTCTTTCGCATGTAGCTGTCCAGTTTTCTGAGCACTACTTATTGAAGAGACTGTCTTTTCCATTGTATATTCTTGCCTCCTTTGTCATGGATTAATTGACCATATAAGCATGGGTTTATTTCTGGGCTGTCTATTCTGTTGATCTATATATCTACTTTTGTGCCAGTACCAGGCTGTTTTGATTACTATAGCTTTGTAGTATAGTTTGAAATTAGGGAGTGATACCGCCACCTTTGTTGTTATTTCTCAAGGTTGCTTTTGCTATTTGGGAGTTTTTGTAGTTCCATATAAACTTTAGGATTCTTTTTTCTAGTTCTGTGAAAAATGCCATTGGTATTCTGATGGAGACTGCACTGAATCTGTAGATTGCTTTGAGCAGTATGGACATTTTTACAATATGAATTATTCTAATCCGTGAGCATAGAATATATTTCCATTTATCTGAGTCTTCTTGAATTTTTTTCACCAATGTTTTATGGTTTTCAGAATACAGTTCTTTAACATCCTTGGTTAAATTTATTCCTAAGCATTTTATTCTTATTGATCCAATTATAAATGGGACTGTTTTCTTAATTTCTTTTCCTGAAAACTCATTGTTAGCATTTAGAAATGCAACTGATTTCTGTATGTTAATTTTGTATCCTGAATTCATTTATTAGTTCTAACAGTTTTTTGGTGAAATCTTTAGCATTTTCTATATATAGTATCATGTCATCCACAAATAGAGATAGTTTTACTTTTTCTTTTCCAATTTGGATGACTTTTATTTCTTTTTCTTGCCTAATTGCTGTAGCTAGGATTTCCAGTGCTGTGTTGAATAAAAGTGGTGAGATTGGGTATCCTTGTCTTGTTCCTGATCTTAGAGGAAAAGTTTTCAGGTTTTCACTGTTGATAAGATGTTAGCTGTGGGTTTGTCATCTATCGCCTTTATTATGTTGAGGCAGTTTCCTTCTATACCCACTTTGTTGAGAGTTTTTATCATACATGGACATTGAATTTTGTCAAATGCTTTTTGTGCATCTGTTGAGATGATCATATGATTTTTATCCTTTGTTTTGTTAATGTAGGGTAGCATATTGATTGATTTTCAGATGTTGAACATCTTTGCATCCCTAGACTAAATCTCTCTTGATCACAGTATATGATTCTTTTAATGCATTTAATGCATTTTTAATTTAATGCATATGATTCATTTTAATGCAAATTCAATAATACATTATATTCAACTATACTAATCTTTTGTTGAGAATTTTTGCATCTACATTCATCAGGGATTTTGTCCTGTAATTTTCTTTTTTTTGTTGTGTCTTTGTCTGACTTTGGTATCAAGGTAGTGCCAGCATTGAAGTATTCCTTCCTCTTCAACTTTCTGGAATAATTTGAGGATAGGTACTAACTCTTCTTTAAATGTTAGGTAGAATTCACCTGTGAAGTGGTCTTGTCTAGGACTTTTGTTTTTTGAGATTTTTAAAATTACTGATTCAGTTTCATTACTGATAACTGGTCTATTCAGATCTTCTATTTCTTCATGATTCAGTCTTGGGAGATTGTGTTTTCTTGGAATGTATCCATTTCCAATTTGTTGTTGTATAATTGTTTGTAGTAATGTATTTTTGTGGTGTCAGTTGTAACATCTCCTCTTCCATTTCTGATTTTATTTAGGCCCTCTTTTTTCTTTCTTTCTTTTTTTTTTTTTTGATGACTCTGGCTAGAGGTTTATTGGTTTTGTTTATTTTTTCAAAGAACCAGCTTTTTGTTTCATTGATTTTTTCTATTGTTTTTTTAAGTCTCTATTTCATATATTTCTGCTCTGATCTTTATTATTATCTTCCTTCTACTGACTTCAGGCTTTGTTCTTTTTTTCTAGTTCCTTTAGGTATAAAATTAGATTATTTGAGATTTTTCTTATTTGTTGAGGTAGGCCTGTATTGCTATGAACTTCCCTATTAGAACTGCTTTTGCTGCATTCCATAGATTTTGAAAAGTTGTGTTTCCATTTTTATTTGTCTCAAGGTATTTTAAAAATTTTTTTGTTGACCCTTTGGTTGTTTGTTTTTTGGTTTATAGTAGCAGACTAACTTACTGGCAATTCCTGATCTAACCTTAAATTAAGTTTTCAACTTCCAGCGGAAGAAATGGAGCAGGGGAGTGGGCTGACAACAAAATATAAACTGAGAGTAAAACCGGATGCCAGAGAAACAGCAAATCAGGTCATCTGCATTCTGAAAAATCAGGAGTTGACCTAATTTTTCAGTTTATTCAGCATTTTCCAACACGGACTTTATTGTTTTTACAAAAGGTAATAGAGAAAAAGGAGAGCAATCATCAAACATGTTGAAAGTCTGCATAAATAGCAAGCACATGAATGTAAGTAAGAATTCTCTGGGGTCCTGCACCAACTGCTGCCCAAACTGGACATCTTTCCCCTCTGCCTAATGCAGTTTTCAGTCAAAATACACCTGCTTTCAAAGAACCAGGTGTTTGACAAGAAGAGTTCATCTTTTATTATACCCCAAGGAAGGTCTGTACTATGTCTTTTCAGA
The DNA here is from genome assembly GCF_964656455.1 of Halichoerus grypus. Taxonomy (NCBI): domain Eukaryota; kingdom Metazoa; phylum Chordata; class Mammalia; order Carnivora; family Phocidae; genus Halichoerus; species Halichoerus grypus. The sequence goes on from NC_135723.1 coordinate 40,337,549, forward strand.
CAGGAACTCAAGAGGGAAGTCCCACAACCTCAACATGGAAGGATCTACTGGATACCCAGGAACCTGTCTCCACAACCCCAGCAGGTTGAAATTAACAATCCATTTTAATAATTTTAACATATTTAGATAGCAAGATCCTGAATAACATTTGACACAAGTAGTACAACTGGCCCTAGAGATTCTAGATATTTTGGGAAATTTGTTTTCATCTTTCTGGAATCAGCATAAACATTTTGCCCATTAAAAGAAGATATGCCAAATTGAAAAAGAGGATATGCCTTTTTAAAAAAAAATCTCATTTTGGGGGGCAGAATATCCATGACTTCTGAATAAAGAAATAACCATTCTCATTCTAGACTAAATGCTACAGGTCATTTTACTTGTAGTGAACATTCCTCACATTTCCCAGAGATCACAAAAGAAAATTAAAAACATTACAAATGTTGTATGGTTGCTTTATGAATTAGTTCTTTAATGTTTAAAAGCAAGTACAACAGATAAGCTTCATGGTAGTGCATTTTTTTCCTCTACAGGACCAATGAAGTGGTATTTTTAATTCAGCTCTGGACTTTCTCCAGGAAATCACTAATAATTACTAATTGTATTTTTGTAAGTTAATGAAAGGATGCAGGATTTTTTCAATGCCTCCTTTCACTTGTGTAATTAATGATATTGCTTTTTTACATGATTGAGTAAAGCTACAATACAGAGACATGAATTAACTGAGAAAGCTTCTTTGTGCAGTCTTAGAAAAATTAAGTATAAATCTTAGTCATACAATTGTCTTAAAAGAAACTATTTATTCCTTCATCATCTTTTTCCCCATTTTTTTGCTGCTTAGATTTTTAATAAACACTAGCAGAAAAAAGAACCATTTAGTGATGTCCTAAACACAGTTTTGCATTTATTTATGGATGATCATATTTGCAAAAATATATTAATGGGATTTTCTTAGGAAGCCTTTTCACAGTGTTGAATATAATTGGATGTCAATAAGAGTAAACCACCCAGAGTATATTTTCTGATGCCTCCAAGGTTTCCAAATTGCAAATTTAGATAGCTTCTTAAATTTATGAAGTCATATTATTCAATAAAATCTCCAGTTATTTTATTGGATTGAATGGAAGTTTATTTGGGGAAGAACCTCCTAGGAATAATAAGAAAAAAAAACTCATGTTTTGCCTAAGAAGGTATTGGTTTCCCTTTAAAACTCTCCAGATTACTAGGAGGACATCATCATGAAAGCACATACATAGTTTCACTTACAGTGGTGTGTGTTTTGGAACATCTTACATTAAAGACTTACAGAAACTTGACCATGCATTAGACTCTTTTCTCTCCATGCAAGCTCCCTATATTTTCCTGTATTCTTTCTTTTGTCCTATCTTCCTTCCTTCCTACATCCTTCCCTCCCTCCATTCTTTGCTCTCACTTTCTTTTTTATCCCTTCTTTCTTTCCTCCTTTGCTTTCTTACTATTACTGTTATTGTAGTTATTATTATTTGCTTCATTTTTCACAGAAGAGAAATTTTTCAGTCCTTGAAGAGAGCTTAAAACCAGGTATTTATTCCCAGTTTGGGCATGAAGAAGGGACTCATCACCAGATATTTCAAAACAGCCACACATTCAGCCTGTGATTGGAATGTTTGGGTTGGGGGCTGATAGCAGGAGCAGTGCAGTAACCCAAAAACAACTAAGGAGGTACCAAGCGGTACATGTTAATTGAATATCAGGTACTCAGGGCCACAATCAGGTATCAGGTGAGAGGAGCAAATTCAAAGCATTGTACTATTACTAATACTAGCAAATTCAAAGCATTATACTACTACTAATACTAGCAAATACTTAAATAGTACATACTGTGTGCCAGGCACATAGTTTATATATTCATATTCCTTACAACAGTCCAATAAGGTAAGTACAATTATTATGTCCATTTTACAGATTGGGAAATGGAGGCACAGATGGGATAAGTAACTTGTCCAAGATCACACATTATTATAAAGATTTAAACCCAGTCATCTTGTCTTCAAAATCCATCTTCTTAGCCACTATAATATTCTGTCTCTCTGCTGATCGGTTTCTTCCAGTTCAGTATCTTTTAATGAGATCACTCACAGTTAGTGTTATTTACCCATTGACATTTTGAAGGAACTGTGTTATATGCCATGACTAGGCAGTACATGTTGTGACATAGCATTATTCCTACCCAACTACTAGGCCACTCTATTCCAAGAAAGCAAGTCTGGCCATTCATGCTCTATCCATCTTTCTATCCATCCATCTAGATCTGAGATCCCCAGGATTCTCGCTCTAGGACTCCTCCCAGCAACATTTTTATACAGGTGAAATCTGGTTAGGATGGACATTGAAGGCAAAGGCAGCCTTAAAGGGGAAAAAGGCAACCAAGAGGGAAAGATTTCTGCAAAGAGAATTATGCAACCTGAGAAAAGTGGAAATAAAGCAGGAGTGTATCATGGTTAAGAATGCTGACTTTGGAATCCAGACAGACCTGGATTTAAATCCTGCTTCTGCTACTTCATTGCTGGGAGACCACAGGCAAAGTACTTAATTCTGAGCCTGTCTTCTCAGCTCTCAAATGGGAGTAATTATACATATCTTGCAGGATTATTGTGAGAATTAAATGAAGCAATATCTGTCAAGTTCTTTGTAGCCTAATGCCAGGCATGAGGTACTTAATAAACAAGACATTCATACACATGGATCTGAACAGGTATGGAGTGGTAAGTAGCCCTCAAATTTCTGTGTGGGAAGAAATATTTCTGTGACTAAAAGTATTCATTGCTCTTTGCCTATAGAGATGTTAAGTTTTAAAATAATTTTTTAAATTAGCAACCTCTTACTCAGTTTTCAAGAATTCATACATATTTTTGAGGTTCCTTTTGAGAAGAAGCAATGCCCATCACTATGCAGAAGACACATACACACATATGTGCACACACACTCACACATAACATTGGGACAAACCCTTTTGTGGCTTGGACCTCTTGCCAAGAAATATAAACAGCAGAATGGATGAAAAACACTGGAGGTGAAAGCTGTGCCTGATGTCCCAACCCACAGCCAATGCTCAAGCACTTATGTTTGATACACACTTCAGTTAAGGCAGTAAACAAACTGCACAGCCCAAGAATAATTTTGGATTATTTATTTCTACAAACACATTCCCACTGGGTTCCTACTGATTGTGAATTAATTTCACTCGGGTATTTCTCAAGGGGAATGTTTTATGAAATTATCATATGCAAATAGCTTGTGGCATATTTTCCCTTTTATTTATTTATTTATTATCTGCACCAGTTATTTTATGGAGTGCTTCTTCAGCAGCCCATCAAAACTTGCTTTTCAGTCATTAGGCGCAAAATATAGACTTCTATACTTGGGGTTGGTTCACAAATCTTGGAACTAGATGACTAATTTTCTTATTTCAGAATCTGAGAATCCAAAAGTATTTTGGATTTTTTTTGCATATTTATTTATGCCTGGTGACTCAGACAGGTACAGGGGAAAAGTCATCACGTGGAATAAATTGCAGTATTGTTAATCTCAACATGCAAAGTTATTCTATGATACCTAATTTCAATCTGTTATGCCTAATTAAAGTGGTGATAAAATGAGAAGTAGAGGATCTGAATTTTAAATAAATTTTAAAATATATCAGAATTTTTAAAGAACTTAGGGGTGGAAAACTTCTAAGTAAAATAAACCATCATGCTTAAAATAATCTTTAGACTCTCCTTTTTATGTGATTGGAAGACCACCCTTCAGAATGCTCAAACTGGACAGTCTCACAATGGACCAAGAAGTTGGTCTCTTTTAAGGATAACTAGTAGGACTCATGCTCCATGTTGCCTGGGGAGGTCTAAAAGATGCATTTGATACTCTGTCTTGTGAGTTTTGGAAAGCCTAGGGCTTAGTCAATTCTAAATTCAAATTTTATGCCAAGATGCTCAAATGCTTCCTGGTAAAAACTTTTGCTTCTTTCAGATTCAAATTTGTAAGTGGCCAGGCTGTGTCAACTCATGCGCCTACTGAGAACAGTAGTTCTTGGGTTAATCAGAATTCAAGCTAGTGACAATATCTTTTGTCAGAACATTTCCATAAATAAAAATCTAAATGTGAAGAATGTTATTCATCAAGATACTAACAGTTCATTAGTAAACAAATACATCTATGTAAAATGAGTCTGGTTTCTATGGATATTCTAAGGAAACCCAGAATCACATGTTTATTTGGTAAATAGCAACACATCCCAGGGAGTCTCTATCTATTCTTGATAGTGCCTTGATCTAAAACAGGTTTACCACTACTAGACTTTGTCCTCAAGTTACATGGCAGCTTAATTTGCCTTTATATGCTCATGAGCTAAAAGACATGATAGAAAAGGATGTCTGGTAAAGAAAAAGGGCACCAAACCACTATTCCTCCAGTGTCTTGGGGATCCTAAAGGTGAGCTAAGCCTAGGCTATGCTGAGGGAGGTCTTGTGTTTGCTTCAGTACAGTAGCTCATCTGGAAATTCTAGCCTGAGCAGAAGCCCTTTGTTCTGGGGGCTATATAAGAAATTTCAGTTTTCTCTAAATGGAATAGATGTGGCTCAGAATCAGACACTCAAAACTACTGCCAGTTTTCTTTCTGGCCTCCCCTACCTGCTATGGAGGCCACATGACACCGAGTGGAGGTGAAGAAATGCATTTTTCAGAAAAGTAGAAAGATTCTCCTAATAGGGAAGGTACAGGCACTTTAGATTCTCAAAAGTGGGAGAACCCAAGACTAGATGAAGTCCTAACTGGAATAATTAAGGTGAACAGCTAATTAGAGGCTTTTGAAGACTGAGTGGATGGAGGAAATGAGAAATAAAGGTGAAGCAAGCCAAAATGGCAAGCCTTCTTGACAAATTGCTGCCTAAAGCCAAGAGGCCTGACGTTCTGCCAAAGACAACAAAGACTGGAAGGTTTTAGACACTGAGAAGGGTTTCAGAATTATTACATTTTAGGCTTAAGAAGGAAGGCCCAAAGTCTAGTGATAGAGTATATTTAACCCATCTTTAAATGCTTACAATCTTTAATATTGTCCTTTAATATGATTGCCTCTTCATCCATTAGGCTATTAGGATAAGTCATTCCAGGTATTTATTTCTTTAACCAAATATCTTTAGAATCTTTCCTTTTTGTGTGATTGGCAGGCCACTCTTCAGAATGCTCAAACTGGTCAGTCTCATAATGGACCAAGAAGTTGGTCTCTTAAGGATAACTCTGTTTTAAAGGTAACTAGTAGGACTCAATGCTCCATGTTGCCTGGGGAGATGTGGTATATATATATACAAATAGAATACTACTCACGCAAAAAAAAAAGAATGAAGTCTTTCATTTATCACAACGTGGATGTACTTTGAGGGTATTGTGGTGAGGGAAATAAATCAGAGAAAGACAAATACCACATGATTTCATTTATAAGTGAAATCTAAAAACAAAACCCAGACTTATAGATACAGAGAACAGATGGGTGGTTGCTAGAGGGGAGGATATTGACCTGTTGGGGGTGGGGGGTTGGGAGGAGGCTGAACTGGGAAAGAGGATCAAGAAGTACAAACTTCAAGTTATAAAATAAATAAGTCATGGGGACATAATGTACAGATGAGGAATATAGTCGGTAATAGTGCATTAGCTTTGTATGGTGGAAAGAAACGATGTTAAGCATGAGGACACCTGTAATGTGAGTTTTTCTGCTGATCCCCACATAGTAGTAGGTTTACTTTTAGGACCATTGATTGAAAGCATGTATAATGATAAAGAGCTGTTGTGAATTCAGGAATGTTTTGATAATAGCATGCTATGACAATGTTTACAGCAGCTTTATTCACAATAGGCAGAAGCTGGAAACAACCTAAGTGTTCATCAATAGATGAACAGATAAACTGCGATATAGACAAACAATGGAACATTAGTTAGCTTTAAAAAGGAAGAAAACTCTGATGCATGCTACAACATGGATGAACTTTGAAGACATTATGCTAAGTGAAATAAGCCAGTCACAGAAAGGCAAATCCTTCATAATTCCACTTATATGAGGTTATATGCAATAGTCAATTCATAGAGCCAGAAAGTAGAATGGTGGTTTCCTGGAGCTAGGGAGAGGGAGGAATGGGGAGTTATTATTTAATGAGTACAGAGTTTTAGTTTGGGAAGATTAACAAGTTCTGGAGATGGAAGGATGGTGGTAATGGATGCACAACATTGGTGAATGTGCTTAATGCCACTGACCTGTAACTTAAAATGATTAAAATGGGGCATCTGGGTGGTGCAGTCGGTTAAGTGTCCAACTCTTGATTTCGGCTTTGGTCATGATCTCAGGGTTGTGAGATTGAGTTTTGCATCGGACTCCATGCTCAGCGGGGAGCCTGCTTGAGATGCTCTCTCTCCTTCTCCCTCTGCCCCTCCCCCTGCTCACACTAAATAAATAAATAAATAAATAAATAAATAAATAAATAAATAAATAAATCTTAAAAAATGAAATGGTTAAAATGGCAAATTTTGTGGGTATTTTACCACACACACAAAAAAATTATATCCTATCACAGTAGCATCTCAAAAAAACCAACCAAAAAATCAAAACTGTATTTATTCAATCACAGTCATACTAACTTGGCTATTCTTGGGAAAGTCCCACTAATTGCTATGTATAGCCATGAGGTAAGGCACCATTATTCATTAGGCAGGGGCCTCTTGAACTGGAACATTGAGATCAGGAAAAACTGTCAAAACTTTATAACCAAGTATTCCTGCACCTCCTCAGTAGTAAAGACCATACATGCATGTCCCAGAGAGACTCCTAAGTGTCACCCTGAGTTGGCATTGTCCCCTTGCTTCATAGAAGACACGGAATTATGCCCTAGCCTAAAGCATTCTTGTCTTTCTGCTTCAAACCACAGAGAGCTTATGTATTGAGATCAACAGCTTAAACTTTCCTCTGCGGCCTACAGCATACTCTGGCCCTTGGTGCAGCATGCCCTACATGACCTCAATAGTTAAAGCACTTTCTTCATGCTCTACCAGGGAAAAAGGAAATTATACATAACTACAGTTGTATTGGTATTAAAGAAAAAGCCTCTCAGTCTATTTTCACATATCTAATTCAGATAAGAAAAGACAGTCTTAGCCATAAATTCCAAAAAGAAATCCAGAAGTAAAAGAGAAATCAGAGGAGTGACTAAGAAATACAGCAATTAGAAATCTAAATGTCACAAATATATATGTAAAAAATATTCATTGCAGTATTGTTATGATCATAAGAAATTGGAAACATCTTGAATATCTGTCACTAAGATGATGGTTAAATAAATTATACAGCCTCCATCCTGTGGACTTCCATGGATTTTGTAATAAATTATATAAGATAAAGGTGTGTAGGTGTGTAGTAGACATGGAAAATCCCTAATACGTCCTGTTCAGTGGAAAAATAAATCACAGGGGGGCCTGGGTAGCTCAGTTGGTTAAGCATCTGACTCTTGATTTCAGCTCAGGTCATGATCTCAGGGTCGTGAGATCGAACCCCGCATTGGGCTTCATGCTGGGCATGGAGCCTGCTTGAGATTTTCTCTCCTTCTCCCTCTGTCCCTCCCCACCTCACTCTCCCTCTCAAAAAAAAAAAAAAGCTTAAAAAATAAATCATAAAGCAATACATATTATATAATCACATTTATTTTATGATCAAAATTAAGCATATATAGAAATATTATACATATATCCTTAAATGCATTTTTAAAATGATCTGAGAGAATATACCTATCAGTGGTTACCTCTGTGGTGGGAAATGAGATATAGAGTAAAGGGGAAAAGTAAAACCTAGATCTTTTACTCTACTTATTTAGGCTTCTTTTAAATGTTTTAACAATGAACATATATTATTCATATATTACTTGTTTATATAAAATGCATAAATAAAGGTGAGAGGCAGCAACTAAAAGGTTCCTTACCTATAGTATCCCAAATGTTTTCTTTTTGCCTTATCCCATTTTCTTTCTCATTCTCCTATCCTAGTATTGTAGGAGTTCTGTCCTGCAGAATTTTCAAGTCCCATCCAATGTCTTTTTTTATAGATAGCTCTTTATTTTGGTAACACTTGATAGAATTATATTACCATATATTTTAGGCCAGCAGAAGATTGATGGATTCATAATATCAGGACCTTAGTGGGCATAGTAGTTTGCTAGGACTACCCTAATAAAATACCAACAGTTGGGTGACTTACACAACAGAAATTTATTTTCTCACAGTTCTGGAGGCTAGAAGTCCAAGATCAAGGTGTCATCAAGGTTGGTTACTTCTGAGGTTGCAGATAACCATCTTCTTACTTTGTCCTTACCTGGTATTTCCTCTGTGTGTGCCTATCATTTTGTGTGTCCAAATGTCCCCCCCCCCTTTTTTTTTCCTCAGAAGCTCCTTTTTAAAGCAAAATTTGTATTTGTGTATAATTGACACACAATGTTACATTAGTTTCAGGTGTAAAACATAGTGATTTAACATCTCCATGTTATGCTATGCTCACTAAAAGTGTAGCTACCATCTGTCACCATACAATGTTATTACAATATCATATTCCCTATGCTATACCTTTTATTCCCATGATTTATTCATTCCGTAGCTAGAAGCCTATATTTCCCACTCCCCTTCACCCATCCCACCACTGCTCTCCCCTCTGGCAAACATCAGTTTGTTCTCTGTACTTATAAGTCTGATTCTGCTTTTTGTTTTATTCATCTATTTTGTTTTTTTAGATTCTACATATAAGTGAGATCATATGGTATTTGTCTTTTTCTAACATTTCATTTAGCATGATTTCCTGCATGTCCAGCATGCTGTTGCAAATGGCATGATCTCATCCTTTTTTATGGCTGAGTAATATTCCATTGTATATATAAACCATATTTTCTTTATCCATTCATCTGTTAATGGACATTTAGGTTGCTTCCATATCTTGGCTATTGTAAATAATGCTGCAATAAACATAGGGGTGTCTGTATCTTTTCAAATTAGTATTTTTTGTTTTCTTTGTGTGAATACCCAGTAGCAGAAATGCTGGGTCATATGGTATTTCTATTTTAATTTTTTGAGAAGCCCCCATACTGTTTTCCACAGTGGCTGTATCAATTTACATTCCTACCAACAGCACACATCCTCACTAACATTTGTTATTTCTTATCTTTTTGATTTCAGTCATTCTGACAGGTGTAAAATGACATCTCATTGTGGTTTTGATTTGTATTTCCCAGATCATGAGTGATGTTGAGCATCTTTTCATGTGCTGTTGGCCATCTGTATGTCTTCTTTGGAAAATGTCTATTTACATCCTCTGTCCATTTTTAATCGGATTGTTTGTTAATATTGAGTTCTAGAAGTTCTTTACATATTTTGGATATTAGCCTCTTATCAGATACATCATTTGTAGATATCTTCTCCCATTCAGTAGGTTGCCTTTTAGTTTGTTGATGATTTCCTTAGCTGTGCAAAAGCTTTTAATTCTGAAGTAGTCCCAATAGTTTATTTCTGCTTTTGTTCCCCTTGCCTTAGGAGACATATCTAGAAAAATGTCGCCACAGCCACTGTCAGAGAAATTACTGCCTGTATTTTCCTCTAGGATTTCTATGGTTTCAGGTCTCATATTTAGGTTTTTAATCCATCTTGAGTTTATTTTTGTGTATGGTGTTAGAAATTGGTCCAGTTTCATTCTTCTGCATATAGTTGTCCAGTTTTTTCAGCACCATTTATTGAAGAAACTCTTTTCCTCCATTGTACATTCTTGCCTCTTTTGTCATAGATTAGTTGACCATATAAGTGTGGGTTTATTTCTTGGCTCTCCTGTTCTATTGACCTATGTGTCTATTTTTATGCCAGTACTATACTGTTTTGATTACCACAGATTTGTAGTATATTTTGAAGTCTGGAATTATGATACCTCCAGCTCTGTTTTTCTTTCTCAAGATTTCTTTGGCTATTTAGGGTCTTTTGTCATTCCATACAAATTTTAGGATTATTTGTTCTCGTTCTGTGAAAAATGCTGTTGATATTCTGATAGGGATTGCATTGAATCTGTAAATTGCTTTGAGTAGTATGGACATTTTAACAATTTTAATTCATCCAGTCCATGAGCATATCTTTCCATTTGTTTGTGTCATCTTCAATTTCTTTTATCTGTATCTTCTAGTTTTCAGCGTACAAGTCTTTTACCTCCTTGCTTAAGTTTATTACTATGTTCTCTGTATCAATGAGTCTGGGTTTTGTTTTGTTTGTTTCTTTTGTCTCTTAGATTCTACTTTTAAGTGAAATCATGTGGTATCTGTCTTTCTCTGTCTGACTTATTTCACTTATTGTAGTAACCTCAAGGTTACTAATAGCAAGATTTCATTCTTTTTTTGTGGATGAATAGTATTCTTTGTGTGTGTGTGTGTGTGTGTGTACCACAACTGTGTCCATCCATTGACAGACACTTAGGTGTTTCTATATTTTGGCTATTGTAAATGATGCTGAAATGAACATATGGATGCATATCTTTTCAAATTTATGTTTTTGTTTTCTTCAGAGAGATGCCCAGAAGCAGAATTGCTGGATCATATGGTAGTGCTATTTTCAATTTTTTGAGGCACTTCTATACTGTTTTCCGTAGTGGCTGCACTGATTTACATTCTCACAACAATGGGTGGGAGTTCCCCAACACTTGTTATTTCTTGTCTTTTTGGTAGTAGCCATTCTGACAAATGTGAGGTGATACCTCATTATGGTTTGGATTTGCACTTCCTTGATGATTAGTGATATGGAGCATCTTGTCATGTGCTGTTGGCCATCTGTATATCTTCTTTGGAAAAATGTCTATTTATATCCTGTGCCCATTTTTTGATCAGATTGTTAGGGTTTTTTGTTATTGAGTTATATTAATTCTTCATATATTTTAACTAATTAAAATTCATCTCATTTGTAAAGGAAACAAGAATTCCCTTACAAGATGGTTTCCTAATATTCTTAAAACTAATCAATTTCTGGAGTGCCTGGGTAGCTTAGTCGGTTAAGCGTCCGGCTCTTGGTTTCAGCTCGGATGATGATCTCAGAGTCCTGGGATCAAGACCCGTGTCAGACTCCCTGCTAAGCAGGGAGGATGATTCTCTCCCTCTTCCTCTGCCCCTCCCCCCCAAAATAAACAAATAAATCTTTTAAAAAACTAATCAATTTCTAAGATTAAAAGACTTTCCTGTTAGTGTCTTAAGAGGAATGCTGAGATTCCTATGAACGTTCACATATTTTTAAAACAGACCTTTGGCTTGTTATTCAAATTCCATTCATTACCCCCATGTGCCAGGAGATGGATTCTCATCAATTGCTGTCCTAGAGCTTACTTCCTGCCAGAAGAGCATAAACTACAGTTACGGTGTTTCCTAAATTTGTGATTAGACACTATATCAGAAACACTTTTTGTAGAGTTGTTTTGGAAGATTTTGTTTAGGCAAGGGACAGCCATTTGTAAATATCCTTTAATTAATTTATCATAGACCAGCTTATTCTATTTCAGACACCAAGCTTAAAGTAGGATTTCTTATAAGCTAAAAATGTTCCTTGCACTTTGAGAGTCCATTGGCTTATATTAGCTTGTGGTCTGTGCGCCACAAGTTTTGGCAACCCTCACTTTAGAAAAAAAACAGCTCACAAAAAACCCACATCTGGATTCAATTGATTGGACCATAACCAGCCTCCATCGCAATATGCAAATAATCGTCCTCTATGGTATGTACATCATGGCTGATAAAACTGAGGTGTCATATTATCAGAGCCTCTACCTTCTTTCTCATTTCCTTCCTTCCTCTGGTAGCAAAACCTTTCAAGCACACAGTGGCTTCATCCAGAATGCATCTCGAATGCTGGCCAGTATTGCCTAAAAACATCAATGCTGTACTGCATGATAGAAAACAAACAGATGTGAAACTTTTCATTAACAAGTTTGCTTCATTGTGAGGCAGACTGACTTGTTCCAGCCACTTCCTTTCATGGATAAAGAGCAGACTTAGAACATGGACGCAACTCTCTCCGCATATCTGTTTTTCTCACTTAAATTCCTCTCACTTTTATACTGACCCATATTCTCTCCACCTGTCCAGAACATCAAAATGTCTGCCTTTTTTTCCTTTTTGCAAATATTACTGGTCATTAATCTCTTCCCTTCTTTCAACTTTTCATCACTTTCTATATTTTGCTTCAATGACTTGCTTATTTTTTTATGATCTCTCTTAAGATGTCTAAAACATGGAGGTTGTTTTAATACTTGGGAAGTAATTCAGGATACCCAAGGAAGGTAAAGTAAAAAAATGTCACATGTCAAAATTTCCAAAATACCTGGTAATCTGAGTTTCCTAAAATCTGGAGCCAGATGTATCTAATCATAAACTTGAGAACTTGAGGACATCTGATCAACATGATTATATGTCCCTAATTTTAGTTCTAGATATGAAACAATATGCCTACAAAAATATTCCCATCAATGGTCTCTACATTGGATGCTAGTCCATTTGAGAATTCAAACTCAGATATATCATCCTATTAGTTTTGCTGACATTTATCCCCACCCCCACACCCCCAATTCCAGTTCCATGTGAATTTAACACAGGTGCAGACTCAGGCTTAACATAAGGGAGCAATTTTCTGATTCATTCGTGTAAGACCCCGAGGGAAAGAGAGAACAAGATATACCAAGGTAATATTGCATTGTTAAAAAATTAACTTAGCTTGCTTTTTTACTGAGGCAAGAATATCCACATCCAAATGCTTAGATATGTAATCCAGTCCTCATATACAGTTCTTGCACAGTGTGGTAGCATTTTAAAAAAACTCATTCTTAAGAAAATGGTTTTAAGGCAATATGGATATGGGATTATTTTTGTGCTTTTCTGGCGGGTGGGAAGTGAACCTGCATTGTTGTTTTAATTCTACTGGGGGCAGGGCTACAATAGCAAAAAATTGAGTGAACACTCCCCCCTCCCACCCCAGGCACATTGCTCTGCAAAAGCCAGTCTTGTTCTGAAAGGAAATGGCCTGTTGAAACACATTTTTTATTATTATTTATAAAAATTCTTGGATTTTATTAGTACAGGGCTCAGTGAGTCTTCTAGCTGAGCTGTACAGTTACTCAATGCCTAGAAGCAGAGTGGAGGGGGAGACTAATTAGCATAGTTCTTACATCACCTCTGGAAATTCTTTATTTGCCCTCAGGATCCACATTGCTGTGTCTGCTCAACACTGTTAAATATGACAAAGTCAGTAACCCTGTTTTTGTAACAATGAATGCTAACAAACTCGGGCTTCACACATATTGTCATTGTTTTAACAAGGTCAACTGAGTTACCCGAGAGGATTATGCATGTAGAGTGCCAAGAAGACCCCATCAACAGTCACATATACAATGTTATCATATTAGCATAAGTAGTAGAGCAACAGATGGCCCAGCTGTGAGTAAGTCAGACTTATCCCAAGATTCGGCACCAACAGTTGAGCCATAAAATGATTTATACCATGGCCCAGAGGACACTGGACAGGGAAATGGGAAATGAGGTTTCCAGTCTCACCTTTGCCACTTCCCTCTGAAGGCTTAGTTTCCACAGCAATAGGAGAAATCAGACCAGATGACATCAAAAGCCTGTTTATGCCCTCAAAACCATGATTCTAAGGCAGTCTACAGGATGAATGCGTTGCCAGTATGAATTTCAACAGAAACATATTCTTAATACAGTGTGTTTTGTGCAACAATAGGTCTCTGTTTTTATTCCTTTGGCATTTGATGGAGAGGTAAAGAAAGCTGAATTCCAACAAATCTGGTTACCCTCAGATGGTGTGTGTGTAGGAACTTAGAAATCTGTACAAGTTAAATAAAGTGATGACCGACATGTGCTTTTAGGCCTCACAACAACATCAACACTACAATGCAGTCTACTGAGTACTTCTGAGAAACTGCTTCGATTTCCAACAGGAGTCTGTGACTCTCTTTACAATTTTAGTGAAATAAACATTCTTTAATCCATTTCTCCAGTTTGAGAAATGGAGTCACTTCCAGTTTAGTCAATGTTAGGATAATTTTAACTCTTGATCAACAATGACTTGCTAAATTTATGTTGTTCAAATTTGCTTTTTTTCTGTCATCATGCACACAAAAACAATTCATAAATATCAAATAAATACTATCACAGGGTGGAACTATAACAATTGCCTAGATAGAAAAAAACACAATATTCTGTAAATGTGAAACAAGATTCTTTTGATGGAAGGAAGAGAAACCAGAATAAAAGAAAAACTGTCTAATGGAAAAGTACTATAAAGTATTGTAGGTTGGCATATAAATAAGACAAAAAGTATGAGGGAAGGAGTGTTGCTTTTAAATCCATTTTAGTATAAATAGACATCTTAGAAAACAATTTATTTTTAATGCAAATTGTTCTAATGTTATAGTACAAATTTCCTTTACATATCATATTGGTTAAATTACATCTTTTCAACCTTAATTTATTATGTTAAATTGTAAATGTTTGTAATGGGCCTTTTAAATGCTTGATGCAGGGTTATTATTCTTCAGCAAAACATTTCTCAAATGTGCAACATTATTTTAAAATAAATCCCTCAAGATGAACATAGTTGCTGGAGTCCCTTGAAATTTATGGCATTTAAGAATAGACGTGTGTTTCTTCGGTGCGGGAGCTCTTCAAGGGAATTTTTGACTGCTGATGCAAACGTTAGTAAGCAATGCACTTGTTTGGTTAAGACTTTTAGCCTTGACCTCCGGCTTTAAACCCTTGTCCTTTATTAATCACGTGTTTCCTGAATCAAAGAGAATATTTTTGGAGAGGGAAAATTGTTCTGGGACTGAAGGAGTGTTATATACCAAACAGACATGCCCAGATGACAAATAACCCCTGCATGATAGCCAGGGTTCATCCAGCTGGTCGGCCCCATATTTTGTGATTGATGGTGTTGATGTTCTAAATAGGCCTAAGATGTGCCAAGTATAAGAGCCATAACAAAGTCCTTCAGATTTATACTGTAGATAGAAGGAGGAAGCAAGAAGGCATGTTCCCAGCACATGGCAATTCTAAGAATGGTGTCATGATTACAAGTAACCTTGCAGGGTTTGTCTGGTTTCTTTCGAAGTTAAACAAAAACTATTTGCTGGTCAGGAATGAATAGGGTCACATAAGGTCTGTCTGAACCTTACGATTACTAAAATGTTTCTCTGTAACTGGACACCTTCTGAAGCTAGAATAACATTGGAATCCATTGTGGGGATCAATACACTGATTTTTCCTTTGCCTTTTGAGGCTTCTAAGAAAATAAGAACCGTTATTTGCTTTAAACAACAACAAAAAAAGAAAGTGACATCATGACATATATTGAAACCATTACATGCTTGAAGTAAAAAAACCTTAAAGATTATTTAACCTAACCCTACTCTCTGTACATTAAGGAAAATGAGATTTTTTTTTTTTAATCAAGGAGAGTCACAAGAACTCTGGTTTATTTTTTAAGGCATTTATAAACAATCTTTAAAAGTAGATAATATATGAAAAAGCCAAAAACTTTTGAGCTTATCAAGAAGAGTGATAATGATAGCACTTACTATTTTTAAATTAATATTAAGTATAACTCATATGCATAGGAAGCTGCTGTACTGTTATTTTATGAGACTTTCAGTAGTGAGAGTTAATATCCTTATGTGTCTATAGCAATTATGCTTGTGAACCTTCGCACCACTGAGGAAGCAGCTCCCAGGAAACTAACCCCCATTCCTCATCTCCTTTATAAAATTGCTTTTACTAAATTGATTCCACTGGGTGCTTTAAGGAACAGCCCTGGAAAACTTGTTCCCGGATTGATGTTAAGCATGTTGTTCAGGACAACTTCTGGGCGGACTCTTTAAGAAACTTCTTTCTAATCTCAGTATGCAAAATGGTTGTGCTTCTCTAAGACAGTGTACTTACATTTATCATGGAGACCAGAGGCACATGAAGCTGAGGGCATTTCTTTCTTTGCATTGGCCATTAAAATGCATGGAACCTAATTTGAAACTCATCTTTCACAATAAAATAGGGCTTAGCAGTGAATGTTTTGGTTTCTAGTTCATTCCTGGATCCATTAGCTGTTCCTATCTTTTCTTTTCATTGAGAATTTCTCACAAAATTGTCTTATCTTACTATATGGATCTTTGTGGTCTTCAAGTTTTCTGGGAGCAAAAGAAGACTATTGATTAATGTTTTGGTTCATTATAAAAGCATGTTTTTCCCCATCAACTTTCAAAAATTCCAGAGGACTTCATAAATGGGAAAACTAGCAAAACGCAAAGTTCGTTGGATGGACATGGATGGTACTATGGCTTAATGTAACAGAGTATTTAAGATCAGAATTGTCAACTAATCAGGTCATATGAGGCTAACATTATCATTGTTAGTGTTAGAATTCTATTTCCTAATTGAGGATGGTTTTACCAGTCAGAGAAGCCAGTTAGATTCTGTTACCTAATGTTTATAATATTTATGATATAAATGGGTATGACTATATCTAGAAAACTAAAGTTGGTAAATACTGTACACAAGTGAAGAAAATCAAATCATGATGTTATTTACATTTTTGTGACTCATATCAACAATGCTTGCCATAACATTAGCAAAAGTGTTTAAAGGGACCAGGTAAATTACAATCATTTATTATGAAATCAGAAATCAACTGGTGATTTGGCACATTCCGGAAGGCACAGCTTTGTTTTGTTTTGTTTTTTTTAAGATTTTATTTATTTTAGAGAGAGAGCGTGTGCATGCACGCACGAGTGGGGGAGGGGCAGAGGAGAAGGAGAGAGAATCCCAAGCAGACTCCATACTGAGCGTGGAGTGTGACATGGGCCTCCATCACACGGACTCCGAGATCATGACCTGAGCCAAAACCAAGAGTCAGCCGCCTAACCAACTGCACCTCCCAGGCGCCCCCAGGAAGGCACAGTTTTTAAAGTGCTACAGAATTACCCAGTTTTGAAAAATATTCAGCAGATACATGTAGAATCTGATAATTTTCCAAGATCAGATGTTGATGTGTTTTACTTACTTATTGCTAATATGATAATTTAGAAAATCTTTAAACCTGCAAGTCATGGGACATTCTATCAGGAAAAAATCCATAGTTCTAAGGATGAAATACTCCTCCTTGCTTAAAGGAACAAAAGTGAAATTTTCTTCTCTATTGTAGTTTTGAAAAATATAATGTTACAATACTCTCTTTGGTTTTATTTTCATTTTTGGCACTTTGCTGTTTCTGTTATTATGATTGTTGTTATATTTAAAAGGGCTTTATATTTGCCCATTTAGCCTTCACGGCAGCTTTCC
This sequence comes from Halichoerus grypus, assembly GCF_964656455.1. NCBI lineage: Eukaryota > Metazoa > Chordata > Mammalia > Carnivora > Phocidae > Halichoerus > Halichoerus grypus. The sequence continues at coordinate 40,354,963 of NC_135723.1, forward strand.
AAGGCTGAGAAATATCTAGTTTCTCATATCTAGTTAACAAACGCACAAACTAAGGTACACACTTGGATTCTTTTTCACCCATTATATAGCAAGAATGGAGTATAGCCAAGAATAAAGTCCGTGATCACATGACTCAGGACAATTTGCTGCAAGCGTGGGCTCAGGTCTCCATGAAAGGTGTGGCCAATCATGGTTAATTAGACCAAGCAACATAAATACATAGGGATATGACCACAGAAGAATTCTGCCACAAGCTCTATTCTGACTGGAGAAATTTTGAATCTCTAAATTATCTTCAGATGATTTTTAATACAGATAAAAGTGAAAATAAAGTCTCAAAAAAATCACTGCTGTCTTTTGCTAAAAGATCCTCCCACTGGCAAGATAGTGGATCTAGTCACAGTTTGTCTTCACCCATTGAAACCTGAGTTTTGCACCTCGACATATTAGAATCTTGACTTCTGTAATCAGTTTGTCCAGTTCATATATTTATTTTTAGCACTAGGTGACTTAGTTAAGAAGACAACAAAAGCACCCATTCCTAAGATCTGAGTTCTCTTTTCGTCGCAATTCTGCTGATTTCTTTCTTAAGTCAGGGCTCTTGTGACTTTTTGGTGGGTTTGCTCAGTCACTGAAGCTGCAGTTGCTCCAAGTTTCCTTGAAGCAGGGTTTATCTATTAATAGTATTCTTAAGGATATTTGCTTCTTCCCAACCTCCTCAGAAAAATTCTGTCCTGGTTACATAACAGGCTGGGAATGCCTACTCTATTTGTTGCCCTAGGTTTGCTCCGAGCACTGTTATAACCACTTCCTTCTGTGTTCTCCCTGTGCTAAATAAAAGAGGTTCTATTTTATACCTGAGGGTGGGGGAGAGCGGGAGGGCAGGGGGACTGGTTTCTAGAACAAAACTAAAATTTCTCAAATATACATCATGATCTTACCCACTCCACTATCGTTTTAAATCAAGACTCTATCATGATACATTCTCTTTAACAATAGTAAATATGCATGGACCAGCTATTAGGGAACTCATCAGTATTCCAGGTTAGATTTTATTTTGCTTAAGTGTGAATCTTTCATTCAAGTCACTTGTCAATGTTGATGGAGTGGTTTCCACTCTACTAAACATCTACGTGCTTTCATAGTTTCACTAAGGCACCTATGAAGTCCCCTAGTTCTTCCCTCAGGTATCCTCCTCTGTTCCTGGCCTTTTATTTGTTTTCACTTCCAGTTATAGTGAGTGTGTGCTGTCTCCCTGAGCATTTCCTCAGAGACTCTGTACTGTTATTCCAAAGGGCCTAAACTTCTATTCTATCTGTCAAAATGGTTAATACATGAGTATTAACGTCTCGTTTTTTATATAGTAATTGAAAGGTTGCCTGCTGTGCACAAGACTCTGCTCTGCTAGCCTGGAACCCGACTGGACACAGCATTTGCCAACCGCCTGCCGGGAGCGACAGTGCACTGAGATAGAAGGTGAACTCCGTCATCCAACAGGCGTTTGCAGTGTCTGATTTCTGTGATTCAGGCATGTACCTTTAAAGGCTCTTCATCCAGCTGCACATCTTCCCTTCACTCATCCTCTTGTTTGGATTCAGAAGATAGCACTTGGCACAAAGAGACACATTTCCTAATAACGTTTTATTCTTTTCTGTCAACCACCCTCTCTTTAATTCCCTGCATGTGGTGAGCTTACTCGAAGTCCCCGGACTATATACCCTGAGCCCATATCCTCGAATCTTTGTGTCCCTTTTCACCATTATCACTCCAGAGAGATTTTCTTTGTAATTTTGGTCAGCTCTACAGACTCGTCCTTTGTAATGGTATGTATTAATATCCTTTCCTTTCTATAGCATCCTGTAGGGTTTTCAAAACCTTCTGATTTTTAGCTTTTTTTGTGTGATTTTCTTACGGTTCCATTTTGCACTTGTTTAGATACTTTCAATCTGATTGACACATCTGTCAAGATCAATTTTTTGACCCACTTTCTGCTCAGCTTCTAGGATTTGTTTCAGCAGTACGCTGTGGTTTATTCATCCTTCTTGACTTTCCCTACCGTCTAGACTCCTGCAGATGATTAGCACTGCTTTCTCAGCATGGTTTTCACAGCCATTATGGGGCTTGAGAACTCTTGCAAAGGTCTAAGATTTTTGCATCTGTAACTTTTAACTGCCTTAATGAATTTACAAGGGTTTTTATTCTCTGCAGTGAATAAACTTCTCTCGTTCTTTATAGGAACACTCAATATCATAATGATTTCCATGCTGTTTAGTTCCCTTGTTTCTTAATCTTATTTTTGATTAGTTTGTACTAATCTGTCAGTATGCTTGGCTCGTGTTTTAACTATCCTACTTCCTCCTACTTCTTGTGCATCTGAGATTTTAAATCATCCCCATGGATGATGAGTTTGATTTCTCCTTCCTCCAATTGTAGTTTTTGTCAACACAATGCCTATTCATTCAAATAGGTACTTCAGGCTTGAGCCATAAACCTATATGTTGAAAATAACCAACCCTAAATGTGTAACTTCTCATTTTGCTAATTTGATTGGAGAACTGCAGGACTTATCTTTCCTGTCTGTGAGTCTTTAGAAGATAATTGTTTTCAAATATCTTACATTTTGTGACTCTCCTAAAGCATAAGCCCATTGCTGACTAATGAGAGTAATTGGAATCTCTCTTACTTAACATCCTTCTGTGTATGTGTTTATAGACTGTTATTATGTTTTTTACTCTAAGTGAACATACCCAGTGCTCTGCAACTATTTTCCAGAGGATGACTTGTACAAACCCTTTATCATTTTTTTGTTGTTCTCTGAGCTCTCTCCAGTTTACTTGTATTTTAAAAACCTTGTTTGCACATTCTACCACATTTCCTATAATTCCAAAGAAAAGTGCAGGAGAAATTTAGTGCTCACTCTGACTCTGTTACTCGGTCTGCACTTAGTGAGTTGTCAGAGCTAGCTGGACCCCCTCATATCTCCTAAGAGCTCAGTGGTGGGTCTGACATCCCAAGGGTTCCCTCTGGCTCACCTGGTTCCCCTAAACAATGATCTCCTCCAACAGAACATTGCTTTGCAAAGAGTGAACATCAGAGTATGCAGCCCTCCACATCCATTTGGTACTGAAGAAGCCATACTACCCTTTACAACTAGAAAATAACCAAGTTGTTTACGTATTTAAAGTTTTTAACAAAAGATTTCTTAGTTGGATGGCCACATGGGTTGACATTCTCATATGAAGTGAATCTGGAAACATCTCTTCCATCAAACTCCGTTCAGTTGATTCCATCATGCTGCCTCCACTATTAGAACCCTCCTGGGTTCTCAGAGAAATGGTTTGGAACAGAGAAACAGCTGTATCTGTTTTGCCAGTGTGCAAGAGAAATAGGTAACATTGAATTAAAAAGTGGGGGATGTAAGAGGATAGGAATGATTAAAAAAGAAAGATAGCTAAAAATAGGTATAGATTCCAACTAATAATAGAGAGAAGTTACGTAAAATGCAAATCCTCTTCTCAAAACTGCCTTATCTAAATAGCCTAATATAAACCTTTAGGTTTTCCATGAAACCAAGATAAATTTTTTTTCTAGCAAAGGAATACTGCTAAAAGGAGCTACAAAAATTCTTTCCAAAACAATAGCAATTATAAAATTATTAGGAAGCACACTAATCTTTGATTTTCACCCAGAAAGGGGCATACTCCATGTGAACTTGTGGAGGACTTAACTTTCCATATTTGTACCTTGTTTTACTTTATTCTACAAGATTTAGAATTAATTTACTGCATCATTTTATTGATTATTTTTATTTATAATGACATTGGATTTTAAATTTCCAGTGACACTGTAGATAATAATGCTGAAGAGATTTTACACCAGCCCTCCCATCTAGATTAACAAAGGAATTGGCACAGATCTCTGAGTACCAATTTAGGATCATTTTCAATGGAGAAAGAATCATAATAACAGACAAACAAACCATCCAGTATAACAGATATTTTGCCACTTTTTAAAACTGCTTGTAGAGGAGCATTGGCCAGGGTTGCCGTGGCAGCTACTAGGGTCCCATCAGCTGCAGTGGTCTAAGTCCTAGAGGATTGGATTTGTCTGTATTGATTTTCACAAAAGCTTTGATTTTGGTGAAAGGAGAGAGGTAGAGGTTTCTTTGGTGTGAGCAGTTCTCATCACTGTCCCAAATCCTGTCCACGCTCCCACAGTGAGCTCTTTCACAGGCCCAGATCAAACCCTGTCCTCTTTAAACCTTCACAGTCTCTTCTAATTAAGGTCTTAAAACAAGTTTACAGAGACTAGGCTAGAGGTATTTGAGAGACAGCACCTGGTGATGCATTTCCTTGTATTCTTCCCTGCTGAGAGCCAGCCAGAGTACCACAGCAGGGCATCCATCTTTGTCTTTCTCCTATCTCCATGTACATTTCCTGCATTAGTAGGGACATCACATTCTAAAGGCCAAGCGGGGCTGCTATGTCCTGTCCTTACTTGGGAGTGTTATTCCTGGTCTCCCAGGAGTTCCAAAGCTCTCCACACCAACTCTCCAAGATCCTAGTGACCTGCCCTAATATCCTAGATTTGTTGAGAAGTTCACACAGGCATTCCCAGAGCACTTTTCTACAAAAGGACAAAGTACTACACCTAAGGAGACTACAAAATGGGGCTTGCTATTTAGCTTAGGAGACAAAGCAAAGATTGAAGTACCCATTATGTAGCACTCTACATATTAAAGAATGCTGTCATTTCAGTAGTTTCTATTTTGTCTCCACAATTACCCTGTGACATAAGTAGGGGCAATGAGATTAATTTTTAGAATTTAGAACTAATGAACCCAAAACTCAGAAGTATTAAATGGCTTGCCAAAGTTAGTTTCTCATAAACACAGACACAAAAATACTCAACAAAATATTAGCAAATCAAATCTCTCAATATGTAAAAATAATGCAGCATGAACAAGTAGATTTTAAACTGGGACTGTAAGACTGAAGTTTTAATATTTGAAAATCAATGTGATCTGTATTAATAATACAAAGAAGAAAAACCACATGATCATATCAATTGATGCAGAAAAGGCATTTGACAAAATTCACCATTGATTCCTGATAAAATCTTACAGCAAATAGGAAATAGAAGGGAATTTCCACAACCAATAAAGAACATCACAAAAACCTACACCTAATATCATATTTAATGGTAAAAGACTGAATACTTTCCCCTTAAAATGGGGAACAAAGCAAGGATATCAGTTATCACCACTCATACTGCCTTGTAGTAAGGCAAGAAAAAGAAACAAAAGGCATACACATTATAAAGGAAGAAATAAAATTGTTTATATTCTAAAATGATATGATTATATATATATAGGAAATTCCAAAGATTCTAAAAATAGAACATCTCCTAAAACTAACAAGTAACTTTAGCAAGATTGCAGGGTACAAGGTCAACAAAGCAAGAATCAATATATTCTATATAGTAGCAATGATCAATTGGAAACTAAAACTCTAATATATGTAATTTATATATGTAAATTAAATACATGTGTACTTAATTTATTATAGCTCCAAGAAAATACTTAGGTATAAACTTAAAACATGACAGAGTCTGTATGCTGACAATTATAAAAAAACTAATGAAAGAAATCAAAGAAGAACTAAATATAAAAACAGTGTTAATGGATCAGAAGAATAAATACACTAATAATGTCAAATCTCTCCCAAACTAATCTAGAGATTTAATGGAATTCAAAATTGCAGCGAGACTTATTTTTTAAGATATAGAAAGGCTTATTCTAAAATTTATCTGGGAAGGCAAAGAGCCTAGAATAGCTAAATCAATTTTGAAAAGGAAGAATAAATTGAGGGAATCATATTAACTAATTTTATGACGCATTATATAGCTACAATAATTAAGACAGTGTAGTATTGATGAAGAGAGAAATCAAACACATAGATCAATGCAAATCAAACACATAGATCAATGCAACAGAATAGAGAACACAGACCTAGATCTCACACCAAAAAATTACCAGATGATTTTTAACAAGGTTGCAAGGGCAATTTAATAGAGAAAGGATTATATGTCTAACAAATGTTGTTGGATCAGCTTGGTATCCATATGCTCAAAAATGAACATCCTTCCTCCAGATAACCAAATTTCTTCCTGATGTCATCAAACTCTTTGCTGAAATATCATCTTCTCTGTGGGACCTACCCTGACCACTCTGTTTAAAATGGCATCTCTTCCTGCATCCCCTCTCTCCTATTTACAGCTTAATATTTCTCCACAGCACTTATCATCTTCTAACACAGGGTATTATTTATTATGTATTACACTTATTTTCTGTCACCCCCAATGCACACACATGGATGTAAGGTCTGTGAAGGCAGAACTTTTGCCTGTTTTGCTCACTAATGTATCTTCAATGACTGGCACATAGAAGATTCTCAATAAATGTTTGTGGTGTGAAGAAAATGAAGGAGGAAGGGGAAGAGGGATGGAAGGAGAGAAAAAGTTAACTTGTCATTAGCTAGGTGAGGAGAAGGGGAGGGTAAGGAGGCATCACTGGAAGAGCCAGTGACTCTGCAAAGGCCAGTAAACTAGAGCAGTGTGAATGCTCAGAAGCCAAGAGCACAGGATGAGGGCAGAGCGGGCACTGGGAATCAGCCTTAAATGCCATGCTGAAGAATTTAGTCTTTATCCTTGGGTTAAAAGCATTTAAGTGGCTGAGAAACATGATGATGTTTGTGTTTTACAAAGATCACTCAGCCAAAGTGCAGAGAATGAATTGGGTGAGGGCAGTGAGCTAGTTAGGAGGCTAATTGTAATCTCGTAACTAGTTCTTTAAGCAGAAGTGATGATGGCCTGAACTAAGACTGTGGCAAAATTGACAGGCAAGGGGACACATGTTGGAATCATTAGTAGAATCAGTAGGACTTCTATTAAATGTGAGAAGGGCAAGATATCAAGGATGCCCCCTGCCCCGCCCACCCACCAAATTCTTCCTTGTGCCTCTGGGAAGGAGAGCACAGATGAATGGCTTCAGTGGAAGAGGATGAGTCCAATAGCAAATTACACATAATGTCATGAACACACCACTCTTTTGCATCTCAGTGCCTTTAACCATTTGGAGTTGTTATGTACAGAATACCTTCTTATCCATCTTGTTAATTTCCACTTCTTTAAGTTTCAACTCAAAATGCTGACTCAGCTTATAAATATTATGAAAAAGAACTGGGTGTAACTGTCAGAAAAGGCAAGATGTAGGAACTGATAATGCAGTTATTGGACAGCTTATGGAGATGGGGATTGATCCCACTTAAAAAGCAGACATTTTCCAAACCAGCAGGAGATTTCTGTCCCAGAAATATGTTATTATAATATAAGTGGCCCACAAGGCTCATAGGGTTATAATGAGTTTATGCAGGACTCACTAGGTTATAAAAATAAAAATATTAGTTTTGTACTGTCAATACCAAATGTAAATACAGTGATTCTATGTGTTCCGTTGATATTTGACCTTGAGCAAGTTCTTCAACCCACTTTTGCCTATGTCTTCTCATCAAAAGGATAAAATGATCTCTCAGGGCTATTCCAGCTCCAAAAATCTGGGATTTTGCTTTTCTTTCTCCATGAAGCAGTCAGAGCAAGCGTTATGCATATTTTGCAGTTGGAAAACCAAGGCTCAGAGAGGAGACTTCCCTTTGAACAAACCTGAACAAGAACTGACCTCTTCCCACCCTAATACCTGTTCCCAGGAGCTTCCCATCATCCAACTATTGCAACATTAAAAACAATCATGTTTTTAAAACCAAGAGGATAACTTGATTTTAATGAACTTTTGATTTTTGCCACACAAGAACAACAAAATTTTTCTTTTGCAACTAAAATAAACTTAAGTTTCAGTCTGGAGGATTTTGGGGGAGGGGCAGTGTTTCAAAATAGATAAAAGTGTTGACCCAAACTTAACTACTGTGAGAATTTGGACCTTTTTTTTTTCTTTTAAGAAATAAGAAAGCAGGGCGCCTGGGTGGCTCGGTTGGTTAAGTGACTGCCTTCAGCTCAGGTCATGATCCCAGAGTCCCGGGATCGAGTCCCACATCAGGCTCCCTGCTCGGCGGGGGATCTGCTTCTCCCTCTGATCCTCTTCCCTCTCGTGCTCTCTGTCTCTCATTCTCTCTCTTTCAAATAAATAAATAAAATCTTTAAAAAAAAAAAAAGAAATAAGAAAGCAAATTAGGTGTTTATGTAGATATTTATGTGAAGGGGATCACTAAAAAGATTTTTTAAATGTTAAATATTAAAAGATGTTATAAAGTATTATTGGTTCTGAAAGTGCCATAGTTATTTTTAAAATATATGAGTTGTATATGTTATGTTTTTAAGACTTAAATTTGATTGTAAACAAGTTTCATATTAAAAAAGAATATTATGACAGAAACCAAACCATAGATCCAGAAAGCTCAGAGAACACTATATAAGCAAATACCTAAAACTCTACACTTAGGCATATCATATTAAAGTGCAGAGAATTAAAGACAGAGAGAATCTTGAAGCAAGCCAAAGGGGAGAAACACCTTTTTTTATAGAAGAACAAAGATAAGAATTACATCAGACTTTCCTTCAGAAATCATGCAAGTGAGAAGGAACACCACCAACAACTTAGCATTTTGTATCCAGTGAAATTATCCTTCAAAATGAAGGAAAAGTAAAAACTTTTACAGACAAACAAAAACTAAAGGAAGAGATATGCCTGGCAAGAAATGTTAAAAGATATTCTTCAGAGAGAAGGAAAATGATATAAGTAAAAACTCAGATCTACATAAAGAAAGAGTATTACAGAAGGAATAAATGGAGGGGCTTCTCCATTCCCTCCTCTGAGGTCCTGGAGCCATACCTGGCACCTGGATCCCCCTACCCATGCTGAATAATACAAACACGATGGGTTGTTGGCTGGAAAAGAAAGAGGAAACAGCTTGCTTTCTTGACCCATAGCTGCAACCTCTGCATTTATTTTTTTTAAGATTTATTTATTTATTTTGAGAGAGAGAGCACGTGAGCAGGAGAAGGGGCAGAGGGAGAGGGAGAGAGAGAATCCTCAAGCGGACTCCCTGCTGAGTGGGGAGCTGGACATGAGGCTTGATCATGACCTGAGCTGAAACCAAGAGCCACCCAAGCGCCCTGCAACCTCTGCATTTAAAGATACAGACTGGACATAGCAAGCTCTCTGACTCATGGAAGATAGGTATCTACTGCAAAGAAACTGAGCAAAACTGTAAATAAGAAATGAAAGTATGATTAAAGCTATCTTCCTCTTGATTTTATAGATACAGATAAGGTACATTGTTATGTCTTATGCAATGGAACATTTTCATATAATGTCATAATGCCAGTTAAGTTGTGGCATTATTTTGAGACAAATCATTCAGAGTTTAAAGAAAAGGAATTGAATATTTTAAGTGTACACTTATGAGCTCTTTAAAAGTCAAGAATTATTACAATCTTCAAACTAGAAATGAAAAGGCCATTGACATACTGTATAGGCTTTAAATTCTAATAAGATAAATATCAATTGCTATAACCCATGTAAACGAAAAGGCCTTTGGGATCCTTCCCTTTTATTTTATAAAGAGTACAGGGTTCTTGAGACCAAAAAGTGAGGAAACCATTGTGTTTCATCCCTAGCTATAATAGATCCATTTCTTGCTATGACCTCATAAAAAGCCATTTTTATGGAATTCCAAGAACTTATACAAGTCTCTGACTGGGCCTACAGTTTTGGTCCTTCTAGCTCAGGAAGCTGGTTTTTGGTGACCTATAGGACATTGGCCACAGTTAGCTTTTATCTTCCTTGTTTTTTTGTCATTTATTATTATTTTTTCTCTGCTCTTTTTTTTCTTCTTCTCATTTTTTTCTTTTTTCTTTTTTTATTAAACCACTTTATTGAGGTATGATTGACATACAAAAAGTGTTTAATGTATACAATGCATATATCCTTAGAAAAAACTGTAGGTGGAGCTTAATTAATCACATCTATATAAATATGGCTCAGTACAGAACTAATAATGTGATAGGATAAATATACCTTTTCTACAGAGTTCAGTGTCATGACTACTGTGCTGCTACAATTCAGTCAGAATGGATTTCTCATTTTTGTGCTCTTCCAATTACCTTTACTATATTCCCAAGGTCTCAATCATAATTTCTGTTCTATTTCTCTTATTTCTTAGAGATCTCCACTCCACTCTTCCCCCTCTTCCCCCCCACCCCCACACCCCTTAGCCATTAGTCCTTATTTGCTTTTAGGTCTCCTGCACAGCTATCACTCTAGAATAGAAATGTCACTGCTCTCATAGATTAAATTAATTATTCTGAAACCTTTTAAATCAGTTATTGCTACAAAAATGCTGTGTAGCCATAGTGCTGCATAACAAGCAACCCCAAAATCTCAGTGGCAGCAACAAACATCGAATGTTCTCACTCTGCTTCAGCCTATGAGTTGAACTCAAGACTTCTCCATGTGTCTTTCATCTGGTGCTAGCAGCTCTGTGGGGCATGCTCTTCTCATGGAAGATGGCAGAAGAGAGAGAGAAGCCAAATAAGCATGTTTAAAGCCTCTGCTCGTATTGCATCCACTGATGTTCCATTAACCAAATCAAATCACATAGCCAACCCCAACATCAAAATAGTAGGGAAATGTATTCCACCTACTCTAGTGGGAAACAAGCATTCACTTGGCAAAGGCATAAATACTTACGTTGATGACAGGGAAGGTGTGAAAAATGGGAAGCAACTGTCCAATCTGCCATAAAATCCCATGCCTTATACATTACTCCTTTATTTTGGTAAAGAACATCCTTTAGTAACTTCCTAAGAAAGGTGTATAGTAGGTAAACTTTGTGAATGAGACATGTCTGAAAATGCCTTTATTCTGTCCTCAGAATGGATAAATGGATAAAAAACCTCAAGAGCCTTGCTACATTATCTTCCATTACCTAGTGGTGATGAAAAGCTTCCTGCCAGGCTGCTGCTTACTTGGTTGTGCCCCTTTCTATCTCTCTCCATATTCTCTTTATCCCCGATGTTCTAAAATGCCTCGATGAGACAGATACAGGTAATTTTTTCTTTATTGTGCCAAGCTCTGGGCCTTCTCCAACTTACGGACTTTTTATAAATCTTCCTGTTTTATTGCATGACTCATTTCTGACCTCCTTTGTGTCTACTGTTCCTAAGTATGGAGACTAGAGACTTATATCCCTCCAGGTATGATATAGTAGAGGCTGCTGCTTTCTCAGTTTTCTGCTTTTCATAAATTTCTTGAATTCCCTTGTCCACTTACACTCTTTGTCCCACTCTCTTCATGCTGTAGAGTTGTAGTACTTAAAACTTTTTTTTTTGGCTATGATTTCATTGGTGGCTCAGGAGGAAGAGGTAATAAAATGGTGTACCTGGGTCAGTCATCATGTTGATTCATCAGTCTCAGTATTTTATTTTGCTGAATACTTTTTGCATTTAAAGATAGACTATTTAAAATATTTGTAAAATGTCTGACTCTACCAGGGAGTATAACATTTCTAAGGCTATTTAAATAACCTGGGCATATTAGCATCCAGATTTTCAAAGGTAATTAGTTTGAATGTGATTATTTACTATACAGAAGAATTTGAAACATTACCAAAGATAGCCAGTTTCTCTAAGGTAGTACTGTGCAATAGAATTTTTTTGTAGTAATGGAAGTGTTCCCTGTCTGCGCTGTCCAGTATAGTGGCCACTGAACACTTAAAATGTGCCTGATGCTACTGAGGAACTGAATTTTCAATTTTATTTAATTTTGCTTAACTTAAATAGCTACATGTGGCTAGCAGCTACTGTATTGGTAATGCAGCATGGATCTAAAATTTTATAAATTCATAAAATTAAGAAAAATATTTTTAGGCATATGTCACTGATGTAAAGAAAACTACACCTGAAAGGGATAGACGTAAGAAATCTAATAAGATGTATAGGTAGTATAAAGTCATGTTTATGATTCATACCACAAAATATACTCATTCACTCAGTAAATACTTTAAGGGCACATACCATGTAGAAAACACTCTGTCAGGTGCTAGGGTTACAAAGATGAAGACACACAAGGCACGAGCCCTTAAAGATCTTTCAGTCCACTGAGGAACCAGACATGCAAGCCAACCAGTAAATATAATCAGAACATTGCCTTTCCTGCCTATACTGGGAGTTGAAAAGAGAGTGTCCAATTATCCAGGACATGCAGCTAAATCCTTCCACAGGAAGTAGTGTTTGGATCCTGACTCAAAGCAGAGTAAGACTTTCCCAAGAGATTAATGGGTAGGATAACTTCAGGCAGAGAAAGAACAGCAAGGGTACAGGTGTGGAGACAGGTTCCAGAAAGGCAAGCCACTTGTTACTGCTAGAACCATTCTAGAGTGCAGTTGTAGCAATAGCAGGAGATGAGACTGGCAAGTTAGTCAGGAGTGGCAGATTATTGAAATGTGAGAAGAGCTACCCTCTGCATTCGCTCAATCAACAAATACTTTTTATGTTCTCCTAAATCTGTTTTTACATGAATCATTGGCTTTACGAACTGCTTTTGAGTAGCTGCTTAAAAAAAGTAAATTTTAACCCAACATCAACTGAAATGAGTACAAATCCCTAATCAGAGGACTCTCAATAAACACATTTAAAATAATGATGGATATCATACTACAGACTTTTGCAGCTCCAGAAAATACAGAATTCAACTCCAACATGCTGCTGCAGAATAGCAGAAATCATTCCAATTGCCCTTGCACTTTCCAATAAATCATAATTGTGCTTGTGCTAATTATTTATGGACATGCACATCTAATCATCTTACCTCCTTTTCAAGTTTGCAATTTTGATTTATTTACATCAAAACTGTTTAAGGCTACAGAAATTTGGGCTCTTGGATAATTAGTTCTAAACAGTTTTTTCTCCCTGAGAATTTGAGACCATACCAGCCACACACTAATCACACTAAGAAATGGTAATTTTGGGAATAAGTTTTCTATGGAGAGGCAGGGAGTATAGTTGAGAACTGGCCCAAGATTTCTTTTTTTTTTTTTTTAAGATATATTTATTTATTTTAGAGAGAGAGCATGAGTGGGGGGAGGGGCAGAGGGAGAGGGAGAGAGAGAATTCCAAGCAGAGTCCCTGCTGAGCACAGAGCCAGACTTGGGGCTCCATCCCAGGACCCTGAGATCATGACCTGAGTAGAAAGCAAGAGTTGGACACTCAACCAATGAGGCACCCAGGCGCCCCTGGCCCAAGATTTGTATATGCTTTAAATTTCTCTTAACCAAGACATAACAAGGTACAAAGTATTATTCCCTGGTCTTTTAAACATACACACATACACACACACAGGAAAAAACCCCACTAAAATACTCTCAGAGTCAGTGGAAATAAAGTCCTTGGTTAACACAGTGAGTTTAAAAATAATAATAAAAAATACTTACCAAGGTATCATGACCCCATCTTATTGTTGAGTTCAGCTTTTCCATTCTAAATCCCTATTTTCTGTTTATAACTTACTCCAAAATGTTCCTTTTGACCTTTGGGTCTGATAGTTCTCTTGCCTCGTCTCAATCCAAAGGCGAATTTATTTGCAATTTGAACTAAATCTCTTCAGTTATTTCAGTTACTTGAGTTTGAAGAAAATACCTGCTTTGTGCTTTCAGAAATCGTTCAGGTTTTTTTCCGTGTTCAAATAGCTTAAAAATGACTTTGTTTTGAAGCTGTAGGATTGGCATGGCTGTATTGAAGATCCAATTCAAAAGGAGTTGGTTACAAAATTTAGATTAAAAAACCAGAAATGATGAGGCTCCATAGCATGTAATGAGGCAAGTGCACACCTTCCCCCACCAGTCATCCTACACATGCTTGTGACAATAGTCACAAGGTGAGTATGAGTAATTCAAAGAAAAATCAAAACTGACCTCAGAAAAATCGATTTAAAGGGCATGTCCAACTTTTAAAATTTTGAAATAATAAAACAGCCCCAGTTCCCAAGCCCGTAAAGGATATATACATATGCAAGAAACGTCCATGTGACTTTTGCTAGAACTTGGAGACTATAATGCAAAATACACTACTGGGACTTGAAGCCTTTGGATTCTAGCTCAGCTTTTCTTCTGAATTTTATTTGATTTCAGCTTGAGCCTCTAATCTTGCTTTATCATACTCTCTACAAAATGAAAGATGACTTGATATGTAAGTGCGCTGGAAAGAATAAACTCTCCCATCTATGCTTTTCAAGGGCATTCATTTCGATAAGTAACTTTGTTTCACACCTACTAAAAGCTAAGCTCAATGTCAGTGCTGTGGATATGGAGATGATTGAGACAAAGATCCTTCCTCGGGAAATTCCCTGAATATGGAAGAGACTGATGAGGTATAATAGTATAGAATAAATGTAAACAGAAGTTATTTTCAATAAAGGCAGACAACAGTTTGACTATATTACTTTTAAGAAAAGAAAGAGATAAGCAAATAGAGAGTAGGCAAATATATAGATCTAGACATAAATTCATAGATTTTTCAAAATGGAAAATTTTTAAATTCTACATAGTCACCATCAACCCCTCTTCACCCTCAGTCCAATCCAAGCCCTCCAAGTAAACGTATGCGCTAAAGAAAATCAATGTGCTGCCTAAACAAATGCATTTTTAGAGCAAGTCCCTTAGTTGTTCATTCATCTTTCCAACCAGATTGTCACCTCTCAGCCACTTCTACTCAGGAACTGTGGAGCTCTCAAAAAAGGCCATTTTAACAGACAATTATAGTAAAAATTTATAGTAAAAAATTAGCTGTTCCCTCTGCCCAAACATAAACTCACTGTCCTCCAGACTTCATTGTCCTGCACTTACACCTGCCTCTCCTAGAATGACTCTCTACTTTTTCTAGCTTCTAAATTACTATTTTTTTTCACATTTTGGAAATCATCATGCATCTGCATTCAATGGGAATATATACTTTAAAGTTTCTTTTTCCCATGTAGGTTACTAAGTTGATAGTTGATCTTGTGCTGATACATTAATTCAATGAATATTTTTTGAACACCTGCTATATCTATGTCAGGCTCTATACTAGGCACTTGGGCCATATCTCACAGTCTTTAAAGATATATATCCCATCTCTCACAGTCTTTGAAGATATATATCCCATGACAGTTTCAGAATTTATCAAACACTAGGCAAATTCAAAGCAGCGAAAGAATATAGCTGGTGAAATCTGGATTCAAAATCTCTTGACTTCTTGATTTGGATTTTTTATATGCATATTAAAGTGACTTTTAAAAAACTTATAATAATGGCATTCTAATGAAGTGAAGTTTTGGAGCTGGGATGCAGTGAATACATTATAGTGTGTACTATGGTGATGTGAAGTGGCTATCCACACAGATGGTTTTGATTTTCATTTCCTGCGAAGCTGAATCAACATGTTGTGGCTAATGTCTATGTAATTTAATGTATTGAATAAAATGTACCATTGCTCTCTACTGGGGGATAAAAGATCTTACTTGACTGTGGTGTCCTTGTGCTCTAAAGCCACAACAGACATATTTAATAATCCTTAGTTATTAAAAATCAACCTAAGAAACTCTTTCCTTTTTCTTAAAAAAAAAAAAGTTTTTGTTTGATTAATTCATTTGTGTTTTTTACATCACAGGAGAAGAAGGGCAATATTAACAGAATTTTCTCACCTAGACTAATGAGTTTTGCAGATAAAATTCTATTATGGTGCCAGTATCCTAAGATGTCCACAAATTGACTGGCAGGTTACATGGTAAAAATCCACAAGCTATGTTATCATTTCCAACTGGGATGAACTCTTCCCAAGGTTCCATGGCAGAGTAGGCTTAAAGGGGCCCTCCCTTCCTGTGCCCCTTATCCATCTTCTTTCTAGGTGCCCAGAGCTCTCATCTGATTCTCTGATTGTCTGAAGCCCCTCACTGCAGCACCTCTCATGATACCAGTCTCCTTTGGTTCAGTATGCTCATTTATTAAAAGGAAGACAATTATCCACACCCTGCCAACTTCACAAGATTTTTTGTGGGGAATCAGATTAGGTAACTTCTGTGAAAACACTCATAAAATTGTAAAGTGCAGTTCAAATGCACATCATGCCTTAAATGGTATTATTTTTAAAATTTTAATTCCTGTATAGTTAACATACAGCTTTTATATTAGTTTCAGGTGTACAATATAGTGATTGAATAATTTTATGCATTACTTAGTGCTCATTATGATAACTGTACTCTTAATTCCCTTCACCTATTTCGCCCATCTTTCCACCCACCTCCCCTCTGGTAACTATCAATTTGTTCTCTATACTTTGAGTCCATTTCTTCGTTTGCCTCTTTTTTCTTTGTTCATTTGTTTTGTTTCTTAAATTCCACATATGAGTGAAATTTGTCTTCCTCTGACTATTTCACTTAGCATTATACTCTCTAGATCCATCTATGTTGTTGCATTTGCAGAGTATAATGCTAAGTATAATTGTTTCCTTTGCTATGGAGAAGCTTTTTATTTTGATGTAGTCCCAATAGTTTATTTTTCCTTTTGTTTCCCTTGCCTCAGGAAATGAATCTAGAAAAATGTTGCTATAGCCGATGTCAGAGAAATTACTGCCTGTGCTCTTTTCTAGGACTTTTTTATGGTTTCTGGTCTCACATTTAGGTTCTTAATCCATTTTGAGTTTATTTTTGTGTGTGGTATAAGAAAGTGGTCCAGTTTCATTCTTTTCGTGTAGCTGTCCAGTTTTCCCAGCACAAAATTGTATTACTTTTATCATTATTACTCAGCATTTGGAGCATTCTGCTCCAAAATTACCTGCCCTCCTGACCATCCAAACTGCCATTCCTATGAATTAGGTCAGTGATACAATTATCTGGCCTTACAAAAGAACCTTACAAAAATGTGTGAATGAATGATAATTTTTAAAAGGGCATCAGAACTGATAAAATGTATGGGGAAAAGTGATTTTTGTATATTAGTTCACTGGCCATTTTGCCACCATTATATAATGGTTAACAACCACTAAGAGAATTTTTATTTTGCCCACTCAATTTCTTCCCCAGATCTCCTAGAGAAGTATCTTCCCTTGGGATTTTGTGATTCAGAATTGGAGAAAAAGACTGAAAAGAGGAGAGGCTCTTTGTCTATGGCTGAAGAAAGAGTTTAAGGAGAGTCAAGTAACTCAGAGTGGGTGTTAGAGAAAAGGGGGTTTAAGAAGTGTTGCTAAAGGCTATGTGTCCTCTTCAAGGAGCTTATCAAATATAAGTAAAGAAACGGAGCATATTAGATTTTTGTACATTTCTAGCCTCAGATTGCTATACTGCTTAATAAAACTGGACCACACGGGTCACAGCTTTTATTTATCAACATTTATTTAACACAAAACTAATGCCAGATAATATATTTAATCACCCTTCATGCATTATCCTATTTAATATTTTCTCTAATCCTTTAAGACATACCATTGCACCCTCTTTCATACAAAAGGAAAACAAAAGGCTTAAAGAGGTGACATAACCTATCACGGTAACACAGCTAGTGTGTTGCAAAGCCAGGACTTGAATTTCAGAGACTGACCTCTTAATCATTCACTGAACAACTTCATGCAAACCAGTACCCCTGTTGATAAATTGTACAGCAGAAAGGACTTTGATCAGCTGTGATGAGGGATAGGAGAGTAGAGAAGTGGAGCCTTTAGATTCCCTTCTGTAATCAAATTGGCTCCTCAGGTTCAGAAAAGCAGAGTCACAACAGCCCCCAGTATCTGTAAGGTTAGTGACAACTTTGCTTTTTATGGCTAAAGCACCTGAATAATGGAGCACCCAGTGGTGCATACAAATAGCTTTTGAAATAACATTCAAAAGGAATACAAGGAACCAACACCTACATTCTCTACAAACAAAAAAGGGAAGCTGCCTACATGAAATTAGGTTACCTGATTATGCTTAAAGCAGGGGCATTCCCTGTTACAGATATCTTTGTAACTGGTAAATTAATTCATGAGTTATCCCAAACTTAGACATTATGATCAGATACAGCCAGATACAGATGTCTCTCCTTTAACAACAGTGGAAAGGAATTCTTTTTTAAGAAAATTTATGTTCAAAGAAATTAATACACAGAATGATGTTATGGGTAAAGTATAAACAAGATTACCAGATACTTATCTGATTTATGTACTATATAGTCTACTACTAGGTTTAAGTCAGTTCTATTGTCTTTGGATTCCTAATAGTATCTAGTATGCTGACTTACCTATAGGTGACTATTGAATTAAAGAATGAACATGAACAGCTAACAGATTACAATACAGAGGTTTCTTCAGTAGAATGTGATCCTTAGGTAACCATTAATAGCTCCTTGCAAGGACAACTAAATTCTTCCAGGCCCCTGTGGCTGGGCTGAAGGTGGCAATGGTGACACTGGGCCTCTTTTATATCATTCTTGGGTTTCACAGTTGCCCTTACATAGTAAGACATTATTTGCTAATAGCATATTAATAAACAGCTTCTTAAACACCCTCTGAATTTCTGGAAGCCCATTTTCTATTGTTTAAGGCTCTCTGTCTTAACTGCTGCTATTACTCTTTTTTCTCCTATTGTGCTGAGTTCCCATGCACACCTTACTTACTAATTTATGCTCATTAGCTTTGTGTGTAAGAGCTGAGGCTCTGTATTTAGAGAGAACTGATGCAAATCCTTCCTACTGAATATCTTTGTAGCCTAAGACAAATTAAACATGTCCTTTTAAGCAACAGTTTTCTCATCTGTGAAATGGAAATAATAACATATATTCACCTTTCCATAGCCTTTCTCATCTTTGCTCATCTTCTGTGGATTATGCCTCCATGATACCAAGTTTTCCTGCCTACAAATGCACAGTGCCAGGGCCTTATTATTTCAATATAACTGTCACGTTAAACACTCCCTTAATTGGAACACTCACGACCACTGTTAAATTTAAGTACTGCATGGTCAGTTAGCATTAAGTAGGCTGGGCTCTTATTGATTTCAGATTAGTTTAGAAGAAAAGAGACCTAGTGGCCATGAGGCATGCCCAGTTATATTTTAACCAGAATAGGATGAAGGGGAAGGAGAAAGATGAAAGTACAGACCCTGGTCATTGCCAGATGGACAGTACCAGGAATTAGATCTCACTGGGAGGCTCAGTGGCCTAAGAGAGAGGGGATGCCACATAACAAGAGAAGGAGAGGATGACAGACTAACCTTTTTTTTTTTCCTACTAGTTTTACCTAAAGCTGTCCTGGCACAGGTAACAACAACAACAGTAATAATACCAGCGATAGCTAACATTTATTGAGCAATTATTGTATGGCCAATAAGTACACAGAAGTGTTCCATAAGAGTTTAAATTTCAAAGATTCTATCCTTTTGTCATAAATACATAGTCATATTTCTCAGATCATATATTCTGATTTAAGATTCTGAAAGTGTGGTCATTATAAGGTTATGATAAGTCAAGGGTATAAGCTTCCTATGCTTCCACAAGCAGATTTCACAAGCAGGACATACCAACATACTACAACTGGGGACAACAACACATGAAGACCTAGATTGTAATAAAAGAAAAGTCAGCTTTGCTCTATTTCCCCCCAAATGATAGACTAGATGTTCATAGAAAGCAAGTTACTATGTTGGATAAAATATTTAAAATGTTTAAAATCTGTAGCAAAGCTGTTAAGAAGTAAGGGGTTTCTTCAGAGGCCAGAAACAAGAAAACAAGAATCCAGGGAGGTAAACAAGCACTGGAGGTAACTTTTGTTCTACAGTTACATCTGAGGTCTGCTGGATGACAGCTGAGCTTCCTAACCAGTGTGAGGATCCTGTCAGCCCTGGGGGTGATCAGCTGGACCTGGGGCAGCCAGAACTCCCACCAGGCTAATCACACCCATGAGGACTGCTCAGGCACAGTGGGAGGTGGCCTCAGAGTCCTTGCAGAAAATGGGCCCTAGAAATGTCATCCTGCCCTCACCACTGCCTGGACTCACTGAATATAGCCCAAGACATCCATTCCATTAGCCAACTGCAGATGGACCACTGCAGACAGCAGTTCAACCTGTGGAGCTGTTGGAGGTCAGAATCCTGGTGCCTAAGGAGCATGGCATACAAACAAAGATGCAGCTTCTTGAGAGTATGGAAGCCAGGAATCCAAGCTGGGTCTCCTAGAAGACAAAACTCCATGAAGTACCTCTCATCCATCTTCATTCACAGAGGGTATTTTAGTTTCCCAGGGCTGCCACAAATTATCACAGAGGCGGCTGGGTGGCTCAGTCCGATGGGCGGCTGACTCTTGGTTTCCGCTCAGGCTGTGATCTCAGGGTGGTGGGACAGAGACCCGCATCTGGCTCCACCCTCAGTGTGGAGTCTGCTTGTCCCTCTTCCTCCCCTTCTGCCCCAGCCCCATCTGCACTCTATCTCTCTCTCTCACTAAAATACATAAATAAAATCTTTTTTAAAAATTACCACAAACTAGGTGGCTTAAAACAACAGAAATTTATTCTCTCACAGTTCTAGAGCCTAGAAGTCTGAAATCAAAGTGTTGGCAGGGTCACCTCCCTCAGAAGCCTCTAGGAAAGAATCCTTCTTTGCCTCTTCTAGGCTTCTGATGACTCCTTGCAATCCTTAGCATACTTCAGCTTGTAACTGCATCACTCTGATCTCTGCCTCTGTAACCACGTGTCTTTTTCTGTGTGTCTGTATGTGTGTGTGTCTCTCTGTATCCTCTCTTCTCATCAGGACACCAGTCATTGGTTTTACTAAAGCCCAAAATAATCCAGGATGACCTCATCTTAATTAATTACATCTACAAAGACCTTGTTTCCAAACAAGTTCACATAATGAGATCCCTGATAGGCATGAATTTTGGGGGGGACACTTATTCAACTCACTACAGAGGATATTTCTATATGTCTGTGGCTGATGTGTCTTTTAGCAACACATCACTAGTATCCTTTCAAAGTGATAGTATGATAATACCTGAGCAATCTACAAATTAAAGAAAAGCTCAACTGAATTAGAATTCCTTCTGTAACTGCCACAAAATAACAAGAACTCCAATATTACATTTGTTAATGAAAGAAAATGAAAGCTAGCAGATTCTTAAAATAATATTCTTGTAAAAATGGTTAGAAAGTCTCTATTCCCAAATGTATGATGAAGTTTTTTGTTGATGATGATTATCAAGAATTTTAAGAGATTATAGTTAAAAAGTCTTGACTAGGAATTGCATATAGCCATTTCAGGCAGAACGGAAATCTGACTAAGCAATTTGAAAATATTTGGTTCAGATATTTCTATTTAATATCTTAATGTAGTATTAATATGCAATTTAACAACCCAGATATCCATCAACAGGAGAATGAATATAAAAATTGAAGTCAAACAGTAGAACACTGTATAACAATAAAAATAGATGAAACTCTATATACAACAACACGGATTAATCTCAAAACCACAATGTTAAGAAAAAAAGCGAAAAAAAAAAAAAAAGCATAAAAGCAAGTCACGGAAGCATACATATATTGATTCAGCTTATATAGAGTTCAGAAGCTCACAAAATTAAGTGATTTCTTATTTAAGGATACATACGTATGTGGTAGAACCATAAAGAAAAGCAAGGAAATTAATAACACAATATTCAGGATAGTGGTTGCCTCTGAAAGGCAAGAGATCGTGGGATTGAGAAAGAACCCACGACATAAGAAAATTCAAAGATATTGTTCTATTTCTCAAGCAGGGTGTAGGTACATTGCTGTTCATTTTGTGATTTTTACTGTACATTTATACTGTATACACTCTTCTGTGTATATTTCAGAATTTAAAAATCAATCTAAGGAAGACATGCATCCAGTAAGAGCTTTGTGTCTTTTTTTCACATCCTCCATACCTGATTCAACATAGAGATTGTCTTCATGTTATTTATGAATTTCATCCTAAGTGTGAGAACAAAGATTTTATATAAATGGAAGTAGAATCCTGAGAGTTTAATAATACCATGACTCTGGGACTTAGGGAAGTCACACTAAAGCAAGTTACCATCTCTTTGAGATGCCAGGCAGTGACTGCCAAGTAGAAATAGGACAAGGAAATCAATGAAGGGGGTGGGACTTCAGAGGAATTAGCCAAAGGTATCTTGCACCACTTCCTGTTATTCACAGCACAAGTCCAGAACTTCTGGAGCTTTGCCCTGTCAATTGCCCAAGGTGTCCATTGTTGGAAAAGGTGGGGCAGAACAGCCAAAGGCAGAGAAAGGCCAGTTTGAAGGGAAACAATCCACAGCACCTTTAAAAATAATTCTATTCACAACTTAAAAGTAGTAGATAAATAAGTCCTGGAGATCCAAGTATAGTATAGTGAAAATAGACAACAATATTGTATTATAATCATCAAACTTACTAAGAGACGAGATTGTAATTATTCCCTCCACAGAAAAAGAAATAATGGGGGTGGGGTGCCTGGGTGGCTCGGTTGGTTGGGTGTCTGACTTCTGGTTTCGGCTTAGGTCGTGATCTCAGGGTTGTAGGATTGAGCCCCATGTCAGACTCCACACTTGAAGTGGAGTCTGCTTAGAGATTCTTTCCCCCTTCCTCTCCCTCCCCCTCTGATCTTCCCCCCACACACACGCTCTCTCTCTCTCTAAAATAAATAAATAAAATCTTAGAAAGAATGGTTATGTGACCTAATGGAAGTGCCAACTAACACTGCAATGGCAATCATATTACAATATATAAATATATCAAGTCAACATGTTGTACACCTTAAATTTACACAATGTAAATTTGTCAAATTGTCAACAATATGTTAGATATATTTCAATTAGGGGTGCCTGGGTGGCTCCGTTGGTTAAGCGTCTGACTCTTGATTTCGGCTCAGGTCATGATCTCGGGGTCCTGGGATCGAGCCCCGTGTCTGGCTCTGTCCTCAGTGGGGAGTCTGCTCGAGGATTCTCTCTTTCCTTTTCCCTCTGCTCCTCCCCCTGCTCTCTAGCTCTCTCTAAAATAAATAAAATAAATCTTAAAAAAAACTTTTTAAAATATATTTCAATTAAAAGAAGAAAACAAAATTGGTGATACTAGCACAGAGACTCAAAGTCAAAGGAATCCTGGCCCTAGAGAAAGCTTCCATCTGTTGTTCCTTCTCTTGGTCTCAGGCTTCATTATGGGATGAGGGAAGCAGGTATGAGAGCATTAAAAAATAAAATAAAGGTATATCTCAAAATCAATTCATGTTGTCTAAAAAAAAAAACAGTGAAGATAAAATTGAAAACTTCTATCTCTCTGCCAACAGTGCTATTACCAGAAACTCATCCCCAGCCAATCTCTATAGCCCTATTATACGCATTTATTAATTTCATCCAACTGGTAGAATTCATGATAGTGACATGGTACCAGGGTGAAAATGTATACTTTCAAACCTTATTTAAAATCAAACTTTCTCATAGCTTGGTTTCTATTCAATTCAACTTAATTTCTTTCAGGACCTGGGCCAGCAATCATACTAATTTGCATGACCACCACTATTTAAACAGGCCCCTCAGTTCTCGATGAATGACCTTCTATATACTATCAGACTTTTGATACATAAATCAATTGCCCTTATTCTGGTAGGCCTGAGGCAAGAGTCGAGAGGATTGACTGTAGCTACAAAGCTGCCAAACTAAAAGAGAAAGGAATTAAAAGCAACCCTCCAAAAAGGAAAGCAAAACTAGTGAAATGAAATATACAGTGGACCTTACTCAAAGCAAGAATATGTACATATAACTTTTTCATTGAGCTGCTCTATCTAGGCAGCAATATTTTTGTCTATAGTTGGGCCACCACCATTTCCAGCCTGATACCATTGTCCTAAGGGTCAGTAATCATTTATTTAGGCTGACTGAGGAGTCTCAAAGGGAAAAGGGTAGCTGTGCTTAAGCAGTTTATAATATAAGAGGAAAAACTATGAGACAACACAAGGGCAGTATGAGAGCCTTCCAGCCAGTCACTGCCTCGGTTATTATATATTTCAAAACCATTGCCATCCATATCTTAAGCAATTTCATCCCCATGGATCAAGAGCTGTAACACCATTGTTTATTTAACATAGCTAAAGCTCATAGGGGAGGAAACTAGAATGAATATACTTGCACAAGTACGGATTTGTCTTTATGAGTCATAAATATAACTACAACAAAGAAATGCTGCCCATCTGTCTGCTGTGTCAATGAGTGGGGCCAGAGGGTGAGGTATGCATCTTTCTCTCTTAGTCAAATTGCATTCCTTACCTGGCGGTACATCCTGGAGGAGAACAAGGCTCTGGAGGCAGACATACCTAGGTTTCTCGGTCCTGGGTCTGGCTTTGCAACTTAATAGCTATGTGATACATAACTTGACCTCTACACATCAGGCTTTTCATCTGTGAAATGGAGATATTAATAAGAAAGTTTAAACCATGTGAAATTGCAGGTGTCAACCATTTTTAACTTATACAAATGGCAATTTCACATGGTTTTTACCCAATAATATCTACCCCATAGGGCTATTATGAGGATCCTCTGAGATTATAGCATTATTTGAATTTTCTCTCATCAAGAATTTCCTTATTCATTCTACAGTTAATATAAACTCAGGTGAAGAAATGGAATCCACATCTACAGAGAGCATTATACCTGAGTAAGTAGAGGATGTCCAATATTTTACCTTCTCCTGTGAAATTTTCTGGTTGGACTTCATTTAAAAGAGATTCTCCTTTTTGAGATTCAAGAAATCTAGTGAAGAGTTGCCTTACCAACTACTAAGAATTGGAGATATTCAGACCTCATGCTGTCAGAGCAAAATAAATATTATGTTTCCTCCATAAAATTGAATTAAGTTATTAAATCAACATTCTTCAAATCTTGGACTCTGAAGATCCAGGAATCTGTAGGCATCACTGGGGAGTCCTTAAAAAAGCAAACACTATAGTCATATAAGATATTTAAATTAAAACAGCCCCTGTTTTCTCCAACCGTAATTGGACTCTACAATAAGAGGTGGGATCAGAAACAAAAAAAGCAAGAAATAACAATACAACAACAAAATCTAAGGCATAAGGATCCCACAACTTGGGAGTGTTTAATGGGTTAGGCCATGACTCCACAGTATCATGTCCGAGCAGTAAATGGTACTTACACCAGACTTGCTTTCAAAAATAATTGGAGAAAAGGGTAAAGATAATGAAAGGTTTCAGTCTATTTAGTGTTGGCCACTTTTCAAATGCTATATGCTTTTCTAAATAGTGTCTCAAATTGTAAGGCCACTTTCACTTCCAAATAGCTCTTCCTCTAGATTCAGACAAAGTGGTCCTACTACTTCCATAGTCTGTGTCCAAGTCCTAGGAAGATTGTCAATCACCATAAATATTACTAAAAATATCTTAGATTTTGGCACGTGCAATCACATTTTTGCCTTCTGAA
This sequence comes from Halichoerus grypus, assembly GCF_964656455.1. Taxonomy (NCBI): domain Eukaryota; kingdom Metazoa; phylum Chordata; class Mammalia; order Carnivora; family Phocidae; genus Halichoerus; species Halichoerus grypus. The sequence continues at coordinate 40,380,477 of NC_135723.1, forward strand.
TGGTTTCTCTGAATTTTAATTCTGAGGACATTTCAAGGAAAATTTAATTTTCCCTTCTCTGATTAATTTGCACTTCATTTTTCATTATATTTTCTAAGAGGAGTACTTTATAGCCGAAAAAGAAATGAGCCCTTTAATATTTTGGGTCTGTGAATGAGTAAGCCACATTTTCTATAAAGTAATTAAATGGCGACATGTTTCCAAATTCAAAACTTTTATAGACTGATACCTGGCAAACTCTCTTTATTCATTCAGATATTTGTAGATCATCTTTAATGTACAAAGCTCTATACTGTGTATTGGGTGGGTATAGAAAAATGGGCAAAATATTGCCCCTGTCTTCACAGAGCTTACCACCTCTTGGAGAAGGACAAAGATTCCAAACTAAAATAAAATGTGATAAATATGAAAGAAGTGGGATTCAAAAAGTACTACTGGGAGTGTGAAGCATGAAACTGTCACTCACAACTGCGAGTACCAAGGACAGTTTCCTGAAGAAAATGCCAGTTTATGTGGGCCTCAAGAATGTGTGGAGTTTTAACAATAAAATAGGGGGTGAAAGGCACTGAAGGCAGAGGTTAACATGACCAAAAACATGAAGCTGTGAGACTATGTTTTGTATTGGAGGAAGCATAAATAGATTGGTGTGGCAGGAGTAAAAGGTACTTGGCAAGAGGGAGATGTGGTAATAAGTTTAACTGGTAAATTGGTCCAGATTATAAAAGGTCTTGAATGCCTTGCTAAGGACTTTAGAACTTTTTTCACTTAAATAATGGAATCATGAAAGGGTTAATTGGGACAGATATTGGGACATCTCCATTGAGATACAGAGAGAATGGATTTGGGGAGATCAATGTCAAAAAATAATGAAGGCCTGACCCAGCACAGTGGTAACTGGGATGGGACGAGGTCAGGGAAAAGAAACATTTCCAAGATTGAAATGATCAGAATAAACTAACTTTCTTGAGGTGTATTCAAAATGATGCATAGAAGGGTGGGAGCAGATGTCTAGAGTGACTCCTAGGCTTCTCTATAGCCATTATGTAAGATAGAGACTACCAGAGACTAGCAGAATTGAAGAAAAATATCATGACCTAGATTTGGAGCATTTGAGCTCCAGGTGCCAGATAGATATGGAGGAATGGCAAAAATACAGTTGAGAGCAGGTCTATTTCTCAGAAAAAAAATGGCCAAAACTAGAGCCATAGATTTAGACAGGGTAAGAGAACCAGGCTAACTAACGTTGGTTACACTCCTTTAAATCAATATTCTTTCAATATCTAATTACATTAGTTTGCTAGGCCTGCCGTAACAAAGTACCACAGACTAAGTGAATTAAAAAACAGAAATTTATATTCTCACAGTTCTAGAGACTAGAAGTCCAAAATCAAGGTGTCAGCAGGGTTGGTTTCTTTTGAGGTCTCTTTCCTTTGCTCAAAGAAGGCTGACATCGCCTTGTGTCTTCATGTGGTCTTCCTTCTGTACATCTCTGTGTATAAAGTTACTCTTCTGGGGCACCTGGGTGGCTCAATCGGTTGAGCATCTGCCTTCGGCTCAGGTCATGATCCCAAGGTCCGGGGATCCAGCCCCGCGTTGGGCTCCCTGCTCAGCGGGGAAGTCTGCTTTTCTCTCTCCCTCTGTCCCTCCCCCCTGCTCATGCTATCTCTCTCTCTCTCACTCTCAAATACATAAATAAAATCTCTTAAAAAAATAAAAGTTACTCTTCTTATAAGGATACCATAATATTGAACTAAAACCCACCTTAATGACATCATTTTAACTTAATTACCTTTTTAAAGACCCTATCTCCATATATAACACATTCTGAGGTCCTGAGGGTTAGGACTTCAACATATGAATTTGGTAGAGATGGGGAATAATTCAGTCCATAGTCAATATTTATTGAGAGGAGAGATGGAGCACTGTGTGGAAAAGGGTAGAGAAGGAAAATCACATGTGACAAATGAGTAATTCAGCTTATCTTTGACTTGTACACCTTGCTTAGCAAAACAGAAGTCCTGAAGATAACTCCAGATTCACCTTCCCTAGGTGGCAGTTTAAAATCATCTGTTGGTAGTTAAGCATGCTGGATTATTTGAAGGACTTAATAAACTGAATCTGACATGTACATGGATGAATTGCCTACCAGATATTCAGGCACACTACACAGCCAGAATAATAAAAACAACAGATAAATAGACCAATGGATTAAAATACAGAGCCTAGAAACAAACATCTGCATATATGGGAATTTGATATATGATAAAGGTGGCATTACAAATCAGTACAGAAGCAATGTCAGGTTGATGGCAGACTGGCTTATTCTGTGGTGAAAAATCTGTATGATATGCAAAAGTGAATTCTAGATGATTTATAAAAATTACTTGTGCAGGATAATACTATATAGTTAATAAAAGAGTATAGGTTCTTTTGAGCCATCACATATTGACAAGCATCTCTGAAGACAACTGGGTTAGTCCTGTTTTAAATTATCATTATGCCTTCTGAGCATGCCATACTTGCTGCTGGGACTCTGAGTGAGGCAGTAATGGGTACCAGGTATGGGGCATGACAAATAGATCATCAAAATTGGATTCTGAGATTGAGTTGCTCCTATGTGAAGAGTGCACAGAAGGCCAGAGGGATAGAAAGCTTTGGGAATCCATAACATACAGTGGCATCGTGGTCACTCAGATTATCACCAGTGGTAGCATTGAGTGAAGGTAGTGATCAAGGAACTGGCAGATAAAGTGGCTGTGGCACTTAATTGCTAAAATGACTGTAGTGATTACTGAGATGATGAGGTGGAATGGCTACTTAGGACTGCTCTGGATAGTGTATATAAAGAAGAAGATAAGCATAAAGTCTTGATTTTCCAACCCAAAGCACTGGTGGAGAACCAGAAAGCCTCTGTGGTGCCTTATTTTCTTATCTCATGTAGGGGCATGGCAGACATGGCTGAGAATCAGGCCAAGGCTTGATTATAAGAGTTGAAATTGCTATTTCATTTAAATAAACCAGGCCACCAGGTCTCGTTTGCTAAGATGGGAGACTAGTTGGGAAGGAGTGGGGCTCTGATGTTTGGGGTGGGATATTTAGACAAACACAGGCAAGGGTGATAGCTTTAAATCCATAGATATCTCTAAATCATTCTTGCAGGGGCTTTAATTGAATTGGTATCCCAGAGAACACCACCCTAGCCCAGTATCTGATGACATTATACTACATGGATCTTATGAGTGGAAAAAAGCAAGCACCTCAAATGCTTTAATGAGACATGTGTGCCAGAGAGAGGGAAATAAACCTATGGAAGTTCAGGGTTCCATCCCATGGGGAGGTTTCTATGAGTCCACTGTCCTAGATCATTTCAGGGTATTTCTTCTAAAGAAAAAAACATACTGATAGACCTTGATCCTCCCCTCATGAAGAGAAAGGTACAACACCAAGTGGACTTTCTTAGATTTTGGAGACAACATATATTTAAGTGTTCTGCTCTGATATTTCACTGTCACACTCAAACATAACAAAAAGAAAAGTGCACAAATACTAGAAAGGGTGTTGGTGGACAAGATATATCTTTAACCTATTTGTAGACTGATAGTAATAACCATAATAGTTGTTACATACTCTATTAGTTGCTCAGTTGTTGTACATTAATGTATCGTCAGCAGGATGAACTTAAAGTATGTACATCCGTGTGTGTGTGTGTGTGTGTGTGAGAGAGAGAGAGAGAGAGACAGAGAGAGAGAGACAGAGAGGGAAAGAGAATGAGAGAATATATTTTTAAAGTACATGATTCAAAATACTGAAACTTACAGGACATTGATGTCCATTGGACCTTCCTTAAGTGCTTTAAGACCTTGTTATTTAAAGTGAGGTCCCCAGATCAGAGGGATCAACATCACTGGGAGCATTAAGTAGAGGATCTCAGGCCCACCCAGAACTACTGAATCAGAATCTGTATTCTAACAAAACCCCCAGGTGATTTTTATGCAAATTAAAATTTTAGAAGCATCACTCCTAAATATGTGTTTATTTTGGAAGATGCATCAGACATTGCAGAAGGCTGTGTGTGCATCCTTATACCTTCAGGGGTGCTGGTGTAATCTGAGAAGTTCCCACTTGTCACTCTAAGCAAAGCCTTAGGCTTTCACCTGTGTACTTTTCCGTGAAGGCTTTGGACTAAAAAGAGGAAAGCTGAATGAGAACAAAGTGATAACTACAACAGATACTAGTCATAAGTTTCTCATCTCTGTAATTTGCCTCCAAAAATTCTAGTTCTAGAAAAAACTTTGCATCTTTCTTCTTCAAACACATCTATTGACCTAGAAGACCACCCAGAAAGTATTTGCAGATCAAGTGCCTTTGGGTCTTCACATATACTGTTGTCTTTGTCCAAAATTCTCTTTCCACGATGTCTCCCTGCTCTTCACTAAGAAGCTAACTCCTACTTGAGCCTCTCAGTCTTAACATCTTCTGATGAGTAGTCCCTGACCTCCCCTCCTCATCCCATCCCACACTCTGTACTAACTTAGTGTGCCTTCCTGGGAGCCCCCAGATCAGGCTTCTGTTCTGGAACAGAGCATACTGAAGTGAAATTGCCTAAAAATTCTGTGAGGGTAAGATGTCAATCTCTGTAACTACAATGTATATGCAGAGCCTGTCACTTTGCCCATGCCTATATTTGCTTACTAGGTGAAGAAATAAATACAGGAAAACTTACCAAGATCAGACACCTGGGGCCACCGTGTGACTGAGCCTCCAAACCCAATGGGCTCTACCCATGGGTACTACCCCATGATGCCTCTAGGTCACCTAGTAAATAAACCAGAGTAAAAAGATTACAAAGCAGATTCATGACATGTATTTGTCCAGTTTATTTTATGCAAAAAGTGCATCTTTTTACACATATAATCATGTTACCATCACCACAGAGCTGTAGCACCTTTGAAGGAAGAGTGGGGAGAGGTATTTTAGAAAGAAAAGCTGTCCTTAGAATAAAATAGTTGTAAGGAAATGGTTATCAGACACAGTAGGTGCCTTGAAAGATAATTCAAATATGTATCATACTCTTCCTTTGTTATAAAAAAAAAAATTGCTCTAACTCCGACTTTCTTTAATCACTCAAGATAAGTTCTCAGATTTGTTTTCAGAAATGAGTGCTTGGGTAAGTGATAGTTCACACTTGATCCCCTTTGGTAGAAGTAAATATTTCTTCCATTTTGTGTTTGAACTTGTTGATTGTGGTAGCTGGAAGACTAAGGATCATAATAATTATTTCTCTCTCACCCTGGCACACCTTCCTTTTCTCTCTCTATCTCTCTCTTTCTCTCTTTTTTAAAGTATAAATTAAACTTTAGGCACAGTTGGTTCTTGGTCTGATTGCCAGATTTTCCAGTAATCACATCTGAGTTTTTTTCAACATGTGGGTAATTTTCATTATTTCAATCCAGCAGTGACTTTTGGAATTCCAGAACCATTTCCCCTCCCCTTCCTGGTCCCCCCACAAGACTCAGTAGCTCAAACATCTGAGGGACCTCTGGGCATCTTCACATCTCTTGGCATAGAAGATGAAGGCCACTGTGGTAGATTTTCAAACAACAGGTGTTGAGCTTGGGGAAGAGCTTGCCGGTTTTTGAGGAATGGGGAGAAGTAATACTTAATTCTTAGTTTCCAGGCTCTTTGGAAACCCTTAGAAAACAAAGTTAATCTGTTTATACAGAGCTCCCATTGAAAAACCACAATAAACAATCACTAAATAAAGTCAGACAGATTTTTGGTTTCAAAATCCTACATTTTATATCAATTTTCTATCCAGAGCAACTCAGTCTTTAAGTCTGGGATTATGCCTCCTTGATGCATCTTGAATCCATGAAATATTATTTATTCAAGGTGTGGCTTGCTTGTCCTTATGCCCAGTTTTCAACAATGTAGTACACAGAGTTGAAATTCTTTCCAAGACTAATTAACCCAATAGATATTTACTAAGAACATGCAAGAGTGTGAAATACCATCTATATTATCTGCCTTATGAAAGTCTCTGGAATCATTGCTTGTCTTTGCTCACTGGTAGTAAAGACTCTAAATTACAGAAACAATAGAAGCACTGTGTTTAACCCAAAATATCACTGAAATCCCATTTTAGGAAAATCTGTTTCTTTCAAATTTTCTCAGAGAAGTACAAAGTGTTGCTTGGTGTGCAGTTATCTGCCGGTATAAATGGTATAAATGGATGATTGCTTTAAATACGGCTTCTTTTAGAAGAGAGTTAGAGGACTTTACAAAAGCATCAAGCTGTGCTTGCCATACAGGTGAGCCTCTTGCAAGTAAATAATTTGACTTGATTGTTAGAAACATTTCTTATCTTCTTATCCAGGCAATAATTGCTGTATTTCTAATCTGCTTTTTAAAGATCAGTTGGAGTTTGATTCCTTCCCGGTATCTTAATAGGAATGGGAAGGTGGATGAGAGTGTCAAAGATAAATGGTCATCTTCATCTAAACATCAAGAAGAAACACCTATCCTATCCTTACAACATACAGCTGACTACAACCCACAACAGGACTCTGAGGCCTTGCAATAAATATACTTTATGTATCCCAAAGATTTGGGATTTGGGAGAGATGTTTATCTCAAAAGATCATGTTCAAAAGAGCTTCAGTTTGTCAAGCCAAATGATTTTGAAGAGATGGCTTCCAACTCAAATTTTCTATAGTACTATGAAATCAGTGAGCTGGCCCTTTCACTGGGAACCACCAAATCCTTTTACAGAGGATGAGTTTTCTCTGACTCCCAAGTAGTGAAACAATCTTTGTCCTTTTGGGCTACCTTTTTAAGGTAAGCTACTGATGCCTGGAGACTAAAACTTACACTTTACACTTCCACATTCTCACTTCTGCTTTCAAGTGTGGGAGTGCCTATGTACTGTAGATTCTCAAGTGTTTATATGAGATTTTGTTAGGCATTTGACTGGAAGGTTTTACAGACCTTTGTGATCAGACTCCTTTTTCTCATTTGGTTAAAATTTGCTGTTAATAGACCAGTGTCATAAAAATCAGTGTATTTTATTTCTCTTAGTAGGGGTTTAGCCTACCCTGCCAACCACCAAGCAAGTACATCCCACTGTTGGAGAGGAAGACCAGATAGGAATGTGGGTGCCTTAGGGGAAATCAATCCTCACTAGAGAAAAAAAAAACATTCAAAGCAAATGTCTGGGTGATAGGTCTATGGTCTCATCTTCCAAAGACAAAAGCCCTGCCATAGACTTGTAGACAAGCCAATCCAGTAATTAATCTCCCAGTTGGCATCCAAATAGATCCATGTATTTGAAAATTGTTTCCCAAATACTTTTCTTAGCTTAGCTTCACCATTGTTCTGTGAGGCAAGTCAGAAGAGCTCTTCTCTATTTCATAGAGGGAGAAAGTGACACCAAGAGAGATTACCAGACTAGCATAAAATAGCCCATCCCCTCTGTCTATTCAATGTTGCATCAATTTACTCCTCTTTCCTCACCTACCTGAGCCAAATGGCCTTCAGTTTGTTATTCCCACGTTTCTGGATCTTTGTAATAAAAGTGAATCCGTTTCAACTAAAGATACAATTCCAGACCTTCTGGCAGACCTGCATCTGAAGAAATAACAGAGATCTAGAAATGGTGTGGGAAACTACTAGAATTTCCATGGAATGGAGTATCACAAATAATAAACAAATAATATAAGTAAAACACATGATATATCTAGACACTACTAGGTTTCTTTTATTTTTATTTTTTACCATAATAATTCATCCTCAGTCATCTACTAGCAAAGACTACATTTTTACTCACAATATCACCAATTTAGCAAAGATAACCATTTCATAGTAAAAGACACTGTGGCAGTATTTTCCAAAGATGGCCATCTCAGTATCTTTGATCCCACAAAATCTTCTAAACCTTGCCACTCCCATATTCAAAAGTGGAATCTAATTATTCTCTTACCTTATAACCAATAAAATGTAGCCAATAAAATAAGTCTGAGTGACTACCAAGCCTAGGTTGGAAAAAATGTTATATCTTCCACTTGTCTTGTTGGAGCACTTAGACTGAGTCCTGAGCCACCATTATGTGATCAGACAGGCCTGAGGCCACCATACTGCAAAGTATCCCAAACTAGCCCACCAGTAGAGGACTTAGAGGAGTCCTGACACTGTATGAAGATGATAAATAGAAAGGTGGAAGGATAGAGAAAGAGATAGGGAGAGATGCTGACCCGCCCCCAGCTGCTCCAGACCATAGATATTATAACCATGCAAAAAATCCCAGGCCAGATCCACCTAACTGAGCCCATTCCAAATTTGTGACCCACAGAAACTGTGAGATAATAATATGATTGTTGTTGCTTTAAGCCATTAACTACCAGGGTGATTTGTTAGGCAGCAATAAAAACCATAACAGACACTGTTCTTTATAACATAGAAGAAACAGCCTATGAATTTATTTCTCTGAGACTTTTTATAATCATTAGCAAGATAGGAATTAATAGACTGGCTACCATAATACTCACTTCCTTTTGTTCCTTTAACTTGAATTAGTTTCATAGAAAAACTTGGAGATAATATGGCTTAATAACATACACATACCTCTTATAACACCAGATTTTGCCAGCTTATATTCATCTGATAGTGTCATCTTCAAGGTAGGTAGTGCTTTTCTGGATCTAGATCTGATTTAAATTATACTATGTACATTCTCTCCACCCCTAGAAATTCTGTCACTTTCTAGATGTAGGAACAAAATAGCATCACCGTTATCTCCTCACTAGTTAGCAATAAGCTCTGCAGAATATTTTTCTCATTGCCCTTGTCTTATTTATTTTGAAACATATTTATTTTTACGTAAACCTGAATGTACTGACACATGCTGTACCTTTCCCTTAGAAAAAGTGCAGATGCTTAATGTGGCAGCTGCGTGCATATAGCTGATATGTTCTATTGGTACAAAACAGATAATTTCTGCATTTCACAGATCTTGCCTTCTCATTAATTTGGCAAAGTGGCGTGTTTGGGATTGCTGCCTTTTTTCTTTTTCTTTTCTTTTCTTTTCTTTTCTTTTTTTTTTGTCCCTTTCAAAGCCAAAGGAGAGAGAGAAAATAATACCAAGTCAATTTTAAAAACCAAACCTACAAAGAATCTGCTGTTTAGATATCCTGCTATACAGGGGTGATTATACTCATTAAATGTTATATGTTAGAGACATTTACAGGTTTGTGGCAACTAAAATAACAGTCAGTAACTTTTACTTTTGCATTTTTCATGAAGATCATGAGAAATTGCTCTGGCACATTAACAATCAGTCATGTCCTTAATAAAGGGTGGATGAGAGTGAATGTTATCTACTTGAATATCACATTTATTTTAAAAATCATGCAGACAATTCCAAGGTTAAGAAGTTTAATGTTTTTCTGCATCATGAAGAATGAAAAACTGAGTATGGCCCACTTCATTTAAACTAATCCATGCAAAGAGTTCAGGGAGTACGAAGAAATTTTATGTTGTAGAAAATTACAATTCCGAACACTGCTAACCTGCTTTAGAACATGACCACATGATTTTTTGGATACTTGGTCACTTGTTATTATGGGCTTTCTGTAGATTTTTATTATTAATTTTATTATTATTCATAGTTCTTAAATACAAATACCTCCATAGTTCTTGAACTTTTCCCCATTATGTTGTTTGTGCCCTTTCAAAGCACCTCGGTAATTTGTATGTACTTAATACTCTTTCTTAGGTAATGAATGCATAACTTCTGTACCAAGCAGGGCCTTATTCATTTCCTCTTTTGAAAACACTGTCAGTAAAAACTACCCACATCGAATCTACCTACAGTTTTGGCAGAGCTTGAAAACATTTGACTCCAAGCTATACCGTTAGCTTAATATCAGATCTCATTAAGCTGTGTTGCTTTCGAAGCATAATGTAAACAAAGTAGAATTATTAACAACTTCCCTGAGTCATGTGGTATAATTTATTTTTATAGCAGCTAGTTGTTAATGAGGATATCTGTCTTTACATAGCAGTTACAATTTACTATGTCCTGTGTCTTCGCTGTTCATGAAAAAACAATTATGCCTTCAAAGACATTAAAGAAATAAACAAACTATAAAGTAAAAAACTTATTTTTACTTTTGCATTTACAGTAGTATGAACAGATTTTTTAAAAATCCACAAGACTGGATTTTAAACGGTGCTGTCCGTTAATTTGCTGTTTCTTATTTGTCATTGAATAGAAAAATAATTCAAAATTAGATTTCAACTATGTAAAATATATTATAACCACATATATATTTATTGCAAATTTCTACATAGGTAATTAACACTTTTCTAATATCAATATTAGCAAAGAGCTGGAGGCTTGGTTTATTACATTTTTTTCTTTCTTTCCCAAACCAAGCAAAGTGAAAACTAACTCTCTTTTAATATTTGTGCCGCCAAAGTGAGCACAAAACCAACTCTCTTCTAGATGTAACCAGTTTTGATTTGGGTTATCCATAGCAAACTACTTCTGAGTTTGCCTTTATGCACCATGCAACACCCTGTTTTTCATTAACTGAATTAAACTGGAGGCAGTTCTGTGCTATGTATAGCAAAATGGGGCTCATTAAGAACAGATACTCTACCTGTTTGGTTTTATTACTCTCAGAGAATGGCTAAAAGTAAACAAAACTTTTTAAAAGCAACATTATAGTGCTATCCATTTGGACACCATCGTCATTAGTGACTTGGATTAAAAAAGACCTTTAAAAATATATTACATAATTTGACCAGGTTTATGTATACTATAGATATAGATGTCTAAAATTTAGTGCAGGGGTACCTGGGTAGCTCAGTCGCTTGGGCATCCGACTCTTGATTTTGGCTCAGGTCATGATCTCAGGGTCGTGGGATCGAGCTCCACAGAAGGCTCCAGGATCAGCACAGTCTGCTTGGGATTGTCCTCCCTCTCCCTCTGCCCCTCACCCCATTTGTGCTCCTTCTCTCTTTCTCTCTCTTAATGGATAGATAAAATCGTTTAAAAAAATAACTAAATAAAATGAAATTTAGTGCAGATTTTGATTTCAGACTCCATGTGGATTATCAGGAAGGACTGGACTTTGCTTCTCTACGATGGTTTCAAGCAATCTAGACGGATTCAGGGGTAGGCATTCCAATAGCACATGAGAGCTGAATAGCAAAATTCAGAGGAATGAGACTAAGGAGCATTCAATAAAGGACAGTTGGCTTATTTTATATCATGCAATAAAAAAGAAATTAAATATTCACAAGACAATACCCAGGAAGGGCTAAAAACATCTCCCTTGCCTCCTCTTTGGTGACATTGCCAATCACATAAATTGGATATTACCTACTAAACAAAGACATGTTGGCAGTGGTTACATTGCAACTGTTTAAACAGAGACATTTTTCAGCAACTAAATGCATTTCTTAGAGCAATATGAGTTGCTCCCCACCCAGCACAAACGCCACTAAGTACTTTCTAAAATTACAAATAGGATGTCACAGCCTTTAACCATTTGAACTTTCTATGTTGTTGTAGAGCACCTGCATTAACATTTTGTTCCTGATATTATAACAAATGAAGCATACCTCTTATCTAATAAGATGAAAATCTTGAGATGAACAGTTGATTTTCCACGTACCTGCATGTCTCTGTGAACATGGAACTAGCTTTGCTATTTTTCTAAAATAGAGATTAAATAATAGAGAAATTTTATGCAAAGTTCTTTCAGAAACCCCCAAACGCCCCCAGCCCCCACCCCGCAAAGAGGTTCCCTCAGTTGCTACCTTCTGTCCATTTTAAATGCTGAGTTTGGCACAGAAAACATTTAAGAAAATGACAGAAAAATGAGTGTCATCAGCAACTTCAAAGTAAGGCCATACAATTCAGAATTTGTTACTAAAACTTTCAGGTCTAAACCACACATGGAGGTAGTTTTCCACTCATTTCTTGAAGCAGAAAAAGCTGTGTTAAAGATCACCCCAGCTTATTAATTTTGCAATTGATTATACTGATTGCATGAAGATTTCCATTGCAAAAACAGATTTTTAAGGACTAAAAATATGACAATTATGCAGGTTACTCATTTAAGTGAATAAGTAACTACAGGTTTTTTAAAGTAGCATACACTTAAAACGAAGGGAGTCGTTTGCCCCCTTCCTTCACCTGCTTGAAATTTCCATTCACATTTTCAAGTGGGGGGAGGCAATGCATGTTCAATGATAGCAGTCAAGACCTTTCAAAGCAATAGTTCAAAAATTTAAAATGGGGATCCATGGGAGCTTTACAGATCATTAAAATACAATATTGTCTTAGAAGATAGCAGGAGGGGAAGAATGAAGGGGGGGAATCGGAGGGGGAGACGAACCATGAGAGACGATGGACTCTGAAAAACAAACTGAGGGTTCTAGAGGGGAGGGGGGTGGGAGGATGGGTTAGCCTGGTGATGGGTATTAAAGAGGGCACGTTCTGCATGGAGCACTGGGTGTTATACACAATGAATCATGGAAGAATACATCAAAAACTAATGATGTAATGTATGGTGATTAACATAACAATAAAAAATTTTTTAAAAATACAATATTGTCTTGATAAAGTACCTCCACGTAATTAAATAGAGCTTGATCCTCAGAAGGGGGTATCAAAAAGTCATCTCTACATTCTGAAAGGACTTCTAATGATGGGCAGAGCCTCACCTGGAGCTTTCCTCAACCAGCAGTGCATTCCTTCTTCAGTCCCTCCAGCAGTCCTCAACAGGAAAGGGGGACATGATATTTTCAGGTGCTCCAAAGAGGATGAGGGGGTGCCGAACAAGCCCACAGAATAAAAGATTTCCCCACACAAAAAGTCCTGACTCCTTATCAAAAGAGGACCTTTTAAATTTCAACTGCCCGGGTTGCTCTTAGCTCCCATAACAAACATGGGTGAAAGGATGAATGGAATCTCCCATGCATGCCAATTTTAACTGAATAAACAGAACCCATTGTCATCATGGTGCAGTGCAGAGTTTCTCATACTGGCCTGATGTGCCATTAGCACTTAAGCTCTGTGAGGGCAGGGATTCTTCTCTGTTTTGTTTGCTGGTGGAGTCCCAGCACCCAGAATATGAGTGACATACGTTACTTGCTGAATAAATACATGTTCAAAAATTGAATGAGTCAAAGGATCCAATGGGGTGCTTAATAAAAATACAAATAATTGGGCTCAGCCTAGACCTGCTGAATGAGAAACTCCTGGCATCAAGCCATTTATTTAGTTTAGAAGCCAAATGGATTTGGGACACTGCCTTGCTTTACCACTTAACTGGGTGTGACCTTAAGCAGAATACTTCATCTCTGATTCTGATTCATTCATTAAGCAAATGGTTTAGGATGCCTACTCTGTTTCAGCATTGTGCTACTGGTGAGGATATACCAATGAACTATATAATACAGGCCTTGCCTTCATGGAGCTCATGGGTCCTAACTTTTACAATGGAAATAAATAATATCGGTGCCTAGGGTTGATTTGTAAGTCAATTGAGATAAAAATGTAAACTCAGCATTCAACACCAAAGTCTTTGTGTGGAATTCCCTTCTTTATTGATATCCCATTTACTGGTGGTCAAGGAGAAATCACCCCCACTCAACACACAGCAAAGTTTTCTTTTTTGTTGTTTTGTTTTCGTGCTTATCACAAGAAATAACAGCCTTTTTTTAAATTGCAATATAATCAACATGTAACATTATTTTAGTTTCAGGTGTACATTTGGTATGTGTACATATTCTAAAATGATCATCACAGTGAGTCTAGTTAACATCTCAAGTCTTTTTTTTAATTGAAGTATAGTTGACATAAAATGTTATATTAGTTTTAGGTGTACATCATAGTGATTCAACAATTCCATGCATTATGCAATGCTCACCATGATAAATATAGTGACCATCTGTCCCCATACAAAATTATTAGAATATTATTGACCATATTCCCTATGCTATACTTTTTGTCCCTGTGACTTATTTTGTAACTGGAAGTTTCTACCTCTTAATACTCTTCACTTAACTTGCCCACCCCCTCCCTTCCCTCTGGCAACCACTAGTTTGTTCTTCATATTTATGAGTCTATTTCCTGTTTTTGTTTTCTTTGTTCATTTGTTTTAAGATTCCATATATAGGTGAAATCATATATTTGTGTTTATCTGACTTATTTCACTTAGCATCATACCCTCTAGGTATTATCCATCCATGTTGTCGTGAATGGCAAGATTTCATTCTCTTTAAATGGTAAGTAGTATTCCACTGTGTGTGTGTGTGTGTGTGTGTATGTATACACATACTTAACCTCATCTTCTTTATCCATTCATCTCTTGATGGACACCTTCTATATCTTGGCTACTGTAAATAAGCCTGCAATAAACATAGGGATGCATATACCTTTTCAAATTAGTGTTTTTTTCTTTGGGTAAATACCCAGTGATGGGATTATTGGATCACATGGTATTTCTATTTTTAATTTTTTGAGGAATCTCTACTGTTCTCCACAGTGGCTGCACCAATTTACATTCCCACCAACAGTGCACAAGGGTCCCCTTTCTTCCACATCCCCACCAACACTTGTTATTTCTTGTCTTTTCAATACTAGCCTTTCTGACTGTATGAGGTGATTATTTCATTATGATTTTGATTTGCAGTTCCCTGATGATGAGTGATGTTGAGCATCTTTTCATATGTCTATTAGTCATCTGTATGTATTCTTTGGAAAAATGTCTATTCAGGTTCTCTACCTCTTTTTTAATTGGATTATTAGGGGTTTTTTGTTATTGAGTTGTATAAGTTCTTTATATATTTTGGATATTAACCACCTTATTAGATATATGATTTGCACATATCTTCTCCCATTCAATAGGTTGCCTTTTCGCTTTGTTGATGGTTTCGTTCTCTGTGCAAAGCTTTTTATTTTAATGTAGTTCCAATAGTTTATTTTTGATTTTGTTTCCCTTGCCTGAGAGGACATATCCAGAAAAATGTTGCCAAGGCTAATGTCCAAGAGATTACTGTTTATGTTTTCTTTTAGGAGTTTTATGTTTCCAGGTCTTATATTTTGGTCTTTAATACATTCTGACTTATTTCTGTGTATGGTGTAAGAAAGTGATCCAGTTTCAACACACAGCAAAACCTTTCAAAAACCATCTTTAACATGTCTCTTACCCAAGCACCATTCCATGTCAGAAGCCACCCAACTCTGGTCAGTCAATAAATCAGACCAGTGAGATATTGGTGTTATAAAATCTTTATCTTTTTCTTTCTTTTTTTTTTTTTAAAGATTTTATTTATTTATTTGACAGAGAGAGACACAGTGAGAGAGGGAACACTAGCAGAGGGAGTGGGAGAGGGAGAAGCAGGCCTCCTTCGGAGCAGGGAGCCCGATGCGGGGCTCAATCCCAGGACCCTGGGATCATGACCTGAGCCGAAGGCAGACGCTTAGTGACTGAGCCACCCAGGCGCCCCAAATCTTTTATCTTTTTCCCATTTGAAGTTTCCATTACTCAGGACTTCACATTTCAAGTGTGAAATTAGTAATGACCATTATCCATATTAATCATGATGCTTTTATCTATAGAATGCACTTACATGCGTTTCAAATGATCTTAACAACTCACTTAAAACAGGTGGAGTGGATATTATTATCCCATTTTATAGATGCTCAAAGAGTTGAGGCACCTTTACCCATAGCATGGGTAAACTAAATCATGCACAGGTCTTTCTGTTAGACTCTTAAGCAAAGTCATTCAGAACAGAACAAAAGCCTTCCTTCTTGGTAATGTGATCTGTGGACCAACAGGATCAGCATCACCTGGGAATTTATCAGAAATGCAGAATCTCAGGCTCCACCTTATCCAGTGGAATAAGAATCTGCATTTTAACCAGAATCACCCCCCAGGTGAACTTGTTGAAGTTCAAGAGGCATTCTAGGAAAATAACTGGAGCATAGGTTGAATCGTTTTATAACCCTCAGATTTCTTGAAGTGCTAAACTAGTGACTAATATATTATATAATATAATACCATCTAACAAATAATTATTTTTTTGCAAGTAACCTGTGAATGGATGAATGAATGAATATCTAAATACCACAGTGAATTTTATAGTGTCTTCATGTTTTCTTGCAAAAGTGCCAATAAGGCATCAGGGTGAACATTCATTTTCTTGCTGTCAATCACCTACTCACTCTTAAATCCTCCAAGATGGTCCCTGGTTGGAGAATTTGAAGATAAAAGTTTCATTTTCCACAGTATGCTTTTGAATACTTTATTTCCTTAAAACAACTGTGTGTAGGATCAACTACTTTTTCATAGTCACTAGCAAGGCTTGACAGCTACAAGCTGAAGGAACTCTGGGATAAAAGAATCATTTATTTATCAAGTATTTTTGTACCTCTACCCATGCAAGACACAGATTAGGCCGGAGAAGACTTGGAGAACTTTAGCTCTTTATAGCGCTGTGTGGGAATCAAAGATGAAAAGGTATTGCCATTAAGAAACTGACATTCTAAAATTTGTGTAGTTACGATATAAGGTAAAATGTGATAAATTCTGCCCAAAAGGTAAACAAGCACACTGGTCATGTAGAGACGGGGAAGTTCCCTGGGCTCTGTGGTCAGGAGTAGGGAAGCTGGGCAGGTTTCAACAGGAAATGTGCTCTTGAGCAGTAGCACTGCAAACTGAGATGGAGTTTAGGTGAGGCCCCAGGGCTAGAAGAACAGCAGCTGGGTCTAATTGTCAAGGAGGAGGCTCAATAACCAGAGTATGTGTGTTTGGGGGCAGGGAATATCAGAGAGTTTGTTGGTAACAACTAAGGCTCCAATCTGGGCTCCAGATCCTAGGTCTGGAAGTACAATTTACTTTTGCAAAACCTCCCTCCACCACTGCACAGCTGCTGCTCTAAGCCTTACCTTGGGAAGGATTGGCTTGGAAACTGGAATCATCTGGGGAAAATCATATGCTGGTGGGGGGAGATGACTAAGAAAGTAAAAGCAAGACGAAGGGGAAGGAGAGTTGGGCAGAGGAGAGTTAGGTATATTTTCTATACCTTCACTTTCTAGAATGTAAATTCTGTAAATCCCCTGCCCTGCAAAATTCTCTAGAAAGCTGACCTTTGCTGAAGTCCTAGTAGAGCTTCATACACAGAGGGTGCTCAAAAGCATTATCAGATGATAATGTCTAGCAGTGTCAAGCAGTTGGCTCTCCTTGGCACCTTTTCTGCTCAGAGAATTAAAATATGTGCGCAGCCAGCCTAGAGGGACTTTACTTTTGTGAAATAGACCATCATTTAAGCTTAGCTGCAGGGTTCTCAGACTAGATAGTCTTCATTGTCCTGGAAGCTGGGACAGATGTAGAAAAAATATGTAGGAAAATCTCTACTAATTCCCGTGTTTCCCATGTACTTTATTTTTCAGTTTGTTCCTGAGGGTATAGGGTTTGTGCTTCTTGTTTTGTTTTGTTTTTGATACAAACAGACCTTGTGGCTTTTTTTTTAAGATTTTTATCTATTTATTTATTTATGAGAGAGAGAGAGAGAGCAAGCAGGGAGAGAGGAAGAGAGGAAGAGAGAATCTCAAGCAGATTCCACGCAGAGCACAGAGCCCAACACGGGGCTCAATCTCATAACCCTGAGATCATGACCTGAGTCGAAATCAGAAGTCAGACATTTAACCAACTGAGCCACCCAGACATCCCCAGACTATGTGACTTCTTGTTTTATATCTTTCTCACATGCGCTAGAAAAATAATGGATTCTGGGTACTGTGTGTTTGTGTGTATTATTTTGAGTTTTTCTGCTAGGCTCACCTGTCACTCTTTCTATCCAAATGACTATTTCATAACACTCAGGAAGGACCAGAAGAACATACCTAATAGTTGCCCTGCTTTAACTTATCCTTCCACCCAATTCCATGCTGGGCAGCCTCTTTTACATTGGAAAACTGTATATATTTCACTGAAGAAATCAGCACCAATGGGAGCATCTTTAAATTAGTTTTTCTGAGGTTTGATTTCTTAAAAGAGAAATTCAAAAAGTTAACACTAAAGACCTCAGGTGACTGAGATTTCTGGAGGCCACAAGAACAAATTTAATTATGCACTCCTGTCCCTCCTAACCAAGACCTGTGCCCTATTTGGCACTGGTTATTTTCCCCAGCCACTTCATCTGAACACTCAAATTTTGGTGTACCAGGGTCCACATAGATGAGCAGTGGGATTTCACCTAAATTATGTCTGACCCTCTACCTACTTACATTGGAAGTTATTGGGGTGCCTGGGTGGTGCTGTCAGTTAAGCATCTGACTCTTGGTTTTGGCTCAGGTCCTAATCCCAGGGTCTTGAGATCAAGTCTGGGTGTCGGGCTCCGTGCTCAGCGCAGTCTGCTTGAGTTTCTCTCTCCTTCTCCTGCTACCCCCTTCCTCTCTAAAATAAATAATCTTTTTTAAAAAATTGGGAGTTATTGTGTTCACCTGAAATAAACATGAAAAATAGCATGAACAGCTCTAAAATAGGCATCCTAAGCCATGGCATTCACCCATCTCTCATTCAAATCAGAGACATTCTTATGACCCATATCCAGACAAAAAACAATTCTGAATATTTAAACTGTATGTTTAAAATCCAACTTAAATGGAATGACACATACTGTTGTAAAAGTAACATACTCCGGGTAGAATCCTTAAAATCTCTCAACACTCAGCATAATCCTAATTGCCATCAGTTCTGTGATCACTGTTTCTTCACAAGGTCCATATTTGAGCTATTTTACCCTAAATTGACTGTTTCAGCAAAGGATGAAAAATAAAGAATCACTATCACTCATATTAGTTTTTATTTGCATATCATATTATCTACAAATTGTTACCTGTGGGGTGGGAGGAAGTAGAGACGATATGTGCCCACATAGCTTCCTTCTCTGATTTAGTTCAAGAATAGAACAGTTAGACATGTCTGTGCTTATTTGGTTAACACTTTCTCTATAGCTGACTTAGAACCTTCCTGATAATATTTACAGTTTTCTATAGGAAACTATATGTAATCTGTATCTGTTTTATGAAAATATCCATGGGTTTCATAATTATCCTCCAACCTAATAAATTCTCTTAAATTGATTGCACAGTTGCTCAGCTGTGTGTTAACTCCTGGCTCAATAATAAAGCTAAAATGTAGCTATTTCACCTTTAAAATTAATAATGCCACAAAAAAATCCATGTGTATCTCATGTAAAAAATAAGAACGATTAATGTCAGTTAAACGAACTGTCATTTGTTCCTATAATTCCCTTAAATATGTTATATAAAGACATTTGGTACATTAAGAAAATTGAGATTTAGGTGTTTTGCTTTCAGACAAATGGAAATTGTCCTGACCCTAATATGAAGATGCTTTAGATTTTCTCACATATGTGAAATTTCTCTGACTCCTGGTTTATTTCTTGGCTATTCTGTTGTACAAAAATACAGTTTAAAATAAGTAAGTACCCCTGAAACAAATAATACATTATATGTTAATAAAAAATAAATAAAATTTTAAAAGAATAAAATAAAATAAGTAAATAAAATTGTGCTCATCCATAATACTCATAGAAATCTGTACCCAAAACTCCACTAACAATTACATACCTTCAGTTCAAGTTACACCCATGTAGATAGAGAGATGAACAGATCAGAATTGTACATACACTGATACTTAAGCCTCACCACACAGATAATTAATCTCAAGTAGTACAAGAACTTTTATGTTTCTTTCCTTGATTTTGCCTTAGGTATTAACCACCCAAAAAGTAACAGGGCTGTCTTTAAACATCTGTGCCAAACAGCTGGGTAGCATTTCACTTGACATAACAAGAACTTCAATAACGTGACTCCTAAAAAATTAAAAGCTAGTTTGGATCACTTTTGTCTTTGGGTGCTTGGGGCCATTTGGAGTGGAAAGAATTCTGCAGTTAATTAGAAGTGCACACAATGAGGAAGTAGAGTCTGACATGGTTTCCCTTCAATGGTTCTGCTCATTCTAAAGAGAATCCATGTTGCAGTTCACGAAAAGGTTGGTGCCCTTGGTTTGAGTTTGAATATTTTAGCCTCAATATCTAAGAGCATTCTTTTTTTTTTTTTATTAAAAGTAAATTAAAATTTATTTTTTAAAAAGTGAGATATAATTGACATATAACATTGTATTAGTTTCAGGTGTATAACATAATGATTCCATATACGTATGTATTATAATGATCACCACAGTAAGTCAAGAACATCCATCACCCCACATATTTACAAATTAAAAAAATTTTTTTTGGATTAATGTTTGCATGATATATCTTTTTCTATCCTTTTACTTTCAATCTACCTGTATTTATGTTTGAAGTGAATCTTTTGTAGATTGCATATATGTGGGTTGTGTTCTAGAGAAACTCATGCACATGTAGTCGGTGCCATGTACAGAATGTTTGTAGTAGTATTGTTCATACTAGTCCCAAACTGGAAGCAATTCAAGAGTAGAATGGATAAATTGTGCCAAATATTTTAAAAGTTTTGCCAAGCTGGGAGTTGTGTAATGATATCTCCTGGGGAGGGTATGTGTTCTGGTAAGCGCTGTGAATTGTGCAAGACTGTTGAATCTCAGATCTGTACCTCTGAAACAAATAATGCAATATATGTTAAGAAAGAAAAAAAGAAGAAGAAGAATGTAGCAGGAGGGGAAGAATGAAGGGGGGGAAATCGGAGGGGGAGAAGAACCATGAGAGACAATGGACTCTGAAAAACAAACTGAGGGTTCTAGAGGGGAGGGGGTTGGGAGGATGGGTTAGCCTGGTGATGGGTATTGAGGAGGGCACGTTCTGCATGGAGCACTGGGTGTTATGCACAAACAATGAATCATGGAACACTATATCTAAAACTAATGATGTAATGTATGGGGATTAACATAACAATAAAAAATTTAAATAAAAAAAAAAAAAGAATGAATGGCAACTTCTCAACATCAACAGTGGAATCCAAAGGACAGTAGAGTATGTTCGATGTGCCGGGAGAAATCCTAAATGGCCAATAAATGTATGAAAATGTTCAACCTCACTAGCAATAAGAGCATTCTAATTGTCCATGAAATCAGACACAACCCAGTAGAAACAAGATTTTCTCAGCCTATCTTTAAAATAACACAAGTGAAAGGGAAACAAAAAAAAAAATAAACTACTGGGACTACATCAGAATAAAAGGCTGAACAGCAAAGGAAATAATCAACAAAACTAAAAGGCAACCTATGGAATGAGAGAAGAGATTTGTAAATGATATATCCAGTAAAGGGCTAGTATCCAAAATTTGTAAAGAACTTATACAACTCAATACCAAAACAAATAATCCAATTAAAAAATGGGTAGAAGACATGAACAGACATTTCTCCAAAGAAGATATACAGATGGCCAATAGACACATGAAAAGATCCTCACCATCACTTCTCATCAGGGAAATGCAAATCAAAACTACAATGAGATATTGCCTCACACATGTTAGAATGACTAAAATCAACAACACAAGAAACAACAGGTATAGGTGAGGATGTGGAGAAAAAGGAACCCTCAGGTACTGTTGGTGGTAAAGAACTTGCAAACTGGTAAAGCCACTGGGGAAAACAGTATGGACATTTCTCAAAAAATTAAAAATAGAACTACCTTTCAATCCAGTAATAGCACTACTGGGTATTTACCAAAAAAATACAAAAACACTAATTCAAAGGGATACATACACTCCTATGTTTATAACAGCATTATTTATAATAGCCAAGATATGGAAGCAGCCCAAGTATCCACTGATTGATGAATGAATAAAGAAGATGTAGTATATATGTGGAATATTATTCAGCTATAAAAAAGAATGAAATCTTGCCATTTGCAACAACATGGATGGATCTAGAGAGCATAATGCAAAATAAAATAAGTCAGACAGAGAAAGACAAATGTCACATGACTTCACTCATATGTGGAATTTAGGAAACAAAACAAAAAAGCAAAGGGGAAAAATGAGAGAGACAGAGAGTCAAAGCAAGAAACAAATTCTTAATTATAGAGAACAATCTGATGGTTACTAGAGGGGAGGTAGGTGGGGGGATGGGTTAAACAGGTGATAGGGATTAAGTAATGCACTTGTGATGACTACAGGGAACTGTTAAATTACTATGTTGTACTCCTGAAATTAATATAATACTGTATGTTAACTGGAATTAAAACAAAAACTTAAAGTAAGGGATGCCTGGCGTGCTCAGTCGAAAGAGCATGTGATTCTTGATCTCAGAGTTGTGAGTTTGAGCCCCACATTGGGTGTAGAGATTTCTTAAATAAATAAACCTTAAAAAAAACTTAAAAAATAAATAAGTAAAATAACACAAGTATGCATATCATTATCCTAATTTCAGTCCTGAATATACAAGACTAATAGAGGAGACTATGGAAGTATTAGTAATAGCTGCTTGGTATTTTTTAATGATCCAGGAATAAAGTATCTTGTAATAAAAGGTTTCTCAAATTATTTTACCTTTGTGAGTACCCTTAGCTGACAGATGATTTGCAGGGACTCCACTCAGTAAAAAGATAGTAATTAGCTTAATCAATCATATTAGCGCCCTCCTAAATTTTAAGTAAAACATATGGGGATAACTAGCCAGTCAGCAGTGAGAAGAGCAAGGCGTAGATGTACAGAGAGAAAAAAAGACACCATAAGAAGGAGATTGGAGGCAGCAGGAGTTAGTCCCTAAAACTGCCTCAGAAGCTCATGTTTAATGAGATCTTAGTATGTGCCAGGCTTTAGTTAAACACTTTACCTGCATCATTTTATTTAATTCTCACAGCCATGTTCTCATGAAGATACCGAGTTTTAGAGGTGTGAAGTGACCAGAACACTATCAAAGTCTACCATCAAGATTGCAAAACATGTGCTGTGCCAGCTCAGAACACAGCCAGAAAGAGCCTCTGGTTATAGCTTTTAGCATCATCTTGTCCTGGTCCTGAAGAAGTCAAGTTTTCTAGAGCAAGCAAGCCTTCTCTGAATTAGTACTGATTCGACCAATTATGGAATTGAGAATACTGGTAAGTGAAAAGGAACAATTCTTAATGAAACTCGTATTTGGCTTTTAGGACATCAGGGTGAAAAATGAATACAAACATTCTGTGGCAGTACTCCAACATCCTGAAAAGCATGATTATTTATTTCCTCCCTCCTTCAAGATTACCATTGTCCAAGATTACCGAGCGAGATTACTAATAGTCATTAGAAGCAGCTTGTACATACTGAGACAGTAAATAGTAAGGCAAAGGTAGAAGTCTATGCGCCCCTTTGCTTAGCAGTCCTCAGGAAAGACGCTGGGATGCCCAGAAAACACGACTGCTTCAAGAAGAAAAAATGGACAGGAGATAGTGTATTTCTCATTGTTCCTGACCTCCCTTTTAGTATCACTTAATTCCTTGTGTCACAACAGGAGGTGAACTTAAGTTTGATGGTGAACTCTTTCCCAGAAGTTTCTGGTGCTTATATTATACTTCCTAATCATCTATTAAAAGTCATGTATTGTTAAATACATAAAGATCTCTTTCTCAATCTCAAACAGTGTGTGTGTGTGTGTGTGTGTGTGTGTGTGTGTGTGTGTGTGTTCTTTCCACTTGGTGTATATACATCAGAGGATTTCACAAAACACCCAGTTTATAGTTCAATTTCCCACTCAAGTCGTCAGTGATCCCACCTGCATGACGGGAGGAGTCTTTCTGCTTCTTTATCAATATGACAAGAGGAGAATTTGCTTGTATTGGTATCTTTCCTTTGAAGTGAAGTGAAACCCCACCGCTTTTATTTTGTTGGTAAAAATCCTTAAGAACCCTCCTATCTTTGACCCCATATGGAGTCCTATAATCTAGTCTCACTTGGGGCACCAGAACCTTTTAGGCCATCACTGCTGAAATTGGTACTGGAAAGGAAAATAATATCTCTCAGAAAAGTCAGAGAGACTAACAGGAAATTGTGTGAGGAGAATATGAGAAAGAAAAAAGCTGAGAGGGATTTTCGTGTTTCGTTTTTACTCGAACTTTTAAAGTTAACTCTTTGTTGTTTATAATACTCTTGTTTGCTTCGTTTTGAATCACACATTTCTGTGAATCAGCTTTAGGACTAAAGCCATGTAAAGCATTGAGAAAATAATTGTTTTTCAGAAGAGTTTCTTGGAGCTCTTATTTCGTGTATACAGCACACCATCCAAGAGGGTTTTGCATCAATGTCTGGGAAAAATAAAAATGATATTGTTAGACTTTACATAGAAAACAGCAATGAGGCTCATAGCAGTTACTAATACCAAGTAGGAAGAAAATAGTTCCATGTTTATTTATATATTGTACAGATATCCTTTACTCCTTATTTCTAAGTAAATTCCATACATACATTTCTTAATTTTTATAATAAGATAGAGATAAATGGTCAGAAACCAGGGGGAAATAGAATAAAAATGATTTTTCCAGGAAGAGCACTACAGTTAATTTCCAATTTGACTTGAGCTTTTGAGACTCAGCAAAATCAGGAAAGAAAACATGTTGTACATTCTTATTATCAAATTACCAAGAGAAACAAGTGTTTTTCTGATAATAAATGCTAATAGAAATTGGTCACTCTAATTGTTATTATAAGAGCCATTTGAAAGTCCCTTACTTAACTTTCAATAACATCATTTGAAATTTTACTGCAGGAATAGAGCTTAAAGAAATAGAGGAAGGAAGAATTAACCTATCTATCTCATATGTATGTTTTGCAAGTTGAGTTTTAATAGGTGCCAGAGAACATGCATTCAAAGTTTTAACTTCCCAGCAAAGACCTGATGTGGCAAAACACATTTTGCTCTGAAAACCAATGGGCTTGTAGTTGTGCCCAAATATAATCATCCCAACCCATAGAGGTGGCCTTCGGAGATATCTATGAGTAGGGTCAAACATCTCTCTGTCTCTGTCTGGATTTAATGCAGAACGCAGAAGCCACTCTAGGTATTTCCAGCAGAAAGGGATTTAATACAGGAAACCAGGTGATTACACAATAATTGGAAGGATTAGAAAAGCTTAAGTCACAGGTCTTTTGGTTCTAAGGTCAGCTGTGAACCAGATTTTAGCAAATTACTGCTACTATTAATATATCAGCTGACACAAACTTGGCTCCCTCCCAATAATGAAGCTGCTGACTATACCAGGAAATGTAGAGTCCAGAGCTTGGTTGTTGACTGCCACTGCTGCAAGAAGATAGCCTTCGATTTCCTTTTACTTTTAAAATTTCTTTGAATTACATATCATAATACATCCAGAATCCTAGCTGCAAAGGAATCTGAGAAATGCAAATTTTATCTTTCCAGCCCTTCAGTATAGGGAAGGAGGACATGGAGCAAGATATAAATGGATTTTTGGCAAAAGTACACTCCCACAAAGAACTTTATTCTGCCCTTTACGCATCTTTGACTGAGACCTTCACGTTCTGTGCCACAGAGCATGGAAGATATTATTTTGTCCATAGTATGTTAAGTGCTATCTGTATACCAGGCTTCTTCAGTTCCTGAATCGATCCTGACTGCAGTTGAAAGCACTTGTGCTACTCCAGGTTTGCTCATCTTCTTTCTCAATTGGGAATGAGTAAGTTGAACCAAGTGGGTAAGGATGGGTCAGGGTAGGTCAGAATGAATCAGGGTTGACCCTTGGGAATTAATGTGGTTCCTGAACTGACTGTATCTCTTTGGCCCAGGATGCAGGGTCCCTGAACAGACCCAATTCCAGCCTCTCTTGTCAATCCTGTTTTGCTGCATGTGAGTTATCATGCTTTGGGGATAAATCCTAATACAGAGAGTCAATTACTTGAACAGATGCTTTATTTATTTGTATAATGAGTAATATTTGCTAAAAAGAGCAATTTATTTTTAACAGAGCTGATACTAAACTATTTTCTAGAGTAAAGGGCCAGCAGGTTCAATGCCTTCTTAAAACCATTCCTGTGATGGCATAGGTATGTGTCTTGTGTTTGTTATGGTGGATGTGAATAATTTCTTCTTATCTGAATCAAGTTATTTATAGATTTGTTTAAAGTTATGACCTGCAGATCAACCTTCTTTTCCACCATTTACAGTTGGTATTTGACTGGTCAGAAAAATCATTCTTGCCTTTTCTGATTCTGACAGATTGTTAACAGTTTAGATAGCTTAGACCCCAATAATGTCCCTGTCTGTAATAGGGTAGAATGTGAATCTATTGTACGTAGTCTAAAATCTCAAACATAAACATTCATATCAGAGATATAGCTGTCAACACAAGGAAAACCTCAGTGTTGGCAGAAGGTAACAAGGAAAAGTAGATGGCTAATAAGCAGGTAGCCCTGTTAACAGAAATAACCCCTCTGGTGATTAATAATAGTAATAACACCATAGATGTGGTAACACTCAACTTCCTTACTTGATTATTTTCAGGGAAAATCCTGTGGGTGGGATTTTTGGTTATTATCATGGTTTTTCCTCATGTGAAATCAGATTCTTCCACTAACTTTGCTTGGTAAAAATCAGATTTACCTTCCAAATGTTACTATCACATATACTGTCTGGAAACATTTGTCTTTTTGAAAAACAAGGAATGACCATGTTTTATTAATTTCCTTTATTTCATTATTCAATATATTTATGCTTTAGAAAGACTTTCTTATCAAATAAAATAATTGCTAATGTGGAAAAGTTATTTCCCACACTATTAAGTCTTTAGTGTAAGATAGCAAATACCTATCTCAAAATAGTCTGCAGAATGGGTTGTATTTGCCCCATGGAGTGTATAAAATCATACTTTAAGATGTAGGGTTGAGGGAAATCCCTAGAAGTTTGTTTTGGATTTATTTTTATTGTTATGCCATACTTTTCTCATTTTTTGGTATCCATTTTGTAATGTTTTTATAAATCTGGCAGTATATGTATGTAACTTATAAATAAGTATGCATATAATTGAAGTTCATGCTCAAACAATTTTAACAATGGAGGTACAAAATCAAGAATTTTGAGAACTACCATTCTACATAAATGTTTGTTTACAAAACCTGCAGTAGTCCATCATATTCTCAAAAATTAATCAAGAGCTCAGTGAACATCTTATTGTAAATTTTTAATTCTTTCATGGATATAAGAAGATGAATCTTAGAGTCAGAGAATTACAGAACTTTACTTGTCGAAGGAGAATACAGATAATCTCATCCAACTCCCTCATTTTTCTGATGAGCAAAATCAAACTCCGAGGTTAAGTAACAATGTGTCACTCTACTTGCCCAGTGAAGAGGAAGAGGTAGTGTTCTTTCTGTAGCTGTCAGATCACTGCCCACACTCAACTTGTGTCATAACATAAACGCAGCTTATGTTGGTGCCCGTCATCAGCCATGCATATGATATCGACTTCTAATCAAATGCTACTGCGTGTGGCTGCTTCAGTGTCAATGGCAGTTGTATGAACACTGTGATACTATTAGTACAGGGAAGGCCAAGGAATGCTTCCAGGCTAAGAACACATAGTTTCACTCATTAACATTTGTATTCACTGTCCATTCCAACTGAAATCTTTGGACCTGGTCTTTCTGGCCCTGGATCTTAAGTTTATACAAATCTGTATAACAGCTTTTGCTTACTCTTGGAAACGTGCTGATTTGTTGGATTAAAGTAAATAGATTAAATTATAACAATAACTACGTGTGGTTAACTTTGTAAGACCATTATAATCTCTTTGGCTTCCAACCTTTGTACTCTTTATTTTGCTTAGTGGTTAAGGAATACTAACTTTATAGAACTGGGGGCTTTCTATCTCAAGGCTAGTTATGTATTACCATC
The DNA here is from genome assembly GCF_964656455.1 of Halichoerus grypus. Lineage (NCBI taxonomy): Eukaryota > Metazoa > Chordata > Mammalia > Carnivora > Phocidae > Halichoerus > Halichoerus grypus. The sequence continues at coordinate 40,408,382 of NC_135723.1, forward strand.
CCTGCTGACCCACATGATACCCCGCTCTCCATGACCATGCATGCTGGTTTCACATTCATACTAGGATAGCATTTTAAGCTCTTGTCTTCTCCCTACTCCTATAAAAGCCAGTTCCTCCAGGGCATCAAGATAAACTAGGCTGGCCCTCTCCTGATACTATTCTTCCCAGCTGACCAGCACTTTCCCCACTATTAGATACAATGGTTGGTCTTCTTCCCTCTCAAGCTTTCTGCAATCCTTGACATTTGATCATTTACTTTTTGACACTGTCTTTTCCTTCACATTCTCTTACAAAGCCCTCACCTGGTTCTCCTCTTTCCTTTTTCATAAGGTTAGCTTAATCTCCTTCAAGGACTCCTGTCCTCTTGCCATCCCATTGTGTGAGCATACTCAAGGTTCCATTCTAAGCCACCTTTTCTCTTTTAGTTGAAATCTCTTCCAGTCATAAAACTTCAGCAATCACTGGTCTCTATCCCCAGACCTGGCTCTTTCATGTTTCCACTGTAAAGCCACAAATTCATACTATACATACTTGATGAGAAGCCCCACTGATGTCTCAAGATCAATATCTTTTACCCTAAACCAAGTCCTTCTTCCTACTTCTCTCATATTATTATAGGTAGCACCATTTCCTCAGTCTCTGAAGCTCAAAACCTTTTTTACAGATTCTTCTCCTCACCACTCACATCTGCTTAGTTACAATATCCTGTTAAGTTTTCATTTGAAATGCTCCTTAATGCCAACTTTTCCTTTCCATTCTAGATGCTGACATCCCTCCTCAGATATGCACTGCTCCATTGTGGTCAGCAGGGTAGAATGAAATACCTAAGAGCTATTTGCTATGAGACCGTAGAAGAAAAGCCAAACATGACCCAGGAAAAATCCTGGATCAGCTACTTAAGGTCAAACATGGGGTGCTAAAACATGGTCCATCCAGTGAAATAGGCTTGAATGGACCATGTCAGGTCACATTAGTACACTTCACTACAAACAGCCTAGAATATCAGAGTCCCAGAGTAAATTCATGAGTGGGACATTCAGTCCAAAGCCATGGATTTACAAGAAGCAAGGCACAGTAGCTAGGACCAAAACATGACTGGGGGAATCAGTGGGTACAGCACTTGTCATGAAGGAGAACTTACAAAGGTGGGAAGCTCTGTCCCAAGTTCAAAAGACAGTCCTTTGAAAAGCATACACATGAGCCTTTCTCTTTTTTTTTAATCTCCGATTATATCCCAGAATGGCCTCTTAACTCTTTTCCCTGACTTGGTTCTCTCCCCAAGAAAGAGGGTTTTCTATAAATCCTCTTTGATTCACTCTTGATTCCTGAGCCCAGAACCTCTGCACCTGCTAAACTAGGTCTTAAAAAATATCTCTTTTCCAAAATGCTGTTGATTTCATCCTTCTGAAATTTATTATAGCACCTTAAAGGCTACTTTCGGCACCTACTGCAAAAAGTAATCATGAAATATTCAATGACAAATGTGATTATTAGCATGTATTCTTCTGTGTAACCGGATAATCTGATTATTCTAGGTTTTTTAGCTTAAGTTGCTTTGAGCAGGTTTTGATAAAATCAAAATTTAAAGATACTGATTTTAAAAAAGACTAGTAAGTGTCAATGAGCTATAAAGAATCAGCCAATAAACCAAGCTCAAATATGTGGTATCCTCTTGAAAAATGTGTAACAAAATTACAAAAGTAAGTTACCTCACCTACAAGAAACCTATGGAAAAATTGTATTATGTAAAATGTTTCTAATGAGTGCCCCTTTAAAAATCTCTCTAGGACAAAGTAGATATTGTATTTTATTCCCAAGAATTACTAAGACTGAATATATACATAGAATTATTTTACTCAAGAGTAAGGTCTTTGAGGTCAGTGAATATGTCCTTCATGTCTTTGAATCAGTGCAGTAAATTCACTCTCATGGCCAGTGGACCATATTCAAGAATTGACTATAGCCCTGTTATTATCAATGAATTATTTAATCTCTTGAGACATCACTTTCTTCGTCAGTAAATTTGGGATGATAATCCCATCCTATAAAGTTGTTGAAAGGATTGAATAAGATTTTGTATGTGATATAGCTGGCATAGCATCTGGCCCATGGTACATATGTTTTGAGTTCATTCTTGATGTAAATCTCTGTGCATTCTCGTGAGGATACAGCTATGAAATGGACAGCCAGCCATGTGATCTATGCTCTCAGAGAACATGCAGTCTTTTAGGATTCATGCTCTGATGGGCAAAGGACAAGGTGTTGCAGAAAGACCCGGGGGCTCTGAGCAGTCTTCAGAGACTGGCAGGAGGAGAAAAAATAGACTAGATGAGGAATATGATGTGTGTGTGTGTGTGTGTGTGTGTGTGTGTGTGTGTGTGTGTGTGTTTTGTATAACTTAGCTTAGTTGTATATGTGAAATTGAGGCTGTTCACCAGAAAGGTTTGTTGTTGTTGTTTTTGGTTTTTGTTTGTTTAGAGAGAGAGAGAGAAAGAGAGAGAGCACGAGCAGGGAGGGGTAGAAGGAGAGAGAGAATCGTAAGCGGGCCTCACCCCCAGCATGGAGCCTGATGTGGAGCTTGATCTCAAGACCCTGAGATCAAGACCTGAGCCAAAATCAAGACTCGGTCACTTAACTGACTGAGCCACCCAGGCACCCCACCATGAAGTTTTAATTCCATGGATGATAAATGTTTTATAGCAATTTAAACATTCAAATGTAACATAACTAGATAGCTCTTTCCCAAAATATTTTTTTAATCTAGCTCTTCCTGCACTGTTCAGGGCTCCTCCTACTCAAAACAAGTTAACTTGTTAAACCTAGAATAAGCAAACAGCAGCACCTAATTACATTAAAGAGCACTTGTTGATCCCACAAGCAAATTAACAGTTATTATTAATTTTCATTGAAATATACTTACCACCAACCCCTTTACCTTTATGAGTAAAAACATACCACTCTCCCACACCACCCCAGCCTGGAAAATCTATAAAAACATTCAAAGTGATAATAGCTGTTACTGGTTTTCACTTAGGAACTTAGTCCTATTGATAGAGATTTTTATTATTTTATCATTGTGTGATTTATTAACCAACAAAGTTTCTTTCCGGCCTGGATTTAGCACAAAGAACCCTAAAATGTCTGAATGAAAGGCAAGTCAGGTTAACCAGTCAGGTTGCTGGGGTCTGCTGCTGGCTGCCCAGCTGTAGGGTTCCCAGCTATAGGGAACCCTACAGCTGACTGGAGCACACCCAGGAAGATACAAAAGAAGGAGCCCCAGCCACCAGCCTCTCCTTGGGGGTTTGTCAGAACCCACTCTCACACCCAGGGAGACTTTCCTGGCAGATCTTTGTTCTTCTGCCCCTCTCCATGACCTTGAGGCCTCCACAGTAGAATGTTATTTTTTCTCCTACACACTTTCAGCTTCTCTTAAACTAACAAGAACCCTTTGTTTTAAAGATGTGCAAGCGGAAGCCCTGAGAAGTTAGGAAATTGCCTCCAGGTTACACAGCTGTTGTCAGTAGAGCACCCAGGATTAAAACCTAGGGCTCCTGAGCCCCAGGCTCGTGTGGCCCTGTCAGATCCCACTGCCTTCCCCCCATTGTGGGTCTTTAAGGAGCAGCCTTGGTCAGCCCTGGAAGGGTCAGGCTTGGGTAGCACATCCATGTGGGAATTCCTTCCTAGTAGATTTTGGGAGATTGGTGTGTTTTTCTAAATCTCAAGAAAAATCTGTTGAGAAATTAGGAAAACTGGAAAAATTATTCTAATTCTTCTGCAAGAATTACAATGTGACCATCACTGTACTGATTTGAAAAGCTTCACTGACATCAGGTTGAAAGCAGAGAATGAATCATGGAACACTACATCAAAAACTAATGATGTAATGTATGGTGATTAACATAACATAATAATAATTAAAAAAAGAGAGAATGTAAACACACAGAGTCGAAGGTTAAAGTTGACCAGCATTTCTGTGAACCGGGGTAGAAACACAGAGGGAAGAAGAGATCAAGATCTAATCGGTCGGTCTGGCTTGTAGCTATTGCCACATTAAAAGTGAACATTCATGATGCTGGCTGATGCTAACAGTCATTCTTGCAAATAAAATAAATATTAGTACATTTATACACAGAATACTTTAAACAAATCTTATGAGTGGTATCCCAAGAAATAACAAGTTTGGGAAGCAATATAAGTTTTTAAATTGGCAATTTTGAGACCTGATTCTGTATAGTATTGAGAGATCTGAATTTTACATCATTTGACTATTATCCAATAATTTTGGCAGATATTTTACAGCATTTGAATATTTGCTATAGGCAAAAAAAGTTCTTAATAAATACTACCAAACTTAATATTTCTTACTCGTTAAACTAAATTTTTTAGATGTCTGTAATAATGAGTGAAGAATATGGAGAAGTACTTTAAAGACAAAGGCAACTTATGGTTTCAGAAATTCCTGAGGATTCCTGGCAATTTAGATCTCTTATTCCTGAATCCCAAAGATTATGATTGGATGGGAATTTAGAAAAACTAGGCTTGGGTCATAGATGAGACATGGTCCCAACCAGCATGGATTATTGTTCTAATATAGGAATCTCACAAAGAGGAAAAAGTAGAAGACTTTTTTGTAATATACTAACTATAAGCCTACATTTCTGAAATTTTGTATATAATATTTTGAAAAACAAAAAGCATAGTCCACTAAAGATAAAATGCTCTGCAGAAAGATAGCTGGCTAAGTATCATTTCTTCTCAGCCATTTCATGATTGTTCTTTCATTGTTTATTGCTATAGCTACATCTTTAGACAAGTTTTCTGGGGGTTCTATTTTCAAACGCTGTGGATAGAATATCAGCTCTTCCACTAGGTTAAAGAAACAACTTTTTCTTGGTAATTTCTTTCAGGACTTCAGATGGTGCTCAGACAGCATGAGCCTTCCCCAAGCTGTATTGCTAACACACATAATGTGAATGATGGGAAAATTTAACTTTTTTAAAGGTCAGAACAAGCAATATATATTTACTAATTCTATCCCTATTGAAATAACACTCAATATTTGAATCATTCTATTGGACTGAAAGGCCATCTAAGTCTAGGAAACAAAGAACTGGAATAGAAGAGAATATTACTTTAAACAAATTCATATTAAGAATGAAAAAAATGAGATGAGATGAGTTGGAAATTTTCGTTTGGATAAAAAGTAATACAGAAAAATCTATTCATGATAACCTAACTGAAAACCAGAAAGTAGGAAAGATGGGAAAGAAGGAAGGAAGGAAGGAAGGGAGGGAGGGAGGGAGGAAGGGAAGGAGGGAAGGAGGGAGGGAGGAGAAGAGGGAGGAGGAGGAATGAGAATCAATTCGCGTTTCAAAATCTGATAAAGAAAAGTTTTGCCCCAGAGTTGTCTTTCTTCTTAGGTGCTGGAAGAGTTCATCTCTCTGCCTGGGTTATAGTAACACCTGAGTACCTATTTCTTATCCAGAGCTGCAAAGAAAATCCTTTCAAAACATATTGTTTATCACCATAACTCATTTCTTAAAAATCCAATAAACTGTGGAACTGTACAAGTATTCCCTTAGCATATAAACATATGTCTTTTATAGAAATATGTTCACATGATGCCATTAGTACCAAAAATAGGATACAGAAGTGAAAACGAAGCCCTTTAGTTAGAAAAGGGCCTTAGGCATATTGCTTTTTTTGGATTTCCTGTCTAGATCCTCAGTTGGATCTGGCCCTCAATTTACGTACCTTGAAAGGGATAACAAAACAGAAACCTTCAGAAAAAAAAATCAACATTAAGAGCAATATTATGACTTCTCCTTTATTTTTTTAAAAGATTTTATTAATTTGAAAGAGAGAGAGAGCACGGGAAGGGGTAGGGGGAAGGACAGAGGGAGAAGCAGACTCTCAACTAAGCAGGGAGCCTGATGCAGGCTCAATCCCAGGACCCTGGGATCATGACCTGAGCCGAAGGCAGACGCTTAACCGACTGAGCCACGCAGGTGCCCCAACTTCTCCTTTATTTTTCATGAAAGCTCTCTAATGAGCAACAAGAGAGCAATAGGCAAACAAATAATAAACAAAATGTTAATATCTCATGAATGTCTTTACTACATAGTGAGGTTAATATCTTTAATATATATTAAATTTTTACAAATCAATAAGAAAAAACAGTAACTCCAATTTTAAAGTGGGACAAAGAAGTGTACAGTCAATTCATGAAGGAAGAAGCCCAGATGTACAGCAAATATAAAGAAATGTTCAACACCACAAGTCAATAAAAGCTATAACAATGTATCATTTTTTAAAATATCATATTAGCAAAAGTTTTAAAGACTGATAATACTCCAGGGGCGCCTGGGTGGCTCAGTCGTTAAGCGTCTGCCTTCGGCTCAGGTCATGATCCCAGGGTCCTGGGATCGAGCCCCGCATCGGGCTCCCTGCTCAGCGGGAAGTCTGCTTCTCCCTCTCCCTCTCCCCCTGCTTGTGTTCCCTCTCTCGCTGTGCCTCTCTCTGTCAAATAAATAAATAAAAATCTTAAAAAATAAAATAAAATAAAATGATTGACAATACCCACTTTAAAAAAAAAAAAAAAAAAAAAAAAAAAAAAGACTGATAATACTCCATATTGGTAAAGGTATTGTAAAAACAGGCACTCTAAAAAGTGACACAATATTTCTGAAAAAAATTAGCCAAATACACGAAAATCTTTAAAAATTACATTCCTTTTTATTTTTTTGCCAGAATTTTTCATTTAAAAATTTTCTTAAGCAATTGGACAAGAAGACAGAGAAGTACCTACAGCATGTTCCTTGCAGCCTTGTTTATAATACCAAAACTTTAGAAACAGCCTAAGTAACAATAATGAACTGGCTAAATAATCATACAACAGAATGGCTGGAAGAGAAGTGTACAAATTGTACATTAAGTACTGATGGTACAGTAAGGATATTATGATCCCATTTCTGTGAATAAAAATGTGTGGATATGGATGTGGATGCATAAATGCAATAAATATCTCTGGAAATAAGTTTATGCACCAAGAAATATCTGTTGAATAAATGAGCCAATAAATAAGTTAATAGTGGTTATCTCCAGATATCAATATTATGGGTGATTGTGTGTGTTTTGCTGATTTACATTTTAAAATTTTATACAAATTACATGGATTTATTTTTAATTTTAAGGAAATGCTTTAAAAAATGCAAAGTACTGAGAGGAACCAGATTAATTTAGAGCTCTGTTTTTCTTCTACTACATTTAACAGAATGCAGAGAGAGAAATGTCCTCAATTCTTAAGAAAACTGATGATTGATCTAGTAAATGGATGAAAGAATTTATTCACATAAAAATACCTGCCTTTGAAGTTAAGGTAAGTCAAAACTCTAGATTCTGAATATATGCAGGTTATGTAAGTAAAACCTGCCTGAAGGCAGCTTTTGTGGACACACCCAATTTTAAGAAACATCATTTTGTACTAAAGACAACAATTTGCCTTTTTGATCCCATTCTTCTTTTTATTCAGCTTACACTGGCTTTCTCAGCCATGTCTGAACCTCTCGCTTCACCCACATGGCAAAATGCCAGTCTTATATTCCACTCAAAAGGAAGATATTGCTGACTTGGAATACAACTTTTTTGAAAACAATATACGTTCCCCACATTCCTTCTCAGATTGTATGATAACAGGAAAAACTATATGAAACCCCAAATGCCAGAGCATGTATTAGAAATCGGATCCCTTTTTAACAGATACCATTATTAACTAAACTCTGAACAATTATTTTTTTTTTTAAAGATTTTATTTATTTATTTGACAGAGAGAGACACAGCGAGAGAGGAAACACAAGAAGGGGGAGTGGGAGAGGGAGAAGCAGGCTTCCTGCGGAGCAGGGAGCCCAATGCAGGGCTCGATCCCAGGACCCTGGGATCATGACCTGAGCCGAAGGCAGACGCTTAATGACTGAGCCACCCAGGCGCCCCTAAACTCTGGACAATTAAAAGGTTTCCACTCTATGGTTAGAGCAAAGTGAGTTCCTCACTTACTAATGTATAGAACTGTACAAAGCACCAAGGATACAGAAATGAACAAGAAACATCCTCCAAACTCAAGGAAGTCACAATGCTGCAGGGTGATTAAAGGTGCCAATGGTAGCCTAAACTTTAACAGAACCCCTCAGGAGCAACCAGTTCTGCCTAGGGGCACAGGAAAGGTAGGGATGATCTTTGAGATGGAATTTAGAAAGTGAATATGCATTCCCCAGGTGTGAAAAGACTGGAAGGACATTTCAGGAAGAAAGAACAGCAGGCACAAAGGCAAGATGGCAGAAAAGTGTAATAGTAGATGTGGCAAAATTCTAGCTCAGCAGGACTTGAAAATGATGGTAGGAAGTGCATTTGGCCTGAATGATAAATTAACAGTTACCTAGATGTTCAGTTTTATGTGACTGAGTTTCACATACCTAAAGACCGCTGTATTTAAGTGATTGATTGGTGTCTCAAACTAGCTCTTTGTTCAGCTATAGTGGTAATTGCCTTTATTCTAAAATGGAATCTTTTTTTCCTTGCCAAGAAAGGAGTGATTTCACTTTCGTCTCTCTTCCCCTTTGGTTCTTTGCATTTATGTTTTACAGACACACAGACACACCCATTAAGCTAGGGTTTCAATGGAAAAAAAAACCTAGCCAATCCAGTTATAACATCATCATTGGTGATGTTAACATGGAGACAGTTGCCTTCTTATTGCTCAATAGGGTGAGACTGAAAAAAGCTTGGGCATGTGCATGGAGCCAATGTGTCTGGCTTCAGCCACCTCCTTCTCCTACATTGCCAAGGAAGCAGAAGCAAAGGAACCATCTCCTTATTGTTCTCTTGCATAAATGGGCCAACTGCCCATGGGGGGTGGGTGGTGTCTAGGCATTTACATGACCTGCTATGGAAGGGTGGGGTTACTGTCTCAAAATCCCTGCTCTTAAAAACTAAGGAAAGAAAAAAAAAAAAAAACTAAGGAAAGGCAGTCCTTCCAACTCAGTAAAGGAACAGAGAGTGAAGAATCGACCTGCAAGGCTGCTTGCTGCTATTAACAGGAAACAATGCTAGACCACCACAGGTAGCAAGGACAGCTGAAGAAGATGCAGTCTAGGCTGCCATAGGAAATGTGAAGATTGCCGGCTCTTCACTATGCTGGCCAGCACCAAAAGGCCACCTCGTTTTCCTTTGGGCCAGACACACACAAGCATGCACTTCTGAATCTGGCATCACAGATGTTGAGACACAATTTTGCAGAGCAGTTTATGATGACATTTATGAGCTATGCCTCACAGTGACCTCTTAAGGTGAGTGAAGGCAATCCAACAGATGGGGAAACTAAAGCGTCAGGTCTCAGCAAGTTGAAGCCCATTAAAGGGAGTGACAAACTAACAGACCGTTCAAACCAACAAATTTAACTCCTGATGGGGCGTGTGTTTGCTTTCGAATGGGAGAGGAAAAGTATATTTAGGGAGAGAAGTTAGATAAAGATAAGCACTGGGAGAAAAATATAGGAGGCAATTCGAAATCAAACCCTTCTTTAATATGCAGCCAACTCAAAGCATGAAAAACTAGATTCTAGAAATAGTACAAATATTCCTACATAGGGCAGTTTCCTATTCCACTAATAAATAAGCTGCTTTCATCAAAACTGAGAGGCAAAAATAATTTCAAAAGATATCAGATACACAGACTATGTTCAGTTCTAGACAAAGAAACAGCAGAAGTTGAAGGTCAGACCGCACCATTAAACAGCCAGATGTGGACCTAGTGGCTGCAGGGATTACCTAAACATGGCTCAGATAGGTTTGAATGGTGGCATCTCTATCAATGGCCTGCCATCATGAGGACTTCTGCACAACCCTTTGGCTCAGAGAGCCTAGATACTCAATGTACTCTCCTTAAAGTATCGTGTCACATTACTACCATACAAGATTCTGGGTAAAGATCTATTTTTCCATCAAAAAAACTTTTAAATTTTTATTAAACTCCTCCAGCAAGATAACTGTTTTTAAACAAATTTCTTTTGGAGGTGGCAAAATCTGTGAGACAAAGGTTAAGATGTGTCATTTCACTTTTTTTATAAGAACATTTTTAACAGTAAAATTTTTCCTCTTTAAAATCTTGATTCAATTCTATTTGCCATCAGTGAAGTATAAAAAGCCTGCACAGCATAGGAGAGAGACCATTGACAACCTTGTCAAAAAGGAGGTCATATCTCACCATGCTAACTGCAGCCAAGAATAAATTTCAGGTACCGGGATTCTGCTTTTCAGATCTTAGCTCATGTTGTTTCTATTGTGAATGTAGCCTACTGAAATCCATATTCTTCTTTTTTTAGCTGTATTAAGTTTTGCATCTGCCTGGGGCATTGGAAGCATGGTCTCAGGCCAACCTGAATTTGGATCCCACCTCCCAGCTTATGAGCTGGAGACGTTGAGCTTTCCTCCATTTTTCTGTTTGATCTCTCAGAGTTTTCCTATCTTTGTCTGTTAAAAATGACATCAGGTTATTTTGAAGGCAAACTGGAGGGCTATGTTAGAGCAAATAGTGAATGGTGAGTGACAACCATGGTCCATCCAGCTGCCAAAAAAGAAACGAGCACCATCCTTGACTTGTCCCTCTCTCTCCCATCCTGTCAGTCCCTTCCTCTCCACTCCCACTCCCACTGCTTCCTCTCAGGCCATCAGGCTCACATCTTTCATCTAACCCTCCCTGCACTCTCTCTGCACTCTGTATGCTGCCACCGTATTGTACTTCCTCAACCACGGTGTGATCCTATCATTGCCTGCTTTGACTCCTCCAGTGTCCCCCGCTGCACTCGGGATAAAGTCAAGGCAACTCATTACCTGACTCCAATACACCTCCCTTTCCAGTCTCACCTCTCATTTTATCCCTTCCTCTACCCCTTCCCATCCCTCTCCCAAATCTCTCTGCTCCAACCATACTGAACTATTTATAGTAGTTAATATTAGAATTAAAATTATCTAAGATTTAGTTTCAGTGCCACCTCTTCTTGGAAACCTGCCCTGACTCACCCTCTCACCACACCCATTCTGAATTGAGAGCCCCTTCCAAAGTCTCTCAAAGCACCCATGCTCCCCTTAATCATAGCACATGTTTCTCTGGTTAGTGATTATTTGTGGGCTCCTTAAAAATAAAGATTGTCTTTTTTGTTTTGGTAATCCTGACACCTAGCCCAGTGCTTGGCATGTGGGATGTACTTCATGATTGTGAATGAATAAATGAACTCATATACCTAGCACGGTGTTAAAATGCGTAGTAGGCATTCAATGAGGGCTAGCATGGTTTCTTTTCCTTCTTTCTCAGATAAGGTCCAGAATCAAGGGATTTCTGGAATGGTGATTGTTCTGCAAGAACTACTGTAAAGTTTTACCCTCCTATATATCCCAGGACATAACTGCCTACTTTCTACCCCTCCTTCCCATCTTTCTAAACACACAGACACACAGGCAGGCACACACACACACACACACACACACACACACCAACTGCACCACCACATCCCACTGAGGCATCTCCAGCATCTCAGAGAGATTCCTTAAACTAACCTGCCCCTCCATGGAACCTCTAGCCATTGGACCCTTGGATTCCTTAAGAGTCACCAGGGGAGCTTGTTAAAATGTAGATGTCCATTTCCCACCACACCCCCAGCAAGTCTGGGGTAGAACCCAATGATTATAATTTTCAAAATTCTCCCCAGAGTAATTCAGAAGATCTGCCAGGATTAGGAACTGCTGCCCACAGGTCAAACTTACAGTTTCAAAGACTAAAAGGAAACACAACTCCATCTACCTCTTTCCCGCTACTCAGCAGTAAGCCAGGCATGCCGCTGCTGCCAAGAGAGGAAACAAAAAGGAAGTGTGTATTTTTATTCATGTGTTTACTTATACTTTGTGTTCCAACACAATTTAGGGAGCCCTAGGACAATAGTACTCTATCAATAAATGGGAATTCATGGAACCTCACAAAGTCTATATCCATCAGATAGCCAGTCCTTATGTGAAGTGAAGAATTTGTTTCCTTTGACTTTGAACAGGGTCCTTCTGTGATATCACCTCTCCCTTTCCTGACACTCTTCACAAAGTTGTACAACTTTGGGACCATGATGCTTCTAAGGGAACTCAGCAATTTCTTATGCTGTCACTTGGCATATCTGTGACATCACTTAACACTGATATAATACTAGTCAGGCAAAAGTATTGTAGTAAGAAGAGGGAAAAGTACTGGAACTAATAGAGGCTAGCAGGGGTTTTTTATAATATCCATTACACTTGGTGCATGGTTCTCCTTTTTGACATTATAGCAGCGCAAAATAAAGGAGTACTTATTTTTAAAAAACTAAACCAATTTAGAGTTTCTCCCATCTGTGGTCTAGAAATCATCTCAGATTTGTTGCATGAGCACTCAAGAAAAAGTTAAATTTCCATAATTTTTCTATTTCTCATTTTATTTCCATTTTATTTCCCTTTTAGGGTCCTTAAGGGATTGAAGGAAAAGTGCAGTTGTACTTTAGGAGTATAACTTTGGAAAATCCCAAACAATTTCCCCTGCTGCCTCAGTGTGTCCTTTTTCAGTCTCCAAGGGGAACAAAAAATGCCAAAGTCCTAGAAAGAGAGTTGCCTTCTGAAATATTTTTAGGCAGTATAGAAAAGGAAAAGTTGAGAAGTTCAGAGAAATAGGCTTCCTAGTTATTTTTTCTTCCTTTTGGTGCTACCAACTTCATTTTGTAAGTGTGATTTCCACATTCAGTAGGATGGTCTCCACCATGCCACCTTGAACCGAGAGCAGATAACACTGACCTAGAAATCTGCCAGGACTACTATGATCCTGGCTCCTGTCCCTGACTCCTTCCCCAAATTCCCAAGTAATTTTGAATTACTTTTCTTGTAGGGTGACCAGGAATTTTAGCCATACCCCTCAGTGCAGGAGATTGCATAAGAATAGAGAAGCAATGGCTGGCTACATGGTATAGAGCCTAGAAAGACCTTCCTTGGCTTGGAAATCCTCTATTTTAAGTGGTTCCAAGACTTTTGTTTTCTCCTCATTCTGCTAGTGACCACTAGCAATAAGCATGACCAAATAGGAATTTCCTCAAAGCACACTCTTCTTGGTATAGCAAAGCACCAGCAACAAAAAGAATATACCAGTTTTGGGGCCTTCCCTCACCCTACTTAGGTGGCCAAGGAACAGCTCCTTCTAAATCCCTTCACTTCTGACAATCCATTTGCCCTCCTGCACTATAGTCCCAGGGGAAAATCACTGTGCAATTGCACATGTCCCCTGCATTCCTCCTTAAGACCCAGCTACCAGAAGACATGCATGAAGTTCTTGGAGCAACTTCTCTGCTACTACTGTCCTATGAGGCCATTATTCCTTGATATGCTAGTAGTTTCCAAACTGAAGTGGGTGTGTAAGAAAATATCCTCCCCCCATAGCCATCACACCCTGCTATTAGGTCACAAAACAGTGCTGCCTTATACTTAGCTTTTTATTAGCCCCACTCTTTTTCCAGCCTCATCTCCTGAAGACTCTGGCCCTGGTCCAAAGAGGGAGGCCTCAGAGGCAATAAGGGTGCCAACTTCCTTTGATGCCCTTGTTTTAGAAATTTCTCCCCAGGATGATTTAGTTCCTCATTTAGCACACAGTTAGAGGCCTTGAGGGTGATCCTTACCCCCAGCAATTTAAGGCCAGGAGGCCGAGGATCAGCTGTGTAGCTCTGTCCACCCATTTCTGCTTTTTAGATCTCTAGGAATACCACTCACTCATGGGAAGTTAGGTCGGAATTTATGGTAGGCATATAGCTTACATCCTCATCCTGAGATTTCTTTCATTCTACTTACCTCACCATGTTACAACAAATATAACACTTCACCCATCCATTCATTTGTCCCTTCAACACATGTTCATTGAGTATCTCATATGTTCCAGGCACTGCTCCCGGTGCTTGGGCTATGTCAGTGAGCAAAATAGGTAAAAAATCTTTGCCCTCATGGAGTTTGATCCTAGTGAGACAAACAATAAACAAAACAAAATGCAAAAGTAAGTTATATAGTATGTTAGAATATGTGCTGTAGAAGGTATAGAACTGGATAGGAGAGATCCGGAGCGAGGGAACAGAGTGGGGAGCTGAGTGCAATTTAAATAGAATGATCAGGGTATGGCTCACTTAGAGGGTGACATTTGAGCAAGACTAGAACCAGGTGAGTGAGTTAGCATTTTGGTAGCTGGGAGAAGAGCTTTCCAGGCAAAAAGAATAGCAAGTATAGACCTTAAGGAAGCGTGTTCTAGAAATGGCAATGAGAAGAATATGGATGGAGCAGAGTGGGAGAAGGAATGGGACCAGATTACTTTGCCAGGCCTAGGAGATTTGTTGTTCACAAAATACCTTCTCATACATTTAATATTACCAACCTTGTAAAAATAAGTTCCATAGTTAAAATAATAGAGATTCACAGATCATTCAAAACTCTTTTTTAGCCAACACTGTCAAATCTGGTTCAGTGAAAAATTTGTATCAGAACAATGATGTATAAATAATGCTGATAAATATAATTTAATTTTCATCTGTTTTCCCTTTCTACCCCTCCTTCAGGGCCCTGAATAATCCCCTGTAGAATGTCCACCCGTATTGTTGATGTTTCACTACAATTATGGAGAATTGGCTTCAATTCTGAGGCCACACAGAGATGAAATTTCATGGGGGGAAGTTTGTTCATTTAAAAAATCAAGTTTTACATGTGTAGCTTTTAGTTTGCTACAGAAAAATAATGCCTCCAGGGAAATAGGAGGCCCAGGCTAGGAGCAGCCATTAACAGCACTTGACAACTTGGAGAAACCAAGGAGCGAGAGAGCCAGAGCCCACAGCCAATCCTTCAGCAAGTCCTGTCAGCATTTCTCTCAGTTTATCCCCAGTCTAACTGCTTCGCCCCACCCCAACACTCAAGCCTTCAGTTCTCACCTTGACTACAACAGCTCCTAACTGGTATCTTACCATGCTGTCTTCACACCCTTCTGGAGAGGAGGAAGCCAGCTGAGCGTGGTGCTAGAAAACATAAGGCTAGTTGATCTTGGGTGGCCCTTGACAGCCACATGAGGAGTTTGGATTTTTTTTTTTTTTTCTGGGTGAGATGGGAAACCACTATAGAGTCGTGATTTGGGAAATAACATGATCTATTTAAGTTTAAAAAGCAAAAACAGAAAGTTCTTGGTTGCTGCTTAGAGAGTTAACTGTACTAAGAGCTGAAGCAGGGAGAGCAGCCTCTGGCTGCTGTAGCAGAAGAAATGAGCAGACCTTCAGTCTCTCTGGCTCTTCCTTGTAAACTCCAAGCTTCTTCCCACTTCATGACCTTTGCCCTTCCCAGCGCCTTAGTGTCGAACACTGTTTTCCTAAATCATCCAATGGCTCGCTCACTCTTCACTTAAGTGTCACCTCCACAGAGGCTTTCCCTGACCACTCTATCAAAGACAACCCCCATCTCTGCCATTCTCTGTCCCCTCATTTTTTTCTCCTGCTATTGACTATTACCTGATATTTCACGTAGTATGTATCTTTGTTGTTATTTAGTCTGTCTCCTCCAGAGGAGTTTATATTCTCCGGGGGCAGGGACCTTGTCTGTCTTTTTTGCTGCTGTAGTTCCAGCACCTGGAACTGTGACTGGCACAGAATAAACATAATAGGGATTCAATAAATATTTGTTGCATGCATGCACAGATAGATAGATGGATGGATGAATATGTTCATCTGCTTATAGCACAGTCTGAAACGAATGAAATAGAACCAAGTTCTATTTCTTTAAAAAAACACTTATATTTCCAGAAAAAAGGAGATAATGTATAAAAAGCACCAGATTCCTGATACATAATAATCATTCATTTTTTATTGAGGGTTCACTCTATTCTAGGCAGTACCATGAGTTTTACTTAATTTGTCTGATTGTATCCTTCAGCAGCCCTAAAAGGTAGATATTATTATTCTGATTTTACAGGCGAGGAAACTGAAATTTGGAAGAGTCCACACTCTTAGGAACAGTTGTAATTTCATTGCCTTCCAATTCCGAGAAGCCCTTGAAAAGGTGGCTTTAGCCTTGAAAAAGAAAAGTTGCTGATAGGCTTGTTTAAAAGCCGAGAAGTTGTTAGAGTTTTAAAGCCTAAATTGGACCTGATGTCAGCTGATCCGATGACCTTCCCTTTTTTTATTTTAGGTAATCCGGTAATCTCTCCGTGATGAGCAAAGCATGCACTCTCCATTAATACTGGGTGCAGTTAGACGACGCTGCTTCCAGCCTCGGGTGCCCAGTGGGAAGCCATAATTGACAATACAGATCTGAGTGGGGCAGCATGGTCACAGGCCGGTCACCTTTCCTGTCCATTCCTGCTCATGGAGCTTGTTGCACTGATTTACTGCTCACCTCCACTTTGACCCATGGCTGATGCCCTGGACTGGACATTCCTAGGTCGAATTCTGTTCCTAACCCAGATGTTCCTGAGGTGAGTCAAAAACACCTCACTGAATCTCACCTGAAAAGTTAAACAAAATGCCCTATCTATTCCTCACTCTCAGGATGAGCTAATACCCCCCAAAATATGGGAAGTTCCTCAGAAGGACATGTATATAGTCAAAGTAATATTGTGAGCTTCAAATTTGGAATTTAAAAAGGCACTGGAAGAAGTGACTATGCAGATTTGCTGCATCCTTTACAATATAGTCATCATATGATCAACTTAATTTTCATTAAAAATACTTTCTTATGTTCCTAAGCATAAAGTTAGGAAAGATCTGACTTCCTGAACATAATGACCGTGCATAATTTTGTTGTATTTTTAGATTGTCCACAGTTGGAATGTGGTGTTTATATTTATCTCTTTGAATATTAATGAGAAAGTTTATATTTGTATCTAGTATCCTAATAACATTAGGATGCCCCAGCCCCCTGGCCTTGTATGGATAGACCAGGTGATTCACCTATTCTCATCTTTAGAGCTTCGTTTCTAAAGACTTTATCATGAAGGGGTTACCTTTATAAAGATTGGGCATGCCACCTCCTCTTTCAGCAATGGATTCTTTTCTGAGACACACATTGATTTGTAGGAAGGCAGTCTGAGAAGCAATTTGTTCAAGAGCAGAGATTGTGGTCTGTGCAGAAAAATGTACAAAATCTCTTTCCAAGGCAAGTCAGGAGGATCTGTGGGTCTAATCCTGCACGCCTAATGGGTGCAAGACTTTCTTATACTTCAGTACCTGAGGCTGTTTACAAATGAACACAGATCAAGGTGATATTCTGCTCAGGACAGCACTGTGAGGGGAACTATAGAGTCTTTTGGTTCATGACCTATTTGAAATGATACAACACCCTTGATTCAAGGACAGAATTCCGGCTGATGCAATGCCAAGTTGGGTGGGCCAGTACTGAGTACTATGATGAAAGCCCTTCACTAAGGGGCGCCTGGGTGGCTCAGTTGGTTAAGCAACTGTCTTCGGCTCAGGTCATGATCCTGGAGTCCCGGGATCGAGTCCCGCATCGGGTTCCCTGCTTAGCGGGGAGCCTGCTTCTCCCTCTGACCCTCCCCCCTCTCATGTACTCTCTCTCATTCTCGCTCTCTCAAATAAATAAATAAATCTTTAAAAAAAAAGAAAGAAAGAAAGCCCTTCACGATGGTTTCCAAAGAATGGGGACCAGAAGCACTAAAACAAATACTTTCACAGAGCTGCAAGAGAAAGGACTGCCAGTATTGCACCCCATGGAAAAATGCTGCCTTAGCTCTATGGCTCTAAGCACAGTTCTGGGCTTAGAGAGGGGCTCTGGCAGGAGGCAAGGGAAGGAAGCTGGGGCCCACCCCATCAGCGATGCAAGGCTGTTACACACATGCGCACACACACATATACGCACATCAATGTCTTTAGCAAGACACATGTCACATTTTTATAAGCAAACATTATAATAGTAAATAGTCTCCTCTTCTCATAGAAGTGGGAAAGATGAAAGTTCTTCAAAAGGAATGTAGGAGAGTTAGAGTCCTGGGCTCCCAGATGTGAAGGTGGTCTGTGACTGATCAGGTGATGGAATAGTCAGCTTTCGGTTTCACTGTATTTTTTGTGCTTCAAGAAATTCTGGACGTGTTCTGTGGCATACCTCTGCAGGGAAAGCATACCAGTAAGGGGCCTGGGTGGAAGGATGAAGTACAACTCTAAGCTAGTCAATTTATTCCTTAAAATCATCCCTCTCCCCACACCCAGCATCATTAATTCTGGGTTATCTCCCAAAACTCCTGGTCATGCTCATGCATCCTCAGCTTCATCACCCTCACACTTCACATGGGTGGTCCTCTATCCAATGCTCCTCCCATGGATGTTCTAATGGCTTCTGCTTTCCTATCATCCAAGAGGAGCTAAAATGTCACCTCCTAAGAGAGACCCTCCCTGACCACACTGTCTAAAGTATTATCTCTCTTTTTTATTCGTAAATACCCTGTTTATTTTTCTCATGGTCTTTTTTTCTAACCTGTAATTCTTTCCTAGGTCTTTAAGACCTACCTCTCCTATTTGAACATAAGTTCTTTTAGACTAGGGACCATATCTTCTTTATTACCATTCTCCACTCAGTTCAGTGACCAGCACATCATAGAAGGTATTCAATAGATATTTGTTGAGTGAATGAAATGGCTTAGCTGAAGCCCCACCTTCTCCACTTCAGTCCACAGTGATCTTCCCTTTCTCTGGCTCCATAAAGCTCTTGAAGTGGGTTCTGTGTTCACATTGTGCAGCACTTCATTATAAGGTCTTAATGGTTCCATGGTCCTGCCATCGTACCTCATTTATATGCTACTGGGATCAGGGATAAGATTGCCTATTCCCTTTTCGCAAACCCCAGCATAGATCTGGATTCATTTGTCTTGAAGTAACAGAAATGTTAACTCTGGAAAGAAGAGTCTCCACTGCCCCCTGGCCCTCTTAACACCTCTCAAGAACTTTATTTTTTTTTTTTTAAGATTTTATTTATTTATTTGACAGAGAGAGACACAGAGAGAGAGGGAACATAAGCAGGGTGAGTGGGAGAGGGAGAAGCAGGCTTCCCGAGGAGCAGGGAGCCCGATGCAGGGCTCGATCCCAGGACCCTGGGATCATGACCTGAGCCAAAGGCAGACGCCTAATGACTGAGCCACCCAGGCACCCCTCACCTCTCAAGAACTTTAGACCTGCTGCCCAGATACTGCTCTAAGGACATGACATGAAACCCCAGGCCTTAGTTTCTGAGTATCTGGAGCAAGCTGTCACCTTCAGCAAAGCAGGTTTGCTTGTGGAAGTCTTGAACTTCATGTAAACATTGCTCATTTCAGGCATACTGTGAAAAATCTAAACAGTTCTAAATTAAGAGCTGATTGTAAGTTATTGCAGATTTCCTCCTGTTGCTTCCAGATTATTTGTTTAAAAGGATCTGGTAAATACCACATCTTTATTATGATGACTAATGTTCTGCCAAAAGAAGAAGGAAAAAAAATCCTTTCAAAATTATTCTGCAGGGAAATGCAGGTGGCTCTGCCCAGCAGTGCAGATTTCCCCCCAGGCAGCCTGTCATTTCTAAGCCTTGGAAAGAGCTCTTTTAAGATTGGGACTTGCTTTCAAAATTGCTTTGACTAAGAAGCCAAAGCCTGTCGTCTTGCTAACATTTGCTCTATGTTGTCAATCTTAAGTGGTCAGCAAAATGACCCCCAAATGCCAGAATCCAAATGAATAATTCAGGCACTGAACTTCAGAATATATGCTTGATTCTTCAAGATAGGGAGTCCTACCACCTGTCAAATGCTTGAAATGGGATGAGGCAGGAAGGAGATGGCAGTGTACAGAATGCAAAAAAGAAAAAAACTCATTTAGCTGAGCATCAGCTCCAGATTTCCAATTCAGACAAAATGGGAGCTCACAGTCTTGGCTCAGTTTTAACTGGAAGAAAAATGGTGAAAGGAAAGGAAAGAAACATTAGTTTTTCATCAGAGACTTAATCATGCAAGATGTCCTGAAATTTCAATTCTAGTAAGCCAGTGTTTTCAAGACTATTTGTGCTGTGCTCTCCAGCTAGCACCACACACATACTCACATGCACACATACCACCACCACCACATGTCCCCAAGGGCCAAATTAATATCTCCCTCAACCAGTAACTCTGATTAATTCCTAAACTACTATTGCTCTGGCGATTCCCTCAAAGAATGTAAGTCAGCCTTCACTTTGAAAACATTTACAAGGTCTCATATCCTTATAGGATAAAGCTGTGTACCAGATGGATACATGATAAAAATGAAATAATGAAGAAAATAACAATTGTATCATTTTGAACACTGCTATAGACTGAATTGTATCCAAAATTCGTATGTTGAAGCCCTAGCTGCTAGTGTGACTGTATTTGGAGTTAGGGCCTAAAAGAGGTTATTAAGGTTAAGTAAGGCCATAATCCCTTAAGACTAGTGTCTTTATAAGAACTGGTGTTCTTGGGTGCCTGGGTGGCTCAGTCGTTAAGCGTCTGCCTTCGGCTCAGGTCATGGTCCCGGGGTCCTGGGATCGAGCCCCGTGTTGGGCTCCCTGCTTGGTGGGAAGCCTGCTTCTCCCTCTCCCACTCCCCCTGCTTGTGTTCCTGCTCTCGCTATCTCTCTCTCTGTCAAATAAATAAATAAAATCTTTAAAAAAAAAAAAGAAAGAAAGAACTGGTGTTCTTATGAGAAGGGACACCAGACAACTCTCTTCTCTGTACACATGCACAGAGGAAAGGCCAAGTGAGGATTCAGCAAGCAGGTGGCCATCTGTAATGCAGGAAGAGAGGTCCCACCAAAAACCACCCTGACGGTGCCTTGATTTTAGACTTCTAGCATCCAGAAGTGTGAGAAAATTAATTTCTGTTATTTAAGCTCTCAGGTCTGTGGTATTCTGTTACGGCCTCCCTGGCAGACTAAGACAAACACTTAATATTGCTTGGTGACCACCAAGTGCTCCATATGCTTTATCTCATCTAATCTTCACAATAACCCTGTGACGTAGGCAGTATTGTTATCCCCATTTTGAATATGAGTGAACTGAGGCATAGAAAGGTTATGTAACTTTCCCACCCAAAGTCACACACAGTGGCAGAACTTTTTGACTCCAGATAGATATTAGAATAAGTAAATGAAAATAAATATCTTTCAGATAAATCAGGGCTTAAAATGGATTTTATTATGGCTTATATGTGTCATTTATTCTTTCTGTTTATATTCTGGGATTTTTGTCAGTAGTACCAAGATGAACTTAAGTTAATAACTCAGTCTAAATTAACCAACATAATGAGCTCATAATGCTCACATTTAATCAATACCCACCAGGGAACAGTTACATTATCATTTTTCTCACACTGTTTTGCCTTTAGGGGATGGCGTGATCTGTTATTGAGCATAAAATAGTAGGTGGATTTAAATCTTTTTATTAAGCAATGCTGTCAAGTACTGCAGTTAGAGCTGCAAATCTTGACTCATCTGGTGGGAAATGTGTTCTGGATTCTAAGAAGCCTGTTCCTTCCTTAATGCATATAATTTAATGGGAGGAATAAGGCAATCAAGAAAAATGTCTTGAAATATCTATTTTTAATTAGTGTGCCATTTATTTTCCAAGAACATTAACAGGATACGTAGATTTTTTATATGGAGGACCCACGGAAAATAGGAACTTTGGGAATGCACCATGTTCGTAGAACATCAGAATGCTGATAAACTCAGACTTGGCTTTACACAAATTTTGGCTCCATTTATAGATTGCCACTCACTACTAGTGTAGCCCAGACAAGTTACTTAACCCGTCTCTACCTCATTTTCAGTGTGTATAAAATGAAAAAAAAAATATCAACCTCCAAAAGTCATTTTGAGAATTAAATGGAATGATGTTTATAGGGAGCTCAGCATTATGCCTGGCAAGTAATACAGGTTCAATCAATGTTAGCCATAGCTAGTGATGTCTGAATCAGGTGGGTTTTTCTTTCACAATTTACCTATCTAGCCATTCAGCATCCAGGCACACTCCTTCTTTTTTGGCTCTTTTTTGGTATAAACAAAACAGACCCTGCAGGCACATTCAAGGTACCTTCAAGCCCTCAGAAGATACAATATGAGGGGGAAAGAAAATAGAGCAAGAAGTAGAAAAAAAATCATTTTTCAAGATGAAGAACTGTTATTTTCTGGCTCCCAGGAGACTTGCCAACAATAAACAGCAAAAAGTAAGAGATGATTACACTTTACATAAGAGCCAGCTATTTATAAAAGAGCTTAAATGATGCACAACAAACATCATTGGGCTCACCAGCACAGCACAGACAGAGATGCAAGCCAGTCTGAAGTTGATGGGGATGCCTTTAGGAAATATCACACAAAGTCACTAAAGTGAGGTGGAACCCTGGTTACATAGAGAGGCATTAAATTAGCACCAGCCAAAGGCCTGCGAAACCCCAGGCTTAAGTAACAGAAATTGGTCAAGCAGCAAATCAGGCAAACCATGACCCTTGGTTTGGCTGCTGTTGTTTATCAGAGCCCACATTGCCCTGACATGAAATCATCACCTTTGAGACCTGCTGGGAGAGGACAGACTGGTGAAAACCTTTAAAGGATAAGGTCAGAAAAACCCACCGGTGACTTATGTGACAATGACAGTTAACTATTCCCCCAAATGTGCACTTCCCCTTCACAGTATGGGGTCACGGCAGAATAGGTAGTGCAGCCAGCAATGTAATTTCTAAGCCCGCTTTGCATCTTAGCAATGCCATATGCCTGCATACTGGCTAATGGGGTGTGAATGGAGGTCATGTGTGCCACCTCCAGGGTCCACTGGTAACACTTTCCAAACTTTCCTCACGGTACTATTCTCCTCCAGCCACTGGACACAGAAAATCACCACAATGACCTTGGAAGCTAAATGCTGAAAACTGCAGAGCCTCCATTAACCGGGGTCCCTGAATGACTGTGAACAGCCCCTCCTCCCCACTCCCCATTTGCCTTAAATAATGTGGGACATTTTCTGGGCAAGAAGTAAACTTCTATTGTATATGAGCCCTTACACATTCTAGCACCTGCTGGTTATTACGCTAGTATTATTCTAACTAGTACAAGCCACAAATATTTGGCATATGAGTATTACTACAGAGAAGATAGCACAGGAATTAATCACTCTTTTCTGTTTTCTGTTTCTAGTCTGATATATATTGGGCATGTTTCAAGAATACTTACTGAATTTTGTATGAAAGAATGTTTGGCCTTTGTTGACCTATGACAAATAATCTAATTTCTCTTTGCCTTTAATTCATAAAATCCACAAATAGCATCAGACTATTGCCACTCTATTGAAATGTAGTGAAGATGAATAAAATGATCCTGACATACCTCTCTGAGCTCCTTGGGGTAAAAAGTATAGTAAATTAAGTACAGAATAAACACAATCAGGTTTTGGGGTTTTTTTTTAAAGATTTTATTTATTTGACAGATAGAGACATAGTGAGAGAGGGAACACAAGCAGGGGGAATACGAGAGGGAGAAGCAGGCTCCCCGCCGAGCAGGGAGCCCAATGCAGGGCTCAATCCCAGGACCCTGGGACCATGACCTGAGCTGAAGGGAGACGCTTAACGACACAATCAGGTTTTTAATGTATGTATTAAACACAAATCCAGGGGAAGTCATGTAACATAAAATTCAAAGTTATCTTGCAAGGCAAAGGAAACCTCAACAAAACAAAAAAGCATCCTACTGAATGGGAGAAGATATTTGCAAATGATATATCTGGTAAGGAGTTAATATCCAAAATATATAAAGAACTCATACAGGCATTTCAGTTCTGGACTTCAAGCTGTAGTGATCAAAACAGTATGGTACTGGCACAAAAAAATAGACACATAGGTCAATAGAACAGAATAGAAAACCCAGAAATGAACATATAACTATATGGTCAATTAATCTTCAATAAAGCAGGAAAAAATATCCAATGGGAAAAAGACAGTCTCTTCAACAAATGGTATCAGGAAAACTGGACAGTAACATGCAGAATAAAACTGGATCACTTTTTTACACCATACACAGAAAATAAATTAAAAATGGATTAAAGACCTAAGTATGAGACATGAAACCATTAAAATCGTAGAGGAGAACACAGCAGTAACCTCTTTGACATCGGCTCTAGCAACTTCTTACTAGATATGCCTCTTGAGGCAAGGGAAACAAAAGCAAAAATAAACTATTGGGACTTCGTCAAAATAAAAAGCTTCTGCACAGCGAAGGAAACAGTCAACAAGATTAATAAGGCAACCTGCGGAATGGGAGAAGGTATTTGCAAATGACATATCAGATAAAGGGTTAGTATCCAAAATACATAAAGAACTTATAAAACTCAACACCCCCAAAATGAATAATCCAATTAAAAATGAGCAGAAGACATGAATAGACACTTTTCCAAAGGAGACATCCATATGGCCAACAAACACATGAAAAGATGCTCAACATCACTCATCATCTAGGAAATACAAATCAAAACTACACAGAGATATCACCTCACACCCGTCAGAATGGCTAAAATCAACAACACAAGAAAAAACAGGTGTTTGCAAGGATGTGGAGAAAGGGGAAACTTTTGCAGTACTGGTGGGAATGCAAACTGGTGCAGCCACTCTGAGAATAGTAGGGAAGTTTCTCAAAAATTTAAAAATAGAACTACCCCATGATCCAGCAATTGCACTACTATGTATTTACCTAAAGAATACAAAAATACTAATTCAAAGGGATACATGCACCCCGATGTTTATAGCAGCATTATCTACAATAACCAAATTATGGAAACAGCCCAAATGTCCATCGACTAATGAATGGATAAAGATGTAGTATATTTATATATATAATGGGATATTATTACTTAACCATCAAAAAGAATGAAATCTTGCAATTTGCAATGATGTGAGTTGAGCTAGAGAGTATAATGCTAAGCGAAATATATCAGAGAAAGACAAATACCATATGATTTCACTCTTGTGAAATTTAAGAAACAAAACAAATGAGCAAAGGGAAGAAAAGAAAGAGGCAAACCAAGTGACAGACTCTTAAATCTAGAGAATAAACTGATGGTTACCAGAGGGGAGGGGGATGGGGATGAGTGAAACAGGTGATAGGGATTAAGGAGTGCACTTGGGATGAGCACCCAGTGATGTATGGAAGTGTTGAATCACTAAATTGTACACTTGAAATTAATATTACACTGTATGTTAACTAACTGGAATTTAAATAAAAACTTAAAAAAAATAAAGAATGCCTACAA
This sequence comes from Halichoerus grypus, assembly GCF_964656455.1. Lineage (NCBI taxonomy): Eukaryota > Metazoa > Chordata > Mammalia > Carnivora > Phocidae > Halichoerus > Halichoerus grypus. Next base: position 40,433,741 of record NC_135723.1, read on the forward strand.
CTCAACACCAAAAAAAAAAAAACAATTAAAAAATGGGCAAAGGACCCAAATAGACATTTTTCCAAAGAAGACATACAGATGGCCAACAGACACATGAAAAGATTCTCAACATCACTAATAATCAGGGAAATGCAAATCAAAACCACAATGAGATACCACGCTCCACCTGTCAGAATGACTGAAATCAAAAAGACCAGAAATAACAAGTATTGGTGAGGATGTGGAGAAAAAGGAACTCTCATGTACTATTGGTGGGAATGTAAATTGTAATAGCCACTGTGGAAAACAGTAATGGAGATTCCTCAAAAAATTTAAAATAGAAATACCATGTGATCCAGTAATTCTGCTATGGAGTATTTATCCAAACAAAACAAAAACACTAATTTGAAAGATAGGCACCCCTATTTATTGCAGCATTATTTACGGTAAAGATATTGAAGCAACCTAAATATCCATTGATAGATTAATGGATAAAGAAGATGTGAGATAGATACACACACACACACACACACACACAATGGGATATTATGTAGCCATAAGAAAAGGATGAGATTTTGCCATTTGCAACAATATGGATGGACCTGGAGGGTATAATGCTAAGTGAAATGAGTCAGACTGAGAAAGACAAATACCATATGATTTCACTCATATGTGGAATCTAAAAAACAAAACAAATGAGTAAACAAACAAAAGGTAGAATCAGACTTCTAGAGAACAAATTGATGGTTGTCAGAATGGAGCAGGGTAGGGGATGGGCAAAATAGGCAAAGGGGAGTGGAAGATACAGGCTTCCAATTATGGGATGAATAAGTCATGGGAATAAAAGGTACAACAGAGAGAATATAGTTAATGATACTGCAATAGCACTGTACAGTGACAGATGGTAGCTACACTTTTGGTGAGCAGAGCATAACATACAGAGATGTTGAACCACTTTGTTGTACACCTGAAACTAATGTAACATTGTGTGTCAGCTATATTCAAAAAAATTTTTTTAAAGACAAACAACTTGAAGTTATCTAGAACCCAAAAATCCCAATACTCCAATAATGTACACAAGTATGAGTAGCATTATCATGTATTTTGAGCAGGTAAAATTAGCTTTACTGCTCTTTAAGTGATACCTTAATAACTAAGAAGAGTTTTTAACTATGCAATAATAATCTCTTTCATAGACATGTGAGCCTCTAGGTTTGGTGTTAGCTAGACATGTATAAATCTATATAATCTTAATGTCTAGGGTGGTGACACCTAACAGTGCTTGTATGGGTGTTAGTCTGAGATGGACAGGAACTTCAATCCCCTGAAATAATTGAAAGAGTCATCCAAAAGGAGGTACCACTAATGGGGTCTCTAGCCTTTTGTGATGATTCTAAAAACCAGAAGTATATTTTCAAACATACTTTTAAATAATTTGATTTGATTATTTTTTTAAAGATTTTATTTATCTATTTGAGAGAGAGCACAAGCAGGACAGAGGGGTAGAAGGAGAAACAGACTCCCCACTGAGCAGGGGGCCCTATGCGAGCCTCGATCCCAGGATCCTGGGATCACGACCTGAACTGAAGGCAGCTGCTTAACTGAATGAGCCACCCAGGCACCCAAATAATTTGATTTTATATTAATGTCTGTTAAAGGTGACCTTACACTATATTTGATCTAGTTTCCATAAAAGAAGACAAATACATGATGGCTTTAAAATTAGGTTAAGATGAATTATTTTTCACCTGATGATCTAAACTAAGGAAACTCCCCAACCCTAGAACTTTGGCTAAGTTTGGCACCAAGTCATTAAAGATGTATCTCTTTATAACTACAGTTTCTTTACACTGCTATGATTTATTCATTCACAGAATACTTAACTGTGAAACTGAGCTAGAAGCTAGAGATTCAAAAATGCCTACATCAGGGGCCCCTGCTTGGCTCCATCAGTGGAGCGTCCAACTCTTGAGTTCGGTTCAGGTCATGACCTCAGGGTCATGAGATTGAGCACCATGTCAAGCTCCCTGCTCAGTGAGAGTCTGCTGTGGAGATTCTCTCTCTCCCTCTCCCTCAGCCCCTCCCCCCACTCATGCACATGCTCTTTCTCACTCTTTCTCTCTAAAATAAATAAATAAATCTTTTTAAAAAATACCTAAGTTAGATTGAGCCCCACATCAGGCTCCCTGCTCAGCAAGGAGTCCGCTTCTCTTTCTCCCTGTGCTCCTCCCCTCTGCTCATGTTCTCTCTCTCTCTCTCAAATAAATAAATAAATAAATAATCTTAAAAAAAAAGCCTAAGTTATAGTCCTTGTTCTCACAGAGCCACAGCCTAATAGAGAAAACACTCACATAAATATTTGACCGTAAAGCACAGCAGTATATCTAATGCAACTGTGTACAATGTCCAAATGCATCCCAAGCTCCATCATTGTGTCACAGAATATTATGGGATAGGAGCTAAGGGGAGATTTCTATGTTTTGCCATCTATGCTGCAAATTTAGCCTGAGGCTTTTAAGGTTGCCATTGTTCTGTTTGAACCTGGCTAGCGAGTGTAACACTGTGGCTCTTTCTTATGATTTGGAAATTTTAGATGCTCAAATTAAGAGGCTGCCATCTTGAATTCTCCAAAACGCATGTTGTTCTCATAAATGCAAAGTCTTAATTATATGACTTCTGGCCTTGACCCACCCACTCTACCACAGCATTAAAAGCCCAATGTCCCCTTCTATTTTTCTTTTACATATTCATACTTGGGCCAGAAAACCTTAGTGGGAATATTGAAGCACTGAAATAAGTAGTAGCCATCTGGCCAAGCAAACTAATGAAAAAAAAATTTGTAAAAAATAGGACTTTCTTTGGATGACACCTGTGCTCCAGGGAAATTGGCATATTATTATGAGCAGGGGGAGAAATGTCATTCGATCACATGGAGTAGTTGTTAGCAGGCAAGAGATCATGTAATATACAGCAATTGTGGATTTTAAGGGCAATATTCCAAACCATGATATAAGCCCAGTTGTCTGTCCAAGGTTAATGGAGTCCTGTTCTTGCTTACTCCACCTCAGAGCTAAATTAACTTCATAAATTCTTGAGTATAGGTCCTGTCTTTTGTCTATAAGAGTCAGAATTTAATGTTCTGCAGGGACCTGGAGGATTTGACGTTTAACAGAGTGTTTGTCCCTCTTTTCAGCAGACTGCAAACATTCCCCTTTCTAAGACACCCCTCTGAAAAGAGACCCATAGAGGTGAGAGTCTTTGCTGACAGCCTTTTTTTACTTTGTTTAGAGAAATCTGTCAGGCATTGTGTTATGAGTATACCTGGCCTGCCTGTAGCTCTGCTTCACCTGGGACTATTGCAGCATAACGTTTAAATCATCATGTTCCCTGAGGCCAGCAAGTGCTCCCCAGTATTTCTCACTGAGGCTCTCCTTACAAGCTGCCAAAATGGCTGCCAATTCTGTAAGAAAAGCCATTCAAATGAGCCTCGTCTGTGGGGTGGGGATGAGAGGGAATCCAGCATGTATCAAGGCAGTGAACTGATTGATTGCATTTTTACTTTTCAACCAATTGTTTTGGCAGCCTGAAGGAGAGGGTCAGATGATCTGTCCCCAGTTGAATGCTGTTGTTGTCAGAGTGAAGGATGCCAGTTTCTCTCTCTTTTTTTTTTTTTAGTTCATAAGGGCTTTGTTTAGTTATTTGCTCAACTATTTACAAAAGCCAAGATTATCAAAATTTCAATCCATTAAACAGGTAAATCATCATGAAATGTATATCCTTTTTTTAATTATGTTATGTTAATCACCATACATTATATCACTAGTGCTTGGGAAAGGGCTACATTTATTGAGTGACTACCATGTTCCAACTATTTCATATACTTACTTAATCCTCACAAAACCTTGAGGTAGGTATTATTATCCCACCACAGAAGGAAAAGTTGAGATGCAGTGATGTTAAGATACTACAGGTCCATTTATTCCAAAGCACATGTTTATTCCATGAGTTCATTCTGCCTTCCAACTTCTTGAGGCAAAAGCCTATTGATTCCCCTGGCTGAGGACTGGACCTATTCGATATGAGCCTAGTTGTTTCTTCTTTAAGGACCTATTCAATATGAGCCTAGTTGTTTCTTCTTTAAAGTCCTTGGCTATGGGACTTTGGGAAAAGGGTTTGGAGATGTTCAGATGAAAGAAAAATGAAGCATCACTTTCTATAGTCAAATATATATTTGATATATATGACAAAGTGCTATTGGCTATGCAGGTCTGTTCAGCAAGTAAGGTTTAAGGCTCTGAGACCAATAATAATAAAAATAACATCTTACATTTATATTATATGCACAGTTCTTTTGGCCATTTATTTTTTTATTATTATTATGTTAATCCCCATCCATTACATCATTAGTTTTTGATGTAGCGTTCCATGATTCACTGTTTGCGTATAACACCCGGTGCTCCATGCAGAACGTGCCCTCCTCAGTACCCATCACCGGAGGATGCCGGTTTTGATGGCTGCAGTGCCATATTCAACATCTGGTAGCTTGAGAGCAAAATGATTATTGTCTGCAAGTAGCAGTGTTCAACAGTGACTTTTGTATGATATCTATATGTCCTCTGCTCTGTGAAGACACTGACCAAGATAGCAGTGGAGCTCCAGGGTAAGTCCTTGACAGAAGCAGCCCTAGAGAGGCAGGTGCGCCAACAAATTGTCCTCTGCCCTGGGATTTAGAAATGGCCCATGTCCATCTCCTCAGGTCCTGCCTTTTTGTTTGCTGGTGAAACAAACTTCTTGTTCACTGTAGTTCAAAAACCTACATCATCATCCTAAAGTTGTGGGAAGTCTTCACCTATTTTACACGCAGCAAAAACACTTCCAGTATGAGGTATGTTCACACTGAAGAAAAGTTAGAGAAGCTGAGGAAGCAGGAGAGCAGGCCTGATGCTGGATCTTTGTGCCTCAAATTCTACGGCTGTCATTGGTACTGGATCTACCATCCACAGAGATGACATTCCCAAATTCTGATATTCTAAGGAAATGCATTAAAGTATATTCTTGTGCCAGATCAGATTCTCCCTGGAAAGCTCACAGGCTACTCAGGGACAGAGACATGTATACAAATAATTTCATCACTCAATGATAAACGTTAGTAATGCAAGCCTGGAATGGTGAACTTGTTTGAGGACCTTTTCATTTTGGCTGCACATTCTTGAGGCTCTCTCTAAACAATCTAAAACACAGGATCAATAATTGGTCAATCCATTATAAAATTGGATTGTTATGATGGTTGCATGACTCTATATAACCTTACTTTTAAAATATATGATTATACACTTACAATAGGAGAATTTTATGGTATGTAAAATATGTCCCAATAATTATGTTTATAATGAAAGGAAATATTGTTAAATAAACAACAAATAGCCAATCTAATATTTTCAGATATTTTGATAACTAGTTTGAATTAACTTCATGCGCATATTTCTTCATGAAGAAATATGCCATTAATGTGGTCCCTGAGTACTCCAGTTTTTCCATAAGAAATTGTCAAAATCTGATCTGTTTATGTACAATTAACCATTTTTAAATCAAAGTAAACATTTGTTTGCTCATATCTCCAAATATACAAAGAATGCTTTTAAAAATCAAAATATGTTTTGGATGTAGACTGCATAGAGACAAGTATTTCAGTCATTGGAAAAGAATGAAGATAAGAATAACTTCACAAATGATCATAGAAAGAATGCTGCAACCATCCCTTTAAGTATGATTGTTTATATTCTGATAAAATTACATACATAAATTTCTCTCATTGGAAGATAATACTTATTTTTTTTTAATTAAAGTCTCCATAAGCTGTGTGGCCCATTTCCTTATGGCTAGAGGTCTTACATGGAGGGAAAAAAAGTGTTCATCCACTTCAGCATAGCTACTAAACTTTTTGCCAAAAGAGAAATAACCTTCTTTTTTTAATGTAACTTCCATTTTCACTGGTTTGAAATAATGACCATAAAATTTTAAACAGCGGGAGACCTTACAAAAGCCAATTATCATTCATTCAAGCTCTGTAATCCTTGCCAGTTTATCTAAAACTAGTTCAGACCCAAAAGTAACTTCCCATAGAAAACTGAGGCTTTTTTTTTTTTTTTTTTGTGGTCTAGGAAATCAATCAACTCTTACTGTTTAATCTGTAATGTAAGAAAACCACTCTATCTCTGGGAATTCATGGGAGGCAATGATGAACATCTAGAACCCTCCATTTGCATCTAATTGCCCTTTTTATTATAATAAAAGTTTGAGAGAAATGCTTTCAGAGACTTGAGATTACAAAATTGTTTATTTCTACTATCTGCTGTTGTTTATTCATGTAGTGAATTAATTTTATGCAAAATGGTCTCAATTATTCTAAGGGGGGGTAGGTAACTCTAATTTCCAACTAGTATTTGATCCCCACAATAATTCTTGAAGCCAGGCAATATTATTACACCTTTTCAAAATATGTAGAAACTGAGGCTTAAAAGGTTAAATGCCTTGGCCAAGCTTATTAGGCTAACAAGCAGCTGAGACAGAATCCAAATCCAGGACTGATTCTAGAGTCAGAGTCAGCCATTCTGCAATAGAGGAAGAAAAGCTGTAACCCAAGGAGTCTCATGTGAGTGAGCCTCTGTCTTGGGGAAAGCTTTCTGAAAGACAAGATCACACCATCACCAAGTTTGCATTTACCCTGAAGAACTGAATTACTCTGAAGCTTTACATGTAAATGTTGTGCCAGAAGATATTGGCTCCCAGAAAAAGCTTTCCCCAGGGACTGACTTGAAGGAGGATTCTCCAGAGAAACAAGATGTACTGTTTGCAAATTTCAGCCCAAAATGGAGCAGCCTATCCAGGATAGGACCTGGTTAGGGCTAACAACATTTGTGATCTGTCACTTATGGAAAGTTATAAATTGACCACAGCTTCCAGCTGCTTCAGCTGGGTTATTTTAATAAGAGCATTTTGCTCACAGACTGTCAGTTCCCTGACTGATAAGCCCAAATACAAATCGTGTCTCATACTGTTTGCAAGAGTAAATGCAAAGACCAAACTGAACAGTACATTTTGTCTGGGAATTCCCTAAACATTTTCTAGTTCTTTCTTCCTGCTGGCAGAAGAAAACAAATCTACTGGTTATTATAAGATGTTTCTTTTTCTTTTTTGTACCCCCAAAGAAAAATATTCTTTCATGAGAAATTTGAAATTATAATGTGCTCTTTTAGATATTGCCACATAATTTACACTTTTGGCAAAGCAGCCACTTGGGATACATTTTCATTCAGCACATTGGCACTCTTATGTCATTTTGATAAAGGTCTTATTGAGTGGAATAGCCATGGTAAGCCACTGTCCTTTGGTTGTCCCAACTGGACTATTTGTTGAGTGACTTGAATTGCTGAGTGACTGGATAACCCTATTGACCATGAAACACGTTAGGTGGGGTGAAACAGAGACGATTATATTTAAAGGCTCATTAAGCCCTGGAAGGCAGGAGCTGGGTAGCTCTCCTTGTGTTGGCCAGATCCTCCAAAGCTTTCTGTTTCTCCAGGCTGAAACTTGGCCAATCTTGTCAGCCCAGTGACAATGAAAAAAAAAAAAAAACTCTGTTAATAGGATTATATGATTTGGGAAGTAGAATGTTGTTACAGATGATTTATTTTGAAAGCTGATTTCGTTTTAGTGAAAACAAGCTCAACCCATTACACCAGAGGCTGTAGTGCCAAACACAATCATTTCCAGTTTGAAAGATGTGATTGCTTTTTAATGTGGAAATTTCGCAAGGTTACAAAGAGGAAAAAAATTTAACTCCTTTCATATAACAAAGTCACTTTGGGATATGGGTTACAATGCTCTGACAGTGTCCAGACACCCTGCCCACACTGCAAGTCAGAAAGGTGGATCCATTTGATTTACACCATTTCTCAATTGTGTTTCTCTTGTGCCTTTGAAATATCCTAATAGTTTTTTACCAAAATAAATAGAGCGTCAGATATTCTAAATGCTGGAAGTATGCAGGGTCAGGCAAGGACAGGAGAGATAGAGGAAATAAATACAGGTAAAGAAACTTAGTCTATAGATGTGTGTGTGTGTGTGTGTGTGTGTGTGGTGTGTATGTAGTGTGTGTGTGTGTGTAGTGTTTGTGTGTGTGTGAATTCTCCTTTGCCAAAACCATCTTATTTGCTTACTCTAGTTTGACCAAACCAATAGCCTGTTATTTAGCCTGTTCCGATTTAATCTGGTGCTTTGTTTTTACCAGGTTCTATATTACCGTCTTTTTTCCCCCAATACCGTTAGGGGATTTTAAAGGATATGAAGACTCATCAGATCATTTTTTTTAATGTGTTCATACGATATGGCTGAGATTTTCAAAATAATGATAGGTTTTGATTTTGCCATACTTCATCAGATCTTACAATTCTTTGCTAATATGTAATCTAGAGTGAAATTCTTAGAAAACAGTTGGTGGGATGAGGAAAAAGTATTTCTACTGGTAAAAAATTACTAACTTGAGAAAGATTTAAAAAAATATAAACCACTTTGAAGAGAATTGAATATTTGTCATATAGAATGCATCTTTCCATTCCTAAACTAGGTTGTCATCCCCAGCTGGGGAGGATGGTGCCATAAGGGGGAATATGGCAATGACAAAAGGAGAATTTTCAGAACCTTGGATAGAAATGACACATATACCATGAAATCTTTTTGTCCCTCCAGTAATTGGTTGTTGTTGTTTGTTTGTTTGTTTTGCCTGTGCATTTTGAATACATGCTATCCTGTTCTTTTGTGACTGACGGGGAAAGCAGGTAAAGAAACCATATGACTGCAGGACTCCTTGTAGAAGTTTGGCCAACAACATTATTACTTCCTCTGCTGGCACCAGCACAAAAGGACATTAAGTGTAAGCTTTAAAGGGATTGGGACGCTGGAAGGGAAAGATGTTTGCCTTTTGTTGGAGTGAAATTTGGGGGAATGAGTTGGGAGTCCAAAAAAAATAAAAGCCACCAAAACAAGATTGGAATGCCTAGTTTTAAGTTTAAGCAAATCCTCGTCAGCTCCGGGAAGTTCCCACTTACTGCACCATTCACTTAGTACTTAGGCCAACCCAGAACCCCCACATCAGTTAATTTTATATGGTGAATGCAAATTTGCTTCCATTTTCCTTTTTCCATTCTTCCTTTCCATTCTTTGTTACTTCAGTTTTCATATCGAAATATCTACTTGGATTGTTTTACTTCTTAGCATCAGTTCATGTAAGAAGGGGACTTGAGCACTGTGAAATAAAATTTGAGATCACTATGGATCAGTGTAACTAGTGCTTGGGAAAGGGCTACATTTATTGAGTGACTACCATGTTCCAACTATTTCATATACTTACTTAATCCTCACAAAACCTTGAGGTAGGTATTATTATCCCACCACAGAAGGAAAAGTTGAGATGCAGTGATGTTAAGATACTACAGGTCCATTTATTCCAAAGCACATGTTTATTCCATGAGTTCATTCTGCCTTCCAACTTCACTTGAGGCAAAAGCCTATTGATTCCCCTGGCTGAGGACTGGACCTATTCGATATGAGCCTAGTTGTTTCTTCTTTAAGGACCTATTCAATATGAGCCTAGTTGTTTCTTCTTTAAAGTCCTTGGCTATGGGACTTTGGGAAAAGGGTTTGGAGATGTTCAGATGAAAGAAAAATGAAGCATAACTTTCTATAGTCAAATATGTATTTGATATATATGACAAAGTGCTATTGGTTATGCAGGTTTGTTCAGCAAGTAAGGCTTAAGGCTCTGAGACCAATAATAATAAAAATAACATCTTACATTTATATTATATGCACAGTTCTTTTGGCCATTTATTTTTTTATTATTATGTTATGTTAATCCCCATCCATTACATCATTAGTTTTTGATGTAGTGTTCCATGATTCATTGTTTGCATATAACACCTGGTACTCCATGCAGTACGTGCCCTCTTTAATACCCATCACCAGGCTAACCCTTTATTTTTTTTTAAGATTTTATTTATTTATTTGAGAGAGAGAGTGCATGCACAAGCATGAGTAGGGGAGGGAAAGGGGCAGAGGGAGAGGGAGAAGCAGATTCCCCACTGAGCAGGGAACCTGATGCTGGGCTTGAATCCAGAGCTCTGAGATCATGACCTGAGCCATAGGCACTTAACTACTGAGCCACCCAGGTACCCCTTTTGGCCCTTTAATATATATTTTCACACTTAATCCTTTCAGCAATCCTAAAACCAAATAAGACAGAGAGTATTTATCCCCATGTGACAGGGGAAGAAGCTATAAGTTAGAGAGATTAAGCAATTTGTAATCACCTGGATAAGCAAGATACAGGAGTCTAAAACAGAGCTTGACTCTTCTCTTAAACCAGTTCTCACCCCTCCAGGGTAGAATAGCAGATTCATATCCTACTCAGCATTACTGCTCTAAGGATACTATGCCATCTCTGAGCATCCCTCTATTGTTCTGCTTATCACCCTGTATTTAAATCATTGGGTCACTCATTTCCGTATCCATCAACTATGAGCTCTTGGAGAGACTGTCTCTTTTTCTTTCTTTTTGGGGAAAAAAAGACATTTCATTTAATTTTCTAAATTGAACAGAGTGTAAATTAAGTTCCACCATTCAGAACTGACAATTGTCAACATTTTGATAGATTTGCTCTGTTCCTCATCTTTGTATTCTTGCTACCTAGCTAGCATAATGCCTGGCACATAGTAGGTGTCCACTGAATATTGGCTGAATTTAAATATAGGATCCATAATTATTGGAATGAATTAGGAAATTTGTTAACTAGTGCAGAAATAATACTTCAGATTTTTTTATTCCTGAAGTTGTCATGCCTGAGGCTTTTCTAAAATATTTACCCATATTTTACTCTTTTATGGTATGATGACAATGGTGATCATAAAAAGGCTTTGTAAAATGACGTCTCTCATCATCTTCCTTGTTTAAAAGTAAACTATACATGCCTCTACAATAATATCCCCCACAGTGAATGAGTCTTATTGAGTATTGATTAATGGCTTCTTCGGTTTAAAAAAAAAAAAGTTTCTTCTTGGGTTTCAGTGGTTGCTAAGACTGCACAGTCTACACAGGAATAAAAAAAACTGCATGAAACCAGACTCCAAGCTCAGAGGGCAAACATGCACACTGCACCAGAAATCATGTTATTCCAATCCAAATGTACTAAATCCTTCTGTAATGTGTGGTCAAGGAGTTAAGTTCTGAAGGAAAATGCAAGCAGCATAAAGTGAAAACCATGTATGGCTGTCTCCTTCAGCCTCTGAGCCTCAGACAGCTCTCTGCAGAGGAAGGTGTCTTAATGCTTCACCCAGTAATGATAGCCTCACCAAGTGCTTCGAAGGAGTTATACAGTAAGGGCCAAGTTTGGGTTTGGAAAAGAGAGGAAGCAAACTGACTCTGTGGTTTGTTATGAGATCCTGGGAGGAGCTTTCAGCTTTACAAAGAGTCTTTCCTCTTCCAACCCTTCCAACCTCCTCCTCACTCCCTTGTGGATTTCATTCTTTTTCACAGAGGCTTGGCAGTAGGCAGGGTAAGAAAGGCTAGCTGGAGAAAAGGACCCCTCAGCTCAGGTCTACTTTGGCATGACATATAACTGCAGCCCCAACAGTTGATTGTGAGATTAGAAGCCCTCTTTCATTGAGTCTGTCTTACTGAGAGGAAAAACTGCTTTGTGTGATGACTTTATGGCAAATTCTGGCAAAATTTTGTCCTGCATACTGAAAGAGAGACATTTCTAACCACAGCTCATGAACCACACTTATTTACTCTGGCTCACGCCCACTATTTGTTCATAGGCTTTCTGTCTCTACTAATGCGTTCCAATTTTGGAGGCTAAATCACTGCCAGTAGTTTCCAGGACATTCCGCTAGGCTAAGCAAAATCATCCTGAGCGGTAGTCAGAAACCACTAGAGTAGTATTGTAAATACAGACTATTTGCTGAAAATGAAAGATACTAAACATCTTATCATTTTTGTGCTACAGGATTCCATGGGTCATATCTTGTAGAAAGTCATGCAAGGTACTAACAACAACAACAAAAAAAACAAGAGCAGGATACAAGGGCTTTCATCCCCACTAGAACTCAGAAATTGTGCTTGAAACCACCTTGAAAGTTGGGCACAGTTTAATACAACTAGAAGTACATACTATGGCTATGTGCAGGAGGCATGCTAGAGATTAGATGCAGCCTAACCCATAGCAGCCTTTTGCCTGGTATGATTTTAAAATGAATATGAAATCTATGGGGTGGTAGAGCATGCAATTCTTGATCTCAGGGATGTGAGTTCAAGCCCCACATTGGGCGTGGAGCCTCGAAAAAGGAAGGAAGGAAGGAAGGAAGGAAGGAAGGAAGGAAGGAAGGAAGGAGAGGTAGGAGAGGTAGGAAAGGGAGGGAGGGAGGGAGGGAGGAAGCAAAAATGAATATAAGACCTGAAAACAGTGGAGCAGTGCTATGAAGAAAATGGTAGTTCTCATGGGCTTCTTAATAACTACTTCTGCTTTCAGAGATGGCCATCCCATCTCCATGTGAGTCTTTACCTTGAGCCCAGTGATGCCTTAATGGATCACATTGAACCATGGGGATTTTAAGATCTGTGATAACTGGGAAATTCTCCATTTGTAATAAAACCTCCCAGCACTACTGAGCTGCCAGATTCCATATCTTGCCCCAGGCAGGGACTGAGGAAAGGATATGTTACATGATATTGCTTCTCTATCCATACCTCTTTTGCCTGTTTTCTATTAGATTTGTTCTAATCAGAGCAGAGATTTTATTTACTCATGTGCATTAATAATGAATAAGAGCGTGCATTATACATTCAGTAACTTTGATATGAGCTCATCAATATGACCATGTTTGTGCTTGGAAAGAGGAGGGAGGCTCACTCCTAAAGCAAATGCTCAGTATCCACCAAAAGTAATGATTTTCTTTTGAGATGGCCAAGCAGATTTTTTAAGTACTTATATGTTTTATAATACCTCTTGAGACTTACTGAAACAAGTCTCTCTCATCCTAAGGGTGAAGCAAAATTAAGTTGAAATAAGCCACAATTAAAACTCCATGTGTTGGGTTAGGAGGCAGAAGGAAGGGTATACATATCTCTATCCATGTGTATTGTGTTAACATTTCAGGCATTTTAACTGTGGGCAGTGTACAGAATGGAGGGGGCTAGGTAAGAACAAGGCCACCACATCAAACTGATAGTAGGGTAGAAGGAACATTTGACACCTCCCGCCTTCTCTGCCCCCTGTCTGTTTTTAATTTTGCTAAATCATTCCCATCTGGAGGTTGTATATTTTAAGTTGCCTCTCCAAGCAACACAGAGGTACAGTGTCAGGGAGCCTGATCTCAGCCGGGCAAAGAGATGCGAAAGCTGTGAAGACCCCAAGCCACAAGAAAGACAGAAAAGGAACAGGGTGGGGTCCTGGCTACAATGACATTAGCCTTCATGGTCTGGGCAGTCACTGGGAAGATAACACTGGGAGACATCACATTTCTTTCATGGTGAGCGTTAAGACTTTTTGTGTGTTTGTGTTTTAAAAAGTTAATATCCCTCTGAAAGTTCTAAAGGTGACTTCCTGAGAAATATGAACTACCATGAAATTTTACTGGAAAAGAGATTCCACAGCAAGAGACTTCAAAGTGAGAAGATTTGCCCATCATAAATATGAAGGGAATAGAAAAGGGGGAAAAAACTGGTGACAAAAACTGAAATGTGTGCTGCATATGTGCACATGCTTGGAAACATCATGATGCTATGGAACACATCAAGAGTGACTTGAAGAAAAAAAAAATTACCCTCTCTACATATCCCGACATAGCTCCCATGTAAGTCACTTAGATCTCTTCAGGGGAATTTCAAGTTCACATGTTCTACGTATGGGCTGTTACACCTACATGTCTCCAAAATGCACACACATCTATTAAGATAGGCATAACAATAGTTTCATCCACAAGAGAAGTATGAGGCTCAAATGAGAACAAAGCAAGTAAAGTGCTAAGCATGGCTCTTGGAACAGAGTCAGTACTCAAAAATTGTTATCTGCTATTATTATTTAGCAACTTACACGATATGGGAATTTTTAAAATATGGTACAATGATGATAACCAATAACTTCCTCTCTAGAAGGGGGTAGCCTTGAACCTAATTTAAAATTGTTTCAGTCTATTTTATTTCTCATATATGTTCCCCCCCCCCCAGTTTTATTGAGAACTTTGTGAATTTGGCATCATTGCAGCTTTGCACATCACTGTAATAGTCTCTTGACAGAGTTAATATTTATGGTTTTAATAGAAGGAAACAGCAAGAATGGCATGGGCTCACGCACATAGATCTGCATTGCATTTAAAAAAAAAAAAAAAACCCTTCTGAATAGCATTTCTTCATGCTTTATCACCATGATAAAACTCCCTATTTACTCTTCTGCTAATAAAACAGAAGCTGTTTATTAAGTTATAAAGTGTATTTACCTTGAGGCGCCTGGCTGGCTCAGTGGCTAGAGCGTGCAGCTCCTGATCTCCGGTTGTGAGTTCAAGCCCCACGATGGGTGTAGAGTTTACTTAGAAATAAAATCTTTAAAATAAATAAATAAATAGGGGTAACTGAGTGATTCTGTCAGTTAAGCATCTGACTCTTGATTTCAGCTCAGGTCATGATCTCAGGATAGTGAGATCAAGCCCCGAGTGAAACTGTGCTGGGCGTGTAGTCTGCTTGGGATTCTCTCTCTCCATCTCCCTTTGCCCCTTCCCCCACTCACGCTTTCTCTCTCTAAATAAATAAATAAAATCTTTATAAATAAATAATAAAATAAAATGTATTAACCTCACCACTTTCCCAGAAAAATCCCTGTTGAGCTGTGTGTGTTGAGTTGCAATACCATTCTTTTTTAAAACTGAACAATTATAACTTGAGGTTGATTTGCTCAAGCATCTTTCTGAAATTGTTATTATTTAATAGAGATAGGGGCAGTGGAGACGCTACTTCAAATGAGAGAACAGGTAGTAAATGAAGAGCAGAGACCCGTGTGCCTGTGTGTGAGTGCACATGCACGTGTGCACTCGAGCCAGCACTGGAAATCCTATGCCCTATATGCATTTATGCGTGTGAAAGACATACATTTACATATAAAAACCACATAATTATTAGGAACCAACAATGGTGCTCTTGATTCCCACTGAAAATCACTCCAAGTCACATGGGAAATTTTTCTAAGAGCTTAAATCAGAGCCCTGCCCAGTCAATAACTCAGCGAATGTGTCCTGGCTAAGCTACGACGATATTCAGAAAATCTTGGATTAGGATAGCAAAAATGAAACATAAACAGTGTCAAATAAAAACTGCTGTGGGCATTTTTTAAAAGTTATTTGGCTTAAGTCATTTATGTAATCAGAAGTAAAGCAGTGCTGCTGTTTTCAAAGGGACAGTTAGAGAGCGAAGTGAAGATTTGATCAGAGGCATATACGCATTTAAAAGAAAACAGGCACGGATTGTGAGATTACATATTCTAAGTAGGAATCAGCTGCAGGCACTTCTGAATCATTTGTCTTCCTGATCTTTTAGGAATCAGCCTGTAGGCAAACCACGGGGTGAGGCCGGGAGTGCCTGGGTGAGGGTGCATGTGCCCGTGGGAAGGGTGCCAAGCACCCTCTCTCCATGCCAACCCTTCCCCCACCCACACCCCCAGAAAGGTATGTACCTTGGTCTTCCTGTTGACGGAGCAGTTAGGCACGTTCTCCGGCGGCCTCGCCCCCTACCAGCACCTCCTCCCTCAACAGTGATGAAATCTCGCTATGCAAAACAGGTGATCTGATTCTCCCAAGCTCAAGGGCCAGGCCTTCCTTAGGCTCAGAGTAGGTGTTTGTGCATGATTTTAAGAGTGCTAAAATTTTAGTGTGTCCATGTGCCCAAAATACTACTCCCACTCATTTAAAACGTAGTTCCTGAAACTTCACCACTGAAAATTCATATCTTTAAGTGAAAATACTGCTTCTCCCATGGAAGTATAAACCCCAACGTTCTACTTCCATTGTACAAGGGACAGTGTATTAAACCACTTCTACCCTTTCGACTCTCATTCTAATTAGATTACCAGATAACCCTCGTGCTCCCTTGGAAAGCAAAAATAAATATCCAGGGGGAATGGGACACTAGATAGCATTTGATAGAAAGTTGGGTCAACATGAGGAGTGGACAAGGTTCAGAACATGTTAGCTCAGGTGAGGGCCACAGTGAGGGGACCTTGGGTAACCAGATTACAAAATTACACCTGTAGGCAGGGGAAATAGAGAGGAAGAGTGGTTCCAAAATAAGCAAATATTGCTAAAGAACCACTTACCAGCATTTCCTAAAACTGGTCCTGCTGAATTGTAGACGTTCCAGCAAAATATATTGTGAAAAATGTCATTCTTCCACCACAAACATATACCCCACTCTTGCACTGCCCCCCTGCCCCAGTTTCCCATTTGGGAAACTTAGAGTTGCTATGGTAACGTCTAAGGTTTTTTTATGAACCACTCATGGAACAAGAATGTTCAGGGAACTTAGAGTTCTTCAACCAAATGATCATGTCTCAGATTTCCCAATTCTGACACCCAAGCTCTCATCTTAGCACATCAGTAAATTCTTGTCATACTGTTGGCTGAAAGATAGCAGGTAAATCTTGAGAACTGCAGAGATGTGCACAGGCTCCTCAGCATAACCTTGCTAAAAGAAGATATGATATTTTCTGGGTAGTTCCTGTCCCATAATTAGGAATAAGTCATTATTATTCAGAAAAAAATATATATATATAAATATATTTTTTCCTATCATATCAACTCTTTACCTTCTTTTTGCAGGTCCTTTATCCTTTAAGAGAACTGCAGGTATTTTTAGTATATAATATATAATTTGACCTATTAAAATAATCCCAATGGAATTGATTATCTGGAAGACCAGAAGCCTGGTCTATCACCCCAACCCCTCCAACCACCTGATGACACTACTTCCAAATCATGTAACTTCCCCATTTATTCAGGACTGTGGGATTCTTGGGGCAATTGCCAAGACCATGTTTCACAAACAGGCCAGGGAACTATTGGGAAAGAAGCTATCTTTGACTCCTAAGAAAGGAGGCTGTCTGGGTTTTGCAATGGGTTTCCTAGAGGGACAGATGAAGTAGAGTGAAGGAGGTAGAGTTGATGCCTGAAACAGGAAAAGGAATAATTATCAGGAAAATTTTTCTTTAGCTTTCAATCCAGTCCCTTGGGTTAAGAAGGAATTTAGGAGCCCGGTGTTCCTGATCCTTAATTTTGATAAAATTTGATAGAATTCTTAATTTTGATAAAAGCATGGGATTTTTTTAAAAAAACAGAGGAGTGTAGTTGATATTTTAGGGTCTATCAGTGTCATACAATAAAGCTGACTGTCTCAGTAATAATATTTTTTAAAGATACACTTTCATTTTAAGTAGAGAAGGAAAAAAAGGAAAGAAAGAAAAACACATTTTAGCCACTTTGTCTCATTCAACTTAATTTTTCAAGCAAACTACAAATAAGAATGATAAAGTCATTCAGTCTGTTATCTCAAATGTTCATAATGTTTTACTAAGTATGTCATTTACTCTCCTAGCAATCATCAGGAGGCAAAAAGCAGCACCACCATTTACAGATAGGTTAAGAAACAACCAAACAATTAGGTGAAAACAATTCAGTTCCCTCACTAGTTGTTTTCATAATCCCGCATTTGTAAACGTGACTTTTTTTAAATTTATTTACTTGAGAGAGAGAGAGCGCAAGCGAGAGAAAGAGCATGAGCAGGGGAGAGGGGCAGAGGGGAGGGAGAAGCAGGGAGCCCAATGCAGGACTCCATCCCTGGACCCCGGGATCATGACCTGAGCCGAAGGCAGACGCTTAACCAACTGAGCCACCCAGGCGCCCCAAAAAGTGACTTTTTTAAACATCAAGTTGATTGGGTGCTTTGGTTCTATGAGGACACAGCCTTTGATGAGAAAAACAAGTGATCAGTTTTCCAAAATTAATGAATCAATGAAGGTGCTGCTACTAGATTTGGCCAAAAATATACTTGTAGAAACATGTAATCCCAGAAATTTCATCCCATTCCTCAACTCAAGAAAGGTTTTCCTTGTGAACCACTGAGATTAAATAGTTTTAACAGAGATTATATCTAAGGAGACCACCCAAATTCACCTTTCAATTTCTCATTCCCTAGTAGCACTCTAGAGACATTAGGTCGGTATCTTGGTCCAGAAATACATATGTTCCATTGAAATTAAGTATGTCGGGCTTTCCATTCTCTGGGCTCAAATTAGTAGTCATTCACAGGCTCTTTCTACCAGATAATGTTACCAAGGAAAAATGTCTCTTTAAGATTCTTCTGGATTAGATAGACAGAATTTTCTCTCTGCGAGGCTATGCCTCTGAACAATTATGACGCTGACCCAGAAAAGCGATGTCTGCATTTGGTCTTTGGAATCTGAGGAGGAAAACTAAAACAAGTGGTCATTACTGAAGGGGGTTTCAATAATTGCTTTAATGGGACAGAGTGATTTTATGTGAAGGTCTTTGTGACAACTCAGGAAGAAACCATCAAAAAGAAAACTGTTTTTACAGCTTGTGACAAGGTAATACCAATAAATAGGAGTGGCGCCTTGATCATTTATCCCAGAGAGCCTAATGCTTAGATTGACTATGTAATTTATCGTCCAAACCAAGATTCTTTACAGAGTGAAAGGAGGTGCAGTTAGCAATTATGCTGGAACAACAGGTGTGAACTAGGACATTTTAGGCAAACGAGGTGAATGATCACCCTGCTAATACTGGGAAGGAGATTTGATTATGGAAGAACACTGATGTGAGGAAGGCTTCTAATTAATACTTAACTTGAAGAGGGCATTTTATAAGGCGTTTAATACATGCACAGTGTAACGATAGAGGATAGTGATGTCCCAGTTAGGTCCTCTTTTTACTGATCACTAAATCAGTGCATCTTATCTTCTCAAATCGTAGGTTATTTTATATATTTCAAACATATTGAAAGGGACACGGATTTTTTAACACTGGAAAACAGTTATTAAAGCATAATAATGCCCTTGTCTCCTTTTTTTAATTTAAATTCAATTAGCCAACATATAGTACATCTTAGTTTCAAATGTAAAGTTCAATAATTCATCAGTTGTATGTAACACCCAGTGCTCATCACATCACGTGCCCTCCTTAATGCCCATCACCCAGTTACCCCATCCCCCCACCCACCTCCCTTTCCACAACCCTCAGTTTCTTTCCTGGAGTCAAGAGTCTCTCATGGTTTGTCTCCCTCTCTGATTTCTTCCCATTCAGTTTTCCCTCCCTTCCCCTATGATCCTCTGCACTGTTTCTTACATTCCACATATGAGTGAAACCATATGATAATCTTCTTTCTCTGATTGACTTATTTCGCTCATCATAATACCCTCCAGTTCCAGCCACGTCGATGTAAATTGTAATTATTCATCCTTTCTGATGGCTGAATAACATTACATTGTGTGTGTGGGCTCTTTCCACAGTTTGGCTAGTGTGGACATTGCTGCTATAAACATTGAATGCCCTTGTCTCCTGAACATGAATGCCCATTCCATGGAGAGTAACCTACTTACCTGGAAGACAGGAGGAGTTTTCAATCTATCTTTTAGTACTTTTAGTGTCTTAAAGGTGACGTTCCTCCCAGATCATCTTGGGAGATAAAATACCATTGTTGGCATGGTAGTAGGTACACAATAAATATTTGTTGGATAAATGAATGATAGGTTCTCTGCAGAATAATTTCTTTAAAAAATATAAACATATATAGGAAATCACATATTTGTTTTTATTCAACTCTTCCTAAACAGTTGCATACAAGAGATAAATGAGTACACACTAGAGTCAATAAATTATCATTTCACCTATCTTTAGAAATCACAGCAAACAAGTTGCTATTCAGAACTTACAGGAGAGACAGCATCTTTCCATAGGACCTGCAAACTTAAGAGATGAAAACGCTTTTCTCTTCTGGATTATTAGTATTAAAAATAAGATAAAACAGGAGTGCCTGGGTGGCTCAGTCAGGTAAGCATCTGCCTTCGGCACAGGTAATGATCTCTGGGTCTTGGGATCAGGCTCCCTCTTCAGCAAGGAATCTGCTTCTCCCTCTCCCTTTGCCCCTTCCCCCTCCTTGTGCATGCTGTCGAGCACACACTCTCTCTCTCAAATAAATAAGTAATTAATCTTTAAAAAATAAGATAAAACATTTTCCCCATTTAATTGAAGTATTTTATCTCTCCCTTGAGTAAGATGGTCATCTTTGAGAAGGAATTTGATGGTGGTGTTGAAGTTTATCAATGGCTTGACTATGAAATAAGGGATAGAAGAGTTCTGAAGGCCTGTTTAGAAGAATTTATGGAAGAAAGCAGGAGAAACTTGAGTAAAGGAAACAAAGGAAATATTTTTTTTTAAAGGATAGTTAGGTAAAATGTAATCTTTGGGGGAGGCTGGATAAAGAGTATATGGAATTTCTGTGTACTATATTTGCAAATACTTGAGTCTATATTTCAAAATAAAAAGTTAAAACAAATTTTTAAAAAGAAAAAGAAATGAAAGTTGAGATGGAGAAATAAATGTCTTAAGACACATTCCATGTAATTTGAATGTGCTAGAGGACATATAGTGAACCTTTTGGCATTCTTTTCAGTGAATATTTTTTGAACATTCTTCTCCATAACAAAAATTCTTCTAAATGTTGAGGATGTTGTGGTTAACAAGACAAAGTTCCTGTTCTCATGGAGCTTAAATCCCCACTGCTTATTATATATATTAAGAAAATAATGGTCAGATAGATAGGGGCACCTGGGTGGCTCAGTCATTAAGCATCTGCCTTCGGCTCAGGTCGTGATCCGAGGGTCCTAGGATCAAGCCCCACATCGGGCTCCCTGCTCCGTGGGGGAGCCTGCTTCTCCCTCTCCTACTCCCCCTGCTTGTGTTCCCTCTCTCGCTGTCTCTCTCTGTCAAATAAATAAATAAAATCTTTTAAAAAAATTTATAAAAAAATAATGGTCAGATAGATATATAATGCTTCAGATGATGGTAATTGTTCAGAAGAAAAATAGAGCAGAGTAAAGGGACAGAGTAAGTGAGAAAAGTGCTATTCTAAAGGGTTCAAGGAAGGCGCTCTGATAAGGTGACATTTGGACAGATTGAAGGGAGAGAACTGAGCCATGTGGATATCGGAGAAAAGAGCATTCCAGACAGACACTACATACAGCAAATGCAAAGTCCCTGAGGTAGGAGCATTCTTGATATGTTCAAAAACCAGGAAGGAGTTCAATGTAGCATGAGAACAGTGAAGGGGCAGTGATAGAGGATGAGACCAGAGATGTAGTGTGAGTACAGAGAACATTATTGATTTCGAAGTCCATAGTAAGGATTTGGGATTTCACTGAGAGTGAGATGAGAGCCATTGTAGGGTTTTGAGCAGAGCAGTGACCTGATCTCATTTATATATTTTTTAAGGTTTTTAAAATGTTTTTTATTCTTTTTTTAGAGAAGCTTTAGGTTCTCAGAAAAGTTGAGGGGAAGTTACAGAGATTTTTCATATACCCTCTGCCCACACTGCACATGCACAGCCTCACCCATTATCAACATCCCTCACCAGAGTGGTACATTTGTTACAACTGATGAACCTACATTGACACATAATCATCCAAAACATTACTGAGCTAATACAAGTGAGTGATACTGAGGCTTGGACCAGGGCTTTAATGGTGGCAGTAGTGAAAGTAATCAGATTCAGGACTTATCTTGAAAGTAGAGTTTCAATTGAGTTGCCATTTACTGATATGGAAAGGATGGTGGGGGACGTTAGGTCTATCTGTTTCATACATGCTAAATTTGAGATGCCTGATAAAAGGCTAAATAGAGGTGTCAAGAAGACAAGGGGTTTGTAATTTAGGGCCAGGTTAGGGTTTGGACATAAAACTTGAAAGATATCAGTATGGAAATGGGATTCAAAGTCAAGGGGCTAGATGAGATTGCCAGGGGAAGGAATTTAAATAGAGAAGCCAGGTGGCTCAGAACTGAGCATGGAACAGTACTGATATTTCAAGATGAAGAGGATAAAGAAGAAACTAAGAAGAAGCAGGTTGAGGTCGAAGAAGATCCAAGAGAGAGGTGCCCAGAAGGCCAAGAGAGAAAGTGTTTCAAGACAGAGAAAGAGATCAGCTGCAACCAATGAGTTAAGAGGTATTGGACATGAAGATGGAAAATTACCACTGGATTTGGCAAGTAAATACCCTAAGTCACCTTGACAAGGCAGAGAGTCGTAGGGCTGAAAGAGGAGTGGTTTTCAAAATGAATGGGAGATGGGGTGCCTGGGTGGCTCAGTTGGTTGCATCTGCCTTCAGCTCAGGTCATGATCTCAGGGTCCTGGGGTCGAGCGCCATGTCAGGCTCCCCGCTTAGAAGGGAGTCTGCTTCTCCCTCTCCCTCTGCTCCTCCCCCCCCCCCCCCAGCTCATGCTCACTCTCTCTCTCAAACAAACAAGTTTGGTTTTTTTTAAAGATTTTATTTATTTATTTGACAGAGAGAGACAGCAAGAGAGGGAACACAAGCGGAGGGGGGGGGGCGGTGGGAGAGGGAGAAGCAGGCTCCTCACTGAGCAGGGAGTCCAATGTGGGGCTCGATCCCAGGACCCTGGGATCATGACCTGAGCCGAAGGCAGATGCGTAACAACTGAGCCACCCAGGTGCCCTGCAAACAAATACGTTTTTTAAAAATGAATGGGGGAGGGGAGAGGAAGTGTCTTTACAAAAGTAAGGCCAGCTTTCTTGAGGAAAATTGCTGTAAAGTTCAGAGAAGTGGGATGGTATTTGGAGGGGTGTGGAGTTCAGAGAGGTTGAGTGGAGTTTTTACCACTAAAACTTAAACCAGATTGGAACTATGCTGATAGGAATGATCCACAAAGCATAGAAATTGTATTGAAAGAGGTAGACAGATTTAACCCTGGTTGAAGTCTCTAAAGTAGGAATGAGGATTTTAGTTGCATAATTCTGGATTGATTAAAGGGAAAGAAGTTGAGAGAGGAACTACCAGTAGGATTACTATGATTTCTTGGTCATGATCTTGGCTGGGCCCTATTGATAAAGGGGGATGTAGGAGAGCAAAGACAAAGGAACAGAAAGTTCAGGAAGCTTCAGAAAAGAGGTTAAGGAGATGTGAAGTGAATATGTGAGATATAAAAAACAAAACATGGCTGACCAGAAAAGCTGATCTGGGAAATTTTGTTTATAGGTATGTAGAAGTCAAGTGCAATCCTTTGGTTGGGTTTGGGTTTTAGGAGTTATTTATTGTGAATTAGTATGTGCTTTTCATAAAAAAAAATCAGACAATATAAAAAAATATAAAAAAGGATATAAAATAAAAGCTCAAACACACACACACACACACACACACACACTATGTTCTCATATTGTACTCCCTAGGGGGAACCACTGTTAACAATTTGGTGCATATCCTTACAGATGTGTATGTGTGTATATGTACACACATATATGTATGTACAATTACTTTACAAAAATAAAATCATATACTATTCATACTATTCTGCAACTTGCTTTTTATACCTAACAATATGTCCTTTGTATTTTTCCATCTCAGTAAAAATAGCTCTACTTCCTTCTTTATAAAAAAAAAATGAATAGGTAGTACATGAACATGATACACTTAAAAGGGACAACAGCATATATATAGAATCTCCCTTCAATCTCCCAGCAGTCACTTTCTCCCCAGAGGCAACCACTATTACTGGTTCCTTAAATGTCGTTCTACAGCTAGAGAATGTATATAAACAGATACCTTTATATTTATATAAATGGAAACTTACCATACATGCTGTTCTATATCTTGCTTTTTAAATTTTAACTATATATCTTGGAGATCATTCCATATAGGGCTGCCTGATTCTTCTAAATGGCAATATTATATTCTATTGTATTTTTATTTAATCAAATCCTATAGCTGTGTATTTCTAATTTTTCACAAGTAGCTAAATGCAACCATATGGAGCAAGAATTTAGAATTTATTTAGCAAAAGGAAAGAGAAGAAACCAAAACAAAGAAAGAAGACCAAATGCATTTTAAATTGTAAAGAATCATGAATTAAGACTAAACCTAGGGCCTTTCTGTGTGGCATTAAAATAAATTATTGAAGCAATTTTTTTTTTTTAAGATTTTATTTATTTGCGAGAGAGAGAATGAGAGACAGAGAGCATGAGAGGGAGGAGGGTCAGAGGGAGAAGCAGACTCCCTGCTGAGCAGGGAGCCCGATGTGGGACTCGATCCCGGGATTCCAGGATCATGACCTGAGCCGAAGGCAGTCACTTAACCAACTGAGCCACCCAGGCGCCCTAAAATAAATTATTGAAAAGCAATTTGAAATTCTAGATGCCAGCAATTCTTATTTATTAAAAAAAATGAATTCTTTGTATTACTTTCAAAGAATATGAACAATGAAGAGCCCATCTCTGTTTTGGGTACCTAAACACTCTTAATGACCTTAATGATGCACTTTTCTGGGACCAGTCAGTAAACTTTAGAAAGTCATTTTTTTGTTCATAGAAATGCCTGGTTAAGAAACCCTTCTCCTCCATTTGGTATTTGTCAATGGCTGTTGCAGCTGGTACTATTCAGAGATGCTTGCTGGTTTTACAGATACTCCAAATAAGACAATGTCACCAAAATGATACATCTACTAGGAAACTCCAGGGGGAACAAAATGACATATTTCCTTTATATAAAATACATTATTAAATAAATTGGCTAAAAGACAATGTCTTGTGGTGGCTGGAGTCTTAAGGTGTGAGTCCTCATGTCAATTCTGTGACCACTGGGTACATGCAGTTGCATTAATCAATTCTCTTTGTTTCAAGTTCCCATTTGGTTTCCAGATTTTTATTTATTTATTTTTTTTAGATTTTATTTATTTATTTGACACAGAGAGACACAGCGAGAGAGGGAACACAAGCAGGGGGAGTGGGAGAGGGAGAAGCAGGCTCCCCGCTGAGCAGGGAGCCCAATGCGGGGCTCTATCCCAGGACCCTGGGATCATGACCTGAGCCGGAGGCAGACGCTTAACGACTGAGCCACCCAGGTGCCCCTCAATTCCCCATTTGGAAGACAGGAGAAATAATTTTGTCTGATTCCCTTGCTTACCTCAAAGCCACGTTAAGAGAAACAGAAATTAGAACTGCAAGTGGCAGGGGCGCCTGCGTTGCTCAGTCGTTAAGCGTCTGCCTCCGGCTCAGGTCATGGTCCCAGGGTCCTGGGATTGAGCCCCGCATCGGGCTCCCTGCTCCACGGGAAGCCTGCTTCTCCCTCTCCCACTCCCCCTGCTTGTGTTCCCTCTCTCACTATGTCTCTGTCTGTCAAATAAAGAAATAAAATCTTTAAAAAAAAAAAAAAAAAACTGTATGTGGCAGAAAGTTTTCCAGGAAGGTACTGTTTATGTAATTATGTTGATATGACTCTGCCTAGGTGAGTTCTCAAAGTGGATATAGAGGCAGAAAGATGTGTGTATCAGAATCAACTGGGGACATTTTTCAGACGGCTCCCTACCTCGCTCTTCCTTCCATCCCCAGTTAAGAACAACTGTGACTGAAGAAAGCTTCAGTGCCGTCAGGTATGGGAAGTAAGTATTGTGCTCTAAACTGAGGGGGATACACACAGTGGTGATTAAGGTCAAAGGTTTCCGTTTCAGGGAGACCTGGGTTGGAATGTTGGCTCCACCCCCTTATTAACTATATGATCTTGAATGACCCTATTTCACTTTTTGAAACCTTTGTTGGCTCATCTGTAAAGCACCTGCCTTCAAGGCTGGCATGTGGCTGCCACATAGTTAGTGCTCAATAAACAGTTCTGCCGTTGGTTCATTGGTAACCTCAACCTTTATTGTTCACACGGAACCATGGATTTAAGGCAATATTTATCATCCTATGAGTTTACCAATTGCTTCTCTCATAAAGATTTAATAGATATAGGATTCTTACAAACATATATGCATAAGGATAGAATTTGAAGGCTGAAAATGGCTATAAAACCATAAAGATTACCCTTACCAACCCTACCTTTTATGTACAGGGAAGCTGAGGCTCACAAAAGCAAGAGATTTACCCAGGGTCACAGGGCTGATACGGATAAGGGTCAGGACTAGAGGTACACCTTCTGTCTTCCAGTCCAGTGCTTTTCACTTCTTGCCACTCTCAAACCACACATTTAATAAAAATAAAATATACTTGCTTTATTTTTATTTAAAGATTTTATTTATTTAGAGAGAGAGAGAATGAGAGAGAGAGCACATGAGAGGGGGGAGGGTCAGAGGGAGAAGCAGACTCCCTGCCAAGCAGGGAGCCCGATGTGGGATTCCATCCAGGGAGTCCAGGATCATGACCTGAGCCGAAGGCAGTCGCTTAACCAACTGAGCCACCCAGGCGCCCTAAAATATACTTGCTTTAAAAAGTTAATGATGAGAATGTTATTTCCTTTCTATGGCAGAGTCAGTGACATCATCACCTAGAACAAGAAAAGTCCTGTAAAATGGCCCTCGTCCCGCTAATAAAATTAGTAGCACAGAAAAGTGTGGAAAACCACCCCCATCATTGCAAATGTGGTATCCCCAGACCCAGAGAGAAGTGAGTGATGGCGTAGGGTGTAGGATCCAGATCAAGACCCACATGGTGAGGGGAAAGATGATGAATAAGAAGGGGAGTTTCAAGGTCTTTCCTGGGCCGCAAATTGCTCCCCCAGCCTGGTCCTGGATTTCAAGTTTCTACGCCTCCCTTAAGGACTCACAAGATTTCCAAAAGCTCCATGTTTTTTCACATGGCTGTTTGTTCCTCACATTCTCGACCCCTGCCATGTGATTAATACAGATGGTATATCTGCAATGAACTGATCTTACAATTCCTCTGCCCTGGGTGAACACGCAGGTGCCCAGACCCACAGGGAATTTAGGAAGCAGAGTGGAGGCAGATGAACACCAAGCAACCTTAAACTCAAATTAGCAGATGACGGTTAGATCTGTGCCTCTACAAACAGGACCAGAGGATCTTCTGGACTCCCCTAATAGGGCAGGGCTCCAGCACTGATTGAAGAGTTGCACCATGGGTCTGATTCACAGGACTGAGTGGAGTGAAAAGGGAAAGGCCGCCCAGTCCAGTTCTGGACACCTGCCCGTCTGCCCACGAATGGCCACTGTGGAATCTAAGGCAAGCAGACTGCCCCCAAAAATCAGCCTGGAGTCTCTGCCTCCATGCCTGGCCTGGCCTTCAACCACAGCAATGTCCACTGCAGCCCGGGGCCACCTCAGGAAGGCGTCTGTTACCTCCTGCTTGGCCTCCAGTTCTGCGGTCACCGGGATAACCCAACGGCCATAAATTTCCAACTCTGCTAAATGTTGCCCTACTTCTAACTCTAGCTGACTGCATCTTGCCCTTTGGGAAAATAGCTTTACTCCTGAGTGCTCTCTGCTAAATGAGTGCCACCTTGTCTCTTTCCTCCACATCATCATTATAATTAATAAGCAACAATATCATCCCTCGTGGTTATGTTCTTATTAGGTGTTAACTGGCCTTAGCATCATTATCTCATTAGGCCTTTCCACCTAAATTACTTTATCAGCTTCCCTCCGAAGGGGGTCTGGTACTGTCTGGCTGAAAGGAATCCCCTGCACAAACACAAGAAAGCAAAAGGATAATCACAGGCATTTAGATCTGCTCCAGATATTAGTCGTCTTGAAAAATTAATGTTATTTCTACTATTGGGAATACTTGAACTGCTATAAATTCTTTCCTCCAAAGTGTTTAAAGCAATACCCAGAAGCTTTTAACTTAATCTCACTCATTTCTATGAGAAAAAAAATGTTGTGGAAGAATATATTCTAAAATATTTACAACAGTTAAAACTTCCTCCCTCGTCACTGCCCACATTTCTATTTGAATCGGTTATCTCCAGTTCTTTCACTAAGTGGCTGAATTTCAAATTTTTTTTGCTTGCTTAGTCCCCACTTCAGTTGTTCTACATGCAGTCTTTTTTTCAACTTCTAATAATGCTTAGCTTTTATTTCCTTTAATAGCACTCATTTTATAATTCAACCTTTTGTAAAAGGTAGATGAAGATGATTCTGCTCATAAAAGAATGGAGAACATAGACTAATACAATTCTCCAGAAATGCTTTTGTTCTTGAGGACTGATGATGCACATTGCTTCCTTTATTGTCCTCACAATTTCATGTTAACTTTCCATCTTTTCCTCCTTTATTTCTAGATCATGTATGCTCTCCAAAGATTAGGGAACATGCCATTAAGAGTCCAAACTTGCCCTTTACAGCCATTAGTCATGTTTTGTTTCCCATTCCAATTACTTCCTCCCTTCCTCACCTTCCCACATTAATTGCTCATTCATTCTCACTTTCCCTAGTAATTTCCTAATGTTTAAATGTCTTGTTATCTCTTGGGACACCTGGGTGTCATTTAAGCTTCCAACTCTTGATTTTGATTCACTTCATGATCTTGGGGTTGTGGGATCAATCCCAGCATGGAGCGCTGCATGGAGCCCTGCATGGAGCACCGCCCCCTCTGGCTCTGCACTCAGCAGGGAGTCTGCTTGGGATTCGCTTGGGATTCTCTCTCCCTTTCCCTCTGCCCCTCCCCCTGCTTGAGCTCTCTCTCTCTCAAATAAATAACTAAACCTTTAAATGTCTTATTATCTCATATTCCTCATTATCTGCTTATCCTTCAAACTCTGTTTTTCATTTCATTTTCCCACAAACTGTGTAGTCTTTTTTTTTATTACGTTATATTAATCACCATACATTACATCATTAGTTTTTGATGTAGTGTTCCATGATTCATTGTTTGCAGTCTTACTGGGTTTGCAGTATTCATTTCTCCTTCTTGCTCACCCATCCATCAGTCATCTCTTTCCCCTCTCCTCCCTACTTTCTGAGTTCCAATTTCTTTTTTTCCGAAGGAGCAGATCATGATTTGAAATGATGGAGATGAATCTTAATGTCCCCAGACTCTCTATTTACTTAATTTTTAACAGCAAATTTTCACTCCAAGGGAGAAATCTGAGTTTGTAATTCTCAAGTCTTCCCACAGAGGCAATCAAATACACTAGGTCTCTCTCCTTTTTTTTTTTAAACTTAATTGGGGATAATACAAATCTCAAATGAAATATTGCACAGTTGGTTGGTATTTATCTGAGATGCGTTGACCATTCTTTTTTCCCTTTGCAATTGAAGCCCCGAATGATGGCCAAAAAAACACGTTGTCTTTTGAATCTGTGTCACATAACACTTCTCTTAGAGATTGAAAGTAAATCCCTAACTACAAACCCTTCTGTTATCAAACTTTCTGTTAATGCTCAGCCTCTTTTCCTAGAAGAGTATGATTTTAGTTTAAAAAAATTTTATTTGTGTTTTATTTTTGAAACTTCACAGGCTTCAGGGACTTCTCTTTTTCTTGATCTTCCTTTCTTCCTCCTGAAATCTCAGGATAATTAATTTTAACAAACTCTGGAAACATTCTTCTCTTTATTTTCTCTACTTTAGTGGCCTTCCTTACCTCCTCCTTTTCCAATGGATACCTTCTTATTCAAGTGTCTGACGGGAATGAATTCCCACCTTTGCACAGTCTCATCTTCACATTCTCTATCACTTTAATTTACTCCATACAGTCAGTCCCTGACCATATTTAACAATTTGTGTGGCTGCTGAAGTTCTCCCAGCCTGTGTTCCTGGCCTAGAAGGCAGCCATCTTGCTCCCACGATGCCCTTCAAATGCTGGCAAGAGAAGGGTATCCTGATCATCAACTTTATTAGTAGTAACACCAAGGGAATGGAAGTAAACATATTAATCAAGGGACAGCCTCATTGCATCATGCTAAAGGGAAGGATTGGGGCAGTTTCTCAAACTCTATCTCCCTATTGTACTCCTCTGCAGATCTGTGTTCATTTTTCAGGCTTATTGATTTTCCTATTCCATCACAAGTATGTTATGTGATGCCTTACACTGGGTTAAGGTTAGTAAATTGTAACCATTGAAACCTAGCATGCATTGCCATATGATTATGACTTCACTGTCATTCGAAGCTAGCCAAAGGATAGATCACTTGTGCAGTGGGAAATCCTGCTCATTAAATTACTAGTGGATTTCTCTGAGTTAATCCTTTCTTATATGATCCAAATCATCTACTCTTTTTTTCTAAAATATGACCCTCTTCCCCCCTCACTATTCTATTACAGTTCATACATAATGTCTCTGGAGGGTACAGTATAGTCTAATTTTCTTCATTATTTAATTTAGATCTTGTTAAGTGAGACAGGCATTCACTCATAAGAAGGAACATTTAAGTTTTGGCAAATAAGTTCATTAGTATTCAGAAAGCTTTGCACCCCTCATATTTAATAAACCTTTCCATTACAGAGTAAGAAACGCTGGAAAATAGTCAAACAAATTAGCAATGGAGCCACCAAGAGAGTACATTCAACCCTGATTCAGAGATGTCTCAGTTTATCAGTTTTCTGTCAATCATTAAACAACAAAGATAAAACATGCAATTATATACAAGGAGACAGAACTCCTAATTCTTTCATCCTAGCTGAAGCAGAAAAGTTTTAATTGCTTGGAAAAATAAGATTTTTATCTTCTCTCCAAAGGGATAAAGAAAACAAATGTAAATTGGCTTTGAGTCAATGGCTGGAGCTACAAAACCTCAGGTTACGCAAATGGGAGTTGGAACTACCAGCCCATCATCTGTAGTTTTTGTCCTTTACGAGAACCAGTATCCACATATTTGGAAATCTGAGATGGTCCACAGAATATTTTCTTTTCTGCTACAGCTCCTTTAACACATAAGGAAAAAAAAAAAAAGAATGTGACCTTTTCATTAGAATGTTTAGAGTCATGAAAATTTACTGATACCACTTCTGCTTAATGGGAGTAACACTCACTGAAATATTTGAATATGCTGTCAATTATTGCAGGGTCAACTTTCCACTTATGTGAGTTACCAAGCCCTTTATTTCTCTTCTAAGTCCTATCAGCCATCTGATATTGAGAAATATAAAATATATGTATTTAAAGAGGCCACCCGCCATAATGAATATATGAAGCACAGTATGCATGAAAGATGTCTATTTATTGAAAGAAGTTTTTTTAAAGCTTAGTAAGTAGTCACCTAGATTCTCCCCACCTGGGCAGAGTTGGTTGCAGGAGATGGGGTAGACAGTGGCTATCACTGTATGGAGGACTGTCCCTCTACAGATTTATCCCAAGAAGTAAATGATTGTCTCTTCCTTATATCTGGACATAGATCTTTTTATGGTAACCCTGGGCCTAAGTGAGTACCTAGATGTGGATATTAAGGCACCTCAAAATTGCTTGAGCAGAATGGGACCTCCGCCTATAACTGGTTGCCCTGGTAGGACCGACAGCACACTCCCCTGGGACATGGCTGATTCTCACCAAAAGAAAAGCTGGTAGATGAAAGGAAGGAGGGTTTTGTACCCTCTCCTGTGAAAGCTTCTGGACTGTGGGAAACTGTCAGGTTAACTTGTATCTCCAAACCTAGCACACACCTGGTACGTTTCACATGGTATATGCTCGGTGGAAGTGTGATCAGGGAAAGGAGAGGGAGAAAGGCACAGATGGGAGAAAGGGTACAGGAGGCTAGAGCCTCTGTGAGCTTTACGGGGAATTTTTCTAGAATCTGCTCAACTCCTAAGGGGAGAAGCAGATTCATTGTATCCTATAAGGTTGAGAAATACTCCTCCAAAAAAAAAAACCAGTCAAGTGATTATGGCAGATCTACCTGACCTAACAGCTTAAGAAAAGTTGAGTTAGAAACTGGCCAGTTGTCCAGTAGACTGGGGCCTGATGTTAGCATTTTTAGAGCTGGAAGGGATCTTGGATCACCTAAGAGGCCTCCAAGTGGAATGTGATATGACTTGCCCACAGTCACATAGCTCATTAGTATTAGAATAGAAATCTGGGTCTCAGAGTTCCCAGCCTAGCATTTTTCAGCCTGCAATTTCCCCACATAAAACAGAAGCAATAGCTGCTTCCCGAATTCTATCCCTTCATATTTCCTGACCCATGTCACTTGGTATCTCTCTCCCCCAGAAGCCCTAACTAAACCTAATCCCTTCCTCTGGCACCATGGGATTTTATACAGCTTGCTAGGGAAACAGTCTAGGCAGGTTCACAGAGCAGTTATAGAATGCAGATTTATAAGTCTTATAAATGCATGTTCACTAGGCTTGATTAAGGCCATAAGAATTGCTATACTAATTAGAATCTTGGACTCGAGAATATTTTTCTGTCCATTTGTTTGCTGTGGCCACTGCTCTTCACATCGAAGAGAAAGCTAGAATGTAAGCTCCACGATGTAGGAAACATGTTTATCTTATTTATTTATTTATTTATTTATTTATTTATTTAGAGCAAGTGAGCGAGCTCAGTGGGGGGCAGAGGGAAAGGGAGAAAGAGAATCCCAAGCAGGCTCCATGCTCAGTGCAGAGCCCGATGCAGGGCTTGATCTCACAACCCTGAGATCATGACATGAGCCAAAATCAAGAGTCAGATGCTCAACTGACTGAGCCACCCAGGTGCCCTGGAACCATGTCTATCTTACACCTAAGTCTCCAGTGTCCAGTAGGTACTTAACTATTTGTTGAATTTTTTAATATGACCACCAGTTCCATATTTCATGATTCTAAGAATGTTCCTTGACATCCTTATCTACAAATAATCAGTAATATTGCCCTTCAGCCAAATATTTTTAAAGATCTCAACTCTACCTAGTGTCTCCATTAATCAAATTAACTCAATACAGTCTGATCACCCCTCCCATAGGCAGGGAGTTCAAGCTCTATTTGACTTGATCTACTGTGTGTGTTAATCTTTACCCTCAAGTGAATGAAGACATACTAAGGACTAACATCCTAGAACTGGAAGATAGTCTATGACTATGTTCTCACTTTCAAGCCCTAGGGTGTGGAGAAATGTAGGCTAATAAATTGGTGTTTCCTTCAAACCACTACTTGCCAGATCTTTATTCAAGGACAGGCTGAGTTCTGTGTGGGGAAGAACCAAGCAGGAGGATCAGTGGGGTAGTCTGCCTACCCTCCATGGTCACAAACAATCCAGACGGGGCACCCAAATTATGTACCTCGGTAGGACAAAGAGCAGCCCTGTAGTAAAACATCCCCATGCTCCTCTACATTTGATTACGCCTTACTTTCTACCCCTAAGGAATTTATCAAACCATTCCTTCCAATTCCATACAGAATTCTCCCTAAAATAAGTGCTAGTATTATTTTCTTCTCTTTATATTTCCGTAGATGTTTTAGCACTCTATGGTTATTTTGGTGCCCTTCTAGGTTAGTCCTGCAAGCAGTTGTCCAGCTGGTCTGTCTTTAATCTGATCCTGATGGCAGCCATTACTTGAAATGAAGAAGGCAGTCTAGTTAGAAACTGCAGTTGATGTTCCTCCTCTCTCAGGGGATAGGTAGCCCATCTGGAAGGTCTTCTTGATGATGGTGTCTGGGGCCAGGATTCAGGAAATTCAGTGGCAGTGATGGGAAGCAATGTAGGAAAAGGTCATGCTCCTCTAAAGAAGTGCATTTTCCTTCTGTCTCAGCAACTGTAAAATTATAAATCAAAGATTAAAAAGTTAAGCCACTGCTCAAGTGAAGATCTTGGTAAATACACCACTTAAGCAAACCTGATGATGGATACATTGGCATCTAGATGAAGTCTGTGGTTTTCCAAACAATGGGGCAGAGACTACAGGGACATACAAAGTATGCCTAAGGATTCTCTATTTCTTCATTTATTTTGCTTTATCAAAGAAAGAGGAAAAACTGTAATTGCCATTAAATACAAGTGAATCTGCCTGCAGAAAGAATGTAGAATGAGTGGGCTTAGGAGGGACATACTAGGGAAAAAGGAAAGAGAGCCCACAGAATCCAAAAACAGCTGCTGTTTCTTCACAGCATTTCACGGAGCTGACTTGAATGGAGTTGTGATTCTGTGACCTAAGAGAGAGATGAATAAATAATAATATTTGGGGACAAATGATTTAAGACCCTATGAAAAATTAGAAGTACAGTCACCCAAGCCTTACTTGGTTCCTGGCATCCAAAATGACCGATTCTCACAGTCTTTAAGAAAATAAGACAGAATGATAAGAACCTCATGCAAAGACAGTCTAGATGAAGCATCACTAGTTTAGGGCGTCTCCACTAAAAGCATCACAGGAGATGCATTAGTGTGCCACTACATCCTCTCCTTTGCTGTACCACTCTGTCCCCTTCCTCAGGCTCCAGGAACCCAGTGTGCACGTGCCATTATCTACCCACTCAAATGCCTTTCATATGACAGAGACTAGCTTAAACCTAAGGTCTTCCAATTACTAGATCTGAATATTTCATACTAGAGTTTTAACACCTGGTGGCTTTAGCATTCCCATGGGCTATTTGCAATTTAAAATTACTTGTAATCTTAATTACTGGAATATGGGAAGAAGAAGAAGAAGAAGGGAAAGTGAGCAAGGAAATAGGAGGGGCTTCCTATACTTCTCATTTAATCTCAACACGATTCTACACCAACCATCAAAACTCCAAACGGTGGGCTTCAGCAACTTTCCCTCCATGTCACAAACGATCTGAACAGCTGCTAAACCCAGACTGAGAAAGTAGTTCTGTACTCAGAGCACATGAAGAGGATTCTTTAGAACTGATGTCTAAGCCTATAGAGAAGCCTCCTACAGATACCAGTGATCATGTCTGCAATCCAGGTATCTGCCCTGCTCCAAATCCCTCACTTGACAAGCAAACTAAAAGGTGAGTGGCTCACCCAGTGTCACATAGGGACTGACTGAAAGGTAGTCCCAGTCCACAGCCCAGCCCAAGTAAATCTTCATGAGCACAACACATTGTCTTTGCTCTAGACACGATGATCATGTTCTTCAAACTCTAAAGCAGTATTTGGGTAGTACCTGAGTAGTAATTTCCCCTTCCTGGACAACAGTCTGATTCAGTGGGTCCAGGGGAGGCACAGGAATGTTAACAGGTTCCCTGGGGGAGCCTGATTTGTGGGGTGTTGGAACCACCCCTATGCTTTGCTTATCACTCCTCCACTTATCAGCACCATGGAGCCAGCTGGAAGGTCCCCCTGACCTTCTGAGGGCATCCTCTGCTCTGAGGACATCCTCACAAGCCTGACTATCAAAGGGTTCTTGAAAATTAGGGCACAAGTCAGAGTCCTGAAGACAAACACCAGCAAATCCATGGAAACAGAAAGTGGATTAGTGGTTGCCAAGGGCTAGGGGGTAGGCTTGAGGGATGACAGCTAATGGGTATGGGGGTTGATGAAAACATTCTGGAATTAGTTGTGATGATTATACAACTTGGTGCAATCTGGATTATACGTTTTAGGAGAGTGAATTTTATGGTTTGCAAATTATATTTCAATTTTTGAAAAGCCCATATAGATGTGTGGGTACCGCATATCACATGCAGGTGGATCACCAGGTTCCCTGCGTCCTCACAACTATTGGGCGACGTCCCCTGGGCAACAGAGGCAAAATGTTGCCAGGGCAGCTGATGACTATAATGGCTACCATTTGCTGCATACTTCTTACGTGGCAGACACCTGTGATACTCAGCACATGGTTATCTCAAATGATAAAATCATAACCAAAGATGTGGATACCATTATTATACTGTTCTTGTTAACATTTTACAGATTATAAAATGGAGGTATAGTGAGGTTAAACAACTTGACTAGGCCCATAGCCAGTAAGTGACAAAAGTAATAGCTAGAAAGGTGTGGCTAAATAGGCACCAAAAGAATCTGCCCCAAATCATGTCCCTCATGATTCTGATATTCCCACTATTAGATTTTGGGAAAATAGAATAATAATAATAATAATAATAATAACATAGCTAGGATTTATTAATTCTTTCCATGTTCCAATCTTTCTGCTAAATTCTCTACATAGATTATCTCACATAATCTTCACAAAAACTCTGTGAGGTACATACTATCGTGGTGGAAGGTTAGGCAGAGAATCCTGACATAACTTGCCCGAGGCCACACAGCTAGCAAGCGATGGACTCAGGATTTGAACACAGACCCTACTGCTAAGCCACTTTGTCAGAGAGCCAAATTCAGGTGCCTGCAGGGTCCAGAATGATGAAAGAGTAAAGTAGGCCCCATATGTTTCTTAAAATACAA
Source organism: Halichoerus grypus (assembly GCF_964656455.1). Taxonomy (NCBI): domain Eukaryota; kingdom Metazoa; phylum Chordata; class Mammalia; order Carnivora; family Phocidae; genus Halichoerus; species Halichoerus grypus. The sequence continues at coordinate 40,470,104 of NC_135723.1, forward strand.
AATAGCATCTGCCCATCTTTTACTTATCCATAGAGATGTGGTACGATTTTCTCGTAATACTATAAGGCAAACAAAGCACAAGAGCAATGATAAATGACACTTTGCCTCAATGTTGAGGATACAAAACAGGGTGGCAAAAACTGGCAAATTGGAGAAAAGCCTATTTTCATCTAAAGGAGCAGCCACCATTCAACTCCCAACGCTCTGTTGCCAGGTGGGTATATGATGCAGTATTGCCATATTTTCTGAGAGAAACCAGAAAGATTTTTACATGAAATCTTTTGGTTTTAAAAAAAAATGGCAAAATGGGATGCCTGGGTGGCTCAGTCAGTTGAGCGTCTGACTCTTGGTTTCAGCTCAGGGTCATGGTTTCAGGATCATGGGATCAGGTCCTGTGTTTGACTCTGCGTGGAGCACAGAATCTGCTTGGGATTCTCTGCCTCTCCCTTTGCCCCTCCCCCCACTAGATGCGCTCTTTCTGTCTCTCTAAAATAAATGAATAAATAAAGTCTTTGGGGGAAAAAAAGGAAAAGGGAAAAAAGGTAGATATTATTAGTCCCACTTTATTATTTTTAAAAAAATCGCAAAGAATTCTGAAGCCTGAATTTGGTCTGTAGCATTTCACTCTCAACCTCTGTATATAGTAAATTGCCTCCTCAAGCAGTTCCATGTGACTGGAATTTAGGATTTGGGGTAAAAAGTGACAGGCAGAATCTGGAATGGTGAGGAGGGGCCATGGTATGAAGATTCTTGGTGCACACCTAAGGAAGGTAAATCTCATTCCACAGGCCAGGGAAAGCCAGAAGCTTTGTTGTTTTGTTCTGTTTTATTTAAGAAAAGAAAGACACCAGATCAGAAAGACATCCTGAGAATGATGTTAAGGGCATAATAGCTGGGAGAGAGAGCTAAGGCAGTGAGACTAAATGGGAGGTGACTATCAACCTCAGGGTAGTGGCAGTGGAAGCGAGAGAATGGACATAAGTCAATTAATAGCAGAGACCTTCCTTAGAAAATAATAGATCTGCTTATATCAAAAGAGCATATACACTCTATTATGTAGCAATGGCATCACTTGATAAAGAAAAGGCCATCATCATGAAGAGGGAGACATTAGCAAATAAGGAAGAAAGCTATGAGAAAAACAAGAGAGGGGTTTCAGGATACGACTTGTTTGAGGCTGGGTTTGGCATGTAAAAAAGGAAAGAAAATGTCCTTGGCTAGGGTAGGGAGGAGACAGCTTGAAAACTGCCTAAGAAAACAAAAAAGTGAATGAGAAAAATAAAAAGAACACATATAAGGAGGTCAGGTACTAAGATATTAAGAAGAAATATAAGAAACCAGGAGGGAAAAAAATAGTCAGGCAAGGACGAACAGTGCATGTCCCTAAAGTCCAGATTTAATGCAGATGAGAGAAACTGGGGAGAGCATTTTAAAAAGATGTTGTAATGAAGGCACCAAAGAGATTGCTTTAACAGAGACAGAACTCAAGAATAGAGACCACAATGGAGGTATTTATAAGGAGAAGAATAAAAAGATGTCCAAAATACGGAAAAGGATTTTAGCTATTGGAGACCAGAGGGAAAAGATGAGTTTTAGAGATGTCAGAAAGGAAAATATGACAGGATTTTGGAATATTCTCCGAGTGAAAATAAGGTCTATTCTGTAAAAAAATACAAAGTTCTCTCTCCACAAGTGCTTAAGAAGCAGCCCTGAGGACAGCCAAAGATAATACCAAAGCTGCATTCCGAGGGTATGAGGAGGAGAATGCAGTTACCAGAAAGTTCCTAAAGGGAAGGAAGCAAAGATTTTCATCTTGACCACGCTTGGTTTTCATTGGTTGTAACATCACACAGACCAGAATGAAGTATTCCACGGAAGCAACTTCAGAGGTAACCTTGTGATGGCGCAGAACACTCTGGGAGAACTACAATAGTTACAAAGGCAGAGGGAAAAGGAGGACCCTTTTCCATACACATGGACTAGGAATAAAAAGGACCAATTACAGTAACAAAAGATCTTATTTAAAAGCACAAAGTTGGGGGTGCCTGGCTGGCTCAGTCGGTGGAACTTGTGATGCTTGATCTTGGGGACTGTGAGTTTGAGCCCCATACGGGGTGTAGAGGTTACTTCAAAATAAAATCTTGAAAAAAAAAATAAAAGCACACAGTTGTACATTAAAAGAGAAGAAATACAAGTGAAGAGGAAGGAAGACTATTACAGTTAGGACAAGAAGGGGCTATCATTTAAGTGTATGTCATATAATATCTGGCAACTTAGTTACAGTATCCCATTTAAGTTCCTCATCAGATAGGCAAAGTTACTCCATTTTGCAGAAGAAAGTGTGGGAGTTATGTAAAATAATTACGTGGTAAAAAGTCACAAAGATAGTTAAGTTTTAGAGCCAACTCTTACTGGATTCTCAAGCTTAAGCATTTTCCACAATACCTCAGTCACTATGGGCCATCTTTCACCTGGATTTCTGCAAGAGCCTTCCTAACTAGTATGTCTCTCACCGCCTCCATCCTCCATCCAATATGTAGCCCAAGCAATAGATCAAAAATGCAAATTCCATTGTGGCACTGCCTGTTTAAAATCCCTTCAGTAAATTCCCTTTAGTCTTCAGTGGCATCCAGACCACCTAGCACTCCCTACAAAGGCCGTTCAAGGTCTGGCCCCACTCACCTCCCCAGCTTCATCTCAAGCTCCTCTCCTTGTAGGTGACAATTCAATGACTCTGAATATATATTTAAGTCCTTGGAATGCACCATGATCATTTTCACCTCCAGGGCTTGACACATTGTCCCTATGGGCTGGAGGAATCATCTCCCTGACCATCGAACCCCTCCCCTTGGCAGTCACCAAGGATGACTCCTGGGCAACAGTAGGACTCCTTTCTCACAAAAATTAACACACCTTATTGGAATTCTCTTTATCTGTTCTGAGATCCCCATACCCCCTCTACCATGAGCTACATGAGCAAAGATCCTGTTTCCATTTTGTTCACTCTTGATTCCACAACACCGAGCACGTGCACTGACATATCACAGGTGTTAAGTACCCATTCAGTTTTGAAATGGACAAATAAATCTGATGGGGTGAGAGCCATTACTGTTTACTAAGTGAAGCTGTATCAGTAGAGGCCAAACTCCTAGCTGACCCCAAAGCCCCTACTCTTGGCATCTGCAATTTACTGTCCATTGCTGAAGATTCTTTTCCAAATTCCAAAATTCAATTCCAATTCCAAAATTCCAAAAAATTCAACAACATTTTCTAGAACATAGGCTCTGTGTCCTTTCTGCACTCAGAGCCATAAATAATTCCAAGGACAAGACTTGCTTCTTGCCCTAAACAAGCTTATAGTCTAGTGGAAGAGCTTTCATTTTGTCAACATGTTGCAACTCACATTCTCTTTAAATTCTTTCAGAACTGAGCTGACAAGGGAACCTTGATAGTCTCTTAAGCATTTGGTAATAGGCAATTAACTCCTACAGGATAACAAGGGGCTTGAGAGCTGAAGCCAAATCTTACTCATCATTATCATCCTGGTGGTTAGCATAGTGCCTGGTATGTAACAATGGTTTTAAAACTGTCACCAAATGGGTGAAAGCAGAAACAAATGAATGAAGAAACAAGCAAACAAGTCAAGTCTTGGAATCTAGCTTTTTTTTTTTTTTTAAGATTTTTATTTATTTATTTGACAGAGAGAGACACAGCAAGAGAGGGAACACAAGCAGGGGGAGTGGGAGAGGAGAAGTAGGCTTCCCGAGGAGCAGGGAGCCCGATGCAGGGCTCGATCCCAGGACCCTGGGATCATGACCTGAGCTGAAGGCAGACGCTTAACGACTGAGCCACCCAGGCGCCCCAGGAATCTAGCTTTGGAATCTGGGTCAGAGTCTCAGCAGGAATTCTACTGTATCACTAAACAGATAAATGACTTGGTGACAGGTCCCTGTAGAGAAGAACGGGCCCATTAGACACACACATAATGGCCAAAATGAAGTCAGTGGAGCATGGGGGCAGGGAAAGAGAGGAGCAGGCTACTATTTTCAGTGGTTTTCCATTTTTCCATCACTGGACAGGTTCTCTTCCCTGTCCTCAGGTTTAGAGGGGAGACGCCTTGGGAGAGTCATACCCACGGAAGAGTATTGAGATGGCTTCACCTGGCTCTCTAGAGCCACAAACCTGCTCATTGAGACAGACTGGAGAGGTAGGTCAAAAGATAATAGGAAAATATATCAATAAATATAGTGTTCATCACATGTCTTCACTCCCTAGGAAGAAAACCCTTCAGTGACATTATTTAAAATGTGCATTAATAATCACCAACATGAATAAATATCTAACTGAAACAAAGATATTTGCTAGTTTCTATTCCTTTCAAAATTAGAACCAAAAATCTGTCCAGAAACAGCTATCAAAGAGCATCATTTTCACACACACACACACACACACACACACACACCTGAAATTTCCCCTACTGCCAACTTGTTAGTTATTTGAATAAACATTATTTCTGCCACATGCTTTAGCACCAAATAGTACCTTGTAGTCAGTTAAAAAACCTTTATCAAAGTTAGACTCTGGTATTATTTTGACACCAGACAGTCCTTTGCTTTTGTGTGGAATCACAGTGTTGCCTGAACAGTGTACGATTACGCCTTTGTGCAGACAATCAGCAGGTCATTAGCGTACCGTACAAATCACCTTGGACTCAGGATGGAACCCTGGGGACCTGAAGCTGCAATAGACTGCAGAGAAGACATGGTGTTGCTGACAGTTACCTCTGATGGCAGTTAAAAATGTATGATTGCAACCACATGACAGCTTAATACAACAGATCCCTGAGCTGTTCACATGGCACATTCTGATTAATGGTATCAGTAATCATTATGAATTTTTAAGTTTTGGTGGAGCGCTCCATTACATCCTACTATTAGAATACAAGACTAACAGGCCCTTTATGAAATTACCATATTTTATCATTATTTTACTGCTGCTGGTTTTACATTTTGGTGAACACGATCTGACCCATAACATATTCTGATGGGGCAGGGAGAGTCCTGCTGCACATTTGAAAGGCTCAAGAAGAAATTTTTGTATAAGAAAGTGAAAGTGACATGAACTGAAACTTGTTACGGGAACCAGAATTTGCCACTTTTACACACACACACACACACAGGCACATGCACACACACACACACACAGAGGATAAGGTCTATTTCCCTATATCCACATCTGGCAATGATGTGCACATAGTGAAAAGATTTCAGATTCCCTCCAGAAAGCCCTTAGGCTACAAGAAAAATCATCCTACATCTAATAAAGCCATCTGAGATATATCTCCCATATGGGAAAGCCCCATTCTGCTTTATTCCAACAAATTGGCCCTTGGATTCCTCTCGCAGCTGTTGCTGCTATTGTTGAAGATGTCCGGAGTCCTGGCAGTGAGCAGGATGCTGTGCACAACAGTCAGGGTCCCCACATCTCTGGGCTGTGTAAGAGTTAAGTGATATCACCTGTGACGAGTACTGAGCCCCAGGACAGTTAAAGGCCTGACTCAGGAGAAGTGCTCAGTAAATGGGGACGAAAAAAAAAATGTCTTAATTAGAATATTCTGAGAGTTTAGTCTCAAGAGAAAAATGGGAGTCAATTTCTAAATCAGATCACCACCAAGACAACAAGGATGCTAAAATAAGCAAACAAACAAATAATTTTTCCTTAGAATTTCCCCTTCAGGGATGCCTGGGTGGCTCAGTGTTAAGCATCTGCCTTCGACTCAGGTCATGATCCCAGAGTCTGGGATCGAGCCCCTCATCGGGCTCCCTGCTCAACAGAGAGCCTGCTTCTTCCTCTCCATCTGCCTGCCACTACGCCTGCGTTTTCTCTCTCCTTCCTGCTCTCTCTCTCTCTGACGAATAAATAAATAAAATCTTAAAAAAAAAAAAGAATTTCCCCTTCACTATTCTCCCCCAGTTTGGTCGAGCTCAGGAAACACTGGCATGTGCCCAGCACTGTCCTAGCATGGGAGGCGTGAAGACACACGTGGGCACTTGCTGGCTTCGGGCAACAGCCCCTCAGCTGGGGAAACGAGACACCTAGGAGTCTTTCAAAGCAGGGTCCTTTACATTGCAATAGCATTTTGAAAGTTTATTATACAAATAATATAATCCTGTGAAAGGAAAACATTTACTCTTCTTAATTTTTTAGCTCAATAATTTATTGAAATATAATTGACAAAATAAGTGTACCTCACGGTGATTTGCTATACATGTACATGATGAAAGGATCCCCCATCTACTTAACTAACACATCCATCACCTCACATATTTATCTTTTCTTTTGCTGAGAATTTGTATGTTTAATTATACAATACAGTGTTATCAACTATAGTCACCATGTTATACATTAAATCCTCAAAACTTACTAGTCTTATAGCTGGAAGTTTATACCCTTTTATTATCTTTCTGTATTTCCCTCATACTCATTATGATTAAAGTTAGTTGGCTTTTTCATATTTCCTACCTTATATATAAAATACACGTAGCAATCATCACACACACACACACACACACACACCCCAGTATCAGGAGATAATTCTAATCCTCTTAGTCTATCTGGATAGGTCCTCTGCAGGCACATGGCCAGACTTCCTCAACACGTTGAGTGGTTTAATATCATCACTGGTCTTGGGGGGGGGGGGGATTCCCCTCTCGGATCTTCCTTTCCAATTTTATCAAATTTCAGCAAATTCCTTTCTGTAGTTTAAATAAGACAGAAAGCCTTGCCAGCTCCATATTAACTCAGGACCATTTCCTGTTAACTTGGGATGGAGGGGCTCACCACCCCCTTCCTCTTCCTCTCTATCTTCCTTACTTTACTGTCTGATTTCCCTCTCTTTTTTCTCTGATCTTCTTCTGAAAAGTTCCCTTGTCCTATGTTCTAAAAAAGAATAGCAAAGAGAATGGAAGATAGGACTGGAAGGGTGAACAAAGATGAAAACAAGAATTTTGAGGTTCCCTTGGCTTTTTAACCTCAGGTTCTCTTTCTGTGGATAGCCAGAAGTGAAAAGACTAAAAAGGGCAAAAATGCTAGGAAGAGCGAGAACGTCAGAGAGATGCTAGAAGAGACTCTGCTGAAGGGAGGACTCATCTCAACTTCTTCCTTCTTCTAATCTCTTTTCACAGCTCCTCTGTGGTGCCCTTTACACTCCTGGTGGGATGGAACCCTTGGGAAGCTCAGAAGAGGTAGAAGGGACAAATGGCATAAAGTAAAATTCCACTTAAAAACCAAAAACCAAAACAAAACCAAAAAAACTTCCCCAGGGCCTCTAGATTCATTGCTCAAGTATTTTCCACTGCACCCCACCCACTCTCCCAGGCTAACACACACCACCAGCCACCCCACACCTGAACTTCTGGTTGAGCCAGAAGAGCACTGGAAGTTCGGGGGCAGGGCCAGAAACCCAGCACAGCCCCAGGCAGTGGGCTCAGCTGCCACCTTGACAGTGCTGGGAATGTACTGTCCCCAAAACACCCACCCCCTATCAGTAGAGAGAAGCAGCCAGGAATTTCAGAAGTGACTGGGATTGGCACCAGTGCTCACCCACCTTCCTGCTGGGCTCTAGTCTTGGCTACAAAAGAGGGTGCAAGACTATCCTGACCCTGTGTCCTAACTCCCAGTTAAACCAGAAGCTGTACATTCAGGGGAAGAGCCAGGAATGTGGCCGACCAGGTGTGGGGACATTACTGCCACAGTTTCCAACATGGCCCACAAGCAGAATCCAGGCCACACAGGTGTGTTTGTTGAACAGAAACATTCTGAGATTCTGTTTAAAAAGAAAATCTTCTGTTCCAGACTTTGAACAATAATGGCTGTCGTTTGTTGAGTGCTTACTATGTACGGGCTAACTCTCCATGTAATAGATCATTTAATTCTAATAATCCTATGCAGTAGATACTATAATTATCTCCCTTTTCCATACTAGGAAACAAGAATTTAGAAGAGTAGAGCAACTTGATTCAAGCTACTGAAGAGACAGATCCAGGATTCCATTCCAGGTAGATTTGACTCCAAAACCCGTATCTTTAAAAATATCTCATCATTTTCTCTTTCGTTATTGTTGAAGTATAGTTGACACATGATATTACATTAGTTTCATGTGTACAACATAGTGAGTCCACAATTCTATATGTTATGCTATGTTTACCACAAGTATAATTACCATCTGTCACCATACAATCCTATTACATTACCATTGACTATATTCCCTATGCTGTACTTTTCATCCCCCTGACTTATTCATTCCATGACTGGAAGTCTATACCTCCCACTCCCCTTCACCCATTTGCCCATCCCCTTCCCCATCTCCCCTCTGGCAACCACGAGTTTGTTCTCTGTATTTATGGGTCTGTTTCTGCTTTTGTTTGTTTATTCATTCGCAAAACCCACATTTTTAACCATCAAGCATAGAAAACCAAAATTCTACACCTTTGAGAACACTCTTCCTGGATGAGACTTTTAAGTCATTTTGACCTTGTTTTGTTAGAGGAACAGATTTCAGTAGCCAGACAGCACATAGTTTTCCTCTATCTGACAATGTGCCTGAGGACAGCAGTAGATTCTAGAAATCAGATAAATGAGCATCAGAGATAATCTACTCACGAAACAGAACTTGGAGGAATATGTGGGTGGAAATGTGAATTCTGGGTTCAGTCTGGCTCAGAGTTGATTTGTCTCAAAGTTAAAGTATTTCCGTTGTCTTTCAGCAGCCGCTAATATAGAAAGACAGCTCTGCCGTGAGCTTTAGTTACAGTTCTAAATACACAGGCAACATCCTAATACCTGATATATTCAGGAGGTCCCTGAAGAACAAGCACTTTACTCACCAATTTCTTAACTTTCCAAGCCACATTTTTAGGAGAGATACTGACTGACCAACACCAAGGAGAAGCATAATCAAGTGCTGGGAAATGTTCTAGAAACTTCCTGAAGAAAACAGTAGATGCAATAAAGGAAGAAGAAGTCAACACTGCCTTTATATCCAGTGGCCCCTCACTCTTAAGGAGCACCCTTATGATTTACAGCAGTTTCAGCAATAAATGTAAATGATAATTTAACATAATTATAAAATAAACATGTTGAGATAGTATTCCCCCTTCCACAGAGGCCTTAAGAATTCTCATGATGATGACTTTGGGAGCACTAGGACTATTTATAAAAGATTCTAGTCAGCCCAAACTACTATTAATACTTCCCTTCCCAGTACCTGTGAACTCCCAGGAGGCTCCTATTTGTATATTTGTGGTTATCAAGGGAGATCCCACTTCTGTAAGAAAAGAATGACAGCAAGAAGCTTCCCCACTCCCTCAAGCCCTTCCAACTCAATTGTTTGGGATTGCTCTTTTGTAGTGAAGTAGGAGCTAACAGCAGGTATTCCTTTCCTCACCCCTTTCTAACCCACCTGCTCCAAGGAAGAAGGATGTCCTTCAAGAAAAATAGTCACACAAAATGCAGAATTGGCCTACCTCAATCTCCATCCAAAATACAGAGGCCTGAGATCATATACAATAGCTCCAGTCCTACATGGTAAGCCAACTCCCTATGCGATATAATTTAGAACAAATCAAAAGATTCTAAGATATATACCCCCCCACTACTTTCATTCAGTCATTCAGTCAACCATTATTTATTGAGCACCTGCTGTGTGGGGGTTTCTAGAAGATGGAAATACAATGGTCATAGGATTGCCAGATTTAGCAAATAAAAATCTTGTATGTGATCTGGCAACTCTAAATGGTCAGCAAGAGACCATGCCTGTCCACAAGGACCTTACAATCTAGTGCTCTATGCATTCCGTAAGAATTTTTAAATCTGTTAACACCTTAGCAAAAACGGTTTTATCCGACTAGCTGCAAAGTACACAACCTGAGGGAGTAATACACAGAAATAAGTTTTGAAGGAAAGAGTAAGGTCCGAGGCAAGGCGAGCATCAGTCGAATGTCACAGAGGAATAACAATGATTGACCCAGGACCATGCAAGAGCTCTGGGCCCCTAGTTGGGTGGCAGGGGGGTGGGGGTGGGATTGTCAAGTAAAGGGATCCAAATGAAGAAATTATTGCTGAGAACTCAACTTGCTTCACCTGCATTCCAAATTAGTGACAAGTTAGCCAAAAATGTTGTCAAGGTTGGTAAACATCTCAATTAGACCTGAACAGAGCATCTAGTGGAATCTCATGCCAACTTATGGTTTGGGGTGGAAACCATACAAAATGTGGTGGTTTTATAGGGTTTGAACCTGAAAGCAAGCAAAATGTGGTGGTTTGAGCTATGTTTTTCTTGGAGTATTTTAGGTACTCAGGCATAAAAATTCACAGTCAGGCTTGGGAGGTCCGATCTAAAACAATAAAAAGTTTTCACACTATCCTTTCAGCAACCACAAGGAATAGGCTTCCAAGAGAAGTTGTAGACTCATGTTTGAAAATATGGTTGATAGGTGGACCAGTTAGGCCATGTTAATGTGGCAAAAAGTGATTTTGATATTTGGAGGGAGGAAAAAAAGGCTGTCTTTTTCTGGACCAATATTATCTACACAGGAAAAAGAAAAAAGGGATTTTTATGCATGTTATTGCGTTAATCATAAAACTAGTAAAAGATTAGTTCCATTGCCAGAAATTTCTTGCTGTGAGGAACTCCATAGATTGAGTCTGGAGTGAGAGTGAGAGGAGTAAAAGAATTCGTATTGTTTTACATGTCAGTTATTAAAGCCACTTCAAAGCCTTCATGGAAAGATGTGGGGCATATATTAATAGGAAGAGCCACAGAAGAAGTGGCAGAAATGGAAAGATCCATTTGCACAGCAAACTTTACCACTTCCCTTACTAGATATTTACCGTTTCCTAATCTTAGGATCCCATACTCCATATTGTCTTATGCCAGTTGCAGAATACAAATTCCTGTCTCTCCATTCCTTCCCTTTCCTTGACCTTCTTTGTCTGAGTGGGGAACTGAAATACCTCATGGGAACATGTAAGTGCTGGGTTAGAGCTGTACTGGGCTTTGAATAATATAGATTCTATGATAGCATAGGAGTGCTCTGCCTAGGTACAAGAAAATAGACTGCATGACCTTTCCCAAGATCTTCTTGCAGTTTCTGTGAGGCCCATTCTCTGGACGTGCAACCAAATCGAAATATTTACTTCATTCTTTAGTACAAAGAATATGTTTCTTCATCATCAATGGAAATTCTATTGTTCTCACAATGAAGTGGAATTTTTTTTTAAATTTTGTATTGCTCTGTTTTATTTTCAAGGGGGCTAGAGGAACGATTACAAAATCAATTATGATTTACAGCAGTAGAACAGTAGGAATCGGGGCACCTGGGTGGCTCAGCTGTTGGGCATCTGCCTTCGGCTCGGGTCATGATCCCAGGGTCCTGGGATCGAGCCTCGCATTGGGCTCCCTGCTCCATGGGAAGCCTGCTTCTCCCTCTCCCACTCCCCCTGCTTGTGTTCCTGCTCTCGCTAACTCTCTCTCCGTCAAATAAATAAATAAAATCCTTAAAAAAAGAAAAGAGGGGGCGCCTTGGTGGCTCAGTCGTTACGCGTCTGCCTTCGGCTCAGGTCATGATCCCAGGGTCCCGGGATCGAGCCCCGCATCGGGCTCCCTGCTCAGTGGGAAGCCTGCTTCTCCCTCTGCCACCCCCCCTGCTTGTGTTCCCTCTCTCGCTGTGTCTCTCTCTGTCAAATAAATAAATAAAATTAAAAAAAAAAAAAAAGAACAGTAGGAATCATCGTTATTATCACTTAACTCATATATATATATTAAATTGTTCCAGGAAAATCTGGATAATTTGAACCTTGTACCTTTGAAACATTTGATAATTCCAAGATGGGGAACTGGCTTAACTTTTCCTTTGGTGGAAGTGAGAGTTTACAAATCTAATTAAGTGAGGTTTGCAGGGGGTGATTAATCTTAAGAAAACAAACTGCTTTCAAACACTCCAGTAATAACTGTTTCTGACAATTAATGAAACAATTGCAAAGAATCCTGGCCTACTCATTAAAGCAGAGCCCGTTATGAGGTCTTGGCCACAGAGTATTGGTTGCTGGCTTATGTAAACATATTATATGGTAGGTTACATACGATATTCTATAATTCTGGCATATCATGGTTTATACTGATCTTCCCTCAAATTAGCCTGCCATATGAAGGTTTCCCTGTATTTTTATTCCAAAGTTGTATGAACCCAAGATAACAGCGAAACAAGCCTAAGTGGTCTTGAATATACTTATGATCCATGCAATCTCTGTTAATGACTTTTTCGTATACATATGTCCTTTAAACCAGTGGCATAATTGGATTAATTGGAAGCCCACTTGGCCAGCACACGGGGATAGTTGAAACCTAACTATTAACACTCGTATAGATCATCTAAATCACTATCCAAGGAATACGCATAAGCCATATGTAGAACAGTATGGTCAAATGTCTACGGATTTGACAGGTAGCCCAGCTTGTTCATGAGCTCTTCATTTAAATTGGGAAACTCACTGAAGATATTTTGTCCTGAAAATACCAACAATTCCTTACAGAGCCCACAATCAAAACTCTTTATAACGTTACTTATGGGATGGATAAGTCCCTTTTAGTACTCTCCTTGAGGCATACTAAGTAGAGAAAACTAAATGTAGAAGAATCCATCTAATTACAACTGATTTATAAATGCAAACAAAACAGAAAGACTGAATATTTATTCATCCAGAATACATATATTGAATATTTACTACCCATCAGGCTCAGTTATAAGCTCTGAGAAAGGAAGATAAATAATACATGGCACTTAGGACAGCTTATCATCAAATTAGGGAGACAGATAACAATGACAAAAAAAAAATATGACAAAAACCCTACAAAATACTAGAAAAGCAATAAGCAGTGGGTACTATGGAGTCATAAGGACAGACACCTAATTTCAAGCATCAGAGAAGACTTCCCGGGGTGGTATTACTTGAGCAGAGCTGGAGAGGTGAGAAGTTAGCCAGGCGGGCAATGAGCCAGGGAGGGCTTTCTAGAATAAGGGGATGGCATATGCAGAAGGAGGAACCAAAAGGCTTTGTTAAGCATTATATTAATGTTAATGGTAAGCATTAGCTAGTATTTTTTGATCACTTATTTTTCACAAAGCACCTTACTATAAGCCTTTTACAGGCATTTATCTCATTTAATTCCACTATTACCAAATAGGTCAGTTCAAATTGTCATTCCAATTGTCCAAAAAGAAAACTGAGACACAGAGAAGAAAAACAATTTGTTCAAGATTCTGCAGCAATCTGACTCAAGAACCCAAGGTCCTCACCCCTAAGCTCTGAGCCTCCCCAGGTATGCCAAACTGTGGAGCTTATCTTTGCTCTATAGGCAATGGGGAGCCCCTAAAAACTTTAGGTGAATCCCCTTAAAGTAAGCCCAACTTTTTTTTTTTTTTTTTTTTTTTTTTTTTAGAAAAAGACCCCCATTGTTTGCCAGGTGTTTTTTTTGTTTTGTTTTTGTTTTTGTGTTTTTAATCCTTTGGTCCAATACCTTGATTACTTTCTGGTTAAATTTGATTTACAACTTGAGAAAAAGAACAGTGACTTAAGAAAGCCCTTTGTGCATGTGAATTATAACCCCTAGAATCAGGACAAGCAGAGATGGGAATTGCTGTCTATCACTCTGATAAGTCATAAAGAAACCAATGTGGGTTGTCATGCCATGCATACATGGTAGAATCCTTCATTTATACCTACTTTCATGGAGACAGGGTCAGATTGTGAAATCTGAATACTTTAAATTCAGAATACTTCTTCAGTATTCTTTGCCTTATAATTGATGGTTTTTAAAGGGCAAGATTTGCTTAGAACCACGGTTAAGATAGTAGAGTGGAACTATAGTGATCTAAAATGATCTAATTTTCTAGAAAATTACTACTTTCTACAAGCTGCATAAACTTTAATTAAAAAGACAAGGAGGCCTATTCTCTCTCCTTACACACATGCGACACACTAGGCTCTTGGGATCCTGGTAAAAGGAAAAGAGCAGATTGAAGAGATTAGAATTTTTAGCAAAACTCTAAAGCTAATTAAGATGTAATGCTTATTTCCATCGTTAAGACCAACATGTATCCAACATTTGTTGCTTTTCTAGACAGAAAATATTTTTTATTTCAAAATATGTATAAAGTTAGCTTATAAAATGAACTGTAGAAGCAGGTTAAGTCACAAGTAAAACAACACACAAATTAGCTCATATGAACATGACAATAACGTTTTTCAGTTAAATATCCCCAAAATGAGCATTCCTAAGAGGTTTAATGCAATGTTTTACGTATCTATATCCATTAAAATATCCCCAAACATCCTATAAAGAAATATTTTGGCAGCTTCCACTACAAAGTCTCCAGATTTTAATGGTAGCATATTTAGAGGAAAAGGGAGGCCACTAAGGTGAAAACAGAGACTGAGTCTGAAAATAACCTCAGCAATTCACAGGATAGGATCTATGGCCAAGAAAGGTCTCTCTGCCTAAGTCATCACTCATGGGGTATTTTTTCCCTTCACCTGCTTTCTCTCTTTGCTCTCTTCCTTCCTGTATGCTCTCTTTCCATGGTAGTCCGCCTTCCAGGCAGTGCTCCCAAACTCATCTAAAATCACTTTAAAAGGACATGTTTGATGCAAAGCAGCTTAATGTACTTTGTCCAACATGTAGAAGCATTTGGGTAGCCTCAGTGTCAGTGTGAATTGGGCTCCATGGAGGCTGGCCCACTGAGATTAAATGAAAATCAACTTTAATAGGGATGATGTGAAGCAGAAGAGCATTTTTTTTTTAAACAAATTCAGATATGTGCATGTATTCCTCCCGTTCAACAAGTTCTGAAAAAAGCTGGTGGCAGCTACAGCTTCACAAGCAGCTTCTTGCAATCTAATGTTGATGCACTGACAGAAAATTGAGAAATGAGGGGAAGGATGTGTACACAGCACAAATGTTTATGATTATGTACACATCACTTATGTGGAGTATGTGGCCCAGCTATACTAACTATACTACCTGATTAACTGTATGTATGCATAAGGAGGTGGCTTGAAAAGCACTGTAGGATGTGTGTGTGTGTGCGAGCAGAGTGAAGTACTGTATTGTGTGTGTAAATATCAGGTCGTATAAAATAAAATACCCTATAGTTGTTTGTTTAGGGGCACACTGGGGTTGAGTGAGCATTATAACAATCATTTCTTTCAAAACCACAAAAACATCACACTTTTTAGTTTTAATAAAGTCTAGTTTCTGGCAGTTCTTTTATCACATCTGTCATCTCCTAAGCTTTGCTTAGCCAAAGCACTCAGACTTGAATTTTGAAATTGTCAATATAGGCCTTCTAATCTTTAAGTCTTAAATTATCTAAGCAGATTAACTACTATTATTCTATGCCTACAGGATGCGGGGGTAAAGAAAGGCAGAGGAAATATATAACTTCTTTTCAGGCAATTAAGTTCCTGTGGAGGTTGTGTTTGGGGCACGTATTTGGAAAATGGTCCAATGTATTTATGCAAATAACCAGGTAGACAAGATGAGGACATGAACTCCAGTATCTACATCTGTAAGACCAAAGAAAAGGGGGGGGGGGCTCCATGTAAGATATTTCATCCTCCAGCTTTTAAATAAAAAGTTATTTATAGTTCATATTGACACCTTCCAGTTTGCCAACTGGCAATGGATGTTCTGAAGCCAAGAAAAGATATCTTGGAGAAACAAACACGCACACAAAGAAAAGCAAAAAAAGAAAAAAGGGGGAGGGGGCTCCTTTTCACAGCAGCATCTATCTGTGGTGACCTGATTTGTGCTGTGATCTCCCTTTGGAGATCAAAGCAGGATTAATGTGATTCTTTACTGTTTGCACTGCACATCTCAAAGCTCTGGAGATGTAAGAAATAACTACAAATGCAGCCCTGGGACACAGGGGAAACGGAATATGAATGTGGTGGGTTAATAGTCCAAAGGCTAACTATGAAAAGTTATTTGGGATTTGGGAGGCAATGCAGAATTTAAAGTACTTGGTATTTTTAAGCACCTTGGCTTTCTCTTTTCTCATTTTCTGGGGTGAGGCTTTTGGCTCGTTGATGAGGCCAGCACTGAATGTCATATTAATAAGTCTCCACAATGACCTTCTAGCTCATTTGGTATGTTTTGCAGCTGCTAGTACACATAAAAAAAAAAAAAAAAAAAGGGAACCCTGCAGCATGTTTTCACACTAAAGCACTTTCACGTTACAACCAGGCATTTACGCAGAGGATTTAAAAGAAGGGAAAATCTTCTAAAATATCAAAATGTTGAGCTTTTGTGTTTTCACCGCGTGTGACATTCCTGGATGCCGGAACCCCTAAAGAGTGAGTGTTTCTGCAGCCTTTCAGAGGTGCTCGTTCTTTTGTTGAGAAAAAAGGCAAGTCCTATATTCCTGGGATCTCAGAAAGTGAAGGAAAAATCACTTCTATTTTTAATGCTTAGTGTATACACCTCTTGGAGGGGTAGAAAAAGCTCCCCTCCGCCAAACTTGACTGTGATTTCAGCTGCATTACCTAGAAGAGGGCGCGCCAGAGTGTAGCTCAACCTGCAGTTTTTAGGGACTCGGAACTGCCAAGGAGAACCGGATTGCGGGGGTGGGGGGCGGAGGTTCTCTCCGTCCGGGACGTGATCCCACGGTCTCCACTCTTGGTTTACACAATTCCACCCCAAACTCACCTTTTCCACAACTCTGCACGCCTGGCCACACAAAGACACCCGCACAAGAAGTCCCAGTCCCGACAGCCCATTCACCCCCGTGAGCCCTGCTTTTTCCTGAGAGCACCTTCGCCTTGTTGGCTCTTCCAAGTTCCTTTAGGTCAGCGCTCGAAGACCATTTTTTTCCTTTCACCACTTCCCTTTCACCCTCCAAACCCAGCCACGCTACGTGGCCAAAGCCCGGGAAGTGACTGGAGAAGAAGACTCGGCAGAATAGACCCCGGGATAAAGGTCTAGATAGGACCCGACTCGGGGTCCTTCCCGCGCGCATCCCCGCCCTGACACCCAAGGAGGTTCCACCTCCTTTTGCGTAACGTCCATTACGCCCGTCCGGTGCGGAACGGTGGGGAGCTTGAAGTCAGGCTCCTTCCAGGGCAAGGGGTGCGGGGCTGGGGTCCCCTCTGCTGCAGTCCCCGCAGCCCCGCCCCAGCGCTCCAGCCTTCGCCTCTGCGTCCTGGCGGCGCCGGACTCCCGCTGCCCGCCCCCAAGCTCCTACCTGGAGGGGGAATTCAATGAGGAACCTGGTGAATTGCCTCAACTGGAAAAGCAGCCTGCTGGTGAAGCTTTTTGTCCTGAACACAATTCCCAGGGCCAAGATAAGGAAGGGGAGGAATCTCCTTCAGTGCCTAAACACGCTACACTCACCTCCAGTTGTTTTAATCACAACAAACACTGGCAAAGTGGACTTTCCTAGGCGTTTCCTTGCTTTATTTAGCTAGATCTGACGGTGTTGATAATTGTTTTCTCATTATCATGCTAATTTGTTTTTTTTTTTTTCAAAGATTTTATTTATTTATTTGACAGAGAGAGAGACAGCTAGAGAGGGAACACAAGCAGGGGGAGTGGGAGAGGGAGAAGCAGGCTTCCCGCTGAGCAGGGAGCCCGATGCGGGGCTCGATCCCAGGACCCTGGGATCATGACCTGAGCCGAAGGCAGACGCTTAACGACTGAGCCACCCAGGCGCCCTATCATGCTAATTTGTTAACAAGGACATTTTCATTTGAGTAAAGATTGTTCGGGAATGGTAACTAGGAATCCTGGCTGGCTGAGGGAATTGCCCGAAAATTCTACTGGAAAAGTCCGGACATCAGTACCAACTCACCCTCCGCCTCTCACTCTCTGTTTTTACAGTATTATTCTCTCTGCAGCCCCGGTCTGCACAGCGGTGGCCTATCACTCGCAAACCATCCTGTAGCTAAAAGGATAGTAGTTAGGGACTCACAATTCATTTTTAAAATGTTGTTTGAAAAGATTGCAGGGTGTTTTTTTTTTCCCGAAGCTTAAAGTACCAGCTGAAATCTCAAATACAATTAGTCGCAGCATTTTAAGACTTTATATTGCTGAAAATTTTCTAACCGCGGTATCTGACTTTGAAACAAAACGTTCGAGTTAGATAGAATTCAGTAAAAGTTATTTAGTTATTAAAACGCAGTGGGAGTCCTACAAGTTTTACAGTTTCTGTCAAGACATTGCTAATGTTTATGTACATATTCTCATGGGCTGTTTTTTAAATTCTCATTTTTAAAATTTCATATTTTGAACATGATTCCTTAAGTTCCTATTAATATATGATCTCTTTAAGCAGAAAATCGAAATTCTAAGGAAGGGAAGTGCAGGCTCCAGCCTCTTCTTTTCACATCGATTAGAAGTTCGGTGCACCAACTCTTCTGACTGGTATTTGCTAACTTAGAAAACTTTAAAGGTAAATTTGGAAAATTAACTTGAGAGAAGCCCATAACAAAGGGTGACTTTTATCAATTTTTTGGGAGGGGAGGGTGCTTAAATCAGTTAAGACCTACAGGGTAATTAAACTATACGACATTCTGAAATATATAACATGGGGGAGGGCTTTAAAAATGATCCCATCTAACAATTCCTATATCTACACGAGTAAGAAGCCCGTAACTACCAACAGCTAGCATTGCTTGCAAATTATATTCGATTGAAACTCTGCTGAAAGAGTGTATCTTCCATTGTATTTTGGAATGTGTGAAGGTATGTATGTACGGGATATATGTATATATAATCCTTATACTTTATATATGTTTAGACATGCATTCTTTTTAATGTTTATGTGGTTAGTCACTTTAAGAACATCAAAATAAATTGTACGTTGGCTTACACTATCTCCCAAGTATTCCCAAACACTGATGAACAAAAATCTTTATATCGGAAATGAAGAGCTACCCATTTAAAGGAAAGAATGGAAAGGGGAACTCGATTTATTCTCATTTGTTTATCGCTAGACGTCCCCCCCCCCCACAAATTCATTTGAATAGCTTTCAAGCCGGAAAATGGAAATGTGGCTCCTGCCCTCTATTTCAGCGGCAAGCAGCAGCGTCCTGGCAACAGCGCAATTTTCTATCATCAAGGATAAATGGCATCGAACAGAACATTCTGATAAAAAAAAAGAAAGAAAGAAAGAAAAAAAGCTTCAGCCCAAGGAGCCCATGATTGCTGGCCTTCCTGTCTGTCATCCCTTTACAAAATCCTCTCCGCAAACCTGAGCGGCATGCTGTCAGAGCTAATAACGTCTTCTGAAGGGGGTGGGGGGGGTGCATAGTCTTCCCTGCACAATGTTCCCATTTATTAAATCGAGTGCTTATTTTAAAATTGCAAATATCTTTGTTTGGTTCACTGCAAATTAAAACCAAGATGCAGGAAGTTACATGGTGCAACAATTATTTGTGTCATATCAAAGAATCAAACGGCTATCTCGCCCTTCTTTGGGCTGAGGTCGGATGAGGGGGAAGGGGGAATCTGGGGGAATCCAGGGCAAGAGGGTTTTTGGTGGAAAAATACAAATCTGTTCGCCCTGCAGGTAAGCTGAGAGTAATTGAAAGCCGGAGGAGCGGTGCCCGCTTCTGCCAGGGAGAACGAGCTCACTGCGATTCCGGGAGCGCGTGTGGGCGCGGTCCTCCGCGCGACGCCGCACGCGGGTCGGCCAGAGCTCTGAGCACAGTCACGGAGCTTTCCCGCGGGAGGCTTTGAACGTAATGGTGGCTATTTCTCGCCCACTGAGATCCCTTTCCAGAAAAGGCCATTCTGTTCCAAGGAGCTGGATCCCTGGGGTCCCCGTGCCCGCATAGGGGGTCTTGGAGAGGTTTAGAGGACACCCCTGCAGGCGTTCCCTGAGTCACGCGCTTCTCGCGAGAGGTGGGGGCTCGGAGCGGTAGAGCCGCAGCCCACACGCACGCAGGCGGGCTCGCAGGTGCTGCCCTTGAGCTTCTTAGCGGCCCGGACTGGTGCCTGGGGGTGTGCGGTCCAGCTTGACTGGTGACTGGCTCTAGTGCCCATCAAGTTCTTGGTCCATCAGCGCTCCTGCACTTTGGACGGAAACCCACATGGCGGGGGGTGGGGGTGGAATGGGGGTGGAGACGGTCGAAGCCGAAAGGAATGGGGAGCGGCGATGTTGACACTCTTCCTGTCAGACCAACCGCTAGGGAATTTTCTCTTTGAGAGGGAGAGATGAGGGAGGGGACCTAAAATGAAGAGAGAATCAGATCTTAATATCCTTTAAAGTTGGCCTTTGCAAAGAAAAAAGAATAATGGAGAGGTATGTAAAGGACCCTAGAATAAGGGGAGACCCTAACAGGTAGAAGCGGTAGACCGAAGTCTGGATATCAGAGATTGGGGCGTGCGGGGCGGGGCGGACGGGGACGGGTAATCAGCTTGGTTTGTAAGGAGTTCTGGCGGCTGAGAACGGTGGGAGGAGAGGAATGATGGGGAAACCTTTGTTTAATGAGGAAACCTAATTATTGCGCATCTGGAAGTCTTGGTCCCAACTAAGAGAAGAAGGCGGGTACTCCCGCCACCCCCCCCATGCAGTGCGCATGCCCCAGCCTTCGGATTTGCATGATAAGGCTCACACGTGAGCCAACGGTGGCAGAGCCTGGGCCCTGCCTTGGCAGCCAATAGAATCCCGATCTCAACTGCGCCTCCGGGTCACATTGACATCTCGGTTCCCCCACAATAGGCCTTTAAAACCCACTTTAAAAATAAAAAGGGTATTTTAATATCGATTCTCGCCTTGGCACGCTAGATTTCTGTGGGAAATAGACACATTTTAGAACTACAAATACATTTACTACAAGCAAGGGTTAAAGTATTCAGAATTTAAGAGAAAGTTAGAAGACAGGAGAAAGGAGTCTGTTCAAAGAACACTGGCGGGAAGTCAAGAAATCCTGGGACTGCTGCCTTCAGAGCCCTCAGATTTGCCCGACGTTGACTCTCTCGAGCCTTTTCTGTCACATGAAAATCCCACCTACTTTATTGGCCGAATGAGCCTCAGAAACAGAAACATTACCTGTTTCTGTACAAGCCTGGCTTGGGAAGACAACCCCAAACCCAACTCCTTCCCCACTCCCATCGCCAGCCCCCACGCTTGCCTGGGAGATGGGAAGCTAGAACTCCTGCATGCCATCCTTCTCCCTTTCCCAGACACCAAAGTGGTCTGTGTACTGATGTCCATGTGTTAGCTCCCACATCTGCGAAATGGGGCTAATTATAGAAGGGCAGAGGGAACTAGAAAGGTAAAGAAGTGACATAAATCTCCTCCCTGTCTGGGCCTCCCTCACCTCCACCCAAGCTCTGAGGCTGGAATCGATGAGGTTGATTCTCTGGGGCTGCAGAAGGGGTGGGCCAGCTGGGAAATATTACCTATCTTGCCCCTTCTGCACACCAACACTGCTGCCTGCCCTCTCTGCAGCACCCTCCTGACAGTTACCAACCACCCTGTATTCTTCCCACCATGTATCCCTGCCAGAATTACTGCCCACAAATGGGCCTCCAACACCCCTGAGAGCGCTCCTGTCTGTGACAGGAAAACTGCTTGTTCCTATCACTGAAATAAAACAGGTGGGGATCATTATGTGCAGTTCCTCTCCCCTTTTGTGTAATTCACAAGTCTCCAACATAGGATTAGGCTTCAAATGCATTGGGTCAGGTACATACTTTTTAGTGCTCAGCTCAAACAATGGTAAAACCATTCCAGCCGTGCCTCTGTTTGTCTCTTAGGTCTTTCTTTCTCATCCTCCAGGCCTACAATCATCACATAACTTTTTTTTTTTTTTTTTTTTTTTTTTTTTGAGAGTGTGAACCAGAGTCCCACCCCAACCAACCCTCCAAACTGCAAGGCGCTAGAGTGACTTCAAGGTCTGACTTTTTCACCTAAGATCAATATTATTTGACCAATAAGTATTAAGTTGGCATACTGGTAAGCATTTAGGTGCCATCATCCATGTCTATTTTCTGAGATACTCACTGAAACCAGAAATGTCAGTTGGTAGTCCCTGTAAAGAGCAAAAAACTTTATCACGATTGTGTATGGGGATTGTCTTTGCAAAAATGAAGCTTTCTCCTAAGCTGGCCCAATAAAACCAAGAGGCTTCAAGATGGGATAGCCATGTTGTTTACAATCCTTCTTGAACATTAGATTTTAGGCTTTTTCTTATAATTGACTTATCTTTGTGCTTATGGAAAATAAGGGTGCATTTGAAAGGAACTATAGACCTAAAAGAAAGTCCATCAGCCCACCAATAATTTTCACTGTCCTCAGTTGAAACAAAATCCTCCTTCCCTGTCTTGGGAGGGACTGCAATAAAAGGTTTTTCTTCTTGAGCATGTTGAGTAAAATTGAACCAACATAAGTCTCAAATTCATGTCCCAACTTCTTTCTTGAGACAGGTTTCAGATCAGCCATGAGTCTAACTTCAATGACAACTCACTGTCACCTCTAAGAGAAGAAAAGACCAGCAGGCTGGAGGTCAGGAGGGAAACACCGAGTTGTAGACCCAGGACAATGACCTGGAACCCTGCCTGGGCCACAGCTTCAGCCTCTGGAGTTGCAGTTTACAGGCATCCTCAGCTCTAACCCAGACTATCTTACAGTCACTTTGTCTACCATCAGTGTGTACCTTAGGGTACCTATTGGCTCCTGCCCTCCCAACAGACACTGTTGGCTGTTAGCACCCTGTGCCAGTAGGGCTTGCTGGTAAACCAGCTGAGCTAGGAGCATGTCCTTCCCACGTGGGGCTGTACCACTCTTAATTAAGTTGGGACTGGTCAATTTATGGGGAAATGGCAAAGGAGGGTAAGGAGGAAGATTATTGAGACTACAAAAATGCAATTGACACTGAAGGCTTACGGAAGCCAACACTACCTCCTCCGTGAGGACTCTGAGGGAGATGCCCCATAGATCAGCTGGAGCAGGACAAACCTACCCCTTCCTGTTTTGGGTCATCAGAAATGGAGATTTGGCCGGGTGTGGGGGGGTGGGGAGGATTCCCTTTTCTCTAGCAGGTCAGTCCGGGAGGCGAGGGGGCTTGGGACTCTCAATTCCACTGAGACTTCTTGAGGCGCCTTGACTCCAGGTCTGCCCCTGCCTACTCCCCGGTGTAGTCTCCGGGGTCTGGGACCACTCCCATCCCACAACCCCCACCACCATTATCCGGCAGGGGTTATTCTAAGGACACTGAGGGTGCTCCAGGAAGCTTTCCCCTATCTCCTCAAGACCAGGCAGCGAAACCAAGCCAGTCCGCAGGAGAGCGGCTTAGCGTGAGAGGCTCTGGACCAAGCCCAGGACTCTGGAGCCCTCGGGCCCTTGGGGAGGTAGCGAGCAGATCGAGCGCGCGCTGCTCTGGCTGGCGTTTTCAAACAACATGGATTACAGGCTGCATCTTGAATATGAATTAGCCTTCTGCGCTGGTGTGAATTCGCTTTGAAACTCAACTTGTCAAAGTATGGTTTTAATTAAACGTCTTCGGCCCGAAAGATTACATGTTTTGTAAAATACATCCTAGCATGAAATTTACTTCCACAATCTGAAATTAGATTTCTTGTAAATGTTTTCATTAAAAAAAAAGAAATAGGAAGGGTGTGTGTGTGTGAGAATGGAGCAGTTCATACTCGCGGCGTTCTTTTAAAACGTCCTGCCAAGCCGGCCAGGCGCCCGCCAGGTCCCGGGCCGGCCCGCCAGCCCCGGCCGGGACACGGAAGAGACAGCGCGCCCAGGACGCGCGAGTAACCCGAACCCGCCCGGGCAGGCGCGGCCCGCGCAGCTCGTGCAGTTGGAGACAATTCAGCAGACAGACAAGTTAATCCCGCACTGATTTGTTTCGGATCCCTCTGCAGGACGCCAGATACCCCCTTCGGCTGCTGCTACAGACACCTGCCTCCTTCCCCACCCCGGACCGCTGCGTCGGTCCCAGCAAAGACAGTGAAGAGGCGCTGGGTGCAGGATGGCCTCAACACCATTCAAGACAACACTTCATCTCGAAATTTAAAGTTCACCTCTAAGAATTCCTGGCTAATATTTACAACAACAGCAATGTTGATCGATAGCCGTCCTAACAGACTGTCCCAAACTGCTCCAACCCAACCTCAAAGCTTCTCTAGACGGGAAGGACCCCCGGGGGGTTCTCTATAACCTACCTGGGGGCATCTATCACTGGTGTAGCCCTCAGAGAAAAAGGACCCTGTTTCCCTGCCTGGGGGCGGGGAAGGTGCCTGCGCACGCTGCGTCTTTCTATTCAGTACAGAATTAAGAGCTGGGTCCCTGTGGAATTCTCTTTTCCTAACTACTCTCCGAGGAACCCGCCAATTCTGGCGGGATTTGCTGGATTCTAGTAAAACTTGGCTCACATGCGGTGGGGTGTGATGGGGAGGAGGAGGGAGGGAGGCGCATCTCCTCTCTTCTAGATAATTGGGACCCAAGAAACGAGGAGGGGGTGGCGCGGTAGGGAGAGTTATTTACCGCCCTCCACCTGAAATAAGCAAGACCAATAACGCGCTTCGCTTTTCGCCCTGTTTACTCCATCCCCATTCAATGATTGGCAAAGCAGGCCCCGAAGGCAAAGGCAATAATTGCTCCGCGCTCTCCTTACTAGGGATGTGTGTAGGCATTTGAAGTGTACTAAAAATAAACGAAGGAGCGAGAAAATGAAAAGGGGACAGAGTGACAATTTGCGGCAATTAAAGCGTCTGCGCATGTTGCCAGAGGAGCAGGGACCCACAGCAGTTTTTGTTTTCTCAGGCCTGATGATATGACTAACTCGTTAGGGAATTTTCGTCCCAGGTTGTGTGTGTGTGTGCAGGCGCGCGCGCTTTGTTAAGTCCTTGGGGGAAGGAGGCAACTGGGACCATTTCTGCGCCCCTGAAAACCGGGTTATTCTCGGGAAAGTGCGGGGTCCAGCTCCCTCAGCCCTCCCTCCTCCACCCATCCCCCACCCGCACTCCTGCAGGTCTGCTGTGAGAGCTTCTCCGTTAGCACTCGGCCGCCACTTCTTCTAGGAACTTTGGCGCAAGTTTTCAGCTCTAAGGTGTCTAACCTTAAAGGGGAAACGCTTAATAATACTAACGTTTATTTCACAACCACTGAGATGCAAAGGATAAGGGGTGGGAAGGGAGAAAAAGGGGGGCGGCAAGCCAAATCAAAGCTTGGGAGACATTTTGACAGCGCGCTTGAAATATTACTCTTAATTTTTGGAAGACTTTCAAGAAGTGAAAGGGGAATGGGGGTGGGGGTGAGTGGAAAGAACGACAACTTTCTTCTGTCACTCCAGCGTCCAAACAGGGAGGGCTCCAACCTCTGCCACACGCGGGAACACGCAGTGGGAAATTGCTTCAAGATACAGCAGGGCTCTCTTCTTTCCCGGGACCCTACCTGAGCCGCGAACTTCGCGAAAGGGTGGGGAGGAGGAGTCCCGGGTGTCAAAAGTCTGCAGAACCCCGGAACCGGCGATCAGAGGGGTAACCGCAGGCCCTGAGCTGCGTCTGGGCCTGGCTCGGGCCTCCCAGGTGGAGCCCAAACTGGCACCCCGTGTCGATCAGCCCCCGCCCCCGCCCCCACCTCCACCTCCCCCATCCCACCCCAGTCTCGGGCCTCGGAAGGGGGAGGGGGCGACACTGGGCAGCCACCGCTAAAGTCCAGCTCGGGCTGGCTTCAATGAAAGCTGGCAAATCCAGCAAGTCTCGCAGAAATTTTCTTCGACCCTAATTCAATTTTAGAGCGGATTTTTACTATTAAAAACGCTGCCGAGCAACACACTGAATTAATCTGACTGTACGGTTTTAATTACAGTGAGGGTTTCTCTACAAATCTGTACAAGACAGTGGCTGGCTCTTGGAGGATCTCTGCCTCCTGAATTCCATTATCCGGCCCCCCGTTCCCCGCAGACAGCGGCGCGTGGGAGCCAGCTGCGGACGCGGGCGTTCCTGTCGCCCTCGGCTGCTGCCCGCCCTCCCGGCTCCTGCCCTCCCCCGTCCTTTCTTTCACCCCAGCCCCAAAGAGAGCCCTGGACGCCTGCCTGTCTGTTTGGGACTGCTGCACTGAAATCCTGAAACACTATGCTCGCTTTTTAACTCTTGGGCCCAAGACCTTTGAGCCTCCAGAGGCTCGTTCTTAAAAGGATTCATTTGTCGGGGGAGGGTGACCTCCTTTGTAATTTTTAAAGGGTCCTCCTCCTTCGGCTTTGCAGCTGTTAGAGGGAGCGACGTGATGCCCTAGGTGTTTGAGGGGAAAGCAGGCTAAGGGGTGAGGAGGAGATGGGGAGAAAGGTCTAGTGGAGAGCACTGACCCTGGGCGCTAGGTATTTGAGTCCAGCCAGCCCCCAGCCCCGTGAGCAGAGCGGGCTGCTTGTGTCAGACTTGGGTTTATTAGCTGTGCAACTAACATCATGGGGCAGCGGTCTCTAGAGAATTCGATGGAGAAGAAAATGAAGAGTGGTACTCTCCAAATGAAGCAGATGCACACTCATTCTCTCTTGTTCACTCTCTTGTAGCTCTCTTCAATTCCCTTTGTATGTTCCCTGCTTCTCGACTCTCTCTGTCTCCCTCTCCACAAAGCATGTGGGAAGAAAAATGGCAAACTCAAATATGAACCCAAATATGTATCCAAAATGGACACAACTCTCAGTGAGTATTTAAAGAAGCAAAGGCTTTGAGCTCGGTGGGGCAGGGAGCCTCACTTGGCAGAGACGGAGGGGACTCTCTGCACAAAATTACTGAAGCCTACAGAAGAATACTATTTCATTCCCCTGGGTAGGATGGAAAGGGGGCTTTCTTTCTCCTACAGTTGTGTAAGAAAGGATTTGCTCTGAACAAAAGAAAAGAGAAAGGGCACAGATGAGAGAATGGGTTCAAACAAACAAATAAACAACCCCCTCATGTCTAAGAGCTTTCCAATAGGTTGCCCCCTAAGGAAAGTTCTGCTAAAAATCTAATAAATTACCTTTCCCTTTATTGGGAGGTTATAAAATAAAGGGGATATGAAGTGCCTATGAATAGGCATGAATATGAAAATCACAAGGTAGTCAGGTACAACTAGAGAGAGCTCTAATGAGAAATGGTTTTGATTTCTTTTTCTGTTGTAACAAGAGAAGCTTCTAAGAGTTCACATGATAGCAAGAGGATGTTTTCCACCCCAGGTTTTCCTCAAGAGCTGTCCTAAGCCCTGGCTCTCCCTTCATGTTGAGGCGTTTGCTGTGACTTTGTTATGTTACTGCTGATGAAGGGATGAAGAAATTAAAACAGAGGATGCTTCGAGGCATTTAGGAAGAGGCTTGGCCAGCTATATTAACTCCTTATTATCCTAAAAATAGTCTGCCATTTCCTGTTGCTGCTTGTTCCTGGCCTCTCCAGGGCCGCACTGATCCTCCAATGGTCAGGAGGTCCTAGTTTCCAAAGACGGGCTTGATTAAAGCTGACTTCTAACACCCTATCCATCCCCTTTTGCCCTGCTACATTTCCCAGCAGGGCAAATATGGGGGGGGGGGGTGTCAGCCTTGGTTTATCCAACAGGTTAAAAAGATAAATACCACTACTTATTTTTGTGTTAATCTAAATGTTTAAACACTATTGAGTTCTTTTTTTTTTTTCCCCTGGACTGACAGAAAGAAGAATATCTGTGTATTAGGGAGTGGAGTCCTATGCTTGATAAAAGAGAAAGAAATGGGGGGGGGAGGGAAGGAAGGGAGGAAGGGAGGGAGAGAGGGAGGGAGGGAAGATTTCTGTGTACAGTCCCCAAACTGAGGGTGGTAGAAACATGTGTTGTTTTGCCTCTTGAATCTGTTGTAGGCCCAGCATATTGGCTCCCTCTGTTACGAAAGCTTTGGATGCTCTCACAGTCTGGGAATGGGGTCCAGGAGAGGCAAAGGTGTTGAATTTGAGAACCTGGTTGGCTTTGCTTTTGTAACTTCCCTGGAGCCCAAGTTTGAAAAGACCTAGAGCAGGAGCCTCTAGGCTAGAACATGTTTAATTAATATTCTCCAAATTGAACAGTCTACAAAAAGTCTGTGAAGCTCCCAGTGAGCATCACTGACCCCGGTGGGCCAGTGCCATCCATGTTGGAGCATCCTAGTCACCTGTTCTTGGGACTCTGGACTGGAGAGATGAGGCAGATGTTGTTTCCAGACTTTAGTGACCTTTTTTCTGGGTGTGGAGTAAACAGGGCCCACTCTTTAGCTCGCTTTTGGGGAGCCTGGGAGGGGAGGGTGTTAATATGGACATTATGTTTTGTAACTAGAGAAAATAATGTCACAATCTTAGTGCTTTCTTGCATAGTCTGATACTCTTGCCTACCCCTGAACATAACATCACTGACTTGGGCTAAGAAAGGGAAAGAGGCAGCTCTCTTGCTCCACTCCCAAGCTTTCCCAGGTGTGTGGGTTGGGGAAGGGAAAAGAGTGCCTGGGTTTCCAGGATATAAAGCACCCTTTCCCTACACAAGTACACAAACAGAATTTTACAATGAATGGGGAAAAGACTAGCAGGAATTTTTTTCCACCAATGTCTCCGCTTGAGAAGGGGGTTCTTAGCATGGCTATGTAAATCAATACCGAGTTATTTCTTTGAATTCAAAGGCTATTTATTGAGGTCTAATTTCCTTAGAATTAAGGTGATAACTGAGCCCAACTTAGCAACCAAACCCTACCAGGCCCTGCCCAGGTTGAATGCACCTCTACAGGGCGCAGAGGCTGCAAACCCTCGTCAGCACCCAACCCATTCCCTGGTCAAAAGGAGCGGGCTAACACCCCTCCAGGGATAAAACAGCAGGGGAATTTCCGTCGCAGAGACCCCATCCCTCCCACAGCGGCCTTTGGCGCCTTGACCCACACGGCCTTATATTGACGATCGTTATTTTTCTCTAAATAACATTGACAGCTAGAATACAAGCCCCCAAACCTCGACTCCTGTAAAAGCAAAAAGCAGTTTAGGCCTCAAAGTCGGCCTTCTAACACTCCTTAGTGAATATGACCCTCACCTATTACAGGATCTAAAAGAGCATTCGGCCTTCTACTCCTCCAGATTGCCGGCTTGACTTCTATTTTGAATGATAAAGACGGCGCGGGACTGGCCTGCCCACCTCCTCCCACCTCCAAGGGCTGGCCGGGGATCCCCAGCCGGCAAGACAAAGAGGTAGGAGCCAGGGCCCGGCGGGCGGCTGGAGCCCCCGAAGCGTGCGCCTTCGCTGTGAGGCCCTGAAGAATCCGAGGGTTCTTGCCTCTCACAAGCGCCGGAGGTGCGCGCTGGACTAGAACAAACTAGGGGTGACTCGCCTCGGCTCATGACCGCCGCCCACGACACGGGGCGAAGGACTCGGCAGCCGAGATGCAGGGTTCAGCGGGAGAGAAACGCCTGCGGGGAGCGGCCCCTGCGGCACACAGCCACCGCGCACCGAACTCCTCGAGCGGAGGAGGCTGGTGGCAGAGGCCACACGTGGCAGCCACTCGCTGCGCGCCACCTTGGCACACTGTGTGGGGCCGGACTAGCTCTCTGGCCGGCTATTCCCGGGACCGGCCCGAAAGCCGGACGCTCAAGCAGTGGGGGATTCTATCCAGCCACTCGCACGGAGAACTCAACCAAGGCGGGAGGGACCCCTCGCCCGCTCCGCTCCGCTCCCCAGCCCCTGACTGACTGAGCTCAGTCTGGCTCAGCAGGACCTTGCCCATTGGCGACAACTGCTACCTCGGTGTAGCTGCACACTTGCTCCTCTGGAACACAGCGCTAGGGGTTTGTCCTCTAATGGGAGTGGGATGAGAACCCTGCAGCTACAACCCCGACAATTCCAGCCCTTCAGGCTTTCTTGGGAATTAACAAGGGGGGGGAACCCATTGCAAATAGGGGCTGCTGAGCCCTGGATCTGGTGTTCAGTGCGGGGACCTTCTCCGGTCCCGCCACGACCCCCACCCGCTCCGGGTGCGGCCAGAGTTGGGGAAGCCAGCGAGGAAAGCGGTGCACCTGCGAGCATAAAGAGAGAAACAGAGACATGCACGGGGTTGGGGGGCGGGGGGAGAGAAACGCCTTCACCGTGTTAACAGCAAGCTGCAGGGTATAAAGCAATAAAACTGCCACGTCTACCTGCTAGCTTTGAGGACATTACAAACAAGCTCGGCGCGAAGCCCGGGTGCACCGAGAGCCCGCTGGGGAAGGGGGGGGGACCTTTTCTTCTTCTGACTTCCCCTCTGCCCCCCCATACACACACCCTACACACATGTCCCCCTTACCCAGCCCACCTTTCATTTTCCTTGAAGCTTTTTTTGTTGTTGTTTTAATTCACTGCCGATTTGTAAACGCGTGGATCGGGTTACTGGTTCGCGTGTTAAAGTGCACCTCTTGTTAAAAGAAGGGGAACAAGGCACGCCACTTAAAAATGAATTCAGAGTTACTGAACCGGCTCCCGAGGCTCAAGAAGTTAAGCGCGGCGGGCTGGGGAAGGGAGGGGAGAGGAGAGTAATACGCTGTTGCCCTGAGAACCCTGGAGAAAACCCACGGGCAGCGAGCTTCAGGTTCTGTGATAAAAGGGAGGAAGGAAGGAAAGAAAAAGAAAAAGGCAAACTAGCCTGGCGACGCCTGGAGACCCCGGGCTGGGAGCTGGGAAAATCAATTAGCATAAGCCGCCGCTGCAGAGCTTCGCACAGTATGTAAATAGAGTCCAAGCGGCTATTTCTGCAGCCACCTTTCCTGGAGTTCCGGGGGCGAGCGGAACCAATAAACTGTCCATTTCTCGGGTTCCTTAGGTCGCATAACTTACGGAGTCCAAGAGAACAGGGTGCATACAAGTCCCAGTAGTTTCCCCAAAGAAAGACCCAGACTCGTCCCTGCAACCTCTAGACACGTTGACCTGGAGATGTTAGATTGTACATTTCTCCGTGTGGTCAGAGGCTTGGGTCTAGTCGCGGACTGAACGCTGGCGCCGAGCCCATGGGGGTCTGCAGGTCGTGCCCACCCAGTCCCGACCCACTGACGGTGCAGACTTCCTGCGCCTCCCCGCAGTCCCTGGACCCGACTCCTGGCGCGGCCCCGGCCTGCCCTCTTCGGCGCCTGGTCCCGGGTCCGGCTCTCCTACCTGGTGGCCGGGCCTGAGCTGCGCTCCAGGACTCCGCTGTCTCTGCTGGCTGTCTGGATCTGAGTGGGTCTGGAGACTAGAGGGAGAAAGGCTAGATCCGCAGCCCTGGGCTGCTCTGAACTTAATGTCTTTCCCCAGTCCATCTTTGAAAGAGAAGTGGTTCTACCACCTGGATGTGCGGATATAAATCCCCTTGCAAATAATAAATGGATTAATAATAACAAGGTATGAAGTTCTTTTTATAGAAAAAAAGGAGAGAATTGAAACTAAATGCGGCAGTTAGACATCCATTTTGATAAGAGGATAATTGAGGCGACACTGGTGTATAATTAGAGGATAATTTATGCTATATCCACTTTTATTCCACCTCCCAAAATAAACCCAGTCCATAATCATTACAGGCAAATTGTTCTGAATTTTATAGCAGCAATTTGAACAAAGTACTGCAGTTAATCATGGGAGATTTTTGTGTATTCCTGATTAGAACCCTAATTGCCTCCTTCCAGAAAGTAAAAATAACTGTAAAACGACTCTATTTTTATCATTAACAATGTTGACAATAAAATAAAATCAATTGGAATTGTAATCGAGAGACAAATTTAGGACGAAGGCACTTTTACTTGGGTAGTTTATATTGTAATCAAGATTTGCCAAACCACTAACCGCATGTATCATTTGCATATATTTGAAAGCATTACAGTAGCTTCTGTTTTCAATAGGAAAAAATGCATTACTGTCAGTCCTCCAACGATTCGCTTTCAGAACAGGCTGCTGCGTTCTGGGGGGAAAAATATTCTCCCCCTTTCTTGTTCAATATATAGGAACTACGGCCTGAAACGTCAGGAACCCCGCCAAAACAGGGTCTGATTTTTCTTTTTCTTTTTCTTTACACCCCCCCCCCAACCAAGGGATGGGGCCCAGGTGTGGGGGTCTTCTTCCCTCTGTGGTTTCAATAAAGTACGTCTAGAAAAATACACGGTGACAGGGCGCTCCCGCGGGACTACACTGGGACTGAGGGAGGGGGCTGTGGAGAGGAGGTCAAGGGAGGGGGGCCTCGCTTTAAATGCAGAGGGCACTGCTTCTGAGAACAGGCAGCCTGCTGGGGTGCAAGGGGACTGCGAGAGAGCGGCCTCCGGCCGGGCTGTTCCAAGGCTGCGGTACTGGGACCTGAGGCTCCGGGTTCGGGGGCGCGATCTGCGGCGGGAGGCGTCGGCGGCCCGCCGGGCGGAGGCACCTCCCTCCCCGGCAGGCCTGCGCGCGGAGCCGCGCGGCCCCCGGTTGCAGCTCGAGGCTGGGATTGGAGTTGCCGAAGGTAGGCGAAGAACTCGGCGAGCCGCGCGCACACCAGTAGAAGCCGTGCGCCTGTGACGTCAGCGGGCGACTGACCAATGGGGAGGCGCTGCCCTTTGGAGACAAACCATTCGACTCGTGGCGTCTGCATCAAGTCTGAAAGCAGACGCGCAACTTTCGCAGAATCCACCTTAAAATCTCTGCCTTAAACTGCACCAGCCCCCAAAAAATCCAAGGGGGGAAAGAAGGGGGGGAGAGCAGATTCCCCCCTCCCCCCTCTCCTCTCCCATCCCTCCCCCTTCCTCCTCCCTTTGAGTTAACAAGGCCCTGCTCACTATATCTCTTTATATTAAAATATATATATATTAGAGAAGAGCGAGGGAGAGGGCGAACCACCTCCACCCCCTCTTTTAAAATTTTTTATTATTATTATTATTTTTTTTTTTGCAAGAATCCCAAGAGCTAAGGTGGCTGCAGAGGGGACAGCGGCGCGAGCCAAGTGGGGGGAGGGTGGAGGAAACCCGGGAGAAGGCTTTCTCCAGCCCCCAAAGTTTTGATGATGACCATGACTACGATGGCTGACGGCTTGGAAGGCCAGGACTCGTCCAAATCCGCCTTCATGGAGTTCGGGCAGCAGCAGCAGCAGCAGCAGCAGCAGCAGCAGCAGCAACAGCAGCCGCCGCCGCCGCCGCCGCCGCCGCCACAGCCGCACTCGCAGCAGAGCTCCCCGGCCATGGCAGGCGCGCATTACCCTCTGCACTGCCTGCACTCGGCGGCGGCGGCGGCGGCGGCGGCCGGCTCGCACCACCACCACCACCAGCACCACCACCACGGCTCGCCCTACGCGTCGGGCGGCGGCAACTCCTACAACCACCGCTCGCTCGCCGCCTACCCGTACATGAGCCACTCGCAGCACAGCCCTTACCTCCAGTCCTACCACAACAGCAGCGCGGCCGCCCAGACGCGAGGGGACGACACAGGTGAGAGGCCGCTGGGGCAGCTCGCTTCTCCCGCCTCCCGCCTCCCCGGCTGCCCCCCACCCCGCCCGCCCCGCGCACTTCCTCACCGCCCGGGCCTCCGCCGGCCCCCTCCCCCAGGCGGCCCGGCGCGCCCCCGGCCAGGCCTCGTGCGCGCCCGCTCGCCTGGCGCCTGCCTGCCGGCCTCCGCCCAGCCGGGCCCCTTCTCGCCGCCGCCGACCCTCGGCTTCCTCGCGGCGCGGCCCGCCTCGCTCGCTGGTCTGCGGCGCGCCACTCGAGCCGCGCCTCCGGCTCCGCGCTGGCTTCGCTCTACGAGTTGGTCCGCACTGCGCGCCCCGGCTCGCTGGGTCTGTGCGCCCTTAGCCTCCCTCCTCCCCTCCGGGCTGTGACCGGCGTTTGGCAGGACTGGGGACATTTCTGGGCCGGAACTGGGGAGCGTGTTTTGCTCCCCAACACAGTTTGGGCGGCCAGTGGCCTACTTTGCGGGTGGCGCTCGGTGCGCTTCGGTGACCCGAAGGGAAGCTGACGTTGCCTCTAGCTCTGGTTAAGCTGGTGACAATTGGGCTCTTTGCTGCGGGCTTTTAGATGTCCCCCACCCCCCACCCCTGACCAGGCCCCCCTCCCTCTGGGTTTTCGATCCAGTGTTGGCTGCGCCTTTGTTCCCAGAGGCGAAGCAAAGGGCCGCGGGCGGACGGTTCTCAGCCCCCGAGGGGTTCAAAGTTGCCAGGCGATGCTCAGCCCGTTCCCGAGCTGGTCTGAGCGGCTGGTTGTGTTTTGTTTGGGGTTTCGGTGCCTCTCAGAATCATTTCGAACACGCCGAGGGTCTTGATGCACCGGGCTTGGAGCTAGTGACATCAAGTCAACTGGCCGCATCAACATCAGGGTGGCTCACGCACAGCCTAAGGCACTGTAAAGCCAGGCCGCGGGCCCCCCGCTCTGCGGCGAGGGCAACCGCCCCGCAGCGCCGCGCGCCACCGAGAGCGGCCGGCGCCGCCTCCGCTGCGGCAGAGCGAGGCTGTTGGCCCCGGGGTCCAGGGCGCTCCCGCGGTCCAGTCCCCGCACTTTATTAGGGCCGGAGTTAGGGTCGGGAAGACGCTTTCGCCCCCACAGGAAGCACCTGGTCACTGTGAACCCAGAGAGGTCAGGGTGGCGTGGGGACGCTTTGAAGAAATCCTTTCTGGGCTTTGGGGAGACCCAGCGCAGGCCAGGCCAAGCTCCGGGAGGCTGCGGCAGTGGGCCTCACGGGTGACTGCTCCTCTCTATTTTCTGCTTGCAGATCAACAAAAAACCACAGTGATTGAAAACGGGGAAATCCGGTTCAATGGAAAAGGGAAAAAGATTCGGAAGCCTCGGACCATTTATTCCAGCCTGCAGCTCCAGGCTTTAAACCATCGCTTTCAGCAAACTCAGTACCTGGCCCTTCCCGAGAGAGCTGAACTGGCAGCTTCCTTAGGACTGACACAAACACAGGTAATTCCCGAGAAGCCCAGGTATCCCTGAAGTGCTGACCCTGCTTACAGATCGGGCAGGGAGTGCATCAGGAGGAATTCTGGGCCTAGTCAACTAAGGACGGAAGGAGCTTATTGACAAATCCCTTTGCTCCATTACGCACTTTCCGGGACAACACGGTTTGGAATAAGTGACCTGGTCAATGCTGGATTGGATTTGCACACCCTCCCAACCCTCGGCGACCCCACCCCAGCCTAGTGTCCTTTGGTGACCAAACTCATAAATTAATCGAGGCCTATTCCAGAGCAGAACAACAAGAAAGAGAACAAACATGTAGGAGGAAAAGATGTTCAGACCAGGAGGCAGAATAAGACCTATGTTTCTTAAGGATCCATTTGTGGGTCCTGGGACTTAATAAGGATTTCAACTCATTGACATAGAATTATGAAATGAAATGTTGGGGGGGGGGCAGCCAATGGGTATAGGCTCCAAGAAGATTTAGTAAAGGGACCAAGGTGCAAACTATCCGTCATAGGGTAGGCGAGGTGGCTTTTTCTGAAGATAGCCCTGTGCTCAATGTTTTAAATCATCCTGGGGGACTGGCTGGTGCAGGCTGAGGTACATCCCTGGAGTACAGGACTTGGGAGCAATGGCAGAGTTGGAGATCAAAGAAGAATGCTCACCAAATTACAGCAGGTGAAGCCTCAGTTAAGTACAGTTGCTGAATTCTCCTGTCCCACTAATTTGAAAGACATATGGGGCATTTTAGACTTCACAGGAAGGGGCTTAAGTAGGTATATTAGGACCCTGGTCATAAAGCCAGGCTGCAATCACCTGTGGTTTTTGTCCTTGTCAATTAACTTAGCTGCATGGGTTGGTAGGCCTCATGTGAGGTGGATGATCTTCAGCATGGGGACTCCAGGGTTTATGAGACTCTTGCTGGTAGGTGATTGTGTGGTGCCTTAGAACGGATGCCCCTTAAGCTCTTCTTTTCAATTCAGCCTGCTTTCTCTTGCCATATTGCCACTGGAAATATTTGGGGTTTGATGTGAATGGATTCCTGCTACTCAGTAACTTGTATTCTTCTTGGAAAAGCAGCTTCGTATGGCTAAGGAATTTTAAAGGTGAAAGAAGCGGCACCATAGAATTTCCTTCTTCAAATAAAGTCGATCTGGGATGTTAGCTTAGATATGCTCCCATCCCAGAGTCCTGATTCGCATTTAATTTTCAGGAGCCCTTTGACTTTTAGCTACTGCACTAACACTCATGTCAGGACAATTTGACTAAAGCAACATACAAAGTAGGGAAGTAGGGAGGCATCATCCCTATTCCCTACAGGACTATGAGGCTATATTTCCTTCAGGAGAAAGATGCTCCATGCACGTGCAATATATGCAGAGGTATATTCAAGGCATTTGGTTATAAATGTACAGTCTTTTCTCTGTTCACAGTCATTTGCTCACTGTACATGCATAGAGATGCCAGGTTTGGGGGTTAGTAAATACAAAAACAGACTATCAGAGGAAGTGTGTTCAACTGGCTTTCACCTGCAAAGTTCTCTGTTTAAAGATCCTCCTTCTGACTTTAAACCTGGCTATCTTATTCACCTTCCTTCTTATTTATACTGCTGTTTTAAACCCAGGCTTTCATCCAACTGAAGAAAGAGTTGCAACGACTTCAGGTATCCAGACAAGATACCTGGTAAATTGGGTCGGGGTGGGGGACAGGAGGCTAGAAAGAGCTGGAGGAAGGCGGGGAGTTGGCATTTGTGGTTTTGTTTTGTTCTTTGGATATTGCTTCCACAGCCTCAAATAGAGGCACCGGCTCGATGTTTTCCCACGCCTAATGATCACTGCTGCATTTCGTTCCAGGTGAAGATATGGTTTCAGAACAAACGCTCTAAGTTTAAGAAATTGCTGAAGCAGGGCAGTAACCCGCATGAGAGCGACCCTCTCCCGGGCTCAGCGGCCCTGTCGCCGCGCTCGCCGGCGCTGCCTCCAGTGTGGGACGTTTCTGCCTCAGCTAAGGGCGTCAGTATGCCCCCCAACAGCTACATGCCCGGCTATTCGCATTGGTACTCCTCTCCACACCAGGACACGATGCAGAGACCGCAGATGATGTGAGTTGTCTGGGGGAAATTGATACCCTAGGGAAACGTCTGAACAAGGCAAGGAGTCATCCAGGACCTGCTTGCATCTGCCAAACCCAGCCAAAGGAGCAGGCTCCGGAGGACTCTTCCGGGTAGCAAGACAGTCTGGGCGCTTGCTCGCTCTCTTGCTCTCTCTCTCTCTCCTCTCCTCTTTCTTTTCTTTTCTTTTCTTTTCTTTTCTTTTCTTTTCTTTTCTTTTCCTTCCCTCATCTGCTTTTTCCTTTGAGCAGCCTCAGTAACTGATCTTGCATTCTAGGGAGAGAGCCAGAGAGAGAGAGCCAGAGAGAGAGAGCCAGAGACTGGTTTCTATGCCAGCGCTCCTGAAACCCCTCACTGCAAGGACATTTTCCCTTACCCTTTGGGATCCAGGCTCTGAGCCTCCTCTTCTCTTTGGGAGGATCCATCAAAACGACTTTTTTTAACAGACATTTCCCCCACCAGAAGAATCTGCGCAAACATGGCAGCGTTTTTACTTGTTTAATGAGCTTAAGACATTACATGATGAAAAAGAAGCATTTTGGGCTCCTGCATTTTTATTTACCAATCCCAGACTGACAAAAAAAGAAAAAGAAAAAAAAAAAAACAAGAAAATGAAAAGAGAAAGCAAGCAAAAGAAAAAACCCTCACATAACAGTCCTTCTCTAAAGAAAAAGGAAAAATCAGCTGTAAGATTAGAACATTGCCACAAAGGGAACGCTGCATGTTTTATCAAAATGCAATGAGCAAGAATGATGATGTTTAAAAACAACAACAACAACAAAACCAAACCACTCTTTCCCTACCCCACCCCCAAACCCTGAACTGGAATCAGGAAAGACAGAAGAAACAACCAAAATCACCATTCTATTGCTTTGATACCTTTACTAGGTGAATTGGTGGCATTCACTAAGCTAATAGGGACGTTTATATTGAGAAACATTTCTGTATATATTGTTGAATTTTAGTTGTACATATACTTTGTATGGTTTTGTCTTCTTTCATATATGGAGTAAAAGCCACAAAATGCTGGGAGTGTCCTGTATATTTCTCTCTGTGTGTCTCTATCTCACCACCCCCTCCTCCTTCCCTCCCAGTATATTTTCTATCACTCTTAAAAGAATTCCTATTTCCTAATATGGGAAGCCCTATATATAAACATCAAGTGCCTGCAAAGATGTCTGTTTGCAGCACAAGCCTTTGTCTTAAAGTACTCTAACATTAAACATGGATGTTTTCTCAGCTTCCTCTAATATTATATTTTTATTGTAATTTCTACACATTTATTTATTTAAAAAAAACATTAGAATGATCTATCCCCAGGTTAACCTCTAGACATCCAGTAGTTCCCAGTGCTGAAACCGAGTGTTCTCCTTTTCCTTTCCTCAGCCAAAATAATACAGCTGTATTTGTCTTTGTTTGGAAGCAGTTTTTTTTTTTTTAAACAAGAGCAAAGAATACAAGAAAAAACACACAAAGTAAATGCACAATTATAACTACTTAATGTTTACACCTTTTGCGAGCTAGCTAGGTAGGAAAATGCATGATCCTGGATGAAATACATCCTTCCGATCTTGTGGAAAGCACAGAAATAATGAAAATGAAAAGCCCTTTCGTCATACAAGCAGGAAGCCCCATACTGCGAGAATTAATGGCTACAGACCTGGGCATCCTTCAAATTATGAACCTTGAAACCACTGAGCCATTTATCAGAAGTCAATAGAGATACTCAGAGTGCTCCATATAATGACAGCGACATACAGTCGTGCAAAAGGACAGTCACTATAATTAGACACAAAGCAAAGACTACTTACCAATATACCCGTTCCTTTTTTTGTTGAGCAACTTCCACGCTCAGTCAGTCTCAGAATGGTTTAAAACCGATCAGTCTTGTCATTTTCTAGCATTCGCATTGTTACATTAGGAAAAATGTTTTCTTTTCTTTTTTCCCCCTTCCTACTGTGAAACTTTGGGTTCGTAGCTCCCCAGGATCAATTCTGAACAAAGCCTCCAGCTGCAGTGCCATCCAATTTGAAGCAGACATTGGGGACAATTTAAGGTTTTTATCCACAAGAAGGTTTTTTTCCATTCTCTTAAATGCAGCCATAATTAGAGTAATTTTTCATGTAGCCCGCTGATTACAGCGTTTTTACCGTCAAAGATAATTACCTGTAATTTTCTTCCACTTTTAATACTAAAAAGCCATCTTTATTTAGATTCAGGAACAGGAAAGGCGAAACAAAAGAGGGAAATTATTCTGTTATTCATACACAAATTGCAGAGACGTAGGACCTAAAATTGAAAATTAACCAAAATTATAATGCTGAAAAGAATGGAAGAGGCTGCAGAAGTACAGCTGGTAGTGGGGCTTTGCTGAATTATTCAAATTACGTTAGAGAAAAAGCTACCATA
This sequence comes from Halichoerus grypus, assembly GCF_964656455.1. Taxonomy (NCBI): domain Eukaryota; kingdom Metazoa; phylum Chordata; class Mammalia; order Carnivora; family Phocidae; genus Halichoerus; species Halichoerus grypus. The sequence continues at coordinate 40,509,505 of NC_135723.1, forward strand.
CATCGAAACCAACACTAATTTTTCTTAAAAAAAAAAAAACTACCAGACGCATGCCAAACCACTGTGAGTGCATGGAATTCTGAAACCCAGCAAATGCATTTTAACACATTGGAGGTGTTGTCATGATGCGCCTATAACGATCTCTCTATCTCTTAACTTGAGCTTAATTAAACAAGAAATTCTGCGAAGGGGTCCTCCCAAGAACTATCCTTGGAACTGGGCTTCCTCTGGGTCCTCTGAACCTAAAGGGTTAACATCTTCGCTCTTTAGAAAGTATTGACCCCATAGTAAACTGATGAGAGAGAGAGAGAGAGATTGAGAGAGGGAGAGAGACTGGTAGGAGGGGCGTGGGTAAAAGGCATCGCCCAGTTGCGGTGCCTACAACGCCTCCCCACGTTCGAACTTCCCCGGAGTTGGCGTTCTAGAGCCTCGTTCTGACCGTATTTTCCAGGTAAAAAAAGAACGAGAGAACAATAGCTGCGGGGGTGAGGGGAAGGGGGGAAATTTCTTCTCGGCGTCAATAAGCATCTCATTATCTTTTGACACAATTTAGTCCAAAGGTTCCCGCCACCAGAGAAAGGCCTTTCTGTACAGGGGTGAGGGAGCCAGAGACTTCTCAGGATCCTGCACTTAACAGCTCTAGCTGCTTCCAGTGTCTACAGGGTCAGGAAACAGCGTCATCTATAGATAGAACAGCACCGCTTCTTGCGGGAGTCTTCCTTGGTGCGTTCCTAAATCGGACTGGCTCCTGGGCTACACAGCTCGGTTCTGTGTCTCAGCCAATCATGCCCCTCCAACCCCAAGGTCGCAGCGTTCGGGCCCCGCGGGCAATAGCTGTACGAACCGCATCCCGCCCCTCCCCCTCCTTCCCTCCCCCATCAGCTGGAGGCAAAGGCCTAGCAAAGCAACCCTGAAGGGTTTCAGGGGCCAGTTATTCCGGAAACTTTCTCCCAAGTGGAGGAAAATGTCGACGGGGCTATGCAGTCGAGAGATGCAGACTACACCTGCCTGCCGTTGCAAATGCCCGCGTACCTGTGATACTAAAGGAGCGTTGTGCCGAGCTCCGTTTGCTCTCTCGATGCCCCACAACTTAAAATCATCCGCACATGTAAAGATCTTAAATTCGCCTAGGACTAGCTTTGAGTAACAATTTCCAAATAGATTTTAGCTTGGAATCTCCAGCCGGCTCCCTCCACACCTTACAGAAACCTGGTCTTTTTCGCATTCTCCAGTCACGAGCTGCACCAAATACATCAATAGCACAGAAAGCAAAAAAGACATACCGAGTTCTTAAGGATCCCAATCTCACCCGAATCCTTTTACTCACCAGAACGACAACGCTTTTACTGTTAAAGGGGGATAAAAGGTCAGAATTGAAAAATCTATAAAGCAAAGTTGCAGTCTATAATAAATCACAACAGCAACACATATAGCTTGGAAAGTGTGAGAAGAGAAATATGAACTGTGCCTTGAAGTATGGAAGAAATAAAAACTTACCACCAGTGAATATCTCTTAAGCAATGATCAGGGTCTAGAAATCTATACTGAACAGAAGCAGAGGAGAATATTTGTCTGAGTCTCAGGGCAGAAGCTCTTTCTCTATATTCTTGGTTGAGTGAGCACATCCAGGTGTGAAATTGTTTGCACACCCCAGCACCTCTTATATTGCCAGCAAAATTAGCTGTTATTACTGTCACTGTTTAGTGATGGTTAGCGTGATACAAAAAAAAAAAAAAAAAAAAACTGCTGTAATCAAGACCTGGCGCATCTTTGCAAATTACAGATAATTGTAAACGTCCAGATTATGATAATAGCATCCTAATCCAGCCTGCAATATAATTATTACAGAGTGTTACATCTGAAACTGTCCAGTAGGGCTAATTCAGCCATTATTTAGACCCTATTTTTGCACTGCAAATGGGTTGCTGAGTTGAAAATGTACGATTGTAATTTTACAGGGCACTCAATGAGTAATGGTATAGGAAGAGGAAAATACAAAAGTGAAATGTGAACAGTAGCGATCAAATCAAACCCTGAAGGACAAAAGGCTGTTTGATTCATATGGAAAAAGAAGAGCGGGAATTAAGAAAATAGCAAATCAGTGGTCTGAAGCATTAAGTGTACAAATCTCCAATATGTGTAGGGCTGATGTGTTTGCAAGGGCTGCTGCATGTGCTTCTGCCTGGAGTCTGAAATAATTTTTCTTTTTTTCTTTCTTTCTTTCTTTCTT